>NC_086320.1:256792228-257992228 GCF_036172605.1 Pelobates fuscus
TGTATTTTTACATTGTATATCTATTGTGTATATTTATTTTGTAGACTAGCTATGTTTTCCTTTGTTATGCCTCTTTGGTGTTTGCTATATGGTCTTTCCATTTCTGGGTGTTCCACATGGTAGATCTTTAGTAGACTTACCATTCTGTTAGGTCTTCCGTGGTTTATTTTCCTTGTTTTTAATTTGTTTGTTCTGTTCACATGTTTTATAAGTACAGATATCCTAGACCTTGACCATTTACAGGATCTAATTATTACATATAGTTTTATTATTTTTTATTCATCTATGATTTATAGATTTCTTTAATTTGTACTGTTCATACCATAAGGGGTTAAGTCTTTCTAGGTATGTCTATTGAACTTTGATCCATCACTGGTGACATCACAACCTCGTTTTCACTCTCCAATTGAAGTCTGTTCCCACTATATTTAAACATTGTTTACCCGCCCTTTGATTGTCTTGATAAAAGTCCTACGAGGACTGAAACGTTGAACTTATCACTGGCACGTTTGTGTGTATATATATGTATATATATGTATGTGTGTATATACAAAAATTACAATGTTTATGTTGCAGGGTTAAGACTGCCTCTTGTCTATAAATTAGACTTTGAGGTTCAGATCATTACTAACTGGATGTTATCCAAACTTGGGCTTGGAATTATATGAATTCTCAATTTACAAATCACCATATTGATTATTCACAAAAAAGAAAGAATTGTACAATGGCCAAGCTTGTTTGTTTTGATCAGGATTCAGAGTTCTTGGCACAAAGGGACATGGAATGGAGAATAAGTTATGTTTTTTTATTTGGTGAGGGAAAATAAGTGATCAGTGATTGTGTGTTTTACCAATTCGTGTGCCTATGTGGGAGTGGAAAGTGTAATTGAACCTAGTGTGAGACTAGATTTAGGTTACTACCATATCTACCTAGCTAATACCAGTAAAAAACAACCAAAACTTTGCATGGGAGCCAGGAGACTGTTTCATTCACCCTGGTTTTAGCAGGGCCGGTGCAAGGCTTTTTAATCACTTAATGTGTGTGTTTATGGAATGTAGTGTATAGGTAAACCAGTTTGTGTAGTTGATGCAGTGTGTGTGTGTGTGTGTGTGTAATGGAAGCAGTGTGTTTTTGTGTAAGGGATAGATGGCAGATAAGAACCATTCGGCCCATCTAGTCTGCCCAGTTTTCTAAATACTTCCATTAGTCCCTGGCCTTATCTTATAGTTAGGATAGCCTTATGCCTATCCCACGCATGCTTAAACTCCTTTACTGTGTTAACCTCTACCACTTCAGCTGGAAGGCTATTCCATGCATCCACTACCCTCTCAGTAAAGTAATACTTCCTGATATTATTTTTCAACCTTTGTCCCTCTAATTTAAGACTATGTCCTCTTGTTGTGGTAGTTTTTCTTCTTTTAAATGTAGTCTCCTCCTTTACTGTGTTGATTCCCTTTATGTATTTAAATGTTTCTATCATATCCCCCCTGTCTCGTCTTTCCTCCAAGCTATACATGTTAAGATCCTTTAACCTTTCCTGGTAAGTTTTATCCTGCAATCCATGAACCAGTTTAGTAGCCCTTCTTTGAACTCTCTCTATGGTATCCATATCCTTCTGAAGATATGGTCTCCAGTACTGTGTACAGTACTCCAAGTGAGGTCTCACCAGTGTTCTGTACAATGGCATGAGCACTTCCCTCTTTCTACTGCTAATACCTCACCCTATACAACCAAGCATTCTGCTAGCATTTCCTGCTGCTCTATTACATTGTCTGCCTACCTTTAAGTCATCAGAAATAATCACCCCTAAATCCCTTTCCTCAGATGTTGAGGTTAGGACTCTCAAATATTCTGTACTCTGCCCTTGGGTTTTTATGTCCAAGATGCATTATCTTGCACTTATCCACATTAAATGTCAGTTGCCACAACTCTGACCATTTTTCTAGTTTACCTAAATCATTTGCCATTTGGCTTATCCCTCCTGGAACATCAACCCTGTTACATATCTTAGTATCATTTGCAAAAAGACGCACCTTACCATCAAGACCTTCTGCAATATCACTAATAAAAATATTAAAGAGAATGGGTCCAAGTACAGATCCCTGGGGTACCCCACTGGTGACAAGCCCAAGCTTTGAATCTACTCCATTGACCACAACCCTCTGTTGCCTGTCACTCAGCCACTGCCTTACCCATTCAACAATATTGGAATCCAAACTTAAAGATTGCAGTTTATTGATAAGCCTTCTATGTGCAACAGTGTCAAAAGCCTTACTGAAATCTAGGTAAGCAATGTCTACTGCTCCACCCTGATCTATAATTTTAGTTACCCAATCAAAAAATCAATAAGATTAGTTTGGCATGATCTCCCTGAAGTAAACCCATGTTGTCTCTGATCTTGAAATCCATGTGTTTTTAGATGTTCAACAATCCTATCCTTTAACATGGTTTCCATCACTTTCCCCACTACTGAAGTAAGGCTTACTGGCTTATAGTTGCCCGACTCCTCCCTATTACCTTTCTTGTGAATGGGCACAACATTCGCTAACATTCCAATCTCCAATCTTCCAATCTTATGGGACTACTCCTGTTAACAATGATTGGTTATATAAATCTGTTAATGGTTTTGCTTGTACACACTAAGCTCTTTTAATAGCTTTGGGTGTATTCCATCAGTTCCCATTGACTTATTTGTCTTTACTTTTGACAGTTGAAATAGAATCTCTTCCTCTGTAAACTCATGTGTAATAAATAACTCATTTATCCTTTTTCTTAACTGAGGTCCTTTTCCTTCATTTTCATCTGTAAATACCGAACAAAAATATTCATTGAGGCAGTCAGCTAGACCTTTATCCTCATCTACATACCTTCCTTCTTGTTTTTAAGTAGTTTTACTTTTCTTTTCTCATGTATGTATCTAAAAAAAGTTTTGTGCCCCTTTTTTACTGACTGTGCTATTTTCTCTTCTGTGTGTGATTTGGAAGCTCTTATAACTTGCTTAGCCTCTTTCTGTCTAATCTTATAGGACATTCTGTCTTCCTCACTCTGGTTTTTTTTATAATTACTAAATGCTGACTTTTTGTTTTTTACTATTTTGGCCACATCTGCGGAGTACCACAGTGGTTTCTTGAATTTTTTGCTTTTACTGACAAGCCTAATGCAATTTTCTATTGCCTTCCATAGTGCAACTTTTAAATAATCCCATTTCTCTTGGACTCCATTTAAATTGTTCCAGTCTGATAATGACTCCTTTACACACATTCTGTTTTTCTAAAGTCTAAAACTTTTGTTTTTGTGTGGTGTGACTCAGTCACTGTTCTTATATTAAACCACACTGACTGATGGTCACTGGATCCTAAATTTTCACCTACAGTAATATCTGATACCAAATCTCCATTTGTTAACACTAAATCTAGTATGGCCTCTTTACGACTTGTTTTAGAGACAATCCTAGTAGGGAGTTTAGAATATGTGTGCTCCTGGCACAAGTAGCTATTTTTGTTTTCCAATTCACATCAGGAAGATTAAAGTCACCCATGATAATAACTTCCCCCTTCATTGCCATTTTAGCTATTTCTTCAACTAGTAGATTATCTAACTCTTCAATTTGTCCTGGGGGCCTATAAATCACACCTACACGATTTACTGTGTGATTACCAAATTCTAACGTAAGCCAAACGGACTCTATGTTCGCCTCACTAACCTTTATTAGGCTGTATTATATGCTATCCTTCACATACAGGGCCACCCTTCCCCCTTTCTTGCCTTCCCTGTCTTTTCTATATAAAGAGTACCCTGGTATTGCTATGTCCCAGTCATTTTTCTTATTATACCATGTCTCAGTAACAGCGACTAAATCTACGCTATCAGTTGTCATTATTGCCACAAGTTCATGGATCTTATTCCCTAAACTGTGAGCTTTGTAGACATGACTCTAAGCTTATAATTTTTTAACACACTTGCTACAGGCACCTTCTGTCCTTGTTTTGGGGGACAATTGGATTGATGTTTTATCACCCTTTTGTCCCCCCTCCTAGTTTAAATACATCCAAGCAAAACCTCTGAACTGCTCACTGAGAACATTTGTTCCCTTTTGAGAAAGATGCAAACCATTTTTTTTGTACAGTTTATTTCCATTCCAAACAGAGCTACCATGAGAAATAAAGCCAAATCCTTGCTCCCGACACCATTCACCAAGCCACAAGTTAAAGTCCCTAATACGCATCCGCCTGTCATTCTGAGTGTTATGCACAGGCAGAACTTCAGAGAATGACAGTGTGGAAGCAACCTGCCGTATATCATTGGCAAAAACACTAAAAACGTCCTTAACCTCTGAAACCTCATTGCAAGCCAAGTCATTTGTCCCTAAATGGACAAGTACATCCAATTCCCCTTCCTGTTTTGCTTGCTTAACAATATTACAGATACGTCTCCTTTCTCTGTGAGCAGTAGCTCCGGGAAGACCCCTCACAAGACCACCATTGTCCATCTCCACACCTCTTATGATGGAATCCCCCAACAACAACTGCTTTCTATTAGGCCTCACCATAGTCTTCAAGCCTCTCTGCACAACACCACTAGCCTCAGTGCCTCTCTGCACAACACCACTAGCCTCAGTGCCTCTCTCCACAACACCACTAGCCTCAGTTCCTCTCTCCACAACACCTCTAGCCTCAGTGCCTCTCTGCACAACACCACTAGCCTCAATGCCTCTCTCCACAACACCACTAGCCTCAATGCCTCTCTCCACAACACCACTAGCCTCAATGCCTCTCTCAACAACACCACTAGCCTTAGTGCCTCTCTGCACAACACCACTAGCCTCAGTGCCTCTCTCCACAACACCACTACCCTCAGTGCCTGTCTCCATGACACCATTGCACTCTGAAAGTGCAGAAAATGAATTATGTAGAGCAACAGACTGTGCAATATGCCTTTTATCCACAACTCTAAGTCTACCAGATCCTACAGTAATCCATCTGCCATTCCTAGTATGTCTCTGCGGCAGTGGCTTTGCAGCAGTTCCAACCTAAATTTGTTTACCAGATAATTGTAGATTATGCTAACGTAGTGTACAGATAATCTTAATTTTAATAATGACAGGAGGCGAGTATTTGCAGAAACTTTCTTTACTTTATGCCTCCAGCAGCACAAGTCAATCAATCAAATGAAAAAGTTTTAACCAATCAGAGTCCAGCACATACAGTATATAAGTCCCTGACAGGCTCTCCATTTCCTCTTTCTTTGATGTATCCATGCCTGGAGAAACTTCCGAAACTGTTGAATAACTTGAACCATGGAACTTGAACTTGATAACTTGCGGTACAAACTGTGGGTACTTGGTACCGGTGTCCGTTTACCGTACGATGTTAAACTGAAAAACATAGAAACAAGTGAAAGGTTTTGGAATGGAACTGTTGTCCGCATATTACGTCTGTTCTAGTCTGTATACATGCAATACTGAAAGCATCTTTATTACAAACAAATTTATAAAATTGTGAACCTGAACATAACGTGAGGTATAGCTGTAATCTGATAGTGTTGTGTTGGCTATCTAATATCGTGTGTAGTCAGTGTCTCTAAATTCCGTTTTTACCTTGTCCTACAGCGTGTGACCCTAGCGTCAATACTTACCAGCGGATATCCTAACACCCCCAAGAGTATAGGGCGGGATAGAAAAGAGTGGAGGGAAAATACTCGCCTCCTGTCATTATTAAAATTAAGATTATCTGTACACTACGTTAGCATAAAATACAATTTTATTACATGACAGGAGGCTTCGTATTTGCATTTTTAACGCTCTGGTAAAAACGAAAACGACGCGTGCGATGATTGGCGAAAATAAAACACCCTAAAGGTATTTTCTCTTGTCCAATCCGCCGTACGTAAAATGTCAGCCAAGGAGGCTCCCGTCAAAAAGGCCCTTGATGCCGCCGCCCCCCTGACCGAATGGGCCCCGAAACTAGTGTCAATCCCGGCTAATGTTAGTAACCATCTAATCCACCTGGCTAGTGTAGTTGTAGTAACTGGTTTGTGAGGTTTGGTGTAAGAGATTAGTAATTGTCCAGATCCCGAAGGCCGAAGGGGCGCCGTAACCTCTACATATCTGAGTAGGGTATTGACGACGCAAAGCCGAGTAACCGATGGAAAAAAGGGATAGGACACAGACTTAGAGTCTGTCTTTGTCCTGCGTGAAATAAAAAACGTAACACCGTCGGGGGTTATAGAGAACCCATCCACGTCGAAGGCCCGAAAGTAAGCTTGGCGGTCAGTTGTCTGAGTGACAGGGCCGTGTTATCCGGCCAATCCCTGATGAAACGAATGACCACGTCTACATCCCATAGACGTTGATACTTCGGAGCTGGTGGTCTTGCTAATTTGATGCCCCGTAGTAGTCTACACACCAGTGCTTCTTGGCCCACTGGGGTACCGTTGAAAGGAATGTGCGCTGCCGAGATAGCGGAGCGTGAAACCTTGATAGATCGGTACGATTTCCCGGTGGAGAACAGGTGTGAAAGGAAATTCAATATGGCTGATACAGGTGCTGTAAAGGGATCGAGGTCTCGTCCCATACACCAGCGATCCCATACGTTCCATGCTGCCATGTAGTTACGTCTCGTACCCGGTGCCCATGAATCCCATAGGAGGTCTTTAGTCGTTTGCGATAGATCTGGGACTGCCCAGGATCCCCTGAAAGAGTCCAGACTACCAATTCTAGACGGTCCTGCACTATTAATGGGTGAGGTTCTGCACTCGGGTTCGTGAGAATCGATGGAAAGGTTGGCAGTACTAGTGGATGGTCTTGCGATAATGCTAGTAGGTCTGTGTACCAAGCTTGGCTTCTCCACAGGGGTGTTACTAATATTAACGATGTTCTGGACATACGTATTTTGTGAAGTACTCGTGCCAACATTGAAAACGGTGGGAAGGCGTATGCTCCTATCGAGGGCCATTGTTGTAGGAATGCGTCTACCGCCTCGCTCTGCGGGTCCGGTAGCTAGCTGTAATACCTTGGTAGTTGTGCATTCGTGCGTGATGCGAAAAGGTCTATATGTAGTGGTCCCTTGAGTGTTCTCACCATGTCGAAGATCGTGGTATCCAGTTGCCAGTCGCTGTTGTCCCGCCAATGACGGGAGAACCAATCCGCCGTGAGGTTGTTGAGGCCCGGTAAGTACTCCGCTTTGATCGTGACCTGGCTCCCCCTAGGTGGTTCACGTACTGGACCGCCGATATGTTGTCCATGCGCAGTAGTATGCAGCAATCGGACATATTCTTGGCTAGGCTGCGGATAGCAAAGGAGCCGGCTATCAACTCCAGACAGTTGATGTGAAGCTGTTTTTATTCTCCTGACCATGGTCCCCCCGTGGACGAGTGCGCGCAGTGGGCTCCCCAACCCCATAGGCTGGCGTCCGATTCCACGATGAAGTCCGGGTTCGAACCGAAGATGGCTCTGCCATTCCACGCTTCCATATGTAGGAGCCACCCGCGAAGTTCCGTGCGTACTTCTGCGGTCAACTCGATATCCTGGTCGTACGAGTGTCCCCGTCTTAGATGGTGAGCTTTCAATCTTTGCATGGCTCGATAGTGAAGTGGTCCTGGGAAGATAGCCTGTATGGAGGATGACAGCAGGCCCACTATCCTGGCCAGAAGTCTCAGGGGGACCGTGTCTCTTCGGAGACAACGTCTTATCTCTTTCCAAATGTTTGCGATCTTCTCCTTGGGAAGGCTTAGCGTGCATGACACTGAGTCTATCTCGAAACCGAGAAATTGAACAGTTCTTGATGGGGAGAGCGACGATTTCTCTTTGTTCACTATGAAGCCCAAGGATTCCAGAAAGTGCACGATAAATTTCATCTGAGATCGAAGTCTGGATTCGCTTTCGCAGAACACCAGGATATCATCCAGGTAGATTAGGTGCCCAGCATCCGTAAGTGTGCCACTGCCTGTTTGAGCAGTTTTGTGAAGCACCATGGTGCGGAGCTGAGTCCGAACGGGAGACAGCGTGTGACCCTAGCGTCAATACTTACCAGCGGATATCCTAACACCCCCAAGAGTATAGGGCGGGATAGAAAAGAGTGGAGGGAAAATACTCGCCTCCTGTCATTATTAAAATTAAGATTATCTGTACACTACGTTAGCATAAAATACAATTTTATTACATGACAGGAGGCTTCGTATTTGCATTTTTAACGCTCTGGTAAAAACGAAAACGACGCGTGCGATGATTGGCGAAAATAAAACACCCTAAAGGTATTTTCTCTTGTCCAATCCGCCGTACGTAAAATGTCAGCCAAGGAGGCTCCCGTCAAAAAGGCCCTTGATGCCGCCGCCCCCTGACCGAATGGGCCCCGAAACTAGTGTCAATCCCGGCTAATGTTAGTAACCATCTAATCCACCTGGCTAGTGTAGTTGTAGTAACTGGTTTGTGAGGTTTGGTGTAAAAGATTAGTAATTGTCCAGATCCCGAAGGCCGAAAGGGCGCCGTAACCTCTACATATCTGAAGGGTGGTCGTGATGGAAAGAACGGTTGTGATGCTTGGTTTCTGGGGCCTGTCGGCCAGAAGCGGCTGGTAGCTCGGCCCCGTTGGCGACCAGCCCTGCCGAAAACCCCCCTGTACGGCGTGGGTTTGCGGAAAACCTGTTTAATCGATGTTTGTGCTTTACTCAGTGTAGTAAACAGATTTACATGCTTTTTCAATTCACCAATGAAGGACTCTCCGAACAGTTGACCGTTGGCTTGTGGGCCCAACTCCTTCTTTCCCAGCTCCAACAGCTTGGAGTCCATTTTAAGTAGAGCTGCCTTGCGTCTTTCTGTGCATAGGGCTGCGTTAGTATTGCCCAGCATACAAATTGCTTGTTGAGCCCATTCCCTGATGTCGTGGGCATTCAAAGTACTGTTTCCAGTGAGGGCGTCGTCAGCAAGATATAAGATCTTTGCTAGTGGACCCAGCATGTCCAGAAGCTTATCTTGCGATGCCTTAAGGCCCTTCTCAATGCCCTTGCGTGGGTCACGGCCCGCTCGTGACATAAATACGACCACTGTAGTGTCGAACTCTGGGGTATGAGCAATCTTGTCCGGCAGTATGGGTCTCGGACACTCGGCTTTTAGACGTGCGCGTACCTCCCTTTCCATTGGTTGTCGTAACCAGAAATGAATGAATTGGGCCAGATGTTCCGGGAGGCCCCATTCCGATGACCTTGGGTGGCGGATTGTGCGAGGATCAAACATAGGCGTGCCTTGGGGATCCATGAAGGCACCCTCATCCGATACCTCTGTTCGGCTGCGGGGTTTCCTTTGCCCCTGACGGGCGTCTCTGTCTTCTTCTATGTCAGATCCCGGTTCTTCCCGGTGTGTGTCCAACCAGTCCTCTTCTTCGGATGGTGAATCCTCCACCTTCCATTCGTCCATAACCTCTAGTGCGGGAGGTGAATTATTTTCCTCTTCATCAGAGGATGACAGTGGTAGGGTAGAAGGGTCTTGGCGTTCCGCCTGGCGACTCCTTTTTAATGGGGCCTTGCCCTTTGATTTCCGTGGGGCTGGACCGTTGCCTTTCCAGTGTCTCTTGGTTGAGACAACGTCCCCAGTGAACCTTTCTAGGTCCTTGGTATCAGGGTCCTCGCTTGAAGTGTGGACCCATAACTTGGCTATGGCCTTCTCCATTGAGGCCGCCACTGCTGAATTGATCATTGACTGAATGTCGGGTTGCGTTGGTTGGGAGGATTCACTCATCTTGATACGTTTGTCTGTGGGGAAACAGGACAGGGTCAGTTACCGTACTGTGGACAGTAAACGGTACTATTTAATGTGGTTTTCCACTTACGACTGGGGGTCCCCAGTGTATATATATATATAAATGGACCCAACGGTTCACAGACCGGTCCTGTATAATAATGCACCACTGGCTGTACTTATGGGCTAGTGAGGGGGTCACCCTCCTTGAGACCGATCAGAGCGTTCATAAATAATAGGTGAGGCTCGGTCAGGCTGCGTCGCCTGGTAATAATAATAATAATGCTCTGGGATGTGTCCCAATAGAAATAGCCCAGTAGACCTGATATACAGGTTCCGCCTCCGTAGGTAGGGAGGAATGTACGGGTCACCCGAGTCGTAATGTGGAGGGTGCCAGTATTAGTATCAGCAGTAAGCAATTAGGGGGGTCACCCCAAATTTCTTTTTACAGTTTGGTGCAGATTGAGCACACGCCTGGGGGTCACCCAGTGCAGGGGGGTCACCCCTAATAACAGTGATCAGTGTGCTTGTGGGGGGTCACTCAATGTGGTGAAACCAGGAGTGTCTCTTTAAATATTTATTTAACGTTTTCACATAATATTATGAGGAAAAAAATATAATATACCTTTTAAGGATGCAGTTCAAACCAATCCTTTATGAATCTTTAATGTAGATGGCTGAGGGTGATGTGATGAAGAACTGTAGGCACGAAAAAGCAGACCGCCTGAATCACGGTCTGCCAGTACTGAGATGGCAGACTTGGTTCCGGCGGGATTCCGCGGGATCCAAGATGGCCGCCGTTCACGCCAAAATTCTGAGCGGTACGCGGTCGCGGTGTTAATTGCGATCGCGGCCGCTCACAAACCGAAATAAACAAGCCCACGTCCTCCCTGTTCCCTCTCCTCCCCCGGAATCCCCCAGAGATGACCCCTGTATATAAGGATGAGCGCGGTCGCGGTAGCTACCCGCGACCGCGCTAGGGAGAAAAAAATCCCAGCAGGGGAAGATAGCTGACAGGGAGAGGGGAGACAGAGAAAGAATTCAGCGAGGATAGGGCAAATAAATTAAAGTGGTATGAGTAAAGACAAAAACACACTATGATAAATACTTTGATAAATAAATTAACTGGTTTAAAGAAATAGCATAAGAATAATACTCTGACCTGTGCCTTGGCTGGAGCAGCAAAGAAAGAGGAAATGGAGAGCCTGTCAGGGACTTATATACTGTATGTGCTGGACTCTGATTGGTTAAAACTTTTTCATTTGATTGATTGACTTGTGCTGCTGGAGGCATAAAGTAAAGAAAGTTTATGCAAATACGAAGCCTCCTGTCATGTAATAAAATTTACAAATCTCAGACTTCAAAAATACAATCTCCTGCCGCAAGATAGTGAACTGTCTACAGATTAGACAACAGCCAAACCTCCAAAAAGTGGAACGCGAAACAAATGCATAGCAACTATTACACTGTGAATGTATTGTGTGTTTCTGGTTGTGTGTAAGGGATGCATTGTGTGAATCTGTGTTTGTATGCGTAAGGGATGCAAGGTGTGTTTCTGTGTATGTAAGGGGTGCATTGAGTGTGTGTAAGAGCTGTATTGTGTTTCTGTCTGTGTGTAAGAGAAGCAGTGTGTTTGCATATGTGTAAGGGATGCATTGTGTGTTTCTGTGTATGTGTGCAAAGGATGCATTGTCTTTGTATGTAAGGGTTGCATTGTGTTTCTCTGTGTATGTATAGGGATGCATTGTGTGTGTGCGTAGTGTGAAAGAGAGAGTTTTTGTGGTAGGATAGGGGCTAAGTCCTACCAGCCCCTTTGTGCTTCTTTACCCCATTCCCCAGCCTCTCTCCCCTCCTGCCCCTTAGTGCTCTCCCCTGCCCCACTGTCCCTTAGTAATCTCACCTGTCCCTTAGTGATCTCCCTGCCCCCTTTCCTGTAGTGCTCTCCCCTCCTGTCCCTTAGATCTTTCCCCTCATGTCTCCTAGTGCTCTCCTACCCCCTGTCCCTTGGCGCCTCCCCCATCCCTTAGAGCTCTCCCCTGCCCCCTGTCCTATAGATCTCTTCCCTGTCCCTTAGTGGTCTCTCCTCTCTTACCCTGTCCCTTAGTGATCTCTACTCTCCTCCCCCTCCTCCCTTAGTGGTGTCTCGTCTCCCCCTTAGTGGTCTCTGCTCTCTGCTGTCCCCCCCAGGGGTCTCTCCTCTCCCCCCCCTTTCCATTAGTCATCTCTTCTCTCCCCCCTTTCCAATAGTGGTCTCTCCCCGTCTCCCCCTCTTTCCATTAGTGGTCTATCCTCTCCCCCCTTTGTTGTCTCTACTCTCCCCCTCCCTCCCTTAGTGGTCTCCCCCCCCCCACATTCTTCTCACCCTCCCTCCCACGTTCTCCTCAAACCCCCTCCCTGCCTTAGTGGACTTTTCCTCCCTCTCTGTTTCCTGTACCTGGCCAGACTGACAGGAGATGCTCACTCAGTGATCATTTCCTGTCAGTCCGGCCGGGTACAGGAAATGGATGTTCCTGTACCACGGACCGGAGAGGAGCTCGGTGAGACGGGTGAGGAGAAAGAGGGAGACAGGCAGTGCTGCAGCCGCCTGAGGCTCTCTATAGAGCGCTCAAGTGGCTGCAGCATTAGAGGGGCCGGCGATGAGGGCGCGGCTGCCTAGGTCGCCTTATAGGAAGCGCTGGCCCTGGGTGTTAGGCTGATTCTTACAATTTGTGCTGTGTCTACTGCTAGCTGCTGACACTTAACACTAACTTGGAATCACCATTTTACAGTTTGACAGTTTTTAGTTTTTTTTTGTTAAATGTTTGTAGTAAGAATCATTTTTTTTTTCTTCAAGTGTGTGTGGGCTATGCAAGTATGTGAGCACTGACCTACTTGGTTTAACTTGTAAAGTGATGTGTATAAAGTGATGTGTATAAAAAAGTTGAAGTGTGTTTAACTTGAGTTGTTTCAAAAGAACAAGAACTAGACTAATTATTGAGATTTACATTTGTGCAGTGTACTGTGTGCTGTATGCATTGTAGTGTAGTGCTTTAATTCAAAATTATCTGTAGTTGTAACAGCAGAGTCAGCTAGTCCCACGAAGAAGGCCACTACTCCATACTAACTTCTGCTGCTGCTACCCTGGAACTTCTCCCACAACTAGTTCAAATGGAATTAATGAAACCAGTTAACTTGTTACCATTGCTTATGTTACCCCCTATTTCTTGTAGCCCCTTCAAAGAAGAAAATATGGGTGAGTTCAACAGAGCCTATTTTGGTACCAACAGAGATGACTTATGTTGAAGTGGTAACGTAGAGTACCCGAGTAATGGAACCTGGTGGTGGTGATTAATCTAGTTATGGAGGTGGTGGTGAATATTACTATGGTGATATTGCTCTTTCCCTCACCACTACAGACATTTGTTAAAGTTTGTCCCAGTAGGAACTCGACAATGAGACAGAGGACTTACAAGAGGAGAAACTGGAAAGTAAAGACAGCAGTCAAACTATTTTCTGCACCCACTGTCCATCTCTGTGACAGACCGCTGGGCACCCTGGCTGGGTGCCTCCGCCAATCTCTGCTTCCTAGTAGCCCTTAGCCGCCATAGCTCGGCTGGGGGTCTCGCTGTCCTCCACCCACCCTGGATCCAAGCCCAGGATCCAGCTTCCAGTGGGTGGACCTCTCCTTCTCCAGAGAGTCTAGCAGGTATAGCTGTGTAGCTCTTACAAGAGCTAGTGATTATATCCAGTATAGCAATCCAAAGCAGGTGTAACTGGTTTAGCTATTCCCTACAATCACAAGACGAGGTTGCGTGTTGAGGGTGAAGTGAACTGATTCCATAGAATTGTGGCTAAGTGCCACTGGGGACCGCCCAGGAATCGCAAAGTCATCCTGCCAAAAACAGTTCCAAAGAATCGCGGCTAAGTGCCGCTGGGGGACCGACCGGGAACCGCAAAGTTTTCATGCTGAAAATAGTTCCAGTGCATTCGCGACTAAGTGCCCCTGAAGTCTATTCACGATTTTGGTCCATTTGAATGGCCGCCAGTGAGCATTCAGTTCTATGGAAAGGGCCAAACCAGGGGAGCCAGGGGGAATAAAATGTGGGTCTCTACAGTCACTGACCTGGCCAATAGTCTTTGGACAGGAGGCTGGCAAGCAGGTCCCTCCAAAAACCTGTGGCGAGGTTCTGTTCACCACAGTCTCTGTCTGCTGAATCACCTCATTGTATTCCTAAAACTATAGTGCTAGTTTAATACACTGCCAGTCTTTCAACTGCATCATAAATATTCAAACATCTAATAATGCTTGATAATATTTGTTAGTTTTGTACAGATTTTGTCACTGCATGCTTGGATTTGTACATTGCTCTTTAATATTTATTTTCAATAATTTTGTTTAGTACCTACTTTATGTATTCCCAGTTCCTGAACTGATGTGTTATTATACTTGAGAGAGAGTGTAGTCATCCTATGTACAGTCTGTTATCATGCTGGCAGCGACTCAATGATTTGATATGTGATTATTTTTAGTTGTCATCATAAATATTTGATTTTAGCTTGACACACAGATGTATAAGAAATGCACCAAAAACTAAAGTTTTCATTGACTAATCAGTTCATTTTACAAATACCTGCAAGTACTTGTAAATATTTTAAAACAGGTTCAAACAATAGACAATGAGATTCAATGTTACCATGGAATGGAGTTAAGAAAACAGAATCTACCACTTAAAGTGAATATCTATATTTTTAGTGTCTGTTTGGCAACCAAATTAATTAAGGTGTGTCTATGGCTAACTCCACAGACCGCTAGAGTCGCATCTCCTATTGCTTGCAGAAATAAAAAATAAATAAAAAAGAAGACAGTTTAGGCACAGACACATGTTCTGCGTGATCATATTATCCACTGGAAACACGTTGCTGACAGTGCAATGATAGCACCTCCATTTGTTTGTGTAACTGTGCCTATAAGGCACAAGCTGACCTACTTGGTTTAACTTGTAAAGTGATGTGTATAAAAAAGTTGAAGTGTGTTTAACTTGAGTTGTTTCAAAAGAACAAGAACTAGACTAATTATTGAGATTTACATTTGGCTAACTCAGTAACCCAAGTCTACACCTAGGAAATGTTTACAGGGTTATTTACTAAATTGTGAAATATTGGATATTCACCAAAGAAATGCAAATTAAAAGCAAAAATAAAAGACCAGGAAACAGAATTGCAGAATTATTTTGTCAGCTATTTTACGATTCCCTGGTCCTGAAGAAAAACAAAATCAAATTTAAGTGATATATTATATACCTTTCCATGTCATTCAGCCTCTTTTTTCTTGGTCACCCAGAAAATGTATTAATTTTCATGCTGGGACTGTAAATACCACTTCCACAGTGGCTGCATTCAGGCACTTCACTTCCCCTCTCTCTTGCTATGCAACAATTTTGCCTTGAGATGTATAAAGGTCATTTTATTTTGTCAGCAACTGCCAGCAAACCACTGATTAAGAATTATTTTTTACTTAACTTCATTTTTGTGCCCATCCCTTTCTTCTACATTCTGCTGATGTGCTAATACAACTCTGCAACATTTCAACATGTGGTTACGGGCCCAGAGTAGAAGCACAACCATGTACAAATACACCTTGAATGTTTTGGTGTATCTGAAAGAACAAATTGTTCTTTAATGATTATGGTCAGGTTCATGCTGACAGATTCACAACAATAAAGTTAGTTGGCCTTCTGCAGTATGACATATATACAAAACATCCTACCTACAAAAGGAGAGAAAAAACAGGTAGCAAGAGAGGTGAGAAATGGACAACAGCTTAATTAGCCTGCCCTTCGGCTCAGATCTCAAGCTTGTTTTAGCTCAACTTGTGCCATTACAGAGAGAACATACCTGAAGCATATCAGACTGGTCCCACCCTTACGGGCAGTCCAGATCCAAAATGCTAGCAAGTTCCTTCTGCACGAGAGATAAGTCAACCCCAGACGATAGTTTCAACCTTGTAAGGTATCATCAGTGAGGTACAGCCAATCCTACCTACAAAAACGATAAATAAGATTCCATTTGGTTTGGCAGAACCACTAACATAAATAAAACAGAGTATTTGGATCCAAAGCTTTTGCATTTGTTTGTGTATTTCTGATCCTACTATGAAAAACAGAATTTGTTGATATCTACAGGATCCCACCAAGACATAGCCACCAAGTCCTGTACAGTAAGATCTCTCTCAAGAGCCACCCAGACTTTAGATTTATCGAACATCGTCCAGTAGATCACCCTGGAGAAGTGTGTTGCTTAAGCACCATTAGCAAGTAGTATGCTAAACCTGGGGACCTGGTGGCTATCTGACCAGAGCTTAATAAAGAACCTCCACGGTATCCTTATTGGTCGCATTTGTAGCAGGTATAAGACCCTAGGAAGGAGCATCATTTTCAATGCGTTTATTCTCCGCATCAAAGATAAGTGTGGTTAGATTAAGTGATAATGCCAGCGTGCAAGCATATGTCCAGTTCATGCTCAAGGCGCTCCATCTGAAGAGGATCCTGTTTTGTATCTATTCCGCTGCCGCTTTGCTGAGGGAGATATTTAGTATCTCCAATTTTGTTTTATTTATATGCAGATTGGATAGTTGTCTATATTAGCTAAATTCGGATAAAATTGGAAGTGTAATTTCCGGTTTGGAGGCCACAAAGAGGATGTTGTCCGCATAGGCTATGTCCTTGTGGCGATCCATTTAAGCTTTAAATCACTGGATGTCGAAGTTAGCCCTAATGTTGTTCAGCAAGGGTTCTAGAGTGAGTTCAAACAACATGAAGGACAGTGGGCACCCATGTCGTATTCCATTATAAATGGGGAACAGGTCCAATAAGTCTCTGTTGATTCTAAGACATGCCACAATATTGAAAGCCTTCTCTGCATCTGTTGATAGGAGAAGAACAGGAACCCCCATCTCGTGCCCCATGGATAACATTGAAAATTGAACACAGAGACAAACTCCAACTGATCTGAATGGACTATAGCTGAAAGGTAAGGTGACATTCACATCACCAGAACTCTAAAGAATAATTTCAGATCTGTAATACCAAAATCAGTGGCTAGGTGGCAAAGCACGTTTTATCTTCCTTTAGAATGAGAGTAATATTACCTGCTGTGAACTAGGGAAGAGGTGGTTGTGTGTTCAGCATCGCATTTAGAGTCCCTAAGTGCACTGGTCTAATCCTTTAAAAACGGGCATGACCCTCAAGTAATAGAATATAATTAGTGAGACAGATGCAGTGTACGTGAATGAGTATACGTGGGGGTGCATCCATTATACAGAAACTTATTTCTGTCAAATAACCTGTGTGAGATATGCTGCCTTTACTCTCAGCAACTTTTCTATCAGCTGCATGTACACTAGTAGCTGTGACAGCAATGAACTTTACATTTGATGCTTGTAATTAGCGCCTTACTTTGTGAGAAAATTATTAAAGATTCTTTTGCATTTGCATTTTAGATTCTTAATGCAGAATGTTAAAGACACAGCATAGTTAAATAACCCAAATGTTGCAATTGGAAAAACTCTCTACTCTACTGTTCAAACAATGCCTTAATATAGTATTAGGAACACATTCCTAAACTGACGATCCAAGCATGAGTTAACTTCCATTTGTTATATAATGTTTAAATTTGTTGTATTCAAATATAATAAAGAAATGAATACATATATTTGAAGTAAACTGAAAATTTTAAATATGCTTTGATTAAAGTTCTTTTTTTCACTGGGAATCCTGATGATTTTCAGGTTTGTAAATTTAGCTCTGATCAGCTTTAAAAGTAGCTTTTATCCGCCAACCCATCCTATTCACTACATTGTGTTTTAATGTAATTGCTTACAAATGTTTTTTTGAATGATTTTGTATGATTTTGTAACAAATGAAAATCATTTTGAATGATTTTGTAACAATGCAAGGGCAAAGTCATGAAAATAATATTAATAAAGATTAAGAGTCAGATGTGGCAGATTGTAGGTGATTTTGATGTGTACTCAAATCAGGGGCACCATATTGCATAATATTTATCATACTGTTGGTAAAGGGAGCCAGTAAGTATTTCCATTGCCCAAATATAAGGAACTATAGGGTTGGGAATAGGGATTGGCTGTGTTTAGTGTGTAACAGCTTAGTATAGTGTAACAGCATTGCTGCAGGATGGAATGGGATCAGAGATTACATGCATTTTCAGTTGAATTTTGGGAAATTTCTTGACGCATTTGTTGTGTTGAGCTATTCCAATTGCTTTTGTTTGATTTGTTATTGCAGACAGCTGAAAGTCTGTACATTTTGACAATAAATCTGATGTTCAATGGGAATTAATAATTTTGATTATTACAACTGTATGTCAGTGTATCCATGTGTGTATCTCTCTGTGTGCATGCATGTGGGTATCTGTATGTATCTATGTGTAAATAAATATGTCAGTGTATGTATCTGTGTGTGTGTGTGTGTGTAAATATGTTAATGTATGTTAATGCATGTTATCTGTGTGTTTTGTATTTGTATATTTATGTAAAATGTAGGTGTATATATATATATATCACCTTGCACAGGCATAGGCATGTTCACATGAATATATAACCTCAAACAATATATATAGTAACTGACCTCAATCTGACAGCAATCTATATGATATATACACTCCTCTCTGTACTTTCCCCTGAAAGTACAGAGAGGAGTGTATATATCATATAGATTGCTGTACATCATTTACCCAGAATAGAAGAATAGAGGGATACATGCAGCCCCAGGAATTATGATGCTATATGTATTGTACCTTTGGTGGATTGTTTAGAAGAGCAGGATGAGCTGATACCGCATCCCACTTCTAAAGTGTTTGCTAACAATCCATGTCAGGTTTTCTTGGTGTATTTTAATCTTACATTTAGGGACTATTATGCACACCTGTGCTGGCTGATGTGCTTTAAAGAGGTGAAGGAAGGAGCCTCAGAAGAGAGATGAAGGAAGGAGTTATAAAGACATTTTGTGGTGCTGTAAACCGCTATTTAATAGAGAAGAAGTACAAGTTGATGAAATCTCTGATGGGTGACGAAGAGAGTGGTGTCTCTAAAGCCCCAAAGCTTTTAGTTAAAACATATTTGCTCCTAAAATAAGAAACACACAAAACAAAGTAAAGTATTAACCATCATTGAAAATGACTGTAAATGCAAGCGATCAATAGAAAATATTACATCTTTTAAAAGGAATTTAAAAATTTCCTTACTGTAACAATACAGTTAAAATATTAAGTTCCTTAACATTGATGCAAGTAAAGTACTAATTACTTATAACTTACAGCTGTAGCTCCATTTATCCAGTCTCAATAGACAGTGAAAGGTGACCTATTTGTACAATCACCTATGCAAGAAGCATTACTTTGTTTCGGTGCTCGCAGTGTTTCTTTGATATTGAGGTACAGATTGTTGGTCTAAAAGCTAAAAAAGCTGTGGGTCTTCAAAGTAGGCCTAAATAGTGTTCCTCCGAGACATACATATAAGCTGCGTTCACTGTTTCTATGTACAACCTATTGAAACCAAACGACTCAGTCATGAAAATAGTGTCATTAAATACGGCTTTGCTTTCTGTCAAGTATTGTCCAGTTCAACCTCTACTGATATTTAGCTTTAACAACTGAAAATTATTAATGTAATACCAGATGTTTTCTCTAAAGGTAGATGGAAGTAAGAGTAGATTTCAGGGCTCCAGGATAACAAGTTGTGAGATGTTTCTTTCTCATGGAGTCTTAATAAGCTCCTTGGGTCCTATTCAATCTCTGTCGAATAAGTCTCAAAGGCGATGCTCTTTTGCAAGAAGCAACATTCTGCATTAAAATTCAAAGCTTAGAAAACAAAGGTAACTGACTTATAAATGCAGTCTGAATAGCAATGATGTATAACAGTTAGCAACAGGTCTAAATGTTTGTGGTAAGATGTTGAGACATACAATGCTGTTATACGTTGGAGACATTTCCCTGAAATAATGAAAATTTTGCAATTTAGTGAGCCCACTGATAACACCCTCTCTTTTTTAAACTGACAAATGAATATAACATATTTTTTCTTAACATATTTAATACGTCTACATTATTTAGTAGTACTGACTTGTAGAACAAATGTACTAGTTAGTGCTTGCTAGAAAGGTGAGGTCACTCGTATACACTGGGAACAGAGGTCCATCCACAAAGATCCACATGGATCACAGATACAGTAACCATTAGCCAGTCAACTGGTCTAAGGGTGAGAAGTCACAGACCTATGACACATGTGCCTGAGGGATCACCCATGAGTATCCATTCCTGCAGAATGAGTCTCTGCTTCTTCAGGAAAAATAAAGTTTTACTTGAACGTGCGGTCTGCACCAGTGGTGTAGTTAGAGCTTTTGCCACCCGGGGCTGCCCCTGAGTTTGCCACCCCTATCTCGACCCATGTCTGGACCAGACATAACTCTTTTAAGTACTCAACACCTCTTGCCCAACACAGTTTACAACCTTTTCAAGCCTTTTAAAGATATACACCCAATAAATACATGCATGAAAAATTCTAAACAGAATTTTATGAGGGGTGGGGGTTTTGCCCATTTGGGCAGAGTTTTCCTTTAAATAATTATTGTTACTATAGCACTTCAGTATATTTAACTTTTTATTTGTGTAAAAAGCAACACTTAGGAGTGAAACGCAGCTTATTGAATAAAATTTTACACATTTGAAAAATATATACATTTGTTCTTGGGAGGGAGGAAGGGTGTGGAGGATGCAGGGACAGGGTGGGATCTGTGGAGGGAGGGGGACGGTGCAGGGGAGAAGGGATCTGTGCAGGGGAGGGGGACTGTCAGGGTGCTGGGGAGGCAGCGGGAGAGGGGATCTGTAAAGGGGAGGAAGATGAACTGTCAGAGTACAGAGAGGGGTGGCTGTGCAGGGAGAAAGGGGATCTGTGCAGGGGGACTGTCAGGGTACAGGGTAGGCAGGGAGAGAGGGGATCTGTGCAGGGGAAGGAGGCGGTAGAGGGGATGTGTGCAGCGGAGGCAGGGAGAGAGGGGATCTGTGAAAGTGCAGGGGAGGGAGAGGGAGAAGGGATCTGTGCAGGCAGGGGGATCTGTGCAAGGGGATGGAGGGGGGAGAGGGATTGTGTGCAGTGGAGGAAGGGGGAGAGATGATCTGTGTGTAGGGAGGGGGCTGTCAGGGAGGCAGGGGATCTGTGCAGGGGAGGTATTTGTAGAGGGCTTGTGTGCATGGGAGGCAAGGGGAGAGGGGATCAGTGCAGGGAGGGGACTGTCAGGGAGGCAGGGGGATCTGTGCAGGGGAGGGAGGGGGAGAGTGAATGTGTGCAAGGGAGGCAGGGTGAGAAGGGATCTGTGCAGCGATGTGAGCTGTCAGGGAGGCAGGGGGATCTGTGCAGTGGAGGGAGGGGAAGAAGGGATGTGTGCAGGGGAGGCAGGGAGAGAGGGGATCTATCAGATATGCAGGGGGATCTGTGCAGGAGAGGGAGGGGAAAAGTGGATGTGTACAGGGGAGGCAGGGAGAGAGGGGATCTATCAGATATGCAGGGGGATCTGTGCAGGAGAGGGAGGGGAAAAGGGGATGTGTACAGGGGAGGCAGGGGGAGAGGGTATGTATGCAGGGGAGGCATGGGGAGAGGGGATCTGAGCAGGGAAGGCAGGGGGGAGAGGGGATGTGTGTATGGAGGATAGCTGTCAAGGAGGCAGAGTGGATCTGTGCAGGGGAGGAAGGGGGAGAGGGGATGTGTGCAGGGGGAGAGGGGATCTGTGCAGGGAGAGGGGCTGTCAGGGACGAAAGGGGACTGTGCAGGGGAGGGAGTGGGCAGGGGGAGAGGGGATCTTTGCAGGGAGAGAGGCGGTCAGGGAGGCAGGGGGACCTGTGCAGGGGAGGAAGGGGGAGAGGGGATGTGTGCAGGGAAGGCAGGGGGAGAGGGGATCTGTGCAGGGAGAGGGGCTGTCAGGGACGAAGGGGGACTGTGCAGGGGAGGGAGTGGGCAGGGGAGAGGGGATCTTTGCAGGGAGAGAGGCGGTCAGGGAGGCAGGGGGACCTGTGCAGGGGAGGGAGGGGGAGAGGGGATATGTGCAGGGGAGGCAGGGGAAAGGGGATCTGTGCAGGGGAGGGAGGGGATCTGTGCAGGGGAGGCAGCGGGAGAGGGGATCTGTGCAGGGAGGGGTGCTGTCAGGGAGGCAGGGGGATCTGTGCAGGGGAGGGGGGATAGGGGATGTGTGCAGGGGAGGGGGAGAGGGGATGTGTGCAGGGGAGGCGGAGAGGGGATCTGTGCAGGAAGAGAGGCGGTCAGGGAGGCAGGCTGACCTGTACAAGGGAGGCAGGGTGAGAGGGGATCTGTGCGGCGAGGTGAGCTGTCAGGGAGGCAGGGGGATCTGTGCAGTGGAGGGAAAGAAGGGATGTGTGCAGGGGAGGCAGGGAGAGAGGGGATCTATCAGATATGCAGGGGGATCTGTCCAGGAGAGGGAGGAGGAGAGCGGATATGTGCAGGGGAGGCAGGGGAAAGGGGATCTGTGCAGGGAGGGGTGATGTCAGGGAGGCAGGGGGATGTGTGCAGGGGAGGCAGGGGTGATAGGGGATCTGTGCAGGGGAGGGAGGGGGAGAGGGGATGTGTGCACATAAATGCAGGGGGAGAGGGGATGTGTGTAGGGGAGACAGGGATAGAGTGAATGTGTGCAGGGAGAGGGGCTTTCAGGAAGGCAGGGGGATCTTTACAGGGGAGGGAGGGGAGAGAGGGGTTGTGTACAGGGGAGGCAGGGAGAGAGGGGATCTGTGAAAGTGCAGGCGAGGGAGGGGGATGTGTGCAGGAGAGGCAGGGGGTGAGGGGATCTGTGAAAGTGCAGGGGAGGGAGGGGGGATGTGTAGAGGGGATCTCTAAAAAGTGCAGGGGAGAGAGGGGGAAATATAAGGGAGGCAGTGAGGAGGGGAACAGGGAAGAACTTACCTGATGTCTCTGACAGGCTGCTCTTCCTTGTTTCCGCAGGACAGGAGAGAACAGGAAGTGACCTCACTTCCCATCCTCCTGCCCCGCCTCTTCCCCTCTCTCTCTGCAGGATCGCTGCCAATACTCCCTTGCCGCCCCCCAAAAAGTGCTGCCCGAGGACCGCTCCCGCCCCCCCCCTCTTGCTACATCACTGGTCTACATGATTAACATGGGTTTATGGCTTATGTGCATGACATGTCAGTAGTTTTTCTGTTTATTTTATGTTATTTGATGATGATAACTGTTAAGACACTCACGGCCTTTTTGTAGAAATGCAGGCTTTACACAGCCGACCACCAAACTCCCGAACCGAGTGTAAGGGAATGAGGTAACATAAAATCAGCCGAACTCCTTTCACGGCTAAAATAGATGAAATGAGCTTTCCAAGTAATAATTCCCCCCACAAACGAGACCAAGCTCCGTCTTGAGGGTAAAACAGGATTCTGTTTAATGGGGGCTACCTGCCCGGTATTTATGCAGGTCTCCCACCTGGTGGACACTCCCCTAGGGGACCAGATGGAAGACTGGGACATTTGTTGGACAGTAGCCAATTGCAGTGGCTTAGGTATAATCACTCCCCTTTACACACATAAATCCCTCCTCTCTATCCTGGAGATAATTGGGAAGAAACCTAATTATCTCCAGGGATAGAGGCAAATCACCATTTTAAATACAGTAATACAAATACATTAAAATACATAAATGTGGAAATACTGAATGTATGTGTTTCGTGTAACGTATCCCCGATAGCCTGGATCTGAGTGCACATTTCTACCGAATAGCGCTCAGATCCAATGTATACAGTTCAATCGCCATGAAGTCAAAGTCTCTGACAAGTCTTTCGGTATACGATTGACTCCATGGGACGGCTATCTAGTCCATACGTAAGTTACAAACTCCCGAACGGACCGGTGTTCGTATGCCTCGACGAAATAGAAGGCGGGCGGTAGTTTTCAGCGGTGTTCGGTAGATAAAATGTTCGCTTTTAGTTCCATAGAATCCTTGCCGAACACCGCTGATCCTTCTCATGTTCCTAAATGGCCGCTGCCTCGTGGTCGGCATACGAACGATGACCACCCATACGGATGGAATGGAGAGGTGTCTGCGGTTCACCACAACGTTCTAATTGGGGCCAAGAGGCTAACCAGCAGCACACTCCTCTCCTGGGTGGCCGTCCGTTCAGTAGTTTCAATCGGTATTTAGAGAAACACACGAACAGGGGCATACGGACAGGAATTCAAACGAAATAAAGGCAAACAGATGAACCAGCAATCTTAGTCTATACAGATGGATCTGTCACAATAACAGATTTTGTTAACAGTTAACACAAAGGTAAATGTTAATTAGTGATCATATTGACATACACATGGTACCAAATGTAATATTTTTTTCACTGACACAATTTGATTTCATGGTATAAACACATTGAATGTATTGCATTTACTTCATGAATAAAATGTTAATGGCAATTTAGAAAGGCTACTTTAATGGCAATTTTTAAAGCCTATATAGGTACTGCAAGTATCATAACCATTACTGTCCAATACCTGCTACAGTGGTTGTGGTGCCAGAAGTGCCCTCCCAGGGTAAATAGTCAAACCATTACAAATCAATGAGAAACCCAATAGATTTCTATTAGATAAGTAGGTTTATTCAGTAATGTGAGAATTCAAGCTCAAATCAAAGTGAATTTCAAATGTAGAGCCAAAGTAGCTGACTGGAAATTATGCTCAATTATTTTTACCTTTTTCACTTTGAATTCACACTGAATTCTGACTTTAGTGAATAACCCTATTTCTTATAGAAACCTATTAAGTATCTCATTAATTTGTTAATTAATAGTGTATCATTAGCCTATCTAGTACAGTTTCTAGAATTTGCAAGGCCTTAGGTGAAACTCAAACATGAGTCCCCAACTAACATCCATAGAGAAAAAAAAAAAAATAGGGCTTGCATTGTGTGTATAAGGACCTGTAGTTATATTAAAGGGTTGGCTTGCAGCACAGGATAAAGAGGACTAGCCTCTGTATTCATTGTTCAGAGGCTTGCAGTGTCTCTATTCTCTGTGCCACCGCATTGTTAGCTCTCTAACTGTAATTATGGCATATTTTGCAAAACAAATTAATTTTCAATTATGTTAATTGTTTATACACGATTGCGGGGTACGGTTGTATAGCTTGGCAGTCGTGCATACATAAGTGCAAAAATGCTTTAAAACATTATTTACCAAATAATAAAGTTACACATAAGAACATGGACATTTTCCCCATATATCTATAAATCTTTTACATATTAACTAGGATTAGGGAGTTTAATGTGACATGGTGAGAATGGCAAGGTTGGGGGGATGAGTTTCATAGGATTGGGGTGAATGTGGCATGGTTGGAGGAATGAGTATGACAGGGCAATGGGAGGTGAGTGTGACAGGACTAAATGGTGTTAATGTGACAGGGTAAGTGTGGCAGGTTTGGACAGGAGTGTCCAAACAATTGCTGGATCAGCGCTTAGTGGCCAATAGAAAGCTAAGATAAATAGAGGGTAGGCCGCAACCTAAGGGTATGAAGTTTCCTCAAAACCCCCAAATAAATTACAAATGTAAAAAACTAAAATTATAGGTTGCACCACAAAAAAATGATATAGTGTAATAAAACCAATGGTATACTTACACACTAAAAAGTCATAAATGAGAAATCGAAGAGTCCTGGTTATAAGGCATATGGGTGAAAAAGCCCAAATTGATTGAAAAATTTAAGTTGGATATGTTGGTCGTAGAGGTTCTAAAGTAATTGGATATTCAGATTCCTAGGGAGCATGTAAATGAGAGAAATTCCAATAGTGTAATATGTCTCTGGTGGTCCATTCAGAATGTACACGTGTAACAAAACAGTGCAGTTGGAGGGAGTGAAGGCGGACCGTGGGCTGGGTGCAAACATATATACTTTTGCAGTAATGCCCATATAAACCACTATTTACCAGGTTATTGTTATTACTGCCAGTTGATGAAGCCCTGTGTTGGCGAAACGCATTTTGGCTGTTTTTAATACTTTTTGAATACTTTTTTTTTATATGTACCATTAAAAGGAATATTGACCCCTTAATTTTTTTGTGTACCATAGACCTTTTTTACATATTATTTTATTTATTTTTAACTTGGTCATCAAGAACTTTGGAGTATTCACTCACCCAAAAATCCCAGGTGGGGATTATACCACCCACGCTATCAAAGTGAGCAGTATATCCTGCTCACTTAAATGTGAGTATTATACTTTTTAAAATACCAACTGTTTATTACTGTATATAGAGAGCACTATTTTGGTTTTCTCTCTCTCCCCATTCCGAGGACCTTCACCACCTACCAACACCTATATCCTACCAGTGGGGGATCGACACCACTGATTGCCGTTTACACCTGAGCTTGTACTTGCTCTCTAAAAGGTGAGTAGGAGTATTACTATTGTTGCTAATAAACTCCTCTTTTCACTAAAAGAGACATATTACACTATTGGAATTTCTCTAATTTACATGCGCCTACGGAATCTAAATATCCGATTACCTTGGAACCTCTATGACTAACATATATCACTTAAATTCTTCAATCAATTTGGACTTTTTCACCCATATGCCTTATAACCAGGGCTCTTCTAGTACTCATTTATGACTTTTTAGTATGTAAGTATACCATTGGTTTTGTTACACTATATAATTTTATTGTGGCGGGACCTATAATTTTTGTTTTTACATTTGTGTGGGAGTGTGTAGCAGTGTTAGGTTGTGATTGTGGCATGGGTGGAGGAGAGAGTGGGAAAGGGGAGGTAGGTGTGGCAGGATTAGGAGGTAAGTGACTGGGTGAGTGTGGCATGGTTGGGTGGATAAGTGAGAAAGGATTAGAAGGGTTAATGAGTGTGGAATGATGAGTGGGGTATGAGTGAGGGGGTGAGGGAACAGAGTTTGGGTGAATGTGGCATGGTTAGGGGAGAGAGTGTGATAGAGCAAGGACAGGTGAGTGTGACAAGATTAATGGGTATTAATGTGACAGGGTGAGTGTGTAAAAATGATTGGGTGAGTGTGACAGATTGGTGGGATGAGTGTGACAGAATTAGAGGCATTAATGTGATAGGATTAGTGTAACTTTGTTGGTGGGGTGTGTATGACAGGGTCGTGGTTGAGTGTGGAATGGCTGCAGTACAGGGAGAGGGGAGGTAAGTGTTAGAGGATTAGAGGGAATTAATGTGACAGGGTGAGTGTGGAATGATTGGGGGTTAATGTCACAGGTTGGGGTGAATGTCGCATGACTCGAGGAAGGATTATGTCAGGATGACAAGATGAGTGTGACAGGTGAGTGTGACAGGATTAAGGGTGAATGTGGCACTGTTGGGGATGAGTGTGACATAGTTGGAAGAGGGAGTGTGACAGGGCAAGTGGAGGTGAGCGTAACAGGCTTTGGGGGATTTATGTGACAGAGTGAGTGTAGTATGGTTGGGGGGATAAGTGTGAGATAATTGGAGGGGTTAATCAGTGTGACAGGGTGAAGGGGGGTGATTGTGACAATGCGAGAGAAGGTGAGTCTGACAAGATTGGGGCCTGGCGCTCTGTGGGGTCTCGCAGCTGCATAACTTGCCTAAATAGAGAGATGCCTCTGATCTAGTACATTAACTAAAAGATGACTTATTTGTAGAGTTTACTGTTTAACCTTCCTTAGTATATCTTTATTATCTGATTTTGGAAGTGGCCCTTTTGGCCTGTTTGTTCTGACCACTATTGCTCTGTTTTTTTTATTTCTGGCTTCTAAATTATATTAGTGTCTTACTTTCTGTAGGAGAATTTGAACATGTGATATTCATAGCTGATAGTCGAGGGACACTGATGGCTGTAAAGCTCCACAGTCCTTGCCAAGATTTGTAAAATATTCCTTCAGGATTAACAACAGTTGATAAAAAAATAAATAAAATTGTGTGTGTATCTGTGTGTGTTGAAGCAGCCAGCAATGTTCTAAGGTCAACATGTGAAGCCAGCTAGTATGCCTTATTACCCAAGTATTGGCCATATTTTGAAGATATCTCTCAGTTTTAGTATGTGTCACTCAATAGTTTTCATTATGTACCAGTGTAAAGTGAAGAATGTCTTCACAACTTTGGTTTATGTATAAATGTATGTCTGGGGGGAGCTGTGTGTGTTACCATAGACATTCAAATAAACAGAGCTGTCTACAAGTTGAAATCAATGAGACTTAAATAATATGCATTTATAAACACAACATTTTGTCAGAAAACATCTGTAAAAATCAAGTAGGGGACCTTGTCTATCGAACAATACAATGTCAATGCATGTTAATGCAATATTAATTGATGTTGGAAATGAACATATTAAATGAATGATTTTAGTGATCAGCTAAAGATGCATTAGGTGCATAAATAAAAAAAAAAAAGAAATAGAAGACTATACCTAATTCTCTTCCAGAATTAACCTCTGAGAGCAAGTGAAAAAATATCCTGTTTGGTTTTTTTTAATTGGTGCTTTGTGAATATTCTGAACTTTATATAGAGTTTGGAACTGAATAGTACTGATTTTAATCCAGGCACAAAAATGTATCCTGCCGACTGATGCAAATTCGCTTGGGTTGGCCGAATTCTGAATATCCATATTCATCAATTTCCATTAGGACAAAATCCAGTGATAAGGAATAACCTTCTAAATATCTAATAATAAAAAATATATACCTGATGCTATGTTGCAATCATTGTTACCACACTGCATTGGTGTTCCAAGACAAAAACAGTGTGTTCTCATTTTTCTCAAGTGAAAGGGTTGTCTTATTATGGTCCCTAAGTAAATTTAATATTTTGTTACCTTTCTAGGTACAATATATACTTTTTCACTGTCTCCAGGTAAAAGAAATGCCATGTCACTGTCCCAAATAAGAGATCTTTTGTCACTTACCCTAGGTAAAAACTTTGTCACTTTCACGAGGTAAAATAATGTTGTGCCTAAAAAAATGTGTCTATAAAACATTTTCTAAATGCTATTTTAACAGGTAAACATGAATAAATTAAAGTACTAGGAAAAACAACAACATGTTTAATTCAATTACAATTAATGTATATTCACCATAAATGGAGCAAATACACTTAATTTATCCATGGTGCTTGATTTGGCCCTGATCAGAGATGGATATGTTAGTCCTCAGTGTGAGGGCTGCCCGATAGGCCCCCAATCTTGTGGGCCCTAGGACTAGACCACAGGTAGCTCAGTCCCTGATTTGGGCCAATGTGGGGATTATTTATAAATTCCTATATAAAAACGGGTCACACATTGCTATATGCATACAGCCGAGTTTTTTTTTTTTCAATGAAAAACAAATACAAAGGTAAAAACTAAATGATGAGCTTTTATGAGTAGAAAACTGATTCTATAGACTAAAAAAGCAAATATGTGAAAACAAAACATTTACTCTACTGAAATAATAATAAAACAATTTCCAAAAATTCTGTGAAAAATCCTTTTCTACTTACAAAATAAAAAAAACACTTATACTAATTACACTAATATAAATTCTTAATATACATACTGCCATTTTTGCAAAAACATGTGATTGTTCTGTATACATTCAATATGTAGTATAATGATGCATACAAAATCTACCAGTATCTAGTTATGTAGTTTTTTTCCATCTGGCTTCCTACTATTGCTGTAAGAAGCAAATAAAATATAGGGGAACAGCTTTATCTTACAGACCCAGCACTTGTTAAGAAGCATATGTTAAACCATAGCGATTGTTATAGATAAAATAATACACACTTGAGAGACGTTTAACAGAAATGGATAGCTTATTTAAGCTATATGACCTCATCCGGTAATTTACAAAACTGCAATTTCTTACAAAAAAAACAATTATTCAGTGAAGGTAGAGGTTATTTAAGTAAAAATGTGTATTGTATATTTCAGTTTTCCATTGATATTTTGGCGTCTTTCTGAAAAATATGCATTATTTTACGTATCTTTCTCAAGTAGTAAAGCGATTGATTAGGATCTTCTATTTCTTTCCTTTCCACCCACCTGCCTGTCCTCCTGTCTACATCTCAACGGTCTGTCTGTCTATCTTTCTAAAAAAAAAACCTGGTAAAGTGTTTGGATTGCTGAATCCAAGCCTATCTTTTCATCCCCTAGATGTTCTATACATTAGCAAAATATCATAAAAGGTAATAAAAACAACAACAGAAGAAAGAAGAAGAAAAGAAAAGATAGACGATTCCAAGCTTTCATGTGACGATATTAGAATCTGCTGCATACTGTTAAACTACACAACGTCTTCAGTTGTCAAGCTAATATATTAACGTGTGATGAAGAATTAGCTGAGACGTAATGAGGAATCTTTTCAACTCACAATAAAGGAAATCAAAGGAGTAAAAGCTAGTGTATGCAAAAGAAATGTTTCTTCAATCGCAAATCCACAACTCTTTGAGACCAAATAGAAAATATATTTTGCTTGTTCTTCTAACAAAGGACTCCTGAGCTCAGCACACACATGCTTATTCCACCCTTTTTCGCCTCATCTGGCAGCCTCTTTCCGGTCCAGCACACACTAAAATCTAATGAGTCAAACTTCCCATTTTCAGACTAATCAGTCGACTGCACTAATTGCAAATGCAAATATGCAAATTTATATTAATTAATTACTCTGCTAATTAGTTCTGCGGTCTCTCTTTTTTTAGGGGGTGTGTGTGAGTAGGTAATAAATCACTTTGCAGTGAAAAGCAAACGTGCTTCGTTCCCATCTAACTCCCCATAAAAATTTTATGTACTCACTGATGCAAAAAAAAAGTATATCCATATCGCAGAATGTAAAAAAATATGTATACATATTTTCTAATTGCTGCTTTACCCTGATGAGTCCCCTTTAGGAAGGTGCAATTGTGGGCTGACTTTCACATCTTTGGCATATGCCATCACTAAGTTCCCTGTTAGTCGTTTAATTATCACATTATGAGCTTCAACTTTGCTGTGCTTGGGGCTGTGACTTCAAGCTCGAGAGTTCACACATATAGAAAAAAATGGCTTTGTACAAGATGAAGGAATGTAAAAAAGAAAAATATATATATACATTAGACAAAGGGAAATTAAGGAAGTTTGGGCTATGTTTTTTCAGTACTTGTATTTTTAAGTTCACATGCAATGCAAATGTGGAAGTAATAATTTCAAAGCAGGCATAAACATAAATACTTCAATCGTTCCTTTTCCTTTTTTGTCAATATTCTATATACAACCATTTAAGCTTCCATACATAGTCTATAGTTTTTGACATAACTTTAAATAATGTTGAAGCTTATAGAACCCACTATTAATACACTGTAAAATCTATTGGCCCTGCTTTGTTGCAAAAAGGTTGACAATATATGTCAGTGGAGTCCAATATATTTCTTAAAACTTGTGTAATTCTTGTCACTTAAGGAAAAATGTAATTTTGCTGTAAGCCATGTGAGGTTAGCTATATACTTCATATACGTATTCATCTTGGTTGAAATGTAAAATAATGGTCTTTAAAAACAAATGGCCTTTTAAAAAAAACAAAAAAAACAAAAACCTCTGGCTAATTTAACTTACTGCAAGATATAATAGACCTCTCAACCCTTCAAAAAGATGTGAGAAAATATCAAAAAAGAGGAAAAGGCCTGCACCACGTATACAACAACAATATTAAAGAAATTAGTTAAAAAAAAACAAAAAAACAGATACAAGTAAGTGGTAAAATTATAGTCCCAAATTAAAGTTCTCACATAAAAGGATGCCACTAGTTTCAGAGGTAAATGCAGCTGTAAATGCTTGATAAAATGTCAAATAGCCTTACATTGGAGGAGTGTGACCTTTTCAGATAGCTTGAGTATCCATATAAAAGACAAAAAGAAAAACAGGGAGAACCAATAGTGCAATATGTCAAACCTAGTATAATTGGTGAAATAAGTAACAATATCACACTCACATTTGCCAGAGTTATGGCCATCTCTAGCTTTAACAGCGTACAGTGGTACAATCCCCACTAATAAGATTTAATGGAAAACAGCCTCAGTGGTAGGAGTTTACGGAAACTCAGGGAAAAATAAAAAGGAAACAGATAGTGCTCTCAATAATATAATAAAACTTCATAAGAGCAGACTCACCTAGGATTTCTTGGAGTAGATCGTAAAATACCAGGAAGTATGTAATATAACATATTGTAAAATAAAATAAAAAGGTAATTGGCACAGTATGCAATTGCTGTGACCAAAATACCTGTATTGGTTAAAAATACAATGTGGATGTTATTAGTTTGTATTTCTAACCAATAAAGGCCTTTTGGTCACTGCACTCTTCGAATGTCTGCTCCTACACATATGGTCTATGTCTTTTTATGCCTAATTTGCCTATTAGAATGCCCAACATAAAGCAGTAAAATTTGTGCTAACTCATTGCCATAACAACCAGAAAAAAAGACTTGCATGTCCACTGTAACCTGTATAGTCTGAGCATACTGGTTGTCAGATGATCACAGGTCCCAGAGTATCTGAGAGTAATAGAATGAGTCACAATCACAGAAGAAGATACATAAAGGAAGAGTAGAGGCCAGCCACAAGGATACTGCTAGTATTAATATGTGCCTGTTCATGATGGTCAGTGTGGGAATTGTGGAAGGCACTGGTGATCCCAGCAGTGTTCAAATTGGGAAGTCCTATTGTGCTAAGTGACTTGCAAGCTGTCTCCTACCACATATGAATTCATAAGGATTATGCACGTTGTGGGGTCTGTGGCATTCATACTTCAGGAAAGGTGACTCTGCAGCTTGTATGACAGAAGCATGTCCACATGGACAAGTTGCCATCATTGCTGTAACCATTGGTCACATCTGTAGTTGTTGGTGCTGTGTGACCTGCTAACTACTGAGGTCCCCTGAAAAAAGAAGAAGAGATCCTGAGAGAGGAAGAGAAGAGGAAGCTATTGAGGAAATGTAAATCCGGCATGACAGTGCTGCTTTCAAATGATAGAGAAGCAAAGTTCATCAAAGATGAAATGACAGCCCTTTCCCCCTCCTGTCAGTCAGTTCATAGGCTGTACTTTGCATGTCTGTTATCAGGGAAACTCTTATCTGGGCTTCTCCTGCTTGCCTCCAGCCTAAGGGAAACCAATGTCTGCAAGGTGAAGGAGGGAGCAGGAGCAGACTTTGTGTGAGAGCAGCAGCAGCATGGAGATATATATCCAAATTATTTATGGCAGTACTTTAGGAAGTCAATCTTAGAATGGAGAACGATAGAGAGAGAGACATAACAGGTTTTAGTTACATACCATAAAGCCAACATAAAGTATTGTGCACTTTTAACCTGTCATGGGAAGCAAGTCTGTGCTTTCCAAACACGGGTATGCAGGAGAGGTGTGGCTTACAGCAAGTAAAAACATGATTAGTGCTCTCATGATACAGGGGTTAGTAATAGTATTAAGAGAAGAAACTTGACACAAGTCAAGCCAGGTGGTTAGAAGACTTCAAACTTATATATGTCATGAAGGGTCACTTTGAATGAAGTATAACTATTTGCGCGCCAAGAAGAACGTGCACTTACATGGTTAAATTGTTCATTGTACACAATCTTTTTGCCAAATTATAATTCTGCAGCAAAGCTTTACCCTGGAGCTCATTTTCTTTACTGCCAATTTCCTGTTTCCCATGTACATCTAGAACTATTTGATGCCAAAGATATGTCACTTGAGCCCATGGAGAAAAAAAACAAATTGGTAATACACTTCTGAATTACCTTTTTAAAAAAAAATAAAAAAAAATATAGCTAATATATTATGCTTCTGATATATGATATATATAGATGTGTACTATTTTCCCATTTATTTCTAAAAAAAAAGCTTATATTTATTCAAATGTGCTTAGCTAATGCATATTTACAAATAATTACCAATATTATATATATCCCTTCCATGGGTATATTCTATCCACTGCGGAAATCCATTCTTCAGTATATTAGACTATTACACTAATGATAGAAAACCAAAAATACAAAACAAAAATATATGTTGCCGTCAGCAATAGAGTTGAGCGAACCCAAACTTTACCGAACATTCCGATTTTTTTGCCCCCAAACCCGGACATTTCAATAACAGTTCAGGTTCAAGTTCGGTGTTCAGCGATTTAATGGCGCGTTTTGAAAATCTGCAGGGCAGCCAATCAACAAGCGTTTGACTCGCGTGCAGGCCCGTCGAGACAAGGCAATCAAATCAAGCAATTGCTTGGGGCCTGGAGCTGGCCTGGGGCCCCAAGACAACGACTGGTTAAGAATAAAATACAATGACAAACTGTGTGAGCGCCCCTTTGATAGTCAATACAGTAAAGTAAAAATAGCTTTCCTCCCTGTTCCCACGATGCCTCCTGTCAGTATTGCCGAACGTCCTGTCACTTAGACAGAACGCCGGCAAAACTGCAGAATTTTAACAGTTTCTCCATTCATGTTAGAACGCAATTCGGGACTTTGTTCGTATCGCAATTTCATTCGAATGAATGAAACTCTGATCCTATTCATTGCGGCGGTTGCATCTTGCAGCCGCTTAGTAGATAACTCCCTAATGCCCACGGTATTAGTGAGCTATCTACCAAAAGGCTGAAAGACCTAAATTGGTATTTCAGCCACATTTACTAATACTAACCTACTGTTTTCCCCCCGGCCCCCAGCCATGCGTGGCGGGTGGGGGCCCTACATAACAATGAGGGGGTACCTACTGTCCTCAACCCCAGCCCCCATCCCTGAGTGGTGGGTGGGAGCCCTAAATAAGATTGGGGGACCTACTGTCCTTCCCCCCGGCCCCTACCCCTGCGGGGCGGGTGGGGTCCCTACATAATAATGAGGGGGGGCATACTGTCCTCCCCTCCCCGACTCCTACCCCTGAGCGGTGGGTGGGGGCCCTAAATGAAAATCCTCCCCCCTTCCAAGGTGACTAGGGGACCCCAAGCCCTAGTCACCCCCCCACCCAAATAAAAGTTATCCCCTACCTACTCGCCTCACCCTAAAAATAGTGAGGGGGAATAAAATAACTAACCTGTAAATAAAAATAAAACTTACCATTTGATGTCTTCTTTCTTCTAAAATCTTCGTTTTTCAGCCCCAAAAAAGGCGAAATAAAAAACCATAATACCCGTTGAATTTAAAATAAAAAATATGAGCGCAAAAAAAAAACCTGAAGAAAAAGGAAAAAACACAACGCTAAAAAAAATAATCCATCTTCACCCATGGAGGGCATGACTGAGCAGACTGAGCACTGCAGGGTGGGGCAAGGCTTATAAAGCCTTGCCCCACCCTGCAATGAGACTTTCGTCTGTTTTTTTGTTTTTTTTTTTGCTCTGATTTTTTATTTTATTTTAAGTTCGACGGTATTATGTTTTTTTTATTTTGCCTTTTTGTTTTTTTAATGTTAATATACAATGCTTCTAAACAGGTCAGGCATGATTTATTTATTCATGCACTTATAACATTAAACATAATAGTTGTTTAGTGTTAGTTAAAATGTTCTCAACAAAAGCATATGAAACAAGCAAGATGCTACCCAAAGGTTGTTCACTAAATTGTAAATCGTCAGTATTTCAAAGTGATTTCCTAAGTTTGGGTAAACTGCTGAACTGATCAAACAGCTGACCTAGAGAATCTTCAATTCATCTAGTTTGGCCTAATGTTCCCAGATTTTACTATTAACATGACATAAAGTCATGATTTTATTAATGACACGGAGGCGAGTATTATGCTGCACTCTTTCTTTATTTTCCATCAGCAGCAAAGAAATAGTTTATTAATACAGTGTAAAAAACATAAAAATAATCACATGTCCTAGTAACAAGGTTAGCCAATCAGCAACTCTTCTGTGGTATAATGGAGGGAGCCAAACCAGTTCTTCCTTTTTCTTGCGATCCCGAAAAAGATAGGACCAAACGATAATCCAACAAATGGATGAACAATTAAACCAATATTAGATCAACAACTTCCACAGGCGGTCATCATATTCGAAAAATACTTGAATATCTTGAAAGTCAAGCTGGAATAGATTGAAAAAAGAAATATGGTAATATCAAAAGTATAATAAGTCGTCATACTTAACTTCTAAGCATCAGATATCCAGACTAAGCATAAGGACATCCAATGCCCTCCCACTAAATATGAAGCATGACCGATACAACAGGCTGAACACACATATCAATAAATGACTTACCGTAGACCTTATATCAACTTACATACCTAGAAGTTTAAGAGAATCTGCCAGGATGGGCGGGATAATACTCGCCTCCGTGTCATTAATAAAATCATGACTTTACGTCAAGTTAATAGTAAAATCTGGGAATTTTAGGCCAAACTAGATTCACTGTAGATTCTCTAGGTCAGCTATTTGATCAGTTCTATTAAAGACATGGAGGCTCATATTATGCTAGTTTAAAGCTGGGGAATTAAATTTTCTGCAAAATGTTGAAGTGGTCTAAAGTAAAAGTTCCGAAACATGGATTTTGAAGACCAATCGACCGCTTTCAAAATATCCTCTAGATGACAACCCACTGAGGAAGCCTTAGAAGCCATTTCCCCTCGACCGAATGGGGTGAAAACGTGGAGGTATGCCAAAGATCTAATCCACCTGACCCAACGGGCAAGGGTAGGTGTAGACACCGGCAGATGTGGTTTGCCGAAAGAAATTAAAAGTTGAGGTTGAAAGGGGTCACGCAAACAAGCGGAACGCCTCTCGTAGTCACAGAAGCATGCAACAGGACACATTTGAGATCTCTCAGGGAAAGCAGGATAGAAGCATGACCGATATTAACTTGGAGGAAGTCGAGATATGTCAGAAGATATGTCAAAAAGTACACCGTCCGGAGTAAAGGAGCGAGCATTGAAATCTAAAGCTTGAATGTCTGAGACTCTCTTACAAGTGATTAAACAGAATAACATGACTAGTTTGGCGAAAGTTGTTTAAGGGACAACAAAAATTTTTTTGGCCAAAACTCAAAAAAGGTTAGGACCAGAGAAACATCCCAAAGGATCGAATAACGAGGTAGTTGAGGGCGAGTAAAATGGATCACAAGAAGAAGTCAACATACAAAAGGATGGCGTCCTACTGAGGCACCATTGATGCCTTGGTGCCCAGCAGCGATTGCTGTTCTGAACAGGTTTATAGTACTGTAGGCTTTACCTTCGTGAAAGGGACGTGAGGAAATGCATAACAGTCGTTAGAGGAGCCGATATGGAATCCAAATTTCATTCCAGGCACCAACTAGTCCATGTTCCCTCAAGCAGCTCTATAACTTTGTCTCATCCCGGGTGCCCATGCACCTTCGAGAAGTCTAAGAGTTGATTGCGGAACTCCATTGATGGGCCAGGGTCCCCTGAAACCAGCTATACCATGAGAGGTAACATACATTGGAGTATCAGAGGATGATTCTGAACATCTGGATCTTGGAGAAAGTAATTGAGAGATGGAAGGAGGTATGGGTAGTCCATTACCACCTCAAGTAGAGGTGGGAACCATGGATGGGATGGCCACAGAGGAGTCACAAGCACTAAGGTGCCGCCTTGCCATCGTAGATGAAGAAGGCAACGCGGTATGAGAGCAAATGGAGGGAAAGCGTAGTTCCTCGTGAAAGCCCAATCTTAGGAAAAGGCATGTGTTGCCACTGCCGTGGGGTCTGGCCTCCAGCTTAAAAACAAGGGTAGCTGAATATTCAGACAGGAAACGAAGAGGTCCACTTCTAAGGGACCCCAGAGATCCAATATCTTCCGGAAAACTTCGGTATTCAGATGCCAGTCGCTGGAATCCCTGAGGTGATAATGTCCATGGCAGAGGCTAATGCTTTGGACATTGATTTGGACATGGCAGTGTCCAGAATAGATTGTATCTCATCTGAGATGACAAAACACGCCTCATCGGTGTCAGGATCGGGACAGGGATCCAACACGCAAAGTACAAACAGGACAGGGTACGTATACCGGACCTTAGAATGGCCGGACTAACGTACGATACGCCACTGGGTTAATTCGAGTCAAGATCCTGTAAGGGCCAATATATCGAGGAGCGAATTTCATGGAAGGAACTTTAAGCCGAATATTCCTAGTGCTTAACCATACTCTATCGCCTGGAACGAAAATCGGAGCCGCCCTTTTACGTTTATCGGCGTGTTTCTTAACCAGCATAGAATTGTGTAGAAGAATTTGTCGAGTCTGATCCCACAACTTCCTCAAATTGGCAACATGTACATCAACCGACGGTACACCTTGGGAAGGAGAAACCGAGGGAAGAATAGATGGATGAAAGCCATAGTTCATGAAGAAGGGGCTTGAATGAGTAGAGTCACAAACGAGATTGTTGTGCGCAAACTCCGCCCAAGGAATCAAACCGACCCAATCGTCCTGGTGTTCGGAAACAAAACAACGTAGATATTGCTCAATCTTTTGGTTAGTACGTTCAGCAGCTCCGTTAGACTGGGGATGATAGGCAGGAGAGAAATTTAATTTAATACCTAGTTGAGAACAAAAGGATCTCCAAAAACGGGAAACAAATTGGGACCCTCTGTCAGATACGATTTGGGAAGGTATCCCATGTAAGCGAAAAATCTCCCTCGCGAATATCTCTGACAACTCTTGGGAGGATGGAAGTTTAGGCAAGGGAATGAAGTGGGCCATCTTGGTGAATCTGTCAACCACGGTGAGGATAACAGTCTGTTTTTTAGAGATAGGTAGATCGACAATAAAGTCCATGGCCAAACAAGACCATGGTTTCTCTGGTACCTCTAAGGGATGTAGGAATCCACTTGGGAGCGTATGAGGTTGTTTGGTCTTAGTACACACTTCACACGCAGCGATGAAATCTTTAGTATCTTTACGTAAAGCAGGCCACCAGAAGTCTTTAGAAATCAAAGCATACGTCTTGCGGATACCAGGATGTCCCGCCATCTTGATGGAAACATTGCAACAGCTCCAGTTGAAGAGTAGGAGGAACGAAATGTCGACCCTCAGGAGTCTGTTTAGGTGCTAGATGTTGCAGCTTAATGATCTCGGCCAGTAACGGGGAATGAATCCTGAGATTCGTATTAGCAACAATCTTGCATTTAGGAACTATAGAAGAAAGAATCGGTTCAGATACAGTGAAAGGTTCATATTGTCGAGACAAAGCATCGGCCTTAGAGTTCTTAGAGCCAGGTCTGTAAGTAAGTACATAATTGAAATGAGTCAGGAATAAGGACCAACGAGCTTGCCTAGAGGACAAACGCTTAGCCTCCCCAATATAGGACAAGTTCTTGTGGTCTGTCAAAATAGTAACCGGATGTAAGGTGCCCTCCAATAGATGTCTCCACTCTTTCAAGGCTTTAATGACTGCTAACAATTCCCTGTCTCCGATGTCATACCTGATCTCAGGCCCAGAAAGTTTCTTGGAAAAAAAAAACACAAGGATGTAACGGTTTATCCACCCCCAACCTTTGTGAGAGAACGGCACCTACTCCTGTCTCAGAGGCATCGACCTCAAGTAGGAACGGCAAGGATGTATCAGGATGGACTAATATTGGAGCAGAAGCAAAAAGTTCTTTGAGATTTTTGAAAGCAACGAGAGCTTCAGTAGACCAAGTCTTAGTATCAGCCCCTTGTTTGGTCATATTGGTAATAGGTGCAATAATAGAAGAGTAACCCTTAATGAAGCGCCTATAATAATTGGAGAACCCAATAAACCTCTGGATAGCCTTGAGTCCCTTAGGCAATGGCCAATCTAGAATAGACTGGAGTTTGTCAGGATCCATCTTAAAGCCTTCCCCAGAAATCACGTATCCAAGAAAATCTATCTGGGTCTGGTCAAAGCTGCATTTCTCCAATTTGCAGTATACGCCGTGTTGTAGAAGTTTGTGTAATACCTTTCTGACTTGTCTATGGTGGGTCTAAATCTCTCTAGAGTGTATGAGAATGTCATCCAGGTATACAATAACACAATCCTGTTGAAATTCCCTAAGAACTTCGTTAATTAGATCCTGGAATACTGCCGGTGCGTTACAAAGACCAAAAGGCATGACCGTGTACTCATAATGCCCGTAGCGGGTATTAAACGCCGTCTTCCACTCGTGACCTTGTTGAATTCTCACCAAGTTATATGCCCCTCTGAGGTCCAACTTGGTGAAAATCTTAGAACCTTTTAGCCGATCAAAGAGCTCGGTAATCAAGGGGATCGGATAGGCATTCCTAATGGTTATTTTATTCAAACCTCGGTAATCAATACATGGTCTGAGTGAGCCATCCTTCTTTTTAACAAAAAAAAATCCAGCCCCGGCGGGAGAAGAGGATCTCCTAATGAATCCCTTGTCTAAATTCTCCTGAATATATTCCTCTAAAACAGAATTCTCTTTAATGGATAGAGGATATACATTACCCCTGGGGGGCATGGTGCCGGGCAAAAGATTAATTTTACAATCAAAGGTCCTGTGTGGGGGTAGTGTATCAGCGTTCTTCTTATCGAACACTGCTTTCAAGTCTATGTACAGAGGAGGTATCTGTCTCCCTGTAGACTGGGTAGAACTATCTGGTGTGTTAATCATAGCCAATGGAGACACCCTGCGTAAACACCTCTCCTGACAACCCTGGCCCCATGAGATTATCTCCCCTAATTCCCAATCGATACTAGGGTTATGTCTCTTTAACCATGGGTAGCCCAGGACTATGGGAACAGAAGGAGATGAAATGAGCATAAGTGATAAGTTCTCCTCGTGTAAGATACCAATAGTTAAGTTAATGGGTATAGTCTCACGAGAGATAACAGGCTCAAGTAAAGGTCTACCATCTATGGCCTCAACGGCCAAGGGTGTATCCCTTAACTGGGATGGGATAGTGTGTTTAGTAGCAAAGACTTGGTCGATAAAATTCTCAGCAGCTCCGGAATCTATCAAGGCCATGGTTTTTAGCATTCCCTTCTCCCACGTTAAAGAAATTGGTAGCAGAAGCCTGTGATCTTTATAATTATGCGTAGAGGACAAAATAGAAACACCCAAGGCCTGTCCTCTAGAGAAACTTAGGTGCGGGCGTTTCCCGAGCGAGTAGGACAATTCAGACGCAAATGACCTCTGGCTCCACAATACATACATAAACCCTCCCTTCTCCTGTACTGCCTCTCCTCTTCAGAGAGGCGAGTATTGCCTATCTGCATAGGTTCAGGATACAGTGAGGTATTGGAATCAGGACTTTGAAATGTAGGGGCTAATTTAAAGGCAGGTCTGAAGTTCCTCTCTCTAGTATTCTGTCTCTCTCTTAAACGCTCATCAATACGAGAAATGAACGAAATTAAGTCCTCTAAATTCTCAGGAAGCTCCCTAGTAGCAACCTCATCAAGGATAATATCTGATAGCCCGTTCAAAAATACATCTATATAAGCCTGCTCATTCCACTTGACTTCTGCCGCCAGAGACCTGAACTCTAGTGCATAATCCACAAGTGTTCGGTTCTCCTGTCTCAGGCGCAACAGTAATCTGGCTGCATTAACCTTCCTACCAGGAGGGTCAAAAGTTCTTCTAAATGCAGCTACAAAGGCATTATAATTATATACCAATGGGTTATCATTCTCCCATAGTGGGTTGGCCCATCTCAGAGCTTTCTCAATGAGTAGGGTGATAATAAATCCAACTTTCGCCCTATCTGTGGGATAGGAGCGAGGTTGTAGTTCGAAGTGGATACTAATCTGGTTCAAAAAACCACGACACTTCTCCGGTGAACCACCATAACGTACAGGTGGGGTAATACGGGAAGAGGCACCTACAGTGGCTACCTCTAGACCAGAACTTACAGGAGAGATGGAAGTAGTACGGATCTCCTCAGGTGGGTTATTGGCACGAGATAATAGCGCCTGTAGTGCTAGTGCCATCTGGTCCATTCTGTGTTCCATGGCGTCAAACCTGGAATCAGAGGGACCAACCTGACTGTTTGTACCTGCAGGATCCATTGGCCCTGTCGTAATGTCAGGATCGGGACAGGGATCCAACACGCAAAGTACAAACAGGACAGGGTACGTATACCGGACCTTAGAATGGCCGGACTAACGTACGGAGAGTAAAGAGAATGGTCAGAAACAAGCCGAGGTCGAGGGAACGAGAGGACAGGTGAGCGAGGAACAAGCCGGGTCAAGGATACCAGAGGGAAACAGAGTAAGTCAAACTAGCCGGGTCGGAACCAAAGGAATAACTGAAATCGCCAGAGCACTGTGTGACTAGACAGGCTAGAACCACGACAGGGCAATGAGTGAATGGGAGAAACAGGTTTAAATACCCTGGTTACAGTGAGTATACCCGCCTCCGACGAGTCCTGAGTGGCTTCCAGTCACTTGAGTGACAGATCGGTCCGGACTGACGTCATGACGTCGGGCAGCGTGCGTGACGTCATAAAATGAGACGGATCCCTCGCGGCCGGCGTGAGAGTGTCTAGGAGAGCCACGAGGGATGGAGGAAGCCGACCTGCTGGAGGTGTAAACTACTTTCGGAGGTAGAGACCTCAGGTACCCTGACAATCGGCAGAGGCCATATGGGAGAAACCCACAGGAATTTGAGGAATAGTCTGCGATCCAGCAGGAGCAGGCAGATCCTTATTAGACTAGTATATTAAAGGGACACTATAGTCACCTGAACAACTTTAGCTTAATGAAGCAGTTTTGGTGTATAGAACATGCCCCTGCAGCCATGACTGCTCAATCCTCTGCCATTTAGGACTTAGATCCCTTTGTTTATGAACCCTAGTCACATCTCCCTGCATGTGACTTGCACAGCCTTCCATAAACACTTCCTGTAAAGAGAGCCCTATTTAGGCTTTCTTTATTGCAAGTTCTGTTTAATTAAGATTTTCTTATCCCCTGCTATGTTAATAGCTTGCTAGACCCTGCAAGAGCCTCCTGTATGTGATTAAAGTTCAATTTAGAGATTGAGATACAATTATTTAAGGTAAATTACATCTGTTTGAAAGTGAAACCAGGTTTTTTTTTCATGTAGGCTCTGTCAATCATAGCCAGGGGAGGTGTGGCTAGGGCTGCATAAACAGAAACAAAGTGATTTAACTCCTAAATGACAGTGAAGTGAGCAGTGAAATTGCAGGGGAATGATCTATACACGAAAACTGCTTTATTTAGCTAAAGTAATTTAGGTGACTATAGTGTTCCTTTAATAGCAGACAATATGCTGCCCACCAAATATAAAATATATATAAATGAGTACCTAAATCAACTCCTCAGGCTTGAATAACCCACAAGGAGTAAGAAAATATAAAGGTTATGAGAAGTTAAGAAGAAAATATTTTTTAACAAAACTCACTGATAGCAGAGAAAAGGAGCCGTCCGAACGCCAGTACTACTAAACACCCATAGATGTGAGGTGGTTGTTGTTGTCAGGATAGGATCCTGGAGTAAGAGTATAATAAGAATAAGGAGTAAGAGGATATACAAAATTAAATGTACATGACAGGAAACATAAAAGGAAATAAAATATCTAACTAAGTATAGAGAAGGTAAAATGCAATCATAATATATAGAGGAACATAACAGAATACACACATAAAATTACATTATAGATATATGTCAAAATATGTCAAATAGATAAAAACAGATCCCACAGTATGAGAACCATTGGACCCAGGTTCTACTTAACTCAGGGAGCAGCAAAGAAAGAGGAAGTAGTTTGTTTGGCTCTGCTCATTAGGGCTGTGTCATAAGGTTGCATTGTATCCTATACCTTATTCTTCATTATTTACTTTCCATTATAGTAATCTTTTTAGGAATACCCAGCTCTATTAGCAAAAGAAGATGTTTGCCATTTATCCTTTATTTTTAAAAATAGGCTTCCTTTATTGTCCATCAAATAATATCCTTTCTCCATTGAGCATTAATAGTTTATCTGATTTATTATTTCATTCCAATTTCGATGACCCTGCTTTTTCCAATTTCTCGCTAAACACATTTTTACTCCCAACATAATATGAATCATTAAATAAGAAAGAGGTTTCTCGCAAGGGAGATCTAAATGGAAAAGAAAGAGATGTGGGGTAAAGTGGAACTCTTCCCAAAATTTCTATTAGAAGTCTTCTGAGGTTTATTTTTAAAGTATCTAGCTCTGAACATTCCCACCAAATGTGGAAAGGAGACCATTTAGCATTATTGCATTGGTCGAAATGATCGCTATATATTTGTAAAAATTTTGTAGGAACCATATACCACCTATGTAGTACTTTGTAATAGAGCTCGATAAAGTTTACACAATGTGTACTTTGCTTAACCAACTTTAAACTTTGTTTCCAAGATTGAATTTCAAATGATTTTTTAAGTTCCCATTTTATTATCAGAGGTTCTTTAATAAAAGTTTCAGATATGCAAAGAAATTTGAGTGAACAATATATTCTTTTCAAATAATTTTTATTAAAGTTTTACATATTTGTATAACAACAAGAATATAAACATTGTATTGGGGGTAGGAAGGGAAGGGGAACTTGGAAATGGAAAAGAATAACCATCCTGAACAATATATTCTCTTCAAAGGGTTGGGATTATCTAAAAAGTCAGTAGTGTTGTTATGTTCTAAAATTCATTTTTTATCTAAGTAGTTTTTGACTCTCCAATATGTAAACACTTCACTTGAAGCAAGGGAATAGTCAGATTGCAGTAACTGAAAGGGAATTAAATTACTGTTAAAGTAAATATTCGATTCTTGATTGATCCCACATCTCTTCCAATTCCTCAAATCCAGAATTTTTATGCTAATTTGTAGTATATCAATGGGGGAGGATAAAGCCAATCCATCGGTTAAATTACATTTTTCCTTAGGTTTTAATCATAGTCAATGTCGCTCTAGTAATTGGATTCATTATAATTTTACCTAAGGGACAATGGTTGTCTATCCAGAAACATTCATAAAGTATATCTGTTTTGAAAGCCTGAACTTCAATTCCCTTCCACAAATTGACATCATTAGTATATTTTATCCCAAGCTAGAAAGGGGGATAGCATACATGCTTCATGCATAACAAATACATCTGGAAATCTCAGCCTCAATTTTTCCCTGATTTTTTTAAGGATTTTCTGAGAAATTCTAGGTTTCTTATTCGACCATATAAACCTTGAAATGGCAGTTTGTAAAAAACGCAACATTTTATTGCTCACTCTCACTGGGATCGTTCTGAGCAAATATATCATCTTTGGGAGCAAATATGCTCTAGTTGATTCTATTTTACCCACCCAGGATAATTCAATCTTACCCCATTTCATAAAATATTTTCTAAATTCATCTAGAAGGTTAGAATTATAGGTCGTCTAGAGAACGAGTGATCTTCACTCCCAAATAATTGATGGTTCTACCATCCCAGTTAAACTTATACATAGATTTAAGCTGGGCCATTTCTAAAAGCAGAACCCCATATGTCAGAATCTGTGTTTTGATTATAATTAATTTTAGATTTGAAAATTCACTATATTCCTTTGTCAATTTCATCACAGCTGGTATGGATTCAAGTGGGTTTGACAGGGTCAGAAGGATGTTGTCTGTGAATAAAATAGTCTTGTGTTCTATTTGGCTGACCAGGATTTCCTGTACTACTTATTTTTGTCTTATTAAGGCCGCTGAGGGCTCCATAGCTAAAATATAGAGCAAGGGAGCTAATGGGCATCCCTGCCTTGTCCCATTTTTTTTTTTTTTAAATTTGATATCATTCTTTATTTTGTCGTGCATGGGATAAACAAGGAGGCATGCAATGCCACAACAGTGATTGCCAGCCATTAGTCATCATAGAAAAACAATTGTGGGGCATAAAATAACATTGCACATTTTTTATACAATAACGTAGAATATTCACAAGGTTAGCTTTTATGTCAGCTCTGGTATAAGATTTGGGGAGACTGAGTCGGATTAATCGTGCTGACATTAGGTATAAGGATTTTATATGAACAAGCTTGAACAAGTTGTGAAAAGACAAGGTTTCATATGTCTAGCTATTATCCGCTACATCCCACCGGGAGACCCCTTCTGTGGCAATTTTAGGTTCTCTGAGGGTTAGGGTATTAACATGCAGTATGGTCAGCAGGGTTGTATGTTGGGTGGGTGTAGTAACCAAAAAAAGAGATGCAAGCAGAAAGGAGATGAAAGAAAAAGGGTGTACAATGTTTATACTGTAATTTTAGACTCATGCAGGTGTATATCTGAGTTACTTTCTGCTAGTATGGCCATGCGAGAGGTAGCCAGTCCTAGGCCATGAGTTCCATAGAGTCCTGTAGTGCCTCCCCCGTCAGCCTATACCGTCAGGAGTCGTAGGCCAGTCCTGCAGCACGTCGATCAGGTTTTCATGCCAGTGTGGAAGTCGGCGGGCCTGTGGATACAGGGATATTGCAGGTATTTCGTTTAGACCGGAAAACGGTTGTTTCCGAGTGCTCCAGCTGGGTAAGCGAAGAGTGTCTCTGTTAGCTGTTATAGAGAGGCAGTTGAGCCTTGAGAGGTCGGATCGCTGTGCCTGTGTGGGGGGCAGCCCTGCTGTTCCAAGTTTCACGGGCGCCTCTTCTGTCTCCTCTGTAGGTTGCGGATGCGTCATTTGCACCGTAGGCCCCATCTCCCACTGATTTTCATCTCCGGACGGACAGGTGAGTGATGCTGCTGTTCAGGGGGTCCATCCATCCCCTCCGGTGTGCAGTGCTTAGGACTGGCTTTGTCAGCCTTCTGCGAGGAGGGGGATGCCGCTGTTACTGCACGGAGTATGATCCGCTCCCATAAAGCTGCACAGATGTGGTCGAAAGCTGTCATTAGGCCCCAACTATGCCCCTCAGGGTCATGTCCCGTCTCCATGTGGGGTGCCAAGTCTGAGCCCTGGCAGGCGTACTGTGTGCACCAGTCAGTCCCGGGGGGAGGGAATGCAGCGGAAGATGCCAGGATATCCCTCACCGGCAGGGGGGGATCGAGGTATCTCACCAGGGCATTCTTAGTAGTTTGTTGGTAGAGGGATCGGCCGCCTCCCTCACTCCCGTGCCGCGTGGTAGGCCGCAACTAGGCCTCAAGCTTGCTCCAGTGAGATGCTGACCAGTTGACGAGGTGTCAGCAGCCAGATTGGTAGCTCTGGGGTTGTAGTGTCACAGCAGGGTCTTCTGGTGTCAGGTTGGCATAACAAGAGTCATTTTATGAGATTATAATGCAAGAAATCTCCAGGAGCTCATGCTGCATGCGACCGCTCGCCATATCAGTCAAGCCCCGACCCCTCGCCTTGTCCCATTTTTAATATAGAAGTATTTTGATTCCATAGCCGGGCCAATAACCTTTTCTGTTGGATTTGTATATAGGATCATAACGCTATCTCTAAAATTACCTATTAATCCAAATGTTTGTAAAACCAGATCCATAAATTGCCAGTTCAATCTATCAAAGGTTTGATATTTTTAGTATTAACTCTATGAATTAGGTTAAGGACTCTGCAAATGTTCCTGTTCCTGACGAACCCCACTTGATCAACGTGAATTAAAGATGGTATTATCTCTTTAAGTTGATTTGATAGAACCTTTGAATAGATCTTAACATCCAGATTTATCAAGGCTATGGGCCTATAATTAGAAGTTTTAGTAGGGTCCTTACCATCTTTTGGTATAGGAAGAATAGAAGCCTGCATGTATTCTTCCGATAAAAGATCCTGTGCTGGAAGTATAGAGAATGCCCGCAATAACAATGGAGTAATTGGTGTCTGAAATTTATGATAAAAAGTGGATGTAAATCCATCAGGCCATGGAGCTTTGTGTACCTTCAGGGTGTCAATTACCTCATTAATCTCATTTAGCAATATCGGTCTGTTTAAATTATCTAACTCTTATTATTTATTATTTTTGGGAGTTTAATTTAATAGATTAATTTGTTGATTAGATTTTTTATTTAAAACAAGATTATACAAGTCAGAATAGTAATACTAGTAATAGTTATTAGAAATACTTTGTGGCAACAAAAATCTTTGGTTATCTACAATAATTTTTTTTATAATTTTATAACATGACAGGAGGCTTCGTATTTGCTTAAATCTCTCTTTACTAGAACTCCACAGTTGCACAGAAAAACAACCAATCAGAAAAAAGTTAGGTACTATAAAACTCCCCTCCCCATGCATCATTTCCTCTTTCTTTGCTGCTCCGCAGACAGTACAGGTCAGAGTACCACTGCCTCCTGCTTATAGTGGGTGGCTTTGGGATTTGTATTGCTTATATTCAGTATTTTATATTCTATATTGTAGATTGCCTTTGTGGGATTTAGTCATATATATATATATATATATATATATATATATATATATATATATTCAGTAGTTTATTTATTTTACCCTTGTGAGATTTTTTTCTTATGTATTCAGTATAGTGTTGTCGCGAACCCGAAATTTTCGGTTCGCAAACGGCGAACGCAAACTTCCGCAAATGTTCGCGAACGGGCGAACCGGGCGAACCGCCATAGACTTCAATGGACAGGCAAATTTTAAAACACACAGGGACTCTTTCTGGCCACAATAGTGATGGAAAAGTTGTTTCAAGGGGACTAACACCTGGACTGTGGCATGCCGGAGGGGGATCCATGGCAAAACTCCCATGGAAAATTACATAGTTGATGCAGAGTCTGCTTTTAATCCATAAAGGGCATAAATCACCTAACATTCCTAAATTGTTTGGAATAACGTGCTTTAAAACATCAGGTATGATGTTGTATCGATCAGGTAGTGTAAGGGTTACGCCCGCTTCACAGTGACAGACCAAACTCCCCGTTTAACGCACCGCAAACAGTCCTCTATATACAGAGTAAACATGGCTCCCTCTATATACAGACTAACATGGCTCCCTCTGTATACTGTGTAAACATGGCTCCCCTCTATATACAGAATAACATGGCTTCCCTCTATATACCGTGTAAACATGGCTCCCCTCTGTATATAGAGGGAGCCATGTTACTCTGTATATAGAGGGAGCCATGTTACTCTGTATATAGAGGGAGCCATGTTTCCACTGTATATAGTGTAACATGGCTCCCCTCTATATACAGAGTAACATGGCTCCCCTCTATATACAGTGTAAACATGGCTCCTCTCTATATACAGAGTAACATGGCTCCCCTCTATACAGGGGCGTACCTGGAGCATTTGGCACCCGGGGCGGATCCTTTATTTGGCACCCCCCTCCCCAACTTTGAAATGTAAAAAACAGCTGCAATTTTTTTTAAATGTATGTTTATGCAGTGTGTGTATAGTGTGTAAAGTGTGTGTATATTGTGTGTATAGTGAGTGTGTACAGTGTGTGTATATTGTGTGTATAGTGAGTGTGTATAGTGTGTGTGTATAGTGTGTATAGTGTGTATAGTGTGTGCAGTGTGTGTGTATAGTGTGTATAGTGTGTGCAGTGTGGGTATAGAGTGTGTATAGTGTGTGTATGCAGTGTGTGTAGTGTGTGTGTATAGTGTGTGCATAGTGTGTACAGTGTGTGTGTATATTGTGTGTATAGTGTGTGTAGTGTGTGTATAATGTGTGCAGTGTGTGCAGTGTGTATGTAGTGTGTGTGTATAGTGTGTGCATAGTGTGTACAGTGTGTGTGTGTGTAGTGTGTGTATAGTGTGTATAGTGTGTGCAGTGTGTGTATAGTGTGTGCAGTGTGTGTATAGTGTGTATGCAGTGTGTGTATAGTGTGTATGCAGTGTGTGTATAGTGTGTGCAGTGTGTGTATAGTGTGTGCAGTGTGTGTATAGTGTATGCAGTGTGTGCAGTGTGTATGCAGTGTGTGTAGAGTGTGTATAGTGTATGCAGTGTGTGTATAGTGTGTGTATAGAGTGTGCAGTGTGTGTATAGTGTGTGCAGTGTGTATGCAGTGTGTATAGTGTGTGCATAGTGTATGCAGTGTGTGCAGTGTGTGCATAGTGTGTACAGTGTGTGTGTATATTGTGTGTATAGTGTGTGTAGTGTGTGTATAATGTGTGCAGTGTGTATGTAGTGTGTGTGTATAGTGTGTGCATAGTGTGTACAGTGTGGCTGTGTGTAGTGTGTGTATAGTGTGTATAGTGTGTGCAGTGTGTGTATAGTGTGTATGCAGTGTGTGTATAGTGTGTATGCAGTGTGTGTATAGTGTATGCAGTGTGTGTATAGTGTGTGCAGTGTGTGTATAGTTAGTGCAGTGTGTGTATAGTGTATGCAGTGTATGCAGTGTGTGTAGAGTGTGTATGCAGTGTGTGTATAGTGTGTGTATAGAGTGTGCAGTGTGTGTATAGTGTATGCAGTGTGTGTAGTGTGTGTATGCAGTGTGTGTAGTGTGTGTGTGCATAGTGTGTACAGTGTGTGTATAGTGTGTACAGTGTGTGTGTATATTGTGTGTATAATGTGTGTATATTGTGTGTAGTGTGTGTATAGTGTGTGCAGTGTGTGTATAGTGTGTATGCAGTGTGTGTCCCCAAGCCCCTAGTCACACAACCAAATAAAAAAGCCCCTACCTACCCCCCTCACCCTAAAAAATAGTGAAGGGGGAATAAAATTACTACCCTGTAAAGTAAAATTCAACTTACTATTCAACGTCTTCTTCTTCTAAAATCTTCATTTTTTTAGCCCCAAAAAAGGCCAAATAAAAAGCCATCATACCCGTCGAACTTAAAAATAAAATAAAAAACCCGAGCACAAAAAAAAAAATTAATCCATCTTCACCCATGGAGGGCTCCGTGTCAGTGTTTATCAGGGATCCTTAGGATAGGTGTCAATCCATATCTGCCAAGTGACCCTATGTAGGGGGAACAGTCCCTATTCTGCTCTGTGTCAGTGTCTGGAGGGAGTATCTGCAGTAACACAGAGTGTCTGGGGGGAGTATCTGCAGTAACACAGGGTGTCTGGAGGGAGTATCTGCAGTAACACAGAGTGTCTGGGGGTAGTATCTACTTGTAACATTTATATGCACTAAAAAAAAAAATAAAATAAAAAATGGTTGCAGCTTCCGAATTAATCTAAAATGGATGCTGTCCAGTAGGTGGGAGGGTCTGCTAGGGAGGGTGTGCTGCTGATTGGCTGTAATGTGTCTGCTGACTGTGAGGTACAGGGTCAAAGTTTACTCAATGATGACGAATAGGGGGCGGACCGAACACCGCATGTGTTCGCCCGCGGTGGCGGACGCGAACATGCTATGTTCGCCGGGAACTATTCGCCGGCGAACAGTTCGGTACATCACTAATTCAGTATTGTTTATGCCCTTGTTGGATTTTTTCCAATATGCTGTTATATATCTTTGTGAGATTTTCTTGTTCCCTGTAACTTCAAGCTATCACTGTATTTTTCCTATATTTGTGGGGGGTCTTTGGGGTCCTTACTGTTTTTTCTTTGGACTTGTGCCCACCCCCTGTCCGTTTCCCATTTCTTGTGTTCATCCGTTTTTCATGCTACTTGTTTTCCGCCTTTATCCCGCGGTGTGCGTGCCGCTCGGGGGCTTCAGGAGGCTGACTACATCTGCCTCCTTTGACCCCCGAGCTCCGGGACCGTGGAGTTCAGCTCCGGCGGTCCCATGTGCCTTTTCGGTTGCGGGGGTACTCGCGTGCGCGCCCAAGTACCCGGCAGCCGGATCTTTTTCCCCACGTGGTCGCCTCGTCGCGGCCACCTCCGCCCGCGGACGGCGTGTGTGGGGGAGAGTGCGACCAGAGGAGAGTGCGACTGCTCGCGGCCCCTCCCTCATCGGTACATTACTCGTTGGAGGTCTGCCTCCACCCAGCTCAGTGCTTGCCTTCTGCACTTGGAGCTGTATACAGGCCTTTGACTGTATGTCAGTTTAGTTTCACTGTAGTGACCGTTATGAGCTTGAACCTTCTTTTAAGGGACACTCTGAGTGACAATTCTCCTATAGATTACTATCCATGTATGTGTTGTTACTGACAGTGTATTTCAAAGATTGTGTTTGGCTGAAAGTGTATATCACAGGTTGCTGTGTGTTTGCTGACAGTGTATACCTCAGATCGCTGAGGGTTTTTGCGGACAGTGCATATCGCTAATTTTGTGCGTTCTACTGTCGGGGTATATCACAGATTGCTGTGAATTTCGGGTATTTATAAACTCAGTTATACAGGCTCTGTACAGGGGTATACAGTGCCAGTTAGCTCTAGGATTCATTCACTTCTCAGTATATATATTTTCTGATCCAGCTATGAGATTTCAGATGGGACTACTCTGGTATGAATTCTATGTCCATGGCATATATATAGTTAACAGACTTGGCTCTGACTCTAACTGGTATGGGAGACCAGTCTACACTGATACAATACAATTTTATCAGGTTCTTGGGAGAATTCATTGTGTTGGCTGTTGTTTAATCCTACTCCTTGAGGTGTCCGTGATTACAATACCCTTCACGTGGTATGAGGATGGTAATCTATAATATGCTAAGATATTTCAAACAGATCCGTGTGTGCATGTGCATACCTATCCACAGTTCATGGACAGTAGCGCTCAGTGTACCTTACATTCATGGACATGATGGTCACTGGAATACTTCCGCTTATACCCAATACACCTGGAATACCACTATTTGACTGCTGGGCACTTAGGGACTGCCAGTCCCGGTTCAAGTTACTCACACAGCATTACGCTGTCTAAAAGGGTTGATTGTCTAAGGGTCCTATGTCACAAGATGCCCTGAGGATCTACAAATTTTAGGGACCTCTACCCGAACTCAGTGGTCCCCGTTACTCATTCAATACCCACTGTAAAGCGCTACCAAATTGGAAGGTGCTATATAAATACATGTTAATAATAATATTATGGTAGTACACAACCCATTGATTGGCCTGCTATGTCTGTGCCCCATTGATTGGCCTGCTATGTCTGTGCCCATAAGAAGGGCCTGCTATGTCTGTGTCCATAAGAATGGCCTGCTATGTCTGTGCCCATAAGAATGGCCTGCTATGTCTGTGCCCATAGGAACGGCCTGCTATGTCTATGCCCATAAGAACGGCCTGCTATGTCTGTGCCCATAAGAACAGCCTACTATGTCTGTGCCCATTAAAACGGCCTGCTATGTCTGTGCCCCATTGATTGGTCTGCTATGTCTGTGCCCCATTGAATAGCCTGCTATGTCGGTGCCTACTTGAATGGCCTGCTATGTCTGTGACTATTTGCTTGGCTAGCCTTTCTGTGTCCATTTGTTTGGCCTGCTGGGCCTGTGCCCTACTGACAGGCCTACACTATTGGTACCGAACCCCTTTTGGCCGCAGGCCTGGGGTAATATCACTGAGGAAAACCCAGTGCCCACCAGTGACATGGAGATAGGCAGGTGTCCAGACAAACACCATTGCCATAGTGTTCAAGAGGACACCAGTATACGGCCATCTGAATATGGTGGGAAGGGTGAAGGCCCTAAACCTCATGCCTGAAGGGCAAAGTTTCTTATGAAGACCCCGGACACATCCACGGTTTACTCCAAACCGGCAACGGCACATCTCCAAGGAGAACTTCGCACAGGCAAGGACCGGTACTCAGACTCCTACAGGAGAAAGTGGTGTTTTTTCCTTGTCTTTACCAGCTACTCCGTATCTGCCTCCCGGAATCCTTATAGGTTCAGTAGTTTTTTCCTGCGTTAAGTTAGCTCCTGGCCCTGTCCAGTGGGACTTACTTTTCTTACCTTCCGGCCTGCTGTTTGCCTTCTATCCAAGATAGAATTGGTGTATGTTCTCTTATCTACGTTAATTGTTGCTTTTTTGTTTTTTCATGACTTCCTTTTCCTTTTCGCTCGGGTCGTCGTGAGGCCTGACTTGACCTCCTCCGACCTCCCGGGCACTCGTGGACGCGCACGCGCACGGGATCCAGATAGTCGTTTGATAGTTTTCCATCGTTGTTTCCGAAGATTGCCCTCAGCCTTATGCTGACATTAATAATTGGTGTGCCCTACAGTTTGGTCACCCTGAATCTCTAGGGACTCTAGTTTGCACCACAGGAGGGTGTGGCCCTCCATCACCTCGATCCGAGTATATTTATTTTCAGGAACAGAGGGCGAACCCTCTCATACAGAACCGGATACTGATTTGTTACTAGAGGGCGCAGCCCCTCACTCGTCCTCAACCAGATACTGGGCTGGATACAGAGGACAGCTTGGGAGGACCCATTCTCATAGAGAGAACCGGTCACGGAGGTAGACTCTGCTGTTGGTTATTAACGGGTGCGGCCCACTCAGGCTAGCAGCCGGACGCTATCGCGGTATGCGATCACATTAGTAGAGAGCGCGGCTCTCTCATACACGCTACAGTACCGGCCATTTGTTCATCACACAGGCTTGTACCTGTGCAAAACATTGATGACTGCATAGAGGGGCGTCCCTCCTGCATTCAATTAGAGCTGACATCCATGCTACTGACTTAGTTCTAGAGGACTGCCTGGTCATGCAAGATATACATATTTATACGGGATTCCTCTATTCTCTCCTGTAATGGATCTACTGGATCCGGACTGCTGTAACACACGCGAGAAATACTTACAGAGCTATAACTTGGGGAGACTGACACTTATTTACACACACTCCTGGAGATGGTACGGCTAACGGATGGTCCTCCGGTATTACGAGAGTGCAGGTTTTTGGTATATTCTGCACCATATAATATAGAGAATTGCTTTCTGTTTTGGATATCCTGACCATTACGAACAAACTGTGCAGACAGTTTCTCCCATGTCAAGATGTCAGGAGATACGGAGACCTTCAGGGAGCAAACGGGCACTGCCTTGCTCGGGTAACAAGATTATGGAAGACCGGAAACCCCGGTTGTCTTGACATCCCCGGTCATTATGATCTTGGGATAAGATGGCAGGACTGCCCCGTCTCCTCGGAGCGCGTACCTGGTGATCATGGTTCGGAGATAGAGGACCCTCCGTCTATGCTCTATTTATCCCTTACGGGAGCAGTTTTGTTGGATTCGCGCTAACCTATTTTTCAACTACCGTCGAGGAGACCTACGAGACTTTATGGAGGTACCTGGTGTGCCCCGAATCCTACACAGACATCTTTAACTCTTGGACGAGGGCATTTCTGGATGGAAATCTGCGTTCGGGGTTGCTTTTCCCATTCCTTTGAAGATTTCTGGGATTCACTATTCCCAGAGTAGTCGACCACCGTTTCCTCCACACAAGTTCAATTTGGAACCCTGAATGGACGTCCTTTGGAGTCTTTTCTCTACTGCGTCCGAGGATTACACAGTCCATTTGGAATATTGGTATCACTTAGAATACGGCTGGTTTGGCCACACTCTTGCCTGCATTATGAATTTATCCTCGGATGAGACATCTCACCGGGTAGGACAGGAAGGAATGGAAGATTTTCTATTGCGATTTTGGTGGTGGAATTAGGCGCATTCCTTGAGATTGGAAATCTACCTGCAAGGCTGCATCGCCGAATTACCCTGGCACGATCGGAGGAGCCGCCTTACGGATCAAGAGTTGAGACATGGTGGCAGTTTCTTCTCGCGACCCTAAGTCCGAGATTGACCTTCGATATTGTACAACTACAGGAATATGGCTAATAGGTCAGCTTGCCAGCTCATGGACCGACTGCTAGGAAACAGGTCGCAATACCACGTACAATGGATTTACCAGCGGATGGTGCTTTTTTCCGTATTTGCGATGCTTCATCGGCTGGCATCTTCTTTGATCCGTCTGCTGCCATTTATCGTACTTGGAATGTCCAATTAGGATTACTCTGATATTTCCTGGAATAGATACCAGCGACACAAACAGCGTTGGATTGGTGAACTGAGCGTTGAAACAGCAAATACGAAGCCTCCTGTCATGTTATAAAATTGTAGATTATGCTAGCTTTAGTGTACCTATAATCTTAATTTTATTAATGACAGGAGGCGAGTATTTCCCACCCATTCTTGTCCCTCCCTTGTTTAATGTTTTAGTTTAGATTATCAGGTACGTATGCAACTCTGTTTGTTGTCTCTGCTACCTGTCGCTTGTTTGTTATGTCTGTGTTTAGTCATAAGTAGGGTTGGGATATCTACATAGTAAGGTTAATTTTGGTACTTGGGTACCTACATGTTTATTCAGAGTACATTTAATTGGATAATCAACCTGTTTGATTCTGTTTTTCTCTCGTTTCAGTTTACAGTCCATCAACACTATCTAGTTTGACAGTTACTCTCTCGGATGGTGGACATTATTATTATTATTATTGCCATTTATATAGCGCCAACAGATTCCGTAGCGCTTTACAATATTTTGAGAGGGGGGATGTAACAATAAATAAGACAATTACAAGAAAACTTACAGGAACAATAGGTTGAAGAGGACCCTGCTCAAATGAGCTTACAGTCTATAGGAGGTGGGGTATTAGAAACATTAGGATAGGAAATATCAAGTAGGAGTGAAGCAGAGAGCAAAGCACTATCCCATAGGAGAGAGCAAGAGACAGGTATGTAAGGGAGAGATTACTCTGGGAGGCCATACGCTTTCCTGAAGAGATGGGTTTTAAGGCCCTTCTTAAATGATTGAAGACTAGAGAGTATGATGGCAGTAGGCAAGTTATTCCAAAGGAGAGGAGCCGCCCGTGAGAGGTCCTGCAAGCGCGAGTTGGCCGTACGGGTGCGAGCAGCGGTCAGGAGGTGGTCGCGGGCAGAGCGGAGGGTACGAGGAGGGGCATACCTCTGGATCAGTGAAGAGATATAAGAGGGGCTGGAATTGTTCAGTGCTTTAAATGTATGGGTTAGCAATTTGAATTGACTCCTATAGGATACAGGGAGCCAATGTAAGGACTGGCAGAGGGGCGAGGTGTGAGAGGACCGACTGGATAGGAAAATCAGTCTAGCTGCAGCATTGACATCATTATATTCATCGTATCTAGGACTTCGTTTCTTCCCCATGATGTTCTCTGCCTTTTATTCTGTTTTGTCGCAGCTTGAAAGAGGAAATGATGCATGGGGAGGGGAGTTTTATAGTACCTAACTTTTTTCTGATTGGTTGTTTTTCTGTGCTGCTGTGGAGTTCTAGTAAAGAGAGACTTAATCAAATACTTGCCTCCTGTCATTAATAAAATTAAGATTATAGGTACACTAAAGCTAGCATAATCTACAATTTCTGTCCTACATTTCTGTTTTAATCTATTGTTAAAGATTCCCCACTTCTGTTTTACACGTTGGATATTCTTGTTACTATCTAATATCTTGTTGTTTTTTTGTTGTCTTATTAATAGTCCAATAATAACTTATTGTTAAAGTTATTCTTGTGTTGCCTCTCAGTTTCTATCAATCTTATATAAAGTTGTTGCAAATTCTCACTTTTAAAAAAAGTTATACAGGCTCTGTACAGGGGTATACAGTGCCAGTTAGCTCTAGGATTTTTTATAATGGAACCCATTTTAATGCATTATGCCTTAATAATGCATTTAAAAGTATCTCAAAGGGTCACATTTGAAACTTCTCCGTTATCGTTTATTTGTAAGGCCCTCTGTGCTTCCTTGCATAGCAAATAAAAAAAATATTCTGACTTTAAAAGATCTTCGCTCTGCCTCCATTTGGATCTTGTTTTATATTGGGTATTTTATTTAAAATCATTATCAGCGGTGCATGATCCGACCATGTGATTGGGCCTATACTAATACTTTGCATCAAAGGAAGTGAATAGTTTTTGGTTAAGAATAAGTCAATACATGAGTAAGATTGATGAGTATTGGAATAAAAAGTATAGTCTCTACTCGATGGATTTAAAACTCTCCAACAGTCATACAATGCGTTTTGCCATAATAGATTTTTGAAAATTTGTAGTATCTGTACCTGTTGAAAGGGTTAAGGACACAGTTAAAATCACCTCCTATTATCAGAGTACCCATCACAAGATTTTCAATTTTAGAAATTAAACTATTTATAAATCTGAGGGCGGAGGTATTAGAAGTGTATAAATTAAAGAATACATTTTGTCATTTATTTTGCATATTAAGATTTGATATTGCCCATTAGTATCCTTTTTCTGAAATATTACTTCAACTTTCAGTTTACTAGAAAATATAAGGGCACTCCTCCTTTTTTCCCCTCCCTGAAAATTTGAAAAAAACAAGGGAAATCTTGTGAATTTCCAAATTTTTGTAGGGTCCTCTGACCAATGGGATTCCTGCTGGATAAAAGCAACATCTGCATTCTGCTTTCTCAAAAGATTATATAAGCAACCTCTTTTCTGTGGGAAATTAAGTCCCTTGGTATTAATTGATAGAAACTTCAATGTCATTGTTAATTCATATAAGATTTATATTTCATCTTTTCATGCCCCTGATATTTTCCTGCCCAAACCAACCTCCTTCCCTGCGATTTCAAACTTTCATGCATTCCTCGACAGACCAAACATTTTATCCTGTGCTGTGGAGAAAAATACAGTAATTCTGTGTCTCCTGTATTAATCTTTCCTGCGACGCCTACCAGGAGGAAGAAGAGAGAGTGATAGACTATCTTTTCCTTTTTTCCAGCTTTCCTCATATTATATAAATTTTTTTAGCTCAATATCTTTTCACTACTATTTTCCCACTTCTATATAAAATTTTTATAAAAACATCAAAATGAGAGGAAAGCGAAAGGAGAGGAAGAGAGCAATGCACTTATGTTAAAGGTATAGTCCTTAGTTACTAAGTTTAATTAATTTCTTCCCATGGGATATATTTTATCACCTATACCCTATTTGTTACCTTTTTATCTTACGACCTAATATCAAAGTAGACACTTTCTTCCATTAGTAATTAAATACCCTTAAAATCACATATTACCTTATTACTTGTGGCTTTTATTTGGTTATGTGCTTCTATACCCTGTAAGTTTACCTCTGTGAAATTAAAAATAAAAATATGAAAATGTGCATACTCCTTAATTCTAGATTAAGTCGCTTGCCGCTAGTGTCATTTTCCTTTATCCCTGTACTCTTTACTATTTAATAATCTTACAACCTTATATTCAAAATATCAACTTCCTTTTATTTAATCTTTGATTATTGTGGCTAAGTGCCCCCAAAATCATATACCGTATATACTCGAGTATAAGCCGACCCGAATATAAGCTGAGGCCCCTAATTTTACCCAAAAAAACTGGGAAAACTTATTGACTCGAGTATAAGACTAGGGTGGGAAATGAAGCAGCTACTGGTAAATTTCTAAATAAAATTAGATCCTAAAAAAATTATACTAATGGAATATTTATTTTCACTGTGTGTATATAATGAATGTGTGTGTGTGTGTGTGTATGAGTGCAGTGTGTGTGTATGAGTGCAGTGTGTGTGTATGAGTGCAGCGTGTGTGTATATGAGTGCAGCGTGTGTGTATATGAGTGCAGCGTGTGTGTATATGAGTGCAGCGTGTGTGTATATGAGTGCAGCGTGTGTGTATATGAGTGCAGTGTGTGTGTATGAGTGCAATGTGTGTGTATGAGTGCAGTGTGTGTGTATGAGAATGCAGTGTGTGTGTATGAGTGCAGTGTGTGTGTGTGTATGAGTGCAGTGTGTGTGATGCAGTGTGTGTTTGTGTATGTTGGGCATTTTTTTTTTTAATTATTTAAAAAAAAATATATTATTATTATTATTTTTTTTTTTTAATATATATTATTTTATTATTATATATTTTTTTTTCGTCCCCCCTCCCTGCTTGATACATGGCAGGGAGGGGGGCTCTCACTCCCTGGTGGTCCAGTGGCATTGGCAGTTCAGTGGGGTGGGAGGGGGGCTGGCAGAGCTTTTACTTACCTCTCCTGCAGCTCCTGTCAGCTCCCTTCTCCTCTGCGCCGGTCCGTGCAGCTCCCTCTGCCAGCTCACACTGTAAGTCTCGCGAGAGCCGCACTATGACCCCGCAACTCTCTGGGAGCTGACCGAGGTGCTGAACGGACCGGCGAGGAAGAGAAGGGAGCTGACAGGAGCTGCAGGAGAGGTAAGTAAACGCTCTGCCAGCCCCCCTCCTACACAGCCCCATTGTCTGTATTATGGCAATGTAAATTGCCATAATACAGACACTGACTCGAGTATAAGCCGAGTTGGGGTTTTTCAGCACAAAAAATGTGCTGAAAAACTCGGCTTATACTCGAGTATATACGGTAATACTCTTTATCGTGTAATTCCTTTACTTTCTAAAATCTTGCTATATTTATTTACCTCTGTGATCATTCTTTACAGAATTTACTATTATCCCTCTAGTGGAAAATATAATATAGTAGAGAAAATAAATTAATGAATAGTAAAAAAATAAATAAAAAATTAAAGGTAATAAAAACACTACCACATTTTCTTATATAATCCCTTCACTCCCTCCTCTCCCCTCTTTCCTCCACCCTCTATCTATAATTCTTTTTTTGTAAATATGATTTTTATTTTTCTTCAATGCAAGAGAAAACATTGAGACTCGCAGGTACCTTCTTTAGCAGAGATATAATTAAAGCACAAGAAAAACATAACAAGTTAGGCTTGGCAATCGAACATACGTTTGGGCGCGCAGGCCCCCAGTATTTTAGGGCTCGCAGGTCCCTTTAGTAATTTGTAGTGTGCATTGAGGGCATATTACCTAGTGAAATGTGCTGGTTTACGTGCCGCCCAAGTGTGCGGGCACTCTGGCCCTTTATCGCTGAACTGAATATTGGATTAGTTTTGTGACATCTTGTCTGTGAAGTAGTGGCTCTAGTCATGTTTGCTGATGCCCTTGTGTCAAGGGTCAAGTGTGTCGGCAGTGCCGTTCTTGCTGACAACGCTGTTATTGCTCCGCATATGTCTAGTCTTATGTCTTGCAGTGTGTCAGTCATCATTAATCACACTAACTCCATTTATCTATAGTACGTATCTATAGTACGTCTGTTGCGTAGATAAGTGAAAAGGTGAGAGGGGAAGGATAGACATAAGGTGGGGTAAAAATGGGGGAGGAGGAGAAAGGGGGCATGGGGTATGGAGGAGGCTGGGGGTGGGAAGGAAAGTAGCCTGTCTGCGTGACTGTCGTCAGTCTACATCAGTCTATGTTGGGTGACTATGTAGAAGTTTCAGGAAGTGAGGTTTCGTTGTCATCAGAATCCAGTGTGACCAGATTGCTAAGTATGTTTGCTGTTGCTGACCCGCCGCGTTCATAGTGAGTTCCTCCACCGCCCGCAGCTCTTCCATCTGAGTGAACCACTTTTGGAGGGGTGGTGTCTCAGGTTTCCTCCAATATTGGGGGACTGTTTGGCTATGTTGAGGATTGTGATGGATTTTTTATACTTGGATGTGGGGGTCTTGATATGGTGTAACAACATTGCTGCAGGGTCCAGTGGGGGTGGGTCATCAGAGAACCGTGTCAGTATGTTGTGTATCCCCTTCCAGTCGTGTCAAATGTGCTTGCACTCCCACCATATGTGTAGTAGTGTGCCTATCTCCTTGTTGAACCTCCAGCAGTGGCGTGACCCATCCAGGTGTATGTTGTGGATTGTGTCAGGCGTGCGGTACCAATGAGTGAGTAGTTTGTATGCTGTCTCCTGGCTTTTACTAAAGACTGAGCAGTGATGTGTGAGGTAGCAGGTTTTCTCCCAGTCCATTTCACTGGATGTATGGGAGAGACACTCCTACCATTTCCCAATAAACCTAGTTGTTGCTATTGGTGTTTGTGATTGTAACATGGAGTACAATAGAGATACACCGTGTGGCAGTGGGTCGGGGTCTACGCATATTTGTTAAAATAGAGCAAGCTCCCGGCTCAGGGCTTGGCACTGTTGGAGAGTCTTTATGAAGCTCCGTAACTGCTCGTATCTAAATCTGGTCTGGAAGGTTTGGCCTGTCTCACTGTAGATGTCCGTCAGTTCCCTTAACCCCTGTGTGGAGCAGACATGTCTCTGTCTGGGTTGTGGGTCCCTAACTAAAGTCCTGAGTGTCTTGGGATCCAACCCAGTTAGGAAGTCTGAGTTGTGAGTGAGAGGGAGCAATGGTGATGGGTATGTTCTCAGGGAGTGCCTCCCCAAACTTCTATGCCATACCTGTAGAGTAGCCCTGTTCCCCTTCTCCCTTCCGCATAGAGAGCCATGGGAGGAGAGCGGCAGGTTTGTCTGCCTCTGCCTCCTGTGCCTGCTTCCAATGTTTGCTAACCTTCAGCTTCTCTATCTATAATTTAACATTAATGCTCTGGAGTGTCTTTTCTCTTCTTTTGTTATTCTTTGCCTTTGTGATCTTAGTTATCCATCATTTGCTTTACAAAGTCCCATGTTCACCAATATCTGTTGTGCTTGGGAAGGATCTTTAAACACCAAAGAAGAGTTGTCATATTGGATGATCAAAGGTACTGGAAATCTCCATCTGTAGACAATGTGGTTTTCTCTCAGTATTTTTGTAGAGTCTTTGAAATGTCTTCTTGCTTGTGTAGTTGCATATGATAAATCAGCAAATATTTTCAGTTCTTTATATAATTTCAGCTTAGAAAGTTCCTTTCTTGCAGCTTGTATAATTAGATTTTTAATATAATAAGATGACAATCGTATTATCACTTCTCTTGGTAAATGCTAAGCAACACCTTTAGGTTTTGTCAGTCGGTGGTAACGTTCAAATGTAAATTGACCCAAATTATGCGAGGGAATTGGAGAAAAACATAGATCAATCAAGAATTTTTCTAGTTTGTCTTTTGTATATTCCTCCACAATACCTCTGATTCTAATGTTTTTATGACGAGTTCTGTCTTCAATATTCATATTATTTACTTTGAGATGTTTAAGTCTGTTTTCTAAATTTTCATGTTTAATTTATAGTGACTTATAATTTTCTTGCAAGTTTTTAATTGTCTCTGTCTTTAATTGTCTCTGTATGGAGCAATATAGAATGCAGGATTTGGGAAGTTTCTTCTTTAAAAGAATCCATGAGTTTCATCATATCTTGTTTGACTTTCCTGTGTAGGTTTTTAATCAATTCCATCACACATTCCTTGGTTAGAGGTTAATGTTGTTCAAGTTGATCTTGTTATTGTTCAATATTAATAGGGTTTGATTGGTTCAATTCTAGGTTTCCAAGAGAACTTCTAGATTCCATTTGCTTTCCTGTGTTCTTAGGAGAGTAATATGTATTTATAGATTTATTTTTATCTGAATTTTGTGTTTTTTCTCTTTTGACTGAGAGAGAGATCTGATGTTATATATATTTTATTTTTCCCATTTCTTTGCTACGTAGAGGGGAGAACCTATTTCTTAGAGTTAAGTTATCAGAATTATTTGATCTCAAATCAACTTTGAATGTGGACTTAAGAGTGACCAGGGCGGTATGTCGCTTATCAGGAAGGTTTATTTCTTTAAAGGAGAAAAAGGATCTTCTAGTAATCTTACAGGATCTGATCTGAGGTTATTCCTCTTGTCCTGATTTTTGTTTGTTATTGTAAGAGGGCTTCACTTAGAAATCAGACTTCTTTTAGATTGTCTTAATACTTAAAGTGAAGCCTCTTCCTCCTATATTTTTCCTTAATTTTCATTTTCTATGTTACGTATTTTTTTGTCCCATTTACTCTATGATTTCTCCCTCTTTCTTTTTCTTAATCCCGTCCCCCTTCATTCCTTCTATATTTAGGTATGTGTAGATATGAAGTCTCGGTATGTTTTGGCTTTAATAACAAGAATTTTTTGCCCAGTTGATTTAATTTTAGGCATTTTCTGTGAGCTACTCCAGTTTCATTAAATTGATAGACAATCCATCATATGTTTCAATTTAACAGTTAATCAGTCTGTAAGATGTACTATAAAGATTTTAGATGTAATTAATGTTCGTGAGTACATTTGTAAGTTGATTACTGTTTCTTTAAGAAGACTGTGCTATTTCGTCAGAAACCCACGGTTTGCACATATCATTAAATCACACAGTCTATCCTTGTCACAAAATCCCACTTATGGTTTGAGATGCATTTTGTAATTACAAGCATTAACAGGGGGTGGTTTGCTAACTCACAGCACCAGGCTTTGGTTACTCCTCCAAGCTTGCTGCTTCCTGTGCTACCGCATGCCTCCGTCACACTCCTCCACCGATACCCCCTTCTTTCTACGGGTTGCTCCTTCAATTACTCTGTCAGGTTCACCAACAAGATCTGCGTCTGGCTCCCCCATCTCTCCTATACCGTTTTCCTTCCGTCTACCGTATTGCGGCTGTAATAACTTTGCCTGCTCAATTACTCACATGAGATAGCGTGATCCAGTTTTATGTGAATACATTTTTTTTTTTAAATAAATCACAACTACAAGAATTGCAGAAATGATTAAGTATGACATGTATAGTAATTCCTTGCACTTTGCCAGAGGTTAGTTAGTTAAAGGTTTACAAATAATTCCAGGAAATATTACTTTACAGAGAGGGTAGTGGATGCATGGAATAACCTTCCAGCTGAAGTAGTAGAGGTTATCACAGTGAGGGAGTTTAAGCATGCGTGAGACAAGCATAAGGCTATCCAAGACTTAAAGGACCACTCTAGTGCCAGGAAAGCATACTCGTTTTCCTGGCACTAGAGTGCCCTGAGGGTGCCCCCACCCTCAGGGACCCCCTCCCGCCCGGCTCTGGAAAGGGGAAAAGGGGTAAAACTTACCTTTTTCCAGCGCTGGGCGGAGAGCTCTCCTCCTCCTCTCCGCCTCCGTTCCTCCCCGTCGGCTGAATGCGCACGCGCGGCAAGAGCTGCGCGCGCATTCAGCCGGTCGCATAGGAAAGCATTCATAATGCTTTCCTATGGACGCTTGCGTGCTCTCACTGTGATTTTCACAGTGAGAATCACGCAAGCGCCTCTAGCGGCTGTCAGTGAGACAGCCACTAGAGGAAATAGGGGAAGGCTTAACTAATTGATAAACATAGCAGTTTCTCTGAAACTGCTATGTTTATAAAAAAATTAGTTAACCCTAGCTGGACCTGGCACCCATACCACTTCATTAAGCTGAAGTGGTCTGGGTGCCTAGAGTGGTCCTTTAAGATTAGGCCAGGTACTTATTCAAGTGTTTAGAAATTTGAGCTGACTGGATGGGCCGAATGGTTCTTATCTGCCATCACATTCTATGTTTCTATGTATTTTAAGAGTTGCTGCAGTACGTCTAAATTAAAATTCTTTACTACAAACTGTACATGCTCAACTACTTATGAAGAATTGAACCATTAAAGATCATAGGAATCGGACAAACTGATGTGGCCAAGAGCCCTCTGTGACGAACCACATGTACCCACTCACTTGTCTAGTCACAATGAAATTGTTGCAGGCCCGTCGTGGGTCTGACCACAGGTATACACAAAACAACAATAGCTCAGTGCTAATTAACAAACAATGTGTAATAATGCAGCAACCCTAATGAAGGGAACCCCTCAAACCCTTCAACAAATAAGGAGAACAATACACAAAGGATGGGGTAGGGCTGCACCAATAAAAGTCAAATAGTCACAAATATAAAGTGTCACTGAAACAACAATAGAAGGTCAGAGATACTTGGTAAAATGTAGATAAATTAACGCTTCAGTAGAAATGAGTTTGTCTGAATATCTCAGGATGTTCTTATATATATGGAAACAAAAGAAGATACAGAGGCAACAAATATGGCAATAAGTCTAAAATCATTCCCATTTGTGTATTGCTGGCCACAGGTCTGTTTATTTCTATGGGGGAGATATGTGATGGATGGCCTGATTTGTTTGGTGCGGACAACATGAAGGGGTCTGTGCCTGTAAAACCATGTGTGACAAAATAAACTGCAGTCATTCCTGTTGTACCCTTCATCAAGTCTTGGCTGATGTTTGGGTAGTCAAGGGCTCTGATAACTGTTTCACTTGGGATTTGGGAGATTTACAATGGATGTACTCAGTCGGAGTATAGGGCATCCGTTACTTTGGTGGCAGCAGTGGTATTTTTCTCATGGGATGCGATTGCGACTGTCCTTTTTTGGCCCTGATGTTTCGTCAGAGATTGTCAGGGCACTCGAGACCTAAGTGGCCAATATTTTACAAGCCAGGAGAGGATGCAAGCTTCAGTTGGGCAAAGTAAGGTCAGAGACTGTGGGTGGAGGACTCCAGCTAATGGAATGTTGCAGGGGCCCAACAGTGGAGGTAGTTGTAGTTGGTCTCACTCCCCAGCGGCAGTATACCAGGCAGGGAGAGGAGACAACTAGTCTCTCTCCCCAGCGGCAGACTGTCAGGATCGGGACAGGGATCCAACACGCAGAGTACAAACAGGTGGTAGGTACGTATACCGGACCTTAGAATGGCCGGACTTAACGTAAGGAGTAAGTAGAGAATGGTCTAGGAACAAGCCGAGGTCGAGGGAACGAGAGGACAGGTAAGGGAGAGACAAGCCGAGTCAAAGGGTAACAGAGATAAACAGGGTAGTACAAACAAGCCGGGTCAGAACCAAAGAGACAACTAGAATACAAGAGCACTGAGTGACTAGACAGGCTAGAACCACGACAGGGCAATGAGCAGATGCCGAAAGCCTTACTTTATACCTTGATTCTAGAGGGTAATCACGCCCCCGACGAGTCCTGATTAGTGCTCGGGACTTGACTGACAGGTCGACCCGGGTTGGCGTCATGACGTCGACTACTGAGCGTCGCGTCATATAAGGAAGTGGATCCCTCGCGGTCGGCTTGTAAATGGCCGAGAGAACCGCGAGGAACGGAAGAAACGTCTAAGTCTCTCACCTCCTCTGAGGTAGAGACTACAGGAACCCTGACACAGACGGAATCACTGGGAGTGGGGATGGTCGGTCCCACTACCCAGCACCAGGCAGCGGTACAGGGAGTAGAGACCTCAAAGGAGCTGGCCACCTCAGGGCCCCCCGAGGCTGGCAGTGGTGTCACCAGGCGGGTGCTTGAGGGAGCATTCTTCCCTGCCCTGCTCCCTCGCACGCACCACAATGATGCCGGAGCTGGAACATGTCGTCACTCCGGCTCCGGCATCAGTAAACGGCGTGCGAGGGAGCTGAACAGGAGGATCAGTGATCCCTCACGGCCTGCAGGACCAGCCGCCCAGCAGCCCCACTGGTCCCCAGGGAAATCTGGAATCCCTTCAGCACTCCCAAAGGTAGGGAGGCTGGTGGACTAATTAAAAAAAAAAATGTGAGTGTGTATGTGTGTCAGTGTGTGTGCATGTGTTACTGTGTGTGTGTGTGTGTGTGTGTCTGTTATGGAGTGTGTGTCTGCTAGTGAGTGTCAGTGAGTGTGTTAGTTTTTGTGTGTGTGTGTTAGTGTGTGTGTTCGTTGCGTGTTAGTTTGTGTGTGTCTGTTTTTTGAGTGTGTGTCTGCTCGTGAGTGTCAGTGTGTGTGTTAGTGTGTCAGTGAGTATGTGTGTGTTAGTGAGTGTTACTGTGTGTGTCTGTTAGTGAGTCTGTTTGGTGTGTGTTAGTGAGTGTGTGTTTGTCAGTGAGATTGTATGTTTTGTAAGTGAGTGTGTATGTGTGTCTGTCTGTCAGTGAGTTTGTATGTATGTCTGTCACTAAGTGTGTGTCTGTCATTAAATGTGTGTGTCTGTTAGCTAGTGTGTATGCGTCTGTTCATGAGTGTGTGATTAAAACCCCTTCAGCTCCCTTGGCTTGGGGGAACTCTCCGCCCCGATCTGCCTCTCAGCTCTGAATGCGCATGCATTACTCAATGCTTTCCTATGGATGTCCAGTGTCTTCTCACTGTGATTTTCACAGTGAGAATCGCGGAACCACCTCTAGCGGCTGTCAGTGAGACAGCTACTAGAGGCTGGATTAACCCTCAGTGGAACATAGCAGTTTCTCTGAAACTGCAAGTTTTCAGCTGCAGGGTTAAAACTAGAGGGATCTGGCACCCAGACCACTTAATTGAGCTGAATTGATCTGAGTGCCTATAGTGGTCTTTTAAGTATATGTGTATCTGCATGCACTGGCATACATACCGCGGTCGCAGCGGCATCCCTGCGACCCCTGCGACCAGGTGCCTGTCGCCATATGTTGTGGCCCCAGACCGCGCAGAGTAAGCACCGGGGGGGGAGGGGGACTGTAACAGGGCCCCTATCTGTGCCAGTGCTGTTGTTATGTAGCATTTCCATATGTCAGGGACTCCTAAGCCACCTGCTTGTGTTCTTGAGGAGATAGATATAGCAGGCACTCGTGGGGGTTTCCGTTTCCAAATATGTGCGTTTACGATAGACTGAAATTTAGCTAATATCGCTCTGGATACCACAATGGGGAGAGTGCGGAACAGAAATAAGATTTGAGGTAGGATCATCATTTTAATCGAGTTCCCTCATCCCAGCCATGAAACATTTTTAACCTCCCACAAATGCATGTTTTTTTGTAGGTTGCAAATCAGTTTATAATGATTATTCTGAAGGAGACTATGTTTGGAGAGTGCAATCTGTATGCCATGATAGGACATTAGGTATTTTATTCCTCAGTATATCATCTGCAAATAGTGTCAATGGGAGTGTTCAAACTTGTGATAAGCGGGTCATTTTAGATGTATTTGACCAGGGGTTCCAATGCCAATATGAAGGTTAGAAGATTAAATGGCGTGTGCCATTAGTGAGGTAGAATTGTTTGGAGAGGAAGCCAGTGTTAAGCACTTTGGCAGATGGAACTGTATAAAAGACGAGGATGTTTCTAAAAAGGCCTGAGGGAAAACCAAATTCAGGGAGGACCGCAGACATATATACCCAGTGGAGAAGGTCAAAGGCCTTCTCCGCATAAAGTTCAAAGAGAAGACCCAATGACCTGTTCTGTTTCATAGTGTCCAGGAGTGGCTTCTTTTTTGTATCAAAGAAAGAATGTGATTTGAGGACTTGTATCTACTATAGTGGTGTAAACAAGATCACCATAAAGAAGGTCTACCCCCATTCCTTTAATAACAGAATTGTTTGACAGGTTGAAACAAGCTACAGTTTTTACTAAGTTAGATCTTAGGGGAGCTTATAATCTAAGGTGTATCAAAGAGGGTCATGAGGGTATAACCGCCTTTAACACTAGGAGTGGCCACTATGAATACTCTGTAATGCCCTTTGGTCTCTGTAATGCTCCAGCGGAGTTTCAGGATTTCATTAACGATGTGTTAAGGGAGTTAATACATACATTAATAATTGTTTACTTGGATGACATTTTGATCTATCCCCCTGACCTACATACACACCACATTCATGTCAAAAAAGTATTACAGACACTTTTAGCCTTATTGTAAGCTCGAGAAGTGTCTATTTGATCAGACTGAGGTGCAATTCCTTGGTTATCTAATCTCTTCTGCTGGTTTTCATATGGACCCTAAGAAACTCTCTGCATTCATAGACTTGCCCCATCCACATGGAATTAAAGCCAACCAGCGCTTTGTTGGCTTTGCTAATTATTGTAGAAGGTTTATTAAGACCTTTCTACTATCTTTGCACCTATCACCCGTTTAACAAAAAAGGACACTGATTCCTATTCCTGGACCTCTCACTTTCGGCTTTCCATTTTGTAAAATTTGCATTATCTTCAGCTCCTATCATGAAAAACCCAGACCATTCCTTGCCATTTATATTGGAAGTTAATGCCTCTGAGGTGGGTGTGGGAGCTGTTCTATCCCAAAGAGAGTCCCCTGACAAGCCGTTGCATCCTTGTGGTTTTCATTCTAAACAATTGTCCAAGGCTGAAAGTAATTATGATATCGGCACCAGAGATCTTATTGCTATTATAATAGCACGAATGGAGTCACCTTTTGGGAGGTTTTAAGGATCAGGTTATCATTTTCATGGATCATAAAAACCTTTCCTATCTCAGTTAAGCTAAAAGGTTATCTTCTAGACAAGCCAGGTGGTCTCTGTTTTTTTTTCTATAGACCCGGCAACAGTAACACTAAAGCTAACACTCTATCCAGAGAGTTTGAGACTGCAGACACTAAGGAAATGGATCTCACTCCTATTATTGCCACTGAAAGGATTGTTGCTACCACCCTGCTTTCTATTTCTTTATCTGTATTGAAAGACAATCCAAACAAAAAGATGCTGCCATAGGTACACATCCTGATAAACTATTTTCCTGGCACTAGAGAATCCTGGAGTGCCCCCCTATCTCCCACCCCTTATTCCACATTGCTGAATGGGTTAAAACCCCTTCAGACACTTACCTGAATCTAACGTTGGTGCTGGGTCAAGCTCCGCCAACGCTCCTCCCCCACCCACGCTCCTCCCCTGCCCACGCTGCGCGCACATTAGACCTCCCATAGGAAAGTATTATTCCCTTTTTCATGAAACTTAGACATCCTGAAGTATTTAAAACATTTTCTGCATTGTCTTGAAACTTCTGGTGGCCTAGTATGCGCAAGGACATCAAAAAGTACATGTGTCAACTTGCCCAAATTCAATGCCGCCAACAAATTTCTTCCGTTGTCACAAACCACTTTGCCGATTTCCAGTTGGTGCGGAGTCAGCCACTGATCCATCTGTGCGTTCAGGGCGGACAGGAGTGCTGGTCCGGTGTGACTCTCTGCTTTCAGGCAAGTAAACCCCAAGACGGTGTGACACTGCCGTATCCGGGATGTGGAATAGTACCTGGGGAGCTGGGGGGGGGGGTGCCGTTGATGTGGAGCAAGATGCAGCAGCAGAAGAGGACTCAGCCAAGGAGGTTATGGAAGAGGATGGAGTAGGAGGAGTAGAGGAGGTGGCAGCAGGCTTGCCTGCAAGTCGTGGCGGTGTCACCAACTCCTCTGCAGAGCCACGCATTCCATGCTTGGCAGCCGTCAGCAGGTTTACCCAATGTGCAGTGTAGGTGATATACCTGCCCTGACCATGCTTTGCAGACCAGGTATCAGTGGTCAGATGGACCCTTGCCCCAACACTGTGTGCCAGACATGCCATTACTTCCTTTTGCACAATCGAGTGCAGGTTGGGGATTGCCTTTTGTGCAAAGAAATTTCGGCCGGGTACCTTCCACTGCGGTGTCCCAATAGCTACAAATTTTTGGAATGCCTCAGACTCGTATGATAAAAGCTGGCGGGCTACGAGTTCAGACAAGCCAGCTGTTAGACGCCGGGCAAGGGGGTGACTTTGTGACATTAGCTTCTTAGGCTCAAACATGTCGTTGACAGACACCTGACTGTGGGCAGATGAGCGGGAACTGCTCAAGGCGAGAGACGGAGTGGCGGATGGTTGAGAGGGGGCAAGGAGGTCAGCAGTGGTTGATGTGGCTGAAGATGCTGGACGAGGAGGAGGATGGCGGCTTTGAGTTTGTGTGCTGCTTGTACTCATGTGTTGATCCCATAGGCGTTTGTGATGTGTGATCATGTGCCTTCGCAAAGCAGTTGTACCTAGGTGGGTGTTGGACTTCCCACAACTCAGTTTCTTTTGGCACAGGTTGCAAATTGCATCGCTGTTGTCAGAGGCAGACACACAAAAAAAATGCCACACTGCTGAGCTCTGCAATGACGGCATTCTGGTTGTGGCAACAGCATGCGTTGATTGGCGTGCTGTCTGGCTGACCCCGGGTGCCGATGCATGCTGTCTGACTGTGCCACTAGCTCCTTGTGACGACCTCCCCCTGCTTCCAACTCGTCTCCTCCTCCTCTTTGTCTCCCCATCTGAACTTTCCCCCTGTTCTTCTTCTCTTCTAGCGGGCACCCACGTGACATCCATGGACGCATCGTCATCATCAACGGCTTCACTTGTATTTGACAACTCAGCAAAGGAAGCAGCAGCAGGTACAACATCATCATCATCACACCGTACGTCCATGTGTGTAATGCTGCCTGACTGAGACATATCCCTGTTATCTACATCCTCAGGCAATAATGGTTGTGCATCACTTATTTCTTCCAACTGATGTGTAAATAACTCCTCTGACAGATCAAGTGAAGCGTCTGTGGTGCTAGTGTTGGTGGTGGTGGCAGGCGGGCGAGTGGTAACTTGAGAGGTGCCCGAAGCTAAGCTGGAGGAGGATGGTGCGTCAAGGTTCCGAGCGAAAGCTGTAGAAGATTGGGTGCCCTGTGTTAGCCAGACAGCTATGTCCTCAGAACTTTTTTGAGTTCAGGGTACGTGGCCTCTGAACACTGGCCATTATTCTAGGGCCAAAGGGAATCACAGCACCACGACCACGACGGCCCCTGCAGGGTGGCCTGCCTCTGCCTGTCATTTTTGAGTGGCACTGTGTACTGGCAGAAGTTGGCAGAGTAGACGCTGTAGGCCTGACACACACGCTTGCAGACAACTAACTGCTATTCAATCTATTACAGTCAAAATTTAGTTTTTTTTTTAAATGTACACTACTGTTACACCAGATATGAGTTGCACTGGTGTCACACTGTGCCCTGGCAGGCCCTGAAACGCACACGTGTGTGCCGGCGAACTATTCGCCAGCGAACTATTCGGGACATCTCTCTCTCTCTCTCTCTCTCTCTCTCTCTCTCTCTATATATATATATATATATATATATATATATATATAAATCTCATGACTCAGGCACTCACCATAGACGATATAACTATAACAGGGACCACCCGGGTGCTTCCAGTGCATATGTAGCTAGAAAATAAATAGAGCACTCGTTGGGAAAAAAAAAATCTAAATGTATTGAAGTGTACACTATCTATCTATCTATCTTTCTCTCTATCTCTATATATATATATATATATATATTCTACACTGTTTGCCGGGTATTTTTCTGTGATCCTTACACAAGATATTTACGACCCTCTGTGAGAATGGTATCTATCTATCTATCTATCTATCTATCTATCTATCACTGGGCCTCCTGCAGACCAATATATATGCTGGTGTATATGATGTGTAGATGTACCATGTATTTGATTATATGTGCATGTAAAGTGAATGTATGCTTTTGTCTGTATATTTGTATAATTTAGATGACTAAATTACGACCAAAACTAAAATGGAATTTTAGTCAAAAGACTATGATTAAAGTTAAATGTAATTTTCCCACCAAAATTAACACTGCAGAGGGGCTGTGGAATGGGCAAAAGAGACTGACCAGGGCTTGGGAGAGAGACACCTACAGGGGCTTGGAGGGCACCCAGAGGAGTTGGGAAATGGGCAAAAGATAGAGGCTTTAGCTAAACCCATTAGATTTTAGTAGATTAAAATCACCAGTAGATTTAATCGACTAAAATCTATTGGAGATTTAGTTGACTAAAACTAGACAAAAACTAAAACAATTCAGATGAGTAAAACACGACTAAACCCAAAATGGCTTTTTAGTCAATAGACTATTACTGAAACTAAATTGAACTAAATTATGACTAAAACTAAATTGAAATTTGCTGCCCAAATTAACAATGGTGTATATTCACTGTGAGCCCTGGTGTAAGTGAATATATGTATGTTTTTGTGTGTAGTATTAGGATGTGAGGATTCAGAGTATATTTAACCCCTTAAGACCGGAGGGCGTACAATTATGTCCTTTTTTAAGCGGCTCTAAATGCCGCCGGGCGTAATTGTACGCCCTCCGTTTTTTTTTATTTACCCGGTCGCCGGCGATCCCATGCCGGCAATCGCGGTTGGGGGGACTCCCAGGGAGCCCCCCGCGGCACTTCCGCCCTCTTCAGCCCCCCCGGGCCATGTGAGAGTGAAGTCCTTCCGAGGACCTCACAATCACATACTGATATAGCTGGCTGCAGCAATGCCAGCAGGGGGACTAACTGCTGGCTGGAAATAAAATAAAATAAATTAAAATAAGTGTAAAAAAAAATTATATACTTAGATCATATATATATATATTATATATATATTATCTAAATATATATATATATTATCTAAATATATATATATATATATATATATATATATATATATATATATATATATATATACATTCACAGTAAAAGTGTAGTTTTTTGCATTTTTCACACACAAACAGCACTTTTTTGCTGCAATACTTTTTACTGTTTTGAAACACAAATATTTGTGTTCAGCGAAGTCTCCCGAGTACAACAGTACCCCTCATGTACAGGTTTTATGGTGTTTTCAAAAGTTACAGCGTCAAATATAAGGCTTGTGTTTCATTTTTTTCACATTAAAATTCGCCAGATTGCTTACGTTGCCTTTGTGACCCTATGGTAGCCCAAGAATGAAAATTACCCCTATGATGGCATACCATTTGCAATAGTAGACAACCCAAGGTATTGGAAATGGGGTATGTCCAGTCTTTTTTAGTAGCCACTTAGTCACAAACACTGGCCAAAATTGGCGTTTTTTGCATTTTTCACACACAAACAAATACTAACGCTAACTTTGGCCAGTGTTTGTGACCAAATGGCTACTAAAAAAGACTGGACATACCCCATTTGCAATACCTTGGGTTGTCTACTATTGCAAATGGTATGCCATTATGGGTGTAAATTTAATTCCTGGGCTACTATACAGTCTTATAGGCAACGTAACCAATCTGGCGAATTTCAATTTCAAATGTAACACGCTATATTTGACTCTGTAACTTTCCAAAACACCATAAAACCTGTACATAGGGGATACTGTTTTACACGTGAGACTTTGCTGAATACAGATGTGTGTATTTTATTGCAGTAAAAGCAAACAGTATTATGACATTGACAGTTAAAATGTCATGTAGAACTAAAAAAATAACAAACTTTCTTATTTTATCCCATTCTTTTCATATTAAATTATGTTTCATAGCTAAATATTTGATATTAAATGAAAGCACTGTTTCCCCTGAATAAAATGATATATAATCGGGGGGGGGGGGGGGGGGTGCATTCATTATGAAAGAGGTGAATTACGGTTGAACAGACATATAGCGCTAATTCCAGGTTTTGTTTACGTTTTGTTTTGTTCACAACTTGTACATTTGGCTCAGTCCTTAACCCCTTAAGGACGTAGGACGGTTCAGGACCCAGCCCGCAGCCTGCAGCCCAGACAGTCTCCCCATGGCGAATTAGGACCCCTGTGGCCATGTGATCGCCCAACAGGGCGACCACATGGTCACAATAGGTGTCCATGTGTCTGCCTGCAGGGGGACTGCCTGTGCTGACAGGCAGTCTCCCTGCATGTGTAAAATCAAAAAAAAAATTAAAGTTATAGTTAATAAAAAAAAATATTATTATATATGTGTATATATATATGATATATAGACATATATAATACCTATATAATATATGTCTATATATCATATATATAATGTCATGCTAAGTGTATTTTTATATTAATATGTACATATATTAATATAAAAATACACTTATAATTAAATTACACACGTATATATATAATATATATAATAACTATATATATTGTATATATATATATTATTATAAAATACAAATAATAAGTAATTTAAATTAAATTAAACATGTAAAAATAATAATAAAATTTTTAAAAAAAATTATATATCTATACGAAATGTTATTCTAACTGTATTTTGATATTAATATATATATATTTATATTAAAATACACTTAGAATGAAATTGTATATATATATATGTATACATAAATAAATAAAAAGAATACCAACTATTCATATGTCCATATACAAAATTACATAAATAATTATATAAATATACACGTAGACTTCAAATATATAAATATGCATATATATTTAAATTCTACGTGCGTATTTATGTAATATTTTTACATAATTAAGTTATTTTATTGATTGCAATTTAAGGGACCTGCCTGCCAACCCAGGCCGAAAGTCCAGAGAATTTAATTTGCTATCACTGTATTTTACCCTGTAACGTTCTACGACACCCTAAAACCTGCATTTTTCACACACAAACAGCACTTTTACTGATGATATAATTGTTGTGATACATTTTCCAGTTTTGAAACACTAATATTTGTGTTCAGCAAAGTCTCCTGAGTATAACAGTACCCCCCATGTACAGGTTTTATAGCGTTTTTGAAAGTTACAGGGTCAAATATATGGGTCAAATATTTTTACATTGAAAATGGCCAGGTTGGTTACTTTGCCTTTGAGAGCGTATGGTAGCCCAGGAATGAGAATTACCCCCATGATGGCATACCATTTGCAAAAGAAGACAACCCAAGGTATTGCAAATGGGGTATGTCCAGTCTTTTTTAGTAACCACTTAGTCACAAACACTGGCCAAAATTAGCGTTCAATTTAGTTTTTTACTTTTTTCACACACAAACAAATATGAACGCTAACTTTGGCCAGTGTTTGCGACTAACTGGCTACTAAAGAAGTCTGGACATACCCCATATTGAATACCCTGGGTTGTCTACTTTAAAAAAAATATGTATATGTGGGGTGTTATTCAGCGACTTATGACAGATAATAGTGTTACAATGTCACTATTGATACATTTTAAAAATGTATGTTTTGAAACCGCAATATCCTACTTGTACTTATAGCCCTATAACATGCAAAAAAATAGCAAAAAGCATGTAAACACTGGGTATTTTTAAACTCAGGACAAAATTTTGAATCTATTTAGCAGTTTTTTTCATTCGCTTTTGTAGATGAGAAAAAGATTTTTCACATAAAAGTCAAAAAACATGTATTTTTTTCAATTTTTCATCATATTTTGTCATTTTTAAAAAATTAAATTACATGAGATTATATAAATAATGGTATGTAAAGAAAGCCCCTTTTGTCCTGAAAAAAACAATATATAATTTGTATGGGAACAGTAAATGAGAGAGCAGAAAATTACAGCTAAACACAAACACCACAAAAGTTTAAAAAGATGCCTGGTCGCAAATGTACAACATCGCAAAAACAGTCCGGTCCTTAAGGGGTTAAGGGGTTAAATACCCTTTTTTTAGTTTTGTTTTTTTAAATAGGGTAGTGTTTTTGTACGTTTGTGTAGCAAGGCATGTATGTATGAGGTATGCAGGTATCTAAATTTTGGTTCTTGGCTTACTAATCATGTGCTAAATGTTACCAGACAACTTAAAGGACACTATAGTCACCAGAACAACTGCAGCTTAATGTAGCTGTTCTGGTGTGTATAGTCAGTCCCTGCAGGCATTTTAATGTAAACACTGCCATTCTAGAGAATAGAGACACCTCCAGTCGCAGTCACTCATACACTAGAGGTGCTTCCTGGGTCTGTGATAGACAGCTTGCAGCACTGACATTCAGTGTCTTTATGCTCTGCATGGAGGCACTGAACTTTCCTCACATTGATTCAATACTTCTATATGAGGAGATGCTAATTAGCGCAAGCAGCGTTTTGCCGTGCGTGCACGTTAGCTTCCCAATACGTAAATATGGGAAAGCATTGGATTGGCTAAGATTGACAATTCTGGTGGAGTGTGGGCTGAGTCAGCACCGGTGGAACTACACGGCGCAGGCTTAAAGGCACTTTTATTACTTTTTTTTGTATTCTTTTTTTTTTTTTTTGTCTTGACAGCAAACAATCAATACAATTATGTCATGGTAAAGCGCATTTGGCTCCTTCATGCTGAGCGTGAAGGCGCTGAACATCACTACTGCAAAGATTGCAGGCCTCACCAGGAAGCCTCTTTACTAGCTTGCTGACTAACAGCCACTAGAAGTGGCCTCAATGAAGCAATGCAATTGCTGCTACATTGTTTGACGGTGTAGTCATATTAATAATTGTCAAAGATTCCATCCGACTACATTTTTTTCCTCCTGATGTGGAAAAACATTTTCTTGTGATTTTTGCATTATGAGGATTATACACATGAAGGAAGCTAAGACAACTTTTCTTTTAAATATTTAGCAACTAGCACTGCCTGTGCTCAGAATGATCTTCATTTAAGATTCAGCTTTACAATAATAAAATGTAAAAGTATTTCATTAGATTAAATTCACTGAACAAAAATGTGTGTGTGATGAAAATCACAAAACAAGGGATATTTTTGTGTAGTATCTGAGCAAGTTTATTTATATAGTAAAACTAATATAACTTCCTCACATTAACGCAGGTATGAACAATTTCACCACAGTAAAGAAAAGCATTCTATTACTTCATGCATTTCAACATGGAGTTGCCAAGGAAATATATTATATGTATATAAGGTACATATGTATATATATTTCTTATTTATGGTAGCTGAATCTTTGGAAACAGCAGGGAATTAGTTATTTTGAATGCACAGTTTTGTCATTAAATTTCTCCAAAAAAAAACCCTTACAGTTTCAATTTCTATTTTCCAAGGTGGCAGATGGTTGCAGACATACCACATTTCTGTAAGAGAAACATTCTCTTCTGAATCCCTAGCTAGACATATTCCAAGGCTGTGCTGGAATTTTCCATACCCGATAAATTGCTCTATTCAATGCTGCCCCCAGGAGGATTTTAAGTATTGTATTAAAAGTATGTATGGTCATGATTTCATATGTCTCATAGCATTACACAAAGTAATATTTCTATGTTTAGTGAGGAAATATAAAATTATAATATTTATTTTATTTTTCCATTCCTTCCTTCCTTTAATAAAAACAACATTTTATATAGTAATTTTCTTGTGATTATAATGAAAATTCTGTTAGATTACAGTTAGTCATGGTATACAATCGGATAGTTATTAGGATGCGCCACAGTTATTATTTAAAATTGTGTATTCTGAAAATTAAAAATATAAAAATTGTATTTACAGTAAAAAGCCAAACAGAATTGATAACAGTCCAAAATGTAAAATATAGGAATAGATAAGAAGTCCAGTATTTGAGATACTTATTCATACATGTATGAATAAGTATCTCAAATACTTGACGTCTTATCTATTCCTATATTTTACATTTTGGACTGTTATCAATTCTGTTTGGCTTTTTACTGTAAATACTTCTATTCTCTGATTGTAAATATATTCTCTAATTGTACTTCTCAGATAACCCAACTGAGTGAAAACTGAAGGTTCAGGAGCAATAGGCATGCAATGTTATTCACTAATTGGTAAATTGAGAAGTGAATTTAACATTGTAGACCAAAAGAGCTAATTTGTGGGAGAAAATCCAAATCAGCACTGTTTTCAGTTTGACTATATTAGACCAAAATGTGAAATTTACATTGAATTCACCTTAACCCCTTAAGGACCGGACTGTTTTTGCGATGTTGTACATTTGCGACCAGGCATCTTTTTACACTTTTGTGGTGTTTAGCTGTAATTTTCCGCTCTCTCATTTACTGTTCCCATACAAATTATATATTGTTTTTTTTCAGGACAAAAGGGGCTTTCTTTACATACCATTATTTATATAATCTCATGTAATTTAATTTTTTTAAAATGAAAAAATATGATGAAAAATTTAAAAAAAATACATGTTTTTTGACTTTTATGTGAAAAATCTTTTACTCATCTACAAAAGCGAATGAAAAAAACTGCTAAATAGATTCAAAATTTTGTCCTGAGTTTAAAAATACCCAGTGTTTACATGCTTTTTGCTATTTTTTTGCATGTTATAGGGCTATAAGTACAAGTAGGATATTGCGGTTTCAAAACATAAATTTTTAAAATGTATCAATAGTGACATTGTAACACTATTATCTGTCATAAATCGTCGAATAACACCCCACATGTACATATTTTTTTTAAAGTAGACAACCCAGGGTATTCAATATGGGATATGTCCAGACTTTTTTAGTAGCCAGTTAGTCGCAAACACTGGCCAAAGTTAGCGTTCATATTTGTTTGTGTGTGAAAAAAGTAAAAAACTAAATTGAACGGTAATTTTGCCCAGTGTTTGTGCCTAAGGGGTTACTAAAAAAGACTGGACATACCCCATTTGCAATACCTTGGGATGTCTTCTTTTGCAAATGGTATGCCATCATGGGGGTAATTCTCATTCCTGGGCTACCATACGCTCTCAAAGGCAACGTAACCAACCTGGCCATTTTCAATGTAAAAATATTTGACCCATATATTTGACCCTGTAACTTTCAAAAACGCTATAAAACCTGTACATGGGGGGTACTGTTATACTCAGGATACTTTGCTGAACACAAATATTAGTGTTTCAAAACTGGAAATTGTATCACAACAATTATATCATCAGTAAAAGTGCTGTTTGTGTGTGAAAAATGCAAAAAAAGTAACTTTCACTGACAATATCATCGCTGTGATATGTTTTACTGTTTTGAATCACTAATATTTGTGTTCAGCGAAGTCTCCCGAGTAAAACAGTACCCCCCATGTACAGGTTTTAGGGTGTCGTAGAACGTTACAGTGTAAAATACAGTGATAGCAAATTAAATTCTCTGGACTTTCGGCCTGGGTTGGCATGCAGGTCCCTTAAATTGCAATCAATAAAATAACTTAATTATGTAAAAATATTACATAAATACGCACATAGAATTTAAATATATATGCATATTTATATATTTGAAGTCTACGTGTATATTTATATAATTATTTATGTAATTTTGTATATGGACATATGAATAGTTCGTATTCTTTTTATTTATTTATATATACATAGATATATATACAATTTCATTCTAAGTGTATTTTGATATAAATATATATTAATATCAAAATACAGTTAGAATAACATTTCGTATAGATATATACTTTTTTTAAAAAAAAATTATTATTATTTTTACATGTTTCATTTAATTTAAATTACTTATTATTTGTATTTTATAATAATATATATATACAATATATATAGTTATTATATATATATTATATATATACGTGTGTAATTTAATTATAAGTGTATTTTTATATTAATATATGTACATATTAATATAAAAATACACTTAGCATGACATTATATATATGATATATAGACATATATTATATAGGTATAATATATGTCTATATATCATATATATATATATATATACACATATATAATAATATTTTTTTTTATTAACTATAACTTTAATTTTTTTTTTATTTTACACATGCAGGGAGACTGCCTGTCAGCACAGGCAGTCCCCCTGCAGGCAGACACATGGACACCTATTGTGACCATGTGGTCGCCCGGTTGGGCGATCACATGGCCACAGGGGTCCTAATCCGCCATGGGGAGACTGTCTGGGCTGCAGGCAGTCTCCCCACAACGGGAGCACCGCCGATTGCCGCCGGGGGAAAGACGGCGATCGGGTAAGTACATTTTAAATTTAGGACGGTTCAGGACCATCGTCGGTCGGCAAGGGAAAAATGCTGATGACGGTCCTGAACCGTCCTACGTCCTTAATGGGTTAAAGGAACACTATAGTCACCTAAATTACTTTAGCTAAATAAAGCAGTTTTAGTGTATAGATCATTCCCCTGCAATTTCACTGCTCAATTCACTGTCATTTAGGAGTTAAATCACTTTGTTTCTGTTTATGCAGCCATAGCCACAACTCCCCTGGCTATGATTGACAGAGCCTGCATGAAAAAAAAAACTGGTTTCACTTTCAAACAGATGTAATTTACCTTAAATAATTGTATCTCAATCTCTAAATTGAACTTTAATCACATACAGGAGGCTCTTGCAGGGTCTAGCAAGCTATTAAGATAGCAGGGGATAAGAAAATCTTAATTAAACAGAACTTGCAATAAAGAAAGCCTAAATAGGGCTCTCTTTACAGGAAGTGTTTATGGTAGGCTGTGCAAGTCACATGCAGGGAGGTGTGACTAGGGTTCATAAACAAAGGGATTTAACTCCTAAATGGCAGAGGATTGAGCAGTGAGGCTGCAGGGGCATGTTCTATACACCAAAACTGCATCATTAAGCTAAAGTTGTTCAGGTGACTATAGTGTCCCTTTAAACTCTTAACAACTAAAACTTTTATTAATCATCCTGACATTGTCATCTGATTTGCATTTACTCACTACTCTAACTCGTGGAATTTGTTTAATTAGATCATGTAATCAAGTATACACAATTCAGCTAGCAGTTTTGAGCTCAGTAAATAACTAGTTTTGTATTTGCAAGATATTTGGAGAAAGTTTGTATGATAGTCTAGAAAAAAAAGTTTAATTTTATTATCGACTAAACAAATTTTGTTGAGGATTGCATTTTTGTGCTGTAATGCTTTCTATAGAGTATTATGCAATTAACAATATTCAAACATTTATTAGAAAAATATAAAGACATTTAGCTTTGCTAACATCTGATAATGAATACAGAAATTAGCAAAAAAAATGAAAAAAATGAACGCTTTCAACATTTCCATCTGCATGTATACTATTTTTTTGGATCGTATCGTTTTATGATATTATACAAACATTAGATTAATCATACCGTACTGGGGGCTATAAAGAACAATTGAAAACATATGTCATTTTGTTAAACAAATACACTACTAGACTATGGACAGTTCTTTGGCTGTGAAAGCTAATGTTGCAAGATATGTAGTTTAGAATTATATTATGTTTCTTATAGTATTTTGTGTAATAATTGATATTTAGAGGTACTGCCCGCTTTGTTTAGCTGGGGACCCCGTCACTCAATATTTACCACAGCCAACAGATGGGTATAAGAGCAAGGACACAGTCACATTAAGTTTAACTACATCAACACTGAACCTAAAGGGATAGGTGGAGGCTTAGTACAGTCCTGTCCTGTTGTGAAGAAGTGGAAGGTAGGCTTTTAGGACATGCTCAGTAGTAGTTTCCCTCACTATGTCATGCTTAGATTGAGAAGTGCTATGAGTGCTATTCAGCTTGGTCCCCTACTTTTAGGAACTTCAGTGCATTCTTTTGGTCTGCCCAACCCAACATACATTGGGTATCGAGGTAGGACTTAGTGTCAGCTCTCTCATTCTACATCTTGGGAATCTTTGCTTATGGTACCCTCTGCACATGATATGAGGAAAGGAGTCAACTCTAGCTATCAAAGTCTTTGTGGTACCACTGATCTTACTGTTCTTGGTTATTTTATATTTTATTAAATATATTAAAAAACGTCCCTTTTCATGATTAATCTGGGGAAACTAGTTTAACTATTATTCAATAGCTGTATTACTACAGTTCCAAAGTGGTTAGAATAAAAATGAGTATTGGGGTTGTTTACTATTTTGCATTAAAATTCCTTTTAATATGGTCATTTTTTAATTTAACTTCATTAACATAACAAAAGTGTTGACCTACTTGAACTGTTTAAAATTCTGATATTAGACAATAACACCCAGCATATTAAAATTCATAAGCATGCATAACATATATTTGAGTATATCAAGAACAGGCAGATGCTTAGAACTATTTGAAATATAATAAAATCCTGTCACATCTGTCTTCCTTTGCTTGAACCATGTTTTTTCTTTAGAATAGATATACACTACTTATCGGCAGGTATTTGGAATTAACCTCTTGGGATCTGATCTCGCATTGGTTAAGCAACTGTTATTACTGGTATTTCAAACGTTTATTGGAGATTGTTGGATTGGGCAGAAGCACTTTAATTTTTAGGGACCTTTACAGACTAACTCTTCAGTACGCATGAATCTATACTGACAGATGTTTTTTTCTTAGAATGTGACCTGTATTTACATTCCTTTTATTGTTGACATTTTTGCTAGGGATATCTGATATGAATCCCAATATGTTTGCAATTAGAAACATCCATAGTTATTTCTCATCTCCTTTAAACTGGCTCTATAGACAGTATGTTCAATATTTCATGCTGGGTGGCTCTTTATTGTATAATTTTCCAGATTCCCACTTTCAGTAACCTATTGAGATGTATCACTATATTATCAAGCGGTATGGTGCTTAAAACCAAGATTAATCTTTGCACACGTATGACCCCTGGCTTTCTATAAAGGGAAGTGCATTTGTCTACAGTTATGTCATGTGGCATCCATGTATGCATCCTTAAAATATAACTGTAACTTCTCTGGAATTTTAACATTATATTTACTGATCCCTAAATTAAGCATTAAGTATTAAGTATTTATGAGATATGAAAAATAAAATGAATGTAAAAATCTACACCTGTTTATAATGCAACTATACGCCTCCATTTTCACTCCCTGCCAATCATCATTACAAGCTCTATCTTTTACACCTGGCAGTCAGCATAGAACAAGCACACAAAAAAAGAGAAGAAAGAAAAAAACATCTATTTCTCCTCCTTATTTGCATTGTTTGCCCTAGCTGTAACTGGACCAAACTGGATTGTAATATATTTTGCATATTTGTTCATATAAATTTTACAAGAATATTAAGCATTAGACAAAAAATTGCAAACATAAATAAAAAAATAAATCTGTATTTTATTAAGTCATATAATTTCAAGGGAAGTGGGATTTCCTCTTAACATAATTCAAAGGCAAAACATACACAATAAATCTATATTTAAGAACACATTCAGTCTGTTGCCCATTCATCCAAAGCACTGACAATAGAACTATCTATTCAAATGATATAGTATTATATAGATCTTGGAAGTTTGACGACAATGCCTTCAAGGATGTATGGACTGAAAGTGCTTTCTATGGCTTAACATATTTTTTTTTACTGCATATGCAATACCTCGAGCATGTTAATAAGAGCATACACAACAGTCTAATTTTGCCATTGAAAGACAACATTGTGCTTGGTGTCTCTATTGTATGATGACACACATGAGCCATATTTATCTCCCTTTTAGACTGGCATCACTTTAGGTTTCTAATTGATAACAGCAAGTTAGAGAAGGCTGTTCTAGTTACAGGAGACTTCCATTGATTTTATGAAGAGAAGAAGCAAGTCTGCATAAAAAATGAATGCCATCTGCAGTTTACTTTCATCAAAACTGTCCTTACCTTACACATAACAGCAACCATAGCATGCTTCAATACCCAAGGGGATTGTAATGGCTGTCAGAGAAAGAGGCATACTTCACTTAATTTTGTAAAGTAATTCTTCATTTTAGTTTACTGAGCAGGTGTTTTATTGAACATGTTCCTGAAATACTGAATTCTGCCTCATTTTAAGTTTACATTGTTGCTTTATTTTATTTATACTAATAGATTTTGTAATTGCCTTTTTGCATTTTTTGAAACCAGATGCCAGATGAAACAACACTAATTACATAACAGCGAATATGAGGGCAGCCTGCTGCTTCATGAAGGGCTTTAACGTATTTTTCATACAAAAAGTCCAAGTAGCTTTAGAAATGAAAATATATATATTTTTTAAAATCATTACTACCTAATGGTTTTTCAAATAACATGGCATTTAACCGGATGCCTGTTCATTCGGTAGTTTAAACCGTATGAACAGCATTACCCCGGATAGCCATCCCGTGGAGTCTATTCGTATGGAGAACAGACTTTGTGAACACTTTAACTCCACGGCGATTAGACTGTGTGCAAAGGATCTAAGCGCTATTTTGTACTTTTGTGCGCTCAGATCCCAGCTATCTGGGGATGGGTTACATGTATATATTTTATGTGACAAATGTAACATTATGTATTTTATTGTATTTTAGTGTTTAATTGTAACCATGTGGTTAATGGAGTTTTGCCTCTGTCCTTGGAGATAATGGGATTACTTCCCAATTATCTCCAGGATAGAGGGGAGGGATTGTAATGTATTGTGGGAGTGTTTTAACCCTGTATGCCTGTGATTGGTCATTTTACCATTTGTGTCCCAGTCTTCCATCTGGTCCCCTAGGGGAGTGTCCACCAGATGGAAGACCTGCATAAATACCGGGCAGGTAGCCTACATTAAACCAGACCACTGCTTGACCCTCAACACGGTGCTCTGTCTCGTCTTTACTGTATGCTGTTAGAGACTGACTGCTAGGAGTGTAAGCCGCTTGGGTGCTTTTCCTATTCGTCTGCTAGCAGCTATTCGTGAGGTTCCAGTTCAGGAGTTTGGAGTGCTATTTTGTATGCAGTTTGGGAGTTTGGAGCATTCCCTTGTATTCAGTTCGGGAGTTTGGTGTTCTACAGTAGCTGTGCCTGTGTCTCTGGAAGGGAAGATCTACTAAACGGCTGTTAACCCCTTTTATGCCTGGGGGTGCCGTAACATAATCTAATGAACAATATTAAAAAATATGATACTTTAAGCACCAAAACAACTTTTCTCTCATTGAAGTGGTCTGAGTGCAGTGGTCCTATCATTTTAAACCTGTATGGTAAAACATTGCAGTTTTCTAGTAATTGCAATGTTTATATTACAGGGTTGAATACACCTCTAGTGGCTGTCTTCCTGACAGCCACTATAACAGCTTCCTCCCACAGAACTAAGTGTAACTCGGTCTTGAAATGGCAGCATTTTTTTTCTTTTAAGGAGTGCAGTTTTTGGCCGGGCATGATTATTTCCAGTCCTATGCTTCTCTTTCAGAAGCAGTGGATTGGATGAGATCATGAAGCACTTCAGAAGATATGTAGTGGTGGAGTCTCAACACTGAAAATGAGATAAGACATTATATATCTTAAATTTTACCAGATAAGTGGGTGGACATGGATCACTGACAATGAACACAAAATCCCAGTGTCACCCAAAATTGTGGGATATACTGTGAGGAAGCATAAAAGTATTATAAGTGGTAAAAAAAAAACCCACAAACTTTATTCTCAATGATACAAAAAATAATGGTCCACTTAACAAGAAAATATAAACAGTATTAAAACAGGGGTGTAAGAGGTGGGTGGTGTCCACCTCTGGGCAGGTAGGGAAGAGGGTATTTACAAAGAGAGGTAGAAGGTCTGCATCCTTAAACTAGACTCATCCAAACCTCCCCTATACACTGTGTCCCAAAACGCCAGAGAGGGAACCAGGAGGTTGCAAGAAATAAAGGTACTAGAAATTCCCCATTAATAAAAATCTCTTGCTGTCCCTATATACCTCGGCACCGCAGAGAGCTAATGCCTACCTAAACCAGTAAACCTGAATACTCCAAACAACGCATTTCAGCGTGCTAAGACGCCATTGCACTCTGCTCCTGACGATAATTTATAATGTTGGACAGGGATCACATCAATAGAAGGGAATGCATAGTCCCAGTAATTATTGTTGTTTTCACGACTATGGATTCCCTTTGATGAAATAGTTTTGGTGAATAGATCATGCCCCATGCAGTAGTAGGATAGGGTTAGGGGTAGGATTGAGGTTGGGGGTAGGGTTAGGGGTAGGGTTAGGGTGGGGAGTAGGATTAGGGGTAAGGTTAGGGGTATAGGTAGGGGTTAGGGTCCAGAATTTCCAAAGTCCTGCATTGCCGAAGTCCTGAAAAGTGCCACATCGAACCGAAGAGCCGAAGTCCCGAATTCCCGAATTTCGGAAGTGCCAAACCAAATTTTTTGCTCATGTACATCCCCATTATATAGCCAATTTGAAAAAAATGCCTTCATTTCAATCAGCACAGTATATTTACTTTAGAATTTTTTATCTCCTGTTCTGCAAATTAAACTGCAGGCGATATGACTTTCTAAATTAAATACCTTAAATCAGGGATTAGCAATCTTTGGCACTCCAGATATTGTAGACTACATCCCCCTTAATGCTTTGCCAGCATTATGGCTATAAGAGCATTGTGGGAGATGTAATCCACAATATCTGGAGTGCCGAAGGTTGTCTAGACCTGCCTTAGATCTATCAATACAGGAAATGTGTAGGGAGATTGTGTAAGTCACATACAGGATAGGTGTGGCTAGGGATGCATATACAAAGTGATTTGACTACTAAATTGCAGAGAATTGAGCAGTGAGATTGTGTGTGTCACCCAGACATCCACTGCCCGGCCCTTCACTTTCTGTATTGTAAATGCAGAAATTGCACATTACCAATAGAAATGTTGTCCATATTTGGATAGTAGTCATATGCTGAGAACCTCTGCTTATATAAGCTGCATAACTATGGAAATATGTAACAAAAATTACCCTGGGTACTTAAGAGATCTCACTAGAAGAATGTGAAGAAATGTGTGCATTAATTTCAAATTACTAGTAGCTAAAAATATATAAACATTAGCTGCCTATAATACAATAGTTATCAATATTAGAATATAGAGCCAAAAACAACAAATTAATTTGCTTGTGAAACTGATTCAACATTTAGTAAATATGTACAATAGAAAATAAATCACAACCAACAGTGCTAGTCATCATCAGTTTTAACCTTTCAGGGCTTGCTTTGTTCAGATATGCTGTGTTTTATACTGCAATGGCTGTGCAATCCTGAGGTAAAATGTAAGCATTGTGAATTTACAAGACACTATCACTAATTTACAAACAACCACAAAATAACATGTCAAAGAGTATTTATCAAGCTAATTAGAAAAATATGCACATCTACTACAAATATATGTTTATCTGGATCATATTCAGCAAAATCAGTTCATTCACTTTTACCTAGATATTAAATGCCTTATCAGAGCAAGAGCACTTGATTACAAATCTTTCTTTAGATATGTTTCTACATCGATATTTAAATAACTGGTAAAAAAAAAAAATATAATGTAAATATTGGATCATTCATTTATCAATAAAATATTAAAAACAAACGTGCTCTCTAAATTAACATGTCATCCATTTTGGCTTTATATATAAGCACATTAACAAGATTTGTGTACTTTTTTTCACCCTTAGATATTCAAATTTGCCATAAGTGCCAGTCTACAGTGAATGTGGCGGCTCAAAATGTAAGTAAAGCAATCAGATCATCAGTAAAATACCCCCAAATTTTATAAAATAGTTCCTTATGCAATACATTTCAGCTGCCTATTGATGTTGCACTGCCTTTATTTCCAAATCATAATCTCTTAAAATCTCTTACACGTGAGTTTACAGAGGAAGAGGTTCTATTTCAACTGTCAAAAGTAAAGACAAATAAGTCAATGGGACCTGATGGAATACACCCAAAGCTATTAAAAGAGCTTAGTGGTGTACTAGCAAAACCATTAACATATTTATTTAACCAATCATTGTTAACAGGAGTAGTCCCAGAAGATTGGAAGTTAGCGAATGTTGTGCCCATTCACAAGAAAGGTAATAGGGAGGAGTCGGGCAACTATAGGCCAGTAAGCCTTACTACAGTAGTGGGGAAAGTGATGGAAACCATGTTAAAGGATAGGATTGTTGAACATCTAAAAACACATGGATTCAAGATCAGAGACAACATGGGTTTACTTCAGGGAGATCATGCCAAACTAATCTTATTGATTTTTTTGATTGGGTAACTAAAATGATAGATCAGGGTGGTGCAGTAGACATTGCTTACCTAGATTTCAGTAAGGCTTTTGACACTGTTGCACATAAAAGGCTTATCAATAAACTGCAATCTTTGAGTTTGGATTCCAATATTGTTGAATGGGTAAGGCAGTGGCTGAGTGACAGGCAACAGAGGGTTGTAGTCAATGGAGTATATTCGAAGCTTGGGCTTGTCACCAGTGGGGTACCTCAGGGATCTGTACTTGGACCCATTCTCTTTAATATTTTTATTAGTGATATTGCAGAAGGTCTTGATGGTAAGGTGTGTCTTTTTGCGGATGATACTAAGATATGTAACAGGGTTGAGGATTTAGGTAAACTAGAAAAATGGTCAGACTTGTGGCAACTGACATTTAATGTGGATAAGTGCAAGATAATGCATCTTGGACGTAAAAACCCAAGGGCAGAGTACAGAATATTTGATAGAGTCCTAACCTCAACATCTGAGGAAAGGGATTTAGGGGTGATTATTTCTGAGGACTTAACCCCTTAAGGACACATGACGTGTGTGACACATCATGATTCCCTTTTATTCCAGAAGTTTGGTCCTTAAGGGGTTAAAGGTAGGCAGACAATGTAATAGAGCAGCAGGAAATGCTAGCAGAATGCTTGGTTGTATAGGGAGAGGTATTAGCAGTAGAAAGAGGGAAGTGCTCATGCCATTGTACAGAACATTGGTGAGACCTCACTTGGAGTACTGTACACAGTACTGGAGACCATATCTTCAGAAGGATATTGATACCTTAGAGAGAGTTCAAAGAAGGGCTACTAAACTGGTTCATGGATTGCAGGATAATACTTACCAGGAAAGGTTAAAGGATCTTAACATGTATAGCTTGGTGGAAAGACGAGACAGGGGGATATGATAGAAACATTTAAATACATAAAGGGAATCAACACAGTAAAGGAGGAGACTATATTTAAAAGAAGAAAAACTACCACAACCAGAGGACATTGTCTTAAATTAGAAGGACAAAGGTTTAAAAATAATATCAGGAAGTATTACTTTACTGAGAGGGTAGTGGATGCATGGAATAGCCTTCCAGCTGAAGTGGTAGAGGTTAACACAGTAAAGGAGTTTAAGCATGCGTGGGATAGGCATAAGGCTATCCTAACTATAAGATAATACCAGGGACTAATGAAAGTATTTAGAAAACTGGGCAGACTAGAATGGTTCTTATCTGCCGTCACATTCTATGTTTCTATGTTTCTATGTTTCTATGTCTCCTACTGCTTCTGCCAACTTCTAAACCACTGAATAACCAATCACACTTTTCATGTAATTGTCACTAAAAATTTCATAATTAAGTAACTACATTGACTAAATTATTTCAGTCTTACTCCTTGTAGTTAATATAAATACAAATTCTGACACTTTGGTGGTGCATTTTGGCTATTTAGTTTTTTTTAGAATGTAAAATAGATTATCAATAAAATATTTATAGTACAAATCACAACTTTTCATGTATTTTTTTTAAGGTACACTCCAAGCACCATAAACATTACAGCTCATAGTGGTTACAGTGCCAGTGGTATCCTGGTGCTCTAGTGTAAGTTGTCAAACCATTTAAGAACCATTTAAAAATGGTTTGACACCTTACTTGCGGTCTCTTGGGTGTCAGTCATCTCCTCTCCCTGCAAATAACTTTCATTAGCTCCACTGAGCAAGGCCCTGCTGCTGTGTGCCAGATAAGCACTCTCAGCCAATGAGCACATCCCTGCACTACTAAACTTAGCTTACTGCAGGGAGCTTTTGGGTTGCAGAGGAGGTGGCAACCACAGAATATTCAAGGATATAATCTTTCAATGTAGGGTAATAACTGCTTGATCCAAGGATAAATCTGACTACCATTCTGGGGTCAAGAATTCATTTTTTTTCCTAGCTTGTTGCAAAATTGTGCTTTAAACTGTTTTTTTTGCCTTCTTTTGGATCAACAGCAAAAAACAAATGTAAGGAAGGCTGAACTTGATGGACGCAAGTCTCTTTTCAGCTATGTAACTATGTAACTATGTAACCAGCGTCTGGTGGACCCCAGTTAAATTTTCAAACTGTTCTTAAATGCAATGGGGGAACTAATGTAGAGAGGGCACTTGTGCAAAAAAAAAAAAAAAAGGTTTTGTCCCACCCCAGCACAAGGGTGGCTAAAAGGAAGATTCCCAACTGTTGTGCATCTCCCATAATGCATTGTCAGCTGGGGAACTACCATTTGCCCATCCTTGCAAGGTTTTATTGGTGAGCAGTGTTTGTGTGTTTGCATGTAAGTATATGTACGGTAAATATATGTGTTAATGTAGGGTTATATTTGTGTGTAGTGTTGACATTTGGATGCAGTTGCGTGTTTATACGTACTGTTGCTATCACAAGTAATGGCATACTTGTGTGTAGTGTGTTTGAATGCAGGAGTGTGCTTGTATATAGTGTTGCATTACACCAGTGTGCTTGTATGTAAGGTTGGTGTTTGACTGCAGGGGTATGTTTGGCATGTAGTGTTGGCATTTGATTGCATGCAGATTTGGTGTTTGATTGGTGAGGTGTATGCACTGTTGCATGTGAATGCAGGGATGTGTATATCTATATACGGTATATAGATATACACACAGTATATATATACAGCCACACACACCCACATATACCCACACTGACACACATAGAACCTTTGATGGGCCTCCAGTATTTCTGCCACTGCTTAAATAGTTTGATTTGTTTTCCATTAAGCTTGTGTGTCATCTAGGGATCATGGTTTTATGGTTTCTTAGAATCACTCCACGACCTAATATGGACTTCTCAAATAAAATGGCAATTAAAACAATATTCTTGATTCAATTGTAAACTGAATTCATAAACCAATCTAGCATCAGTAATCATGAACATTGCATGATCATCATCTTTAGAATGTAATTTGCTTGCTCTTTATTTTTGTCATGAACAAGTAGTTGGCAATATCCACATTTACTTCTTTTCATTTTCTTATGATTTGTTGACATTTTCACTAGTCCTATCCCTAACCATTTTACTTTACCATGTATACCATTGGTTTACAAAATCTAGTTCTATATGTTGATCTAAAATTGTTCTGCCTCAATTAAAAACAATACTATTTTGCTCAATAATCAATATAATTAATCATATTAGTATTATTATTAATTATACTATTTAAAAAGTGCCAACATATTTTCACATATTTCTTCACAGTCACAAAGGGGAGTCTGGAAGATTATTCATATAACATAGATCAGATTATCACCTTGTCCTGAATGGATACAAGTAGCAACATAAGTTAAGTAGTAGATTTTGGGCAGATGTAATATTGTCTGCTTGCTTAATATACATACAATTTTCATTAATGGTTGGGTGGAACAAGGAAAAAAACACAAGAGAAATAATAACTATGTTACCAACAGCCGCCTTATGCCTCCAAAGAGCAAGATCAGGGTCATCTTACAACCATACTCCCATACTGTACGGTTTGTTAACTTAGATAACATTTGCATACACAAAATATTTCCTTAACTATTCGGATATATCACTCACTCAAACATATTGGCAAATCACAGCATTTGATCAATCAATAAACTGTTCATTATTTTTGTCCTTCTAATTGTTTTTACAGGCATTTGCTTTGGATTAAATAGCACTACAGTTACACAGATTTGTCCTCTAAAAAATAATTTCTAAATTAGCTACTAAAATTACTAATTTAATAAAAAAAATTTGGTAAACAAAAAAATTCAGAAAACACCAAGTTATCAAAATAGATATATGCATTTAAAGGGCTTACTAAAATTCAACACTTTGATAGAAAGATTTTGGATTTGAGTTTAATATAAGTTTAGGACAAATATGCGCTGTTTGAATTTGCAGTGCATTGATTAAATTTTTATTGCACCAGCTGTACTTCACAGGGCAGAATAAGAAAAACAGAACAAAACAAAAGAGAATAGAAAAGCACAACTTGAATGACTTGAATTCCCTGAGAGACCATTGCAAGTTTGTTTCCAGAAATAAGGCTTGCTTGTCCTATAAGTCTCATGCATTGTTCACATACTGAAATGGTATGAAACAATCTTTTTAATGTAGAACTGGCTGAGCAAATGTGTATTTACAGTTATACTACATTACTGGCCTGTAAAAATGATAAATGATTAATAATAATAATGCCATTGTTTTTTTACATCATGTAAAAATTCTACTTTATTAAGAAATACATTTTAAAACAAAGGTTATATGTGACATCTTTAAAAAAAAAAAAAAAAAAATGTATTTATTGTTTATGCTCATTGTGTATATTCCATGAAGGTAAAGAGTTACGTCATCAAAAATATGTGGTACACAGGGGGGCGTGTCCGACTTCCGGCGAGTGCAGTCGCATGGTGTGAGAGCTCCGTCGTTAACCCAACCTGAGCAGCGACAACATAAGCGAAGATACAATCCATTTGCACACCCCAAAGTCTCTTATCTCCCTTAAACGACTACCTTCAATAATGTCACCTTCGAAACAATTAAAACTGACAGAAGCGCCAAAAAATAAGAGGAAAGACCGGAGGCGGGAAAAACAAGATGGCGACGAAACAACTATCATGTCGGATGCTGCATCGGATAATGAATCTATTTCATCTAAATATTCGGAAGCAGCGATCACGGAACGCAGTCTCCATAAAATGCTGCAAGACCTGCGGGCCACTATTAGAAATGATTTTCTTAAAATCGATAGCGACCTCAGGAGGGAAATCTCGGCCCTAGGTGAGAGAACTAGCCAACTGGAGAACAGATCGGATGAATTATGCGTAGCCCATAATGAAGTGGTCGATAAACTACAGAAAATCTCCGAGGAAAACATCACTCTAAAATTTAAGTTAGCCGACTTAGAAGATAGGTCAAGGAGGCAAAATATACGTTTTAGAGGCATACCGGACGATGTGTCACACGATGCTCTGCCTGCTTACATTTTATCGATCTGCAAATCCCTTGTTCCAGATCTACCGGACTCTGCCTGGTCGTTTGACCGTATGCATAGACTCCCACGCCCGGCCCGCATAGCAAGCGACATTCCTAAGGATGTCATCGTGAAGTTCCACTACTACACACACAAGGACACCTTACTAAACGCAGCCCGAAAAGCAAGCACGCTCCCGGATCCGTTTCAACAAATCTCCTTATACGCTGATCTATCGGCCGCCACCATGGCAAGAAGAAAATAATTCATTAACATTACGAAAACTTTGCGCAACAATAACGTCTCCTACAAATGGGGCTACCCGACGAAACTTCTGGTATGGCGTCAAGGAAAAACTATAAGCATCAACGAGCCTGAGGAAGGGATGAAACTTCTAAAATCTTGGGGCCTATGGCTTACCTCTGACTCAACTCCGAAAGAACTCTCTCCCGCTGGCGGCTCCATTAAACGCTTACAACCAGAGTGGATCATGGCGGGATCGTCAGCTAAAGTCGCATGAACTGCTTCTCCACTCCTCCAAATGTCTTTACGATGAGTATATTATATGTGCCTGAATATTCAATGTGTATCTTAAGGGTTATGTTTCATGTTCTACATTTTGTTTTATTTTTGTTTAAATGATGTTCATCTGACTCTCATTAGTGATTACAATGGTGCCCATGGCCTACCCTTTGCTCACGGCTACTTTACTAACCCGGAATCCCCATGCCTTCTTTTTGCCTATAATGGCTTTAATTTAACTAACACCAAGCCATATTACTTGATAAAGCCCGTACATCGGCAACTTAGAACGATGAGCTCCCCCATACGGCACATCGCCGCTTTAACTACGTCTGGCAATCGGGGTTTACTTGTACCTTCTTCCGGCCATAATGTTCAATGCCCATCATTACAACCATTATAATCATTTAAGCCGATATGTTACTATATTTATTCTTTACTCAGTTTTCATTTACTTTCATGTAACATCAAATACGCTAGCTTACAATGCACCCACAGGCGTTTTGACACTATGTAAACTGCATTGTCTTGAGGGGCCAAAATGGTTAACTAAGTAGTACACAGTCAGACTACCAGCAACTCCTCAAAGCCATTTAATCTTTATGTTTATCAGAAATCTGTTATTAGAGGATATTGTTTATTATTATCAATATCTCACTCATAAGGCCCTCGCCTTTATACACATATCGCACCTCAGATGTACTTATCATTTGTGTTCACGTTATATAGTTATTATCAATTTCACGTAATCCTGTTCATACGTTCAGATGTATATCGAACTTCAAAGCACTGGTTTCCTCAAAGGCACCGTATTGCTAATATTGCTAGTATTGCTAGTTATTTGCAAAATCTCCCTCCTTTACCGAAGTTTATAAAAATTACGCTAGTTCCCTTATTGACACTATGCTTGCTACTCCACGACATCTATAGTAAAACACCGTGGTGTCCGGTATTATTTTAAGTATTATTTTAAATATTTGGCTTTTCTGTAAGACGCAACCTTCCCACGGGAACTTGCTTAATTACCCAATTCAACAACCTATGATAGGGTATTTTCACAACGAATTTGGGGCTCATTCGCCTATTTCACGTTTCGGCTTTCCTAGCAATCTCCCTAGCCTTCAAACAAATTATTTTTCTTTTTTTTTTTCCTTCCCATTAGCTTTAAGGACAAAACACAATTAAAAAACAAACGCAAAGGGTATACTGATTATGGAGGGATATAACATGGAAGGCTGGACTTGATGGACGCAAGTCTCTTTTCAGCTATCTAACTATGTAACTATGTAACATAAATCAAGCAAGTATTGCACGATAAGATCAAAATAGGAAAAAATAAAAATCAAAAAATATAAAAAAATATAAAAAACAATAAAAAAAAAAAAATAAATAAATAATCGTTACAAAAAATATAAAAAAAAAAAAATAATTAAATAAAAAAAAAAAAAAAAAAGGGCAATAAAATATACTGTCTGATACTCATTCAGGTTTGGGTTCCTCACCCCCCACGAGTCATCACTTGAGACATACACTGTGCCTCAGTATGACTGGTTCATATTCCCCTTTCACAGTGAAAGGACTTGTATATAGTTGTTACTGTTTTGCTGTTCCCCTTGCCTTCTCTTCTCTTTCCTATCTTTTCCCAATACTCATACCTACCCTAAAGAAGTCACTACCTACTTCCATACACATGCCACTGGGTCTCAATAGAGTATATCCACTTTTCTCTCGATATGTAACAACAAGCTGTGCATTTAGACCACATTTAAGATATTTAAGGCTCCCATCACGCTTGTATAAATCCCACGATGACTAACACTCTGAAAATGTTTTCTCTAAACGTAAAAGGTCTCAATAGCCCATATAAAAGAAGACAGGTATTGAAGGACATGCACGACTCAGGTGCAGCTATAATCTGCCTTCAAGAGACCCACTTTTGCAAAAATAATCCACCTCAACTACGTTCCACCAAATACCCTGTAGCGTACCATGCATACGCACCCAACAAATCCAAAGGCGTAGCTATTTTAATACACGCAGACTGGGTATTCACCCTCCACACTCAGTACGCAGATCCAACTGGCAGGTTGCTTATCCTAGTAGGTGAACTTAACGGCATTCAAGTGACGTTGTCATCCTTATATGCACCTAATGATGCCCAATTCTCATTTCTCAATAAAACTATCAGGAAAATCTCAACTCTAAAACGAGGCCACGTCATAATATGTGGCGATTGTAATTGTATACTAGACCCCTCATTAGACATACAACGCACCAATAACCAAACACCTAACAAACTCACTGTCCACAATAGCAAATTATTCTCGAATCTCATTTTCACGCATGATCTCTATGACACATGGAGAAATCTGTATCCTACTGCCAGGGATTATACATACTTCTCCCCAGTTCATCTAACTTACACGCGAATTGATTTATGCATGATAGATAAACTAACATTACCCCACCTTTTAGACCATACAATAGGACAGAGGACGTGGTCTGACCACGCTCCAATAGTCATCACGTTAGCAGTACCCTACCCAGCAAAAGGCCGTGGCACGTGGAGATTAAACGAGTCTATCCTCGACTCACCCGAATACTCCCACACAGTTGCTCTGGAACTGCAAAACTATTTCCCCAATAACAATACAACCGACACGTCTATCGAATACCAATGGCTAGCTCATAAGGCGGTAATCAGGGGCACATTTATAAAAATAGGCTCAACTATTAAAAAAAAATTCTGCAAACTCAAAGATTCACTTCACCAACAGCTCGTGTCCTTAGAAAACGCAAATAAGTCAGCCCCCTCTAGATCCACCACGAAACAAATATCAATAACAAGAGAGAAAATCCTCAACCTTAAAATCCGAGAATACGCTAATCATGCGACCAAACTTCGACAGAAATATTACGGCTTAAGCAACAAAGCCGGCAAACTTTTAGCCAGCCAACTGAAATCCAAGTACCTTCAAACAAAAATTCCATACATCCTCTCTAAGTCAGACGCAAAACTTTTTAACCCCAGCGATATCGTCAACGAATTATCATCGTATTATGAGACTCTCTACAACCTGGATAAAAATGGGGACACACCCACTCCGAATAATGCAGATATCCTAGCATTCCTACAGAAAATATCTCTACCGCAAGTGACACAACAACAAAATGCAACCCTAGATGCACCCTTCACAGAATTTGAAGTGGCTACAACCATTCGCTCCCTTCCCAAGCACAAAGCCCCTGGTCCCGATGGACTTTCCAATTATTATTACATCAAAATGGAATCTCATTTAACTCCACACATTACAAATCTTTTTAACACTATAAAAGCAAAAGGCAGTTTCCCAAAAGAAATGTTGGAGGCATACATTGTCACTCTGCCCAAACCGAACAAGCCACCCACATCCTGTTGTAATTTACGACCAATATCTTTACTTAACGCTGATACAAAACTATATGCCAAACTTATCGCTAACAGATTGAAACTCATCTTAAATAAATTAGTATCTGAAGAACAAGCTGGCTTTGTGCCTGGCAAACAAGTGGGCGATAATACAAGACTTTGCTTGGATCTAATAGAGTGGGCAACTCGTCAAAAGCAATCCGGGGTCCTTATGGCTCTTGATGCCGAAAAGGCCTTTGATCGTCTCAATTGGGGTTACATGAAGGCCACCTTAAAGGCATTTGGCTTCTCAGACCTATTCGTCACAAGTATTCTGGCTCTTTATTCCGCACCCTCGGCGAAAGTCTTCAACACAGGCTTCACGTCCACCAGTTTTAATATGTCTAATGGTACGAGACAAGGTTGTCCCCTGTCCCCCTTGATTTTTATTCTTTGTTTGGAACCACTCATCCGTTCAATTAAAAAAGACCCATTACTCCCAGGCCTGAATACCCCCGCAGGAGAGAAAAAACTTGCTGTCTTTGCGGACGATATCATTCTTTTCCTAAGAAATCCGACTTCTTCCATTCCCCATCTACTACAAGTTCTGAGAACATATGGTAGCGTTTCTTTTTACAAGAATAACGTTAATAAAACTCAAATACTTCCTTTAAACATAAAACCCCACATTGTGGATTCTTTAAAGTCACAATTTACTTTTGATTGGCGCAAAACGTCTATCACTTATCTAGGTATAAAACTCACCCAGTCCAAAGCTCAAGCCATAAAGGAAAACCACGAAGCAACCCTAGCTAAAATCACCAGTCAACTTGACTCTTGGGATAGATTAAACACCTCATGGATTGGAAAAATTAATTCTGTAAAAATGATGGCACTGCCTCACATACTCTACTTATTCAGAACGTTACCTATTACCCTTCCAAATTCAATCCTCACAAAATTCCAAGCTGCAATAAATGCGCACATATGGAAGAAGAAACCCCCAAGAATCGCACTCCATTCTTTATGGCGTCCCTTTCATCAAGGAGGTCTGAGTATTCCCAATATTGGCAACTACTACAAGGCTTCCGTGTTGGCTCAATGCCTGGACATTATGACTAAGAATTCCCTTCCGTTATGGCTTAAACTAGAACAATCCTGTGGCAATATTCAGTCTGTGGAAGGCTTACTGTGGTCGAAAAACTCTTATGACAGCTCGTCCCTTCTATCGAGTACAAAGTTTATGCTAAATTCATGGAAATTATGGAATACAAAACTCTGCTCGAACAAAGAACTACTCTATCTAGCTCCGTTACGTGCTCTTTCAACGCTTTCTCCAGACCTGGCGATACAGCACTGGTCATTACATGGCCTAACCCATGTATTCTCTCTATATGATATCAATGGTCTTCAGTCCTTCCCTGACCTGCAGTCAGCTCATAATCTTCCGCATCGAGATATCTTCCTTTACCTGCGAGTTAAACATATTTTAAATACTGCTGAAATCATTTATTTGAACACCTCTACACTCAGCATGATTGGACACAAGTGCTACTTATCAACTAAAACCAGTCATCCACCAAAATTTCTCACAGCATGTTATTTGGCACAATCAGCGAACCTCACCGATAGTAAACAACCCTACATGATAAGATGGGAAAAAGACCTAGGAGCAGAATTTCATATTAAAGACTGGCTATATGCTATAACATCCACCAAAAAATCCACCAAATGTGTCACCCTTTGGGAAGCATATTATAAAGTTCTGATGAGATGGTACCTAGTCCCCAGCAGACTGAGTAAAATTTATCCCGACACTAAAGCCTTATGTTGGAGGTGTAACATTGAAAATGGTTCTATTCTACACATATTCTGGGACTGCCCGAAACTCCGAACTTTCTGGACCTATGTGAATAATATTATACAATTGCTTTCTGAATCACATATTTCTCCTAGTCCAGCAGGATTTCTGCTTCATCTAATACCGGACCTACACCGTTTGCCCTCGAGAGCAGCAATTATCAATGTTTTAATAGCAGCTAAACTCTGCATAACATCACATTGGAAGAGTAATAAAGTTCCACCTATTTCTGAACTACTGAGTAAAGTTCACACCAGCTATTGTCATGAAAAAGAATGGTCCACAAAAAGCATAACACCCAAATTCAGGGAACAATGGGAATCTTGGGACACCACCTATAACAAATTCATGAACTTGATTTAACCAACGAAAACAACCCAGACATACGATATATTCGGTACTAACTGGCCCCAGTGACTTCTGTACTTCTGTACTTCTGTACTTCTGTACTTCTGTACTTCTGCACTTCTGCACAACACCGCATTTTTCCCATACCTTCCTCCCCATCTCATAACCTCCTCCTCTACATCCCCTCAATTTATATCTTACTTCGCTCCCTCTATCTTTTAAATACATCATCTCTTATCTCTATCCGCATTTATTCATACGTCCAGCTCATAAATGTTTAAGTTAGTGTATACTACTTTCACAAACAAATGTCAACCTATACACTCCACATGAGTTATTATGGATCCCTTTATTACATTGTGGTTCAATTTGAATAGAAGTACTTGATGTGGGTCCATCGTTTAAATTCCATGTATGTCATGTCGATACAGCACACAGTTTTGACAGTATGCGAGTAATATGCAATTGTGTTGTAATATGTGTATCATTCTTTATTATTATTGTATACTTGCGTATCTACAGTGCTGTTTGTATAAATATTGTGATTTTTGCACCCCCACCCTTCTTTCTTTCTGTATCCCACAAGTTTCCTATATGAAAAATGCACAATAAAAATTAACATTGAAAAAAAAAAAATATGTGGTACACAGTGAATTAAGAGAGGGTTAAAAAAACAACAAAAAAAACGGTCTCCTATTCGACAAAATAATATCCACTCACATCATTCTCATCTGAACATGACCTATTGTAATGATTTCTTGTTCCTGAACAAAGGTTGACGTATTTGTACAGTGACGATGCTAAACAGTAGTACTATCAGGTGCTGCTGCCATTCTAATGAATCTTGGCCACAATGAAAAAGTCAATATTTTTTTTAAGGTAAAGTGGGTGTAAGGTACGGCAAAAGATATGACGAACAGGGCATTGCCGTAGTGGCAATGCATCTTGACTTGAGTCAAGTCAACAAACAAGAAAACAAAGACTGTAACTTTAAACAAATCAATAAATTTGACTTGTGATTAGTTTGACATGTCAACGTTAACCTTAACTTGTGCTTAGTTTGACATGCCAACCTTATCCTTAACTTGTGCTTAGTTTGACATATCAACCTTAACTTGTGCTTAGAAATACAAAATAATAAGGTGTGCCAAGGGGTAAAGGATAAAATAGAGGTAAATAAGACAGTAAAAAATGGAGCAAGATATACAAAGTCCTATGTCCTATATTTTATTCTGAACGTATTACACCATTGGAGCCTTTTTTCCTTTTTTTTTTTTTTAATGTTTCTGGATCCCGAACATTGATGCAAGCAAATACTACCAGGCCCACACGTTTACTGCTATTAAGACTTTATTTTGGACTATTGTTTTTAATTTTGGGTATACACATTTATTGTCATATACACTATACTATGTATATGACAATAACAGTGTATACCCAATATTAAAAAGAATAGTAATACATTCAGAATAAAAAATATAGTTGTATAAAAGGAAATCCAAAAGGTCTACTCACATGGAATAGAGCTAAAACCAGCTCTAGTATAGTGCGCCTGCAGTGTATTTGATTCCCTACTTTAGGGATATCGATGGAAGGTGCCAATCAGCAGATATCTTAGCAGCAGGAAATATGTGAAAATAAAGAGGTGCAACAATAGTGCTCACTGTATAAAATATAATAAACCAGGAGTAAAAATAGATAAGATATACTCACACTTTCCTGAGCAGATAGCCCACTCAGTATAATCAGCATAGGTGGTATAGTCCCCAACTGGGATGCTTGGTGAGGTCCTCACTGGGAAGATAAAATCAGGATGCCAGGTAATAAAAGAAAAAGGTATATGGCACAAAATACTTGTACAAATCGCCAAAACCTTGATTGTAACAAAAAGTAATGGTAAAAGTAATCCACAAAGCGTTTCCCTTACAATGGGCATTATCAATTGGTAATCAAGCAAATACCTGGCATACACATTCTTATATAGGGTCAAATACATGATAAAATCAAAATTACATCATGGTCACATGATCATGATCATGACTAAAAATCTTTAATTTAAAATCGTAAATAAACCTATTAAATAATATATATGGATAGAGGTGTAGACAGTAGTAAAATAATATAAAAACGAGGGTTAAAACATCGGTAGAATGGATAATAGTAAAATGGGCGTGAAGGGGTAGTGACGTAAGGGCGGCAAATAGATAATCCATTATCTTTAAAATATTTTATCCCACAATATTTCTGTATCAGAAGAACAAATGAATCAAAAATTTTAATTGTGTAAGTTTTTATAATAATGTTAATATATATGCATCTCTGAACAGAAGTGTGTAATGTTATCAATGACATTTAACTCTCTAAAGTTAAATTTATTCTATTCTCCCTTTTCTGGTGCATTTTCATGTCACCTAGACAAGTTTAAAATGAAGTCTCGATAAACTGTCCCACCTTTTGCAGCTACTGATATTACACAAACCTGCTTTAAAGGCATCACACTCCGGTGAATAGAATGTCCCAAACTTGCACTAAGGGGCCAATAAGAGCTATCCCAACAAAAAACATGAACTTGATGTTACCCCTTGGGAAGATGAATGCTACAAGCAATACACAGGGGGCACTGAAAATCGTGGTGTGGATGCAAAGCCAGGGAAAAATATCAAGGGCACAAATGGGAAATAATGAGGGAGGACAAAAGGCAGTGTTGGATTGGATGATGTATGTTTTGTATGCAAGAAAGAGACTGCATATAAACCATGTATCAGACTTACTAGCCAGACTTTGGAACGTATTTGTCATTGCAAGCCTGGAGGGTCCATAGCACATACACTAAGTTGAGTATAAACATCTTTATTTCATTTTGAAGAATGGAATTTACTCAATAATGACTCAATCACCCTCATACTATATGATTACCAGCCTGCATAAGAACACATTTCTGTGCCAGAAGTCACTGGTCACTAATATAATGCCTACACATTTGCTGAAAATGTCTGCTCACCGCCTGCTCTCAAAACAGTAAAGGAATTTTCAATCATTCCTAGACTCATAGAGGGAAAGGGTTCTACCATTTCACTATCAGCAATAAATTAAAATTGAAATAACGATAACAATTCTTATAGTATTTGTATTATAGAAAAGTATGACTTAATTGTATTTTCTGTATGTTGGCACTATGCAGACAAATGCAGGCATAACTTTTTTATTATATTGCCATTTTCAGTACGTTGTACTGCTAGTAATGCCTTCAGAGTCTTTATAAATACCTATAAGCAAGGTATTTAAGCATGTTCTAAATAAGAGAATGATGGGAAGCAGCGCTTCCTCACATTTTCACATGTTTATTTATCTATTTATAAATGAGTATGCAGGATGGGCACTTTTTGAACTTTACATTTTGGTACCTGTATCATAGGTCAGAATCCTGTAATTAAGTATTTACAAAAATGAACAATGACACTTCAGGATAACGAAACACTTTACAGGAACACAAATAACAGGTATCAACACTGTCAAATTAAAGTATCAATATAGTCAAACGTATACAGAGAATATGCAAGTGCTGACTAAGGCAAGAGAAAGAGATCAAAAAAAGATCAATCAGAAATATGCACATTAAGTGGTATAACCACAACTAAAGACAGACAATTCTTATGATACCTGTATCAAAGTGGGAACCAAAAAATGCAAGAGGGTGAAGACGTGAAAAAAAAAATTGCATCCTGCGTTCCAAAAGCAGCTGCGATTGTCCCATAGAAGGGATCAGAACACGCATGCGCTAATGACGCCGTTTGCAATCTTGTTGGCCACAGTGGAAATAAGAGGTACTGCATATCAGTGTCCATACACCTAACAGCAGAGGAATGATATATTCCAAACCTGCATGAAGTGGATAAGAGTGAACAATGAAAATATAACAATACTCAATATGGAAAAGGATAGAGAGAGCTTACACAGTGAAAATAAAAATGAACCTAGGCTATGTGAAACTCACACAGTCCCTAGTATAAATAAAAATAAAATAGAAAAAAATTATGAAAAAAAATTAATTCAAATAAATGATAAATATACTGATCATGGTCATATCGACTCATCTACTAGTCATCAGTCATCAGTGAGCATGTGAATGTGACAACATTGCCTTTTTGCTTTCTTACCAACATTTTAGACACTGTGTGAAGTATTGCAAGATTAAAAACACTGTAACAGTCTAAAGCTTTTTATTTCTCAAATATTTTAATGAAGGATAAATGAATAAATAAAAAATGGAAATTGCATAAGGCATATGCATATCTTATATAATTAGCCCAGCCTTGGTGAAGGTATAGTCTAAATTTTAATGAAGACATGAGGCTTCATTTAGCAAACAAAGAGTTAAGTGAAAAAAACTATCAATCAATCAATCAATCAATCAGAAACCAGTAGTATGCATTACAAGCCCCTTTCTTTAATGATGCTGAACAGGCAGAGGATGGTCAGAGGAAACAGATAACAGATAACAGATTGGAAGTTAGCGAATGTTGTGCCCATTCACAAGAAAGGTAATAGGGAGGAGTCGGGCAACTATAGGCCAGTAAGCCTTACTTCAGTAGTGGGGAAAGTGATGGAAACCATGTTAAAGGATAGGATTGTTGAACATCTAAAAACACATGGATTTCAAGATCAGAGACAACATGGGTTTACTTCAGGGAGATCATGCCAAACTAATCTTATTGATTTTTTTGATTGGGTAACTAAAATTATAGATAAGGGTGGTGCAGTAGACATTGCTTACCTAGATTTCAGTAAGGCTTTTGACACTGTTGCACATAGAAGGCTTATCAATAAACTGCAATCTTTGAGTTTGGATTCCAATATTGTTGAATGGGTAAGGCAGTGGCTGAGTGACAGGCAACAGAGGGTTGTAGTCAATGGAGTATATTCGAAGCTTGGGCTTGTCACCAGTGGGGTACCTCAGGGATCTGTACTTGGACCCATTCTCTTTAATATTTTTATTAGTGATATTGCAGAAGGTCTTGATGGTAAGGTGTGTCTTTTTGCGGATGATACTAAGATATGTAACAGGGTTGATGTTCCAGGAGGGATAAGCCAAATGGCAAATGATTTAGGTAAACTAGAAAAATGGTCAGACTTGTGGCAACTGACATTTAATGTGGATAAGTGCAAGATAATGCATCTTGGACGTAAAAACCCAAGGGCAGAGTACAGAATATTTGATAGAGTCCTAACCTCAACATCTGAGGAAAGGGATTTAGGGGTGATTATTTCTGAGGACTTAAAGGTAGGCAGACAATGTAATAGAGCAGCAGGAAATGCTAGCAGAATGCTTGGTTGTATAGGGAGAGGTATTAGCAGTAGAAAGAGGGAAGTGCTCATGCCATTGTACAGAACACTGGTGAGACCTCACTTGGAGTACTGTACACAGTACTGGAGACCATATCTTCAGAAGGATATTGATACCTTAGAGAGAGTTCAAAGAAGGGCTACTAAACTTGTTCATGGATTGCAGGATAAAACTTACCAGGAAAGGTTAAAGGATCTTAACATGTATAGCTTGGAGGAAAGACGAGACAGGGGGGATATGATAGAAACATTTAAATACATAAAGGGAATCAACACAGTAAAGGAGGAGACTATATTTAAAAGAAGAAAAACTACCACAACCAGAGGACATAGTCTAAAATTAGAAGGACAAAGGTTTAAAAATAATATCAGGAAGTATTACTTTACTGAGAGGGTAGTGGATGCATGGAATAGCCTTCCAGCTGAAGTTGTAGAGGTTAACACAGTAAAGGAGTTTAAGCATGCGTGGGATAGGCATAAGGCTATCCTAACTATAAGATAATGCCAGGGACTAATGAAAGTATTTAGAAAACTGGGCAGACTAGATGGGCCGAATGGTTCTTATCTGCCGTCACATTCTATGTTTCTATGTTTCTATAAACCAACCGATGAACCAACAAGATGAAACCAAGTCATAACACTAATGTGCAAAGCCATAGAAGATGATAGTGTAGACCAGTGTTTCCCAACCCAGTCCTCAAGGCACACCTACCAGTCCAGGATTTAAGGATTACCCAGTTTTGTCTAAGGTGTTTTTAGAAAAAAAAGAAAAAACACCTTAGACAAAACTGGGTAATCCTTAAATCCTGGACTGGTAGGTGTGCCTTGAGGACTGGGTTGGGAAACACTGGTGTAGACCATCAAACTAAAATAAAACAGAAAAAAACATGAGTATGGGAACAATAACCTCCAAAAAACATGCATAATAAACATAATATAATAGCGTAGCAACATCATTACAAAACATGCAGCATAAAAATTTTATAATCGGTAAATTATAAATATTCTAACTAGACGACGGCATAGACAAAAATGCAAAACACGATAATGGACAAAACGGCAGGCCTAAAAAAGAGGAAAAAATACTGGAAGTCACCAGGCCTCGAACCTAGTGGGAGCCAAAGGATTCCTTGAATGCCAGCTAAAGAGAGAAGTCAAAGGATTCAGCGAGCCCTCGTAGTCATTGAGACAGACTTGTGACCATGGGCGTCCGCAGGAATTTTTCCAGGGGGGGCATAATTATAATGACATCCATGACAGTGTCATGAAGGGGAGGGGCATAGTCATTATCACATAAAGCCAGGGTGAATAGCGTTTTCACAACTATGGTGTCAGGAATACATGTGTGTATTCCTGACACTATAGCGTTCCTTTAATCAAATTAAAGGAACATTCTGGTAACCATAACAACTTCATCTAAATGAAAATGCTATGATGACAGGCGGCCCCTCAGTGCTCTCTTGTTGTTAAACCTCTCTCAAATGGTTTAACCCCAAAGGCTTCCTCCAGCTCCAGATTTCCAGGTCACTCAGTGGTATTCGGCTTCAGGAAGTGCAGATTGACATCAGGTCTGGGTGCCACTGATTGGCTAGAGTCAGCCGATGCTCTAAGCCAATCGCTATTTCCCGGCTCATAAAAATGTTTTACTTAGAGTGCCAGCTGACCACTGTAGCCAATCAGCGACACCCCTACCCAATGGCACTCTGTACTTCCTGACACTCCGTAAACAAAAGACACATTAAGACTGAGATTTTTTTTTACCTGGGGAGATGAAAAGGTCCAACATTTCCCTGCTAGGCCCAGGTACCAAAGCCTGTGTAGTGTCTAGAATAAAGTGGAGGGATCACTTCACTTGTCCTCCGTGCTCCAATCTCCTTTTCTTCTTCTTCATTTGACACAGTCTTCTTATTCTTCTGACACTGTCTTCTCTCCTCATTGGCATCTTCTGTGCCTTTGCATTTCTGCTACTTTCTGCTTCTTTTGCGCCCCTCTGCTCCTTTCTCTTTCTGATCACTTTCTGCTCCTTGCTGACCCTTCCTGCTCATTTCTATTCTTTTCTGCTCCTTTTCCTACTTTACCTTTGTGCTCCTTCTGATTCTTTCTGCTTATTTACCTTTGTGCTCCTTCTGTCCCTTCCTGCCCCTTTCTGCTCCTTGCAGACCCTTCCTGCTCATTCCTGACCCTTTCAGCTTCTTGCAGGCCCTTCCGGCTCCTTGCAGACCCTTCCTACTCCTTGCTGCCCCTTCTTTTATTTACCTTTGTGTTCCTTCTGATTCTTTCTGCTCCTTTAGCTTTGTGCTCCTTCTGTTCCTTTCTGCCCCTTACTGACTCTTTCTGCTCCTTGCAGATCCTTCCTTCTCCTTGCAGACCCTTCCTACTCCTTGCTGCTCCTTCCTGCTCATTTCTGTTCCTTTCTGCTGCTTCTCCTACTTTACCTTTCTGCTCCTTCTGTCTCTTCCAGCTCACTGCTTACCCTTTCTGCTCCTTGATGTCCCTTCCTGCTCATTTCTGTTCCTTCTCCTTTCTGCTCCTTCTCCTACTTTACCTTCCTGCTCCTTGCTGACCCTTCCTGTATGCTGCCCCCCATCCCTCACTTACCTGATCGGTAGGCTGCCACCCCACCACACTTCACTTACCTGATCTGTATGCTTTCCCCCATCCCTCACTTACCTGGTCTGTAGTCTGCCCCACTTACCTAATCTGTAGGCTGCCCCCATGCTTCACTTACCTAATCTGTAGGCTTCCCCATGCCTCACTTACCTGATCTTTAGACTGCCCCCTCCCCCCATGCCTCACTTGCCTAATCTGTAGGCTGCCTCCCCATCCCTCACTTACCTGATCTGCAGTCTGCCTCACTTACCTGATCTGAAGGCTGCCCCCCATGCCTTACTTACCTAATCTGTAGGCTGCCCTCCATACCTTACGTACCTAATCTGTAGGCTGCCTCTCACCCCGTCCATTACTTACCTGATCTGAAGGCTGTCTCTGCAGGGTGGGAGTTGCTGGCTGAACTCTGTGCTGCTCCCCTGCGGATTCAGCCAGGACAGAGAAGCAGGGATAAGCTGTAGCTTCCTATTCCTGCCTCTCTCCACACACAGCGCCGGTACTGCACTGTATTTTAAATCTGAAAGAAAAATATCAGCACAAGCTGAAAAATCCAGGGGGGGGGGTAGCAAGTGCCCCTTCTTGCCCCCCCTGCGGAAGCCCATGCTTGTGAGGCTATACTTAGGAGATCAGAAGAGGACCTGAGTGAGAGGACTGAAGAGAAGACATAGCCAGCAGATAGGTCTCAGCACAGCAAGCCACATTAAATGGGAGATACTGAAATTACAGATAAAATACAGATGTAGAAAGAGTCTGGTACGGCGATGGACAAAGAAGGACACTCTTTCCACAGAAAGTGGAGTTGAATGCCGGAACATCTGACACCCAGCTGAAGTAAACCAAACAAAGGAGTAAAGCCAATTTCATTGAAAGTTGACGGAGAGCCAAGAAGTCATATTCAGGCCAGGATGGTAAAAAAATCAAGTACCCTATTAACATTGAGGGGGAATAATTTTCATTATTAGCACCCACACACGGCCAATGGGTTGGAGGGGCAATTGATCCACCCCCTTATTCAGTGGCGGATCCAGAACCTAATCTTGGGAGGGGCCCTGGCAGATCATTTAAAGAAACAATCCAGGCACAATAACCACTACAGCTCTCTGTAGTTGTTTTGGTGCAAGGAGTGCCATGGCGCTCTCCCAGAGTAAGTAGTCAAACCGTTTAAAAAACAGTTTGAAAACTTGCTCGGGGTCTGGAGGGATAGGGGCAGTAGTGTGTATGTGTGTGAGGGGTGCAGTGTGTGTGAGGGTCGCAGTATGTGTATGGAAGGGCAGTGTATGTGCATGGGGGCAGTGCATGTGTGAGAGGGGTGCAGTGTATGTATGGGGTAGCAATGTGTATATTGGGAGCAGTGTGTTTGTGTGAAAAGGATGCAGTGTGTATATTGGGAACAGTGTATTTGTGTGTGAGTGGCGCAGTGTGTGTATAAGAGTGTGTTTTTGTGTGAGGGGTGTAGTGTGTAGTTACATTGTGTGTATTGGGGGCTGTGTGTGTGTAAGGGGGCAGTGTGTGTAAGGGGGGGCAGTGTGTGTAAGGGGGGCTGTGTGTTTGTGTCTAGTGCAATGTGTAGGGGTAGGGGGTTATAGTTTGTGTGAGGGAATGGGGGGGCAGATTAAAGATATTTTTTAAAATTATTTAATAATTACTAAAATATAGTAAATGTCCCCCCTCCCTTCTTACCTTTGCTGAGGGAGGGGGAGACATTGCTTTCTTTCCATCCCTGGTGGTTCTAGTGGTGAGAGTGAACTCTAGCCTGCAGTTAACCATGGCAACGCTCCCTGCTCGCGAGAGGAGAACCCAGCGGAGCTGCAGGTAAGAGCTCTCCAGGGTCCTCTCTCCCTCTCACTGATCTCCCCTCCTGTCCGTGAAGGCAAACAGCAGGGCTGGCAGTTGGATAGCGTCAGTCCTGCATGGGCCGACAGGGGAGAGCCTTGGGCTCGCTATTTTCCCACTACCAATTTAGATTTTTAAATATTACAAGGAGGAAGTCGCAGTAGTTCTCACCTAGCAATATAAAAATGAACAAACAAAATACATTTTGGCCAACAAGCAATTCATTCCTCATTTCATTCATTATATTTAGTATTCAATCAATTTGTCTTTCGGACTAATGGATGCATAGCTGAAATTTGGACAAAAAAAGTGTTGGTCTATAAATGAATGCCCAAGTCTAGTGCACACACACCTAAAATGAACATATCCATGATAGATTAGCTTTAACGATCTTTCATTCAAAAAATGTTTCACAAGCATAGCACTGATAATAGTTTATGAACTGAAACAATCTCCAGATCTTAATCAAGCAGATAATGAATTCTTGACTGGTTGATGCTATTGAATCAACATGAAAAAGAATGCTTGCACCACCCTGCTGTACGCATGCCACAAATGATTTAGTTTCCTTGAAGGGACAGGACTCTTAACACAAAAACAAACAAGCAAAAAAAATGAATACTTTTGAATCGAAACTAGAAGGCTAGAAAGCTGTAATTTTTCTGGAAATTACACCAATGAATAGCACATTGAAAATCATGTGTAACCATTTTTCACATGATGCTCAATTTTATTTCAAATCCTTTTTAAAGACTTAGTGAATCACATCAGTTTAGTGATTTAGTCAGAACTGAGCCAGAACTCTTCTGTGCACTGGAAGAGAAGAAATGGAAACATTGTTTGACAATTCCAGATGGAGATGCACATGAAAGAATGTGCGAATTTCATTTTTTTTTTCAGATCTTGGAACACATATGTTAAATATATGACATTATTGACTATAATATCACATTATTAGTTGTTGATTAAAATACTTTTCCTTAAAAACATTATTTTACAGGTCTTGTGTTCTGTAAGAACAGCCAGGGCATATTCAAACGCACATCTTATTCTAACCATAACCCCTATTTTCAATGTCTGCAATTCAAACAAAATGCTTTGGGAATGTGTACATAACCTCTTTCCTGACTCATTTGAACTAAAGGAATACTTTAGTGTTACTAATACAAAGATGTATTCCTAACAGTAACTTGTTCCTCTGCCCCCACGGCCTCCAGTACTGTAAACTTACCCAATTACAGTACTGCTTTCACTCCCCATTGTCACGGTTCACCTCCAACGTCATCCGATTGGGGTAACCAAATGCGCATGTGTGGCTACTGACAAATGCACAATAGGACTTCCACATAGGAAATCACTGCCTCAATACTTTTCTATGGGGTTTTTGCTGATACTGAACGTGCTCATGACATCCAGTGTCATTTCACAAAGTCAAACTCCATGAACATCCGGAACTGCCTCTAGTGGCTTTCTGGTAGACAGGCACTAAATACAGTCTTATTAATACAATGTATACATTTCAGTTACTATAAAACTGCAATGTTTTACATTGCAGAACAAAGGAGGACAGGGACACTGAAACTGGACCACTTCAATAATATGAAGTCATCTGTGTGCCTAAAGTGTCCCTTTTAAGCAGTCAAACCTTTAAAACTGTAAGGAGCAGGGTGTAATTAAATTTTTCATGTAACCCCTTAGTGACCAGGCCATTTTTCAATTGTATTACCGTTAAGGACCAGGGCTCTTTTTACATTTCTGCAGTGGTTGTGTTTAGATGTAATTTGCCTCTTACACATTTACTGTACCCATACATATTATATACCATTTTTCTCGCTATTAAATGTTCATTCTAAAGATACCATCATTTTCATCATATCATATAATTTACTAGAATAAAAAAAGTAAAATATGATAAAAAAACAAACAAAAAAAACACAGCTGGCCATCATGCACCCATGTCCCAGTTGGAACATGTCTGAAGCCGACCAATGTAATTCACCTCCGTCAAACTGTATGTTTTTGAAAAGTACACACCCTAGGGCATTTCACATGGTGGCATTTGAACACTTTACATGCACTAATTCTACCACCAGTCTCTGTCAAACGTTTTTGTGGTGTTATTTTTCACTCACACATTCTACTTTGTGCATAGATTCTAAGCTCCTGTTAGGTGTTACTGCCAAAGGACACCACAATATGTACTTGGCATCATCTCCCGAGTACAGCGATAACACACATACGTTTGTCGGGTTCACTGGGGGGGTGCAAAGCGAAATGTCTGATATGCGTTTTTCAAATTTTATATATCTTGTTTGCCTATCTTGCTTTTGAGGGCCTTATCAGATATCCCAATGTATTTTCTTGCCATGAGCGTGCATATATTTGAAAAGTTTACACCCCACAGTAGTTGAAGAACGTGTGTGGAGGTAACTGTTCAATCCTCAATTTTACACACGCACACCGCTATTTGACTGTGATTTAGGAGAGCCCGCTGTTGGTTATTGCAAGAACACACCCCGGGTTGTTTTCTGCGAGGCCTCCTAAGGACACCCATGCCCCCCCCATGCATAGGTCTGCCAGGATCTGGGGAAGGTACGGTAACAATTGAATGACTTGCCATTTGAGTTGAAATTGAGAGTATGTCTTCTGATAGGCCTATCTTTAGCTTGGGGCTTATCACATACCCCAGTTTTATATATCGCCACAAAAAGGTACATACTTGAAACGTAGACACCCCGAGGTATTGCATGTATGTGGAGTGCTTTGATGCAACTTTTTTTTAGCCAGAAAAAAAGATAAAACAAGATGAAGAACGTGTGTGGAGGTAACTGTTCAATCCTCAATTTTACACACGCACACCGCTATTTGACTGTGATTTAGGAGAGCCCGCTGTTGGTTATTGCAAGAACACACCCCGGGTTGTTTTCTGCGAGGCCTCCAAAGGACACCCATGCCCCCCCCATGCATAGGTCTGCCAGGATCTGGGGAAGGTACGGTAACAATTGAATGACTTGCCATTTGAGTTGAAATTGAGAGTATGTCTTCTGATAGGCCTATCTTTAGCTTGGGGCTTATCACATACCCCAGTTTTATATATCGCCACAAAAGGGTACATACTTGAAACGTAGACACCCCGAGGTATTGCATGTATGTGGAGTGCTTTGATGCAACTTTTTTTTAGCCAGAAAAAAAGATAAAACAAGATGAAGAACGTGTGTGGAGGTAACTGTTCAATCCTCAATTTTACACACGCACACCGCTATTTGACTGTGATTTAGGAGAGCCCGCTGTTGGTTATTGCAAGAACACACCCCGGGTTGTTTTCTGCGAGGCCTCCTAAGGACACCCATGCCCCCCCCCCATGCATAGGTCTGCCAGGATTTGGGGAAGGTACGGTAACAATTGAATGACTTGCCATTTGAGTTGAAATTGAGAGTATGTCTTCTGATAGGCCCATCTTTAGCTTGGGGCTTATCACATACCCCAGTTTTATATATCGCCACAAAAGGGTACATACTTGAAACGTAGACACCCCGAGGTATTGCATGTATGTGGAGTGCTTTGATGCAACTTTTTTTTAGCCAGAAAAAAGATAAAACAAGTTGAAGAACGTGTGTGGATGTAACTGTTCAATCCTCAATTTTACACACGCACACCGCTATTTGACTGTGATTTAGGAGAGCCCGCTGTTGGTTATTGCAAGAACACACCCCGGGTTGTTTTCTGCGAGGCCTCCTAAGGACACCCATGCCCCCCCCCCCCCATGCATAGGTCTGCCAGGATTTGGGGAAGGTACGGTAACAATTAAATGACTTGCCATTTGAGTTGAAATTGAGAGTATGTCTTCTGATAGGCCCATCTTTAGCTTGGGGCTTATCACATACCCCAGTTTTATATATCGCCACAAAAGGGTACATACTTGAAACGTAGGCACCCGAGGTATTGCATGTATGTGGAGTGCTTTGATGCAACTTTTTTTTAGCCAGAAAAAAGATAAAACAAGTTGAAGAACGTGTGTGGAGGTAACTGTTCAATCCTCAATTTTACACACGCACACCGCTATTTGACTGTGATTTAGGAGAGCCCGCTGTTGGTTATTGCAAGAACACACCCCGGGTTGTTTTCTGCGAGGCCTCCTAAGGACACCCATGCCCCCCCCCCATGCATAGGTCTGCCAGGATTTGGGGAAGGTACGGTAACAATTGAATGACTTGCCATTTGAGTTGAAATTGAGAGTATGTCTTCTGATAGGCCCATCTTTAGCTTGTGGCTTATCACATACCCCAGTTTTATATATCGCCACAAAAGGGTACATACTTGAAACGTAGACACGCACACCGGGTTTATCACGATTCCGGGAACCTAACACGCTAACAGACACACACACACAGAAAAGGTGCCGTACCGGACCTTAGAGTGGCCGGGCTAAGCACACACAGAATAGTCAGGAGACAAGCCGAGTCAGGGGAACCAGAAAACAGAATATTGAGAAACAAGCCGAGGTCAAAGGGTAGGAGAAAGTCACAAAGTCAGTTTAACAAGCCAGAGAGTACGTAACCACAAATCACAAGTTCAGAATCAATACTATACAGCAAAGACCACAACAGAGCAGGGAGGAACAGGAAAGGTGAGTATAAATACCCTAGGTTAAATTCTGATTGGATAACTTCCAATCAGAATTAACAATCACATGTGGGAGATATCTAAGCCTCCCACTGTGATTGTGGTACTGTTGCTTTAACGCCGGGTCACTCACGTGACCACGGCGTTTGCATAAATCAACGACCTTCCAGCGTGCAGCGTTATACATGCTGCCGCTGGGAGGCGTGACGGATGCGAGCGGCGGAGAGGAGACGCCGCTCGCCGACAGGTAGGAGGAGGGGAGACCGCGGGCGGCGATGGACTGAGGGTGAGTGCTGCGAGTTGCGAGCAGCCTCCCCTACTAGCCGCCCGCGGACCCCTGACAGGGTTGTTTTCTGCAAGGCCTCCTAAGGACACCCATGCCCCCCATGCACGGGGTAAATGTAACAACCCCCCCCCCCCAAAGAAAAAGACACCAAAAAAAAAAAAACTGAACGGCAAAAAATAAATTAAAAATGGGCCAGCGTGTGGTATCGTTTGAAACAGTCTCCAATGCAGAGTCCAGGCTGCCCAGGGCAATCAGGACAGTAATATACACTGTCTTTTCTCTGCCCCCTCTTAGAACAGACCCTGCATCTTTTTTGGGGATTCTGTTTTGCCGCAGTAGGGGGAATTTTAAAAATAAAATGTGTAGCCCCAACTCTGCTCTCTCCCATCACCGCCCGGGGAGCAGGTGCATCACGGTACAAAATCCCTGAAATGATCTGGAGCTGAAACTGTAAAAATCTCAGTTGCGTCCCGGGGTTTGCTTTTTTGAACAACAAGAAAGCGTTGTGGGTTGCAATCTGCATTAGGTAGATTGCAACCTTTTTGTACCAGGCCCTTGTCTTTCGTATAACTAGGTAGGGCTGCAGCAGCTGATCTGCCAGATCAACCCCACCCATATGACGGTTATAGGCCTTGATGCACACTGGCTTCCTCGTTCTCTCAGCTCTGCCACGTACAGGGACCTCCACAGTCCCCTCAGTGTGGATGGTGGTAAGAAGGTTCACATCCTTCTTGTCTCTGTACTTAACTGCCAACAGCTCCTCTTGGCGCAGAGCTGAGGTCTCCCCCCTCCGTAGCCGGGTGCGTGCAAGTTGTCCTGGGAAACCTGTGCAGTTCTTTTTAATTGTGCCGCAAGCTACTGTATCAAAACAGTACAGTAGCTTGAACAAAGGGACACTTGTATAAAAATTGTCAGTATACAAGTGGTACCCTTTGTTCATCAGGGGGAATATCAGGTCCCAGACAATCTTGCCACTGGTTCCCATATGTTCTGGGCAACCTGGAGGGTCAAGGTGGCTATCCTTTCCCTCGTACACCCGGAAGGCCTGAGTATACCCAGTCTCGCTATCACAGAGCTTATACATCTTTACACCATACCTAGAGCGCTTGGAAGGAACATACTGCTTGAATCCCAGCCTTCCCTTATACTTCATCAGGGATTCATCCTCGCATATATTCCTTCCAGGTGTATAAGCCTCTGCAAACCTGGCAGCAAAGTGGGTAATCAGGGGGCGGATTTTATACAGCCTGTCAAACTGGGGATGCTCCCTAGGGGGACACAGGCTGTTGTCGCTGAAGTGCATGAAATGCAGAATCATTTCATACCTCTTCCTCGACATACATTGGGAGTAAATGGGGGTAGAGCAGATGGGGCTACTGCTCCAGTAGGAGCGGATGGAGGGCTTCTTTATGATGCCCATCAGCATAGTCAATGCCCAGAATCTTTTAAATTCTGGCACATCGATGGGGGCCCATTGCTGCTTTGCCAAAAAAGAGTCCGGTTTTGTAGCTCGGAATTGATGGGCATATAAATTAGTTTGGGCGACAATGTTCCCCAATACATCATCGCCCAGAAACACCTCCATAAACTGCTGAGGGCTAAATCCTGTGACATCCAAATTAATGCCAGGATTTGCAGTAAAGGATGGGATGTCTGGCCTCTGGTTATGAGGCACTACCCACTCCTCAGCAGTTCTGCCAGCTGGAGCAGCACGTCTCCTTCTGGCAGGGGGACTAGCAGGCACAGATACAACATCACCAGATACATCACTAGCAGTAGACACTGTATCGAGTGATGATGTATCTGAGCACCTGGCAGGGTCAAAATCAGGGTCAGAGTCTGACATAGACGCGTCAGACTCTAGCGCAAGGGTGGCATATGACTGCTCAGCGCGGGTTGTCTTCCGTGACCCGTGTGCCATGATCACAATTGCTTTACTTAGTAGTGACCTGTCACAAAAAAATAATAAAAAATAACCCCTGAAAAAATGAACAGACAGCAAAATAAGTGATGCTGTGCAAGAGCCTGTGATCTGTATAGTGATCACTGGCAGGGCAGGGGTTAATCGTTCTGAAAAGAGCTTTTGGGTCTCAAAAAAGATCACAAAAAAATGAACCCCTAAAAAAAAAAAAAGGCACAAACAGCAGAAAAGATCTGCTGTGCAAGAGCCAGTGATTATAGTGATCACTGGCAAGACAGGGGTTAATGGCTCTGAAAAGAGCCTTTGGGTCTCAAGATTTTACAAATCCCTACCTATAAATACCTAAATCTCTCTAGCTAAACCACAGATCTCTCTCTCTCTCTCTCACACTAAAACACAAGTGAAGAGAGGGAGGCAGATCCACACTAATCAGAGAAATGGGGAACACACTTGGGATGAAATTGCTAATGGGGCAAGCTGTGATTGTATGACTCCAGCCTTCCCCTTATGATGCGGCATGCTAGGGACGCCCCCAGAAGCCCCATGATTCACTGCCTTTCGAAAAAAAAAAAGGGGGGGGGGAGTTAATATTGATCATTTTCTTTATTTTATATTTATTTTTTTATATATATTATTTTATATGCACGGAGTGCCAGGACCCCTCAAGGCACTCATCACATGCAGTACATCACTGCTATACTATCAGAGCTTCCAGAGCTCAAAATAGGTGCAGACGTACCAGGTACGTCCAAGGTCATTATGGACTGTTTTCTGCCAGACGTACCTGATACGTCCGCAGTCGGGAAGGGGTTAAATGACATCTAACAAATTTATATAAAAAAACCCATAAATTACAGTAAAATAAACTGGTTGTGAGACAATAATCATAACATGAGTAGTATACCATGGGTGGGACAATACTCGCCTCCGTGTCTTTAATAAAATCATGACTTTTCGTCATGTAATAGCAAAATCATGCAATTTTATAACAAGACACGAAGGTTCATATTGCAAGTTTAAAGCTGATCCACTACTGTAGCAAATGTATGAGGCCGGTCGAAAATAAAATTCCCGGAAAAAAGATTCCCGTGACCAGTCAGCCATCCTCATGATGTCATCCAAACGCGAAACCAGAATTCCTCATCGAAGAGGCTTTGGGGGCCAAAGTTCGTGGTATCAATACCCACCTGAGTCAACAACAGTTTTACCCAGCGTGACAATGTGGTGCTAGTGATGGGGTTGAAAGGAGGATGAAAGGATAAAAACAGCTGTGGAGAGGAAGCGGTACGGTGTAGTTTGGTGCGATCTTCATATTTGTGTAGGCAAGCCACTGGACACAATGCCGGAGAAGTTGGGAAACTCGGATAGGACACCGATTTGATAGATGTTTTAGTGCGTCTGGTGATGTTGAATGTTACCCCCTCCGTGGTGTATGACCGGGCGTCAAAATCCAGACCCTCTTGCAGGAGACAAGGCAAAACAGGCAAACCAACTTGGCTGTTAACTATCTTAATGAGAGTGCGGAGTTAGCGGGCCAGGATGAGAGAAAAGATAATACAACCGTAACAGGTCGTAGAGTAGCGGGGTCTGGGCAGTCGGGAGAGGCGAGAGCCCTTGAGTAGCCAACACACCAAGGGGTGCTGCTCCTGATGAGTCGAAGAGATGGCCGACCGATAGAGATTGTTAGTCTGGTAGGCCTTCCTTGTTTCGAAGAGGGAAGTCAGGAATTGCGGGACCATGGTCACCAGAGCTGAAATGGGATCCGCGTCCCTAGCCAGTCACCAGCCAGCCCAAGCTCGCCAAGCTGACCCATATGCCCGTCTAGTGCCAGGAGCCCTTGCTTCTGCCAACAGGCGTCTAGTTGTGTCCGAAACTTCCTGAATCTCCCAGGGTCCCCGGAGATCCGCCATGCCAGTAGTGGAAGGGAGCCTTCTAACAGCAGGGGGTGACAACGTCCCCTTGGGTCCAGTAGTAGGTCCTGAAATGATGGCATTAGTCTGGGGTAATCCACTACCATCTCGAGAAGTTGAGAGAACCAATTCGGCCCGGTGTCTGCGGGTTTGCAGGAGGAAGCACGGGATTATGGAGAATGGAGGAAAGGCATACAGGAGGTCTCCGCTCCAGTCTTGCAGGAAGGCGTCTACTGCCTCTGCTGTCGGATCCGGCCTCCAGCTGAAGAAGCGGGACAGTTGGGTGTTGAGCCGGGATGCGAAGAGGTTGATGGCAAAAAAAAGAGCTGATATACTGGAGAACATGTCCGTGTCCAATCTCCAGTCGCTGGTGTCCGAAAGATATCGTGAGCCCCAGTTCGCCTGAACGTTGTGTAGGCCTGGTAAGTATTCCGCATAGATCATCAGGTTCCGCTCCAGGCAAAACTCCCAAAAGTAACCAATCTGGCCAGCACCGTAGACTGTGGACCGCCCAGGTAGTTGACGTATTTCACTGCTGAGACGTTGTTCATGCGGAGGTGAATGCATGCTAGTGCCCGGTCCCTCGCAAGGCTGCAGATCGCGAAGAGCCTGTCAGGAGTTCCAGGCCGTTGATGTGGAGTCAGGATTTGGATTCCGAGCAGCGACCCCCTGTAGACACTCCCTCGCAATGGGCGCCCCAGCCGTGGAGGCTTGCGTCGATGAGTCGATGGTGAATTCCGGCAGCAAGCCGAAGATCTCCTTGCCGTTCTACGCGGATAGGTTGAGGATCCACCATCACAGTTCGTCCTTCGTCTCGCTGTCCAGGTACACTAGATCCATGCAGGATGCACCGGCCCCTAGGTGGGCTATTTTCAGGCAGCGCTCAGTAGTGGAGCGGGCCCGGAAATACTGCCTGTATAGATGATGTCAGTAGGCTGATAAGTCGTGCCAGTTGTCGCAAGATGAGCTGGGGTCGGATGAGGGATCTGTGAAGTTCCTTTCGTATAGAGCGAATCTTGGCCATCGGAAGGCTCAGCATCGCCTCCCCCGAGTCCACGAGGAATCCTAGGAATTCCATACGAGTGGCGGGGGTCAGGCATGACTTCTCCCAGTTGACAATGAACCCCAATCGGGAGAGGAGATTTATGGCCAACCTGAGATGTGCAAGGAGTGTGGAGCGCTCCTGAGCCATGAGTAGGATGTCGTCTATGTATATGATTAGACACACCCCCTGGCTGCGCAACCAGGCCATCGCCGGTTGCAGCAGCTTTGTGAAGCACCACGGTGCTGAGGAGAGGCCAAAGCATAGGCAGGTACCGCTAAATCCCGTGCTGCCAGTTGAAGCGCAGGAGGTCTCGGGACGCCACTGTAACCGGTACAGTCAGGTATGTGTTCTTGAGATCTAGCTTTGCCAACCAGTCTCCGTGCAGTATAGAAGCGTCAAATACTGCGGTTACAGCGCAGTTGTAAAAATTCTAATTGTTTTGGTGCTAAACTGCTAAATAGTAAATTTGGGGCGTGCTCTTCATACCTGATTGTCAAATAGAACCGTCAAATAGTGCTGTGACATATCATTTTTAAACATTCAAATATTTTGGCTGCTAAATAGTACATTTGCGGCCTGCTGTGCACTTCATATCTGAGAGTCAAAAAGAACCATCAAATGCTGTGGTTACAGCGCAGTTTGACCAATTCAAATTATTTTGGGTGCTAAATAGTACATTTGCGGGCTGCACTTTATATCTGACAGTCAAATAGAACCGTCAAATACCAATATAACAATATTGTAATCCGTGGGCAATACCCTCACAAGTCAAACTGAGAGGTCAGTTTATAGGGAAAACTGTTGCCTGGATACAATTCTAAAACAATTTCCATTTGTCCTTTGCAGACTTTACAACACAGGTGCCAACTGCTGTGGCTTTCTGCAGTGTGCAGACCGGCAAGGAGGGAAGGGTTGAGGAGTGGGTGGAAGATGATGTGGAGGATGATGAGGTCCTAGACCCCACATGGAATCAAGGTCATGCGAGTGACATGTGCAGTTTGGAGGAAGAGGCACTGGTCGCACAGAGGCTCCAGCACAGCATAAGTGGGAGCAGGGTGCAAAAGCGGAGCGGCCGTCCCCTAGCACTCGTCGGCATGTATTATCTTTAGATTTCCCAAAGTTATCCAAGTAACAGATGGAGCAATAATAGGAACCATAACAGATTTAGCGAGCCATTCGCAGTTTCGCATGACCGGGACCCAGTATGTCTGATGTTGAAGTTAGGAGTCACAGTGTGGAATGAATAGCATGGTCTGGTGCAGGGTAACCGCACACCCGATGGTGTTAAGGAATCGAACCCTGATTCCCCATTACCCGTGGTCACCATGGTAGGCGCAGTAAATAGCATCGAAAGTTGATATGGATGACATACGAATGCGTCGTCACCTTGTCGTTGGGGAGCCCATTGAAAAAGTGCTCTAGCATGACGAGCTGGGTGATCTCCGGGAACTTGGCTTGATGGGAGTTGAGCCAGTTCTGGGTGGCCCTTGTACTGTGGCATGCCCACTCCGCATGGGAGTCCTTCTCCCCTTTCCGGGTCTCCCTAAACTTTCGGCGGTATTGCTCGGGGGTGACCACATACCAGGCCAAGAGGATTTGTGTAATAAAGGGATAGTCTCTGATCTGCTCTTCTGGTACAGCCCGATAAATATCCACTGCCTTCCCCACTAGTTTGCTGGCCATGATGGTGACCCAGTCGCTGGGGTCCACGTCTTGGACTAGGCACTGGCACTCAAAGTCTTGTAAAAAGTAATCAATGCCTTCTTCTGCTTCCTTGAAGTCTTTGAAGGCATTGTATGGTAGCTTGTGGGCCAGGGTGGTTGTGCTTCCGCTGCCCTCTGCTCCCTTCTTCCTTCATCTGGGTTTATGGAGGTCGCCCTCTGTCTATTGGCAAGGACATAGGCTTGCACCTCCAAAAAGGTCCTGCTGACAATCTCTTCTGAGGGTGGCTCTCGGTAATTTGCCAGGCGCCATTACACCTCCTTGCGCACTTCCTCCTCATTTCTGGCCCCTGGCTGGGGTTCATGCTTCACTGCGTGCCTGGTCGTCCTCCATGAGTGCAGCAGTCAATTCGGTCTTGTTACGCCCACCAGGCATTATTCCTCTGGCTCCACACAAGTCATTCAGTGTAGGTCACTTTAGAGCACTGTAGTCCATGGGTCTGTTGGCAGGGACATGTGATCCCGCAGCTTGCCACCAATTGAAGCGGGACCTGGGTAACCGGTTCTTCCTCCTCCTCCTTTACCACCTCCTCATCCGGTCAGCGTAACACCTTCACCACCAACTTCAGCACAACCAGGGGAAAACAACAGCAGGCTGTTTTCAAACTCATATGTTTGGGGGAAAAAAAACCTTACGCGCAGGAGCTGTGGACGGGCATGGAACAACAGACCGATGAGTGGTTGTTGCCACTGAGCCTCAAGCCCGGCCTGGTGGTGTGGGATAATGGTCGAAATTTCGTTGCAGCTCAGGGCCTAGCTGGTTTGACGCACATCCCTTGCCTGGCGCATGTGCTGAATTTGGTGGTGCATAAATTCCTGAAAAACTAGCCAGATATATCAGAGCTGCTGCAGAAAGTGCGGGCCATCTGTGCGCGTTTTTGGTGTTCTCACCCTGCTGCTGCTCGCCTGTCCGCGCTGCAGCATAACTTCGGCATTCCCGCTCAACGCCTCATGAGACTGTGCGAGCAGCAGCAGGTGATAGTGGAGTTTCCGCTGCAGCACGCATGGGTCAGTCGCTCTGCGGAACAGAGTTTTCTTTTTTTATATGTCCCAATATTTGGGGGGCTACTTCAGTAAAAAAAAACAAAAAAAAAAACAGTGTTGGCTACCTCCTCCTCCACTGCAGCTTCCACCTACACCACCATGGTCATCGCCTCCTCAATCTATGGGTCACTTAGTATAAACTATGTACACAATAGCAGAGGCGTGTGAAGGCCTTTTCTCCATGCATCAGGAGTCAACCCTCTCTCAAATGGATAATTCTGGTGATCCTCCTGACAGTCATGCTTTAAATTTTGATTTATGTTCTTCCAAAGCTAAAATCAAAGATTCCATCTAGTGCTATTTTATGGCTCAGCTGTATTTTTAATTTGTATGTTATTTTAAGTGATTTTCCTATCCACATTTGTTTGCAGGGCACTTGCTTCCTTTTGCAGCCCTCTAGCCCTTTCCAGGACTTTTTTAGAGGCATTTTTGTGCCCAAAAGTTCGGGTCCCCATTGACTTCAATGGGGTTTGGGTTCGGGGTCAAGTTCGATCCCGAACCCGATTTTTTTTTTTTTCAAAGTTCGTCAGAACGCGCCGGACCCGAACATCCAGGTGTCCGCTCAACTCTAGTTGTATGTGATTAGAATGATGATGTACATTAAAGGGTTAAAACTGTGATGTTTGGATTATACCAAAGCTCTTAAACCAATAGAAGTAAATATGTTTCCTTATAAGAAGTATTTAGAGACATCCTCTATTCTTTTTTTTTTTTTTGTTCAATGTGTACTTTTTATTGATTTTGTCAAGTAAAAACAGGAAATAACAGAAAAAAGAAAAAAGAAGAAAAGAGAGTACATCCATGTCATGAGATAAATGTAAACAAGAGAACTTACAACAACTCATATACCTGTTAGTAGAAAGTACTGTTGTAGTATAAGGCGCATAGTAGTGCGCTGTAGTTGTGCAGAAGTGCGAGGAATCAGTCTGCATTAGTTCCGTAAGGGCTTAGTAAGTGTCACATTGCTATTGTGGTATGTAACATCTACACATGAGATGTAGTAATAGGAGAGAGGGGAGCAGAGAGGGTATGGAGGGGTAACTGGAGGGGTAACTGGTCCAGACAATTAACCAGGTATGGAGGTACAGATATAATATCATAACTGCTTATGAGCATTTTGAGATGGTCATGTAGGAGACAATCTTTTCTCGTCAGTCAGGATAGGATTTGATAAATGAGTCCCAGTTGAGCCAATTGGTGAGGAATTTTGTCACATTACCCTTCTTTGCCCATTCCCTTTCCTGGTGGTATGTGGAATCTACTTTTGAAAGCACCTCTGATATATTGGGGCATTGAGTACTTTTCCAGTGGGCCGCGATGCTAATCTTAGCGGCTACCAAAATATTGAGTACCGCGTCTCTTGATGGAATATCACCCAGATTGGGTATGAGGTGTAAATTGTAGTTGTTCGGTGTGAGTGAGAGTGAAAACTTACACAGTGAAAATATAGAGCTTTGTACGGAGTGCCAGAATGTTTGTATGTAGGTACACTCCCAAAAAATTTGTTCAATAGACCCCGGGTCTTTGTTGCATCTCCAACACAGTGGGGATATAGTGGTGTAGATTTTACATAGTCTTACAGGGACCATGTACCATCGCATGAGAATCTTAAAGTAGGCTTCCCATAGCGTAATACAGTTGGAAGAGTGTTTGGTGTAATTAATAGCCAGATCCCATTCCGACATTGTATATTCCACTCCTATACTTTTTTCCCAGCCATCCTCTATTCTATTGATATAAGATGTGGAAAGTTTTTAGTTTCCGCAAGACCTCAGGTAAGAAGTCAGATATTTCTAAAATGGTTTGGCTACACATATTGGGATGGCGCCAAGTAATTGCTGGCACCATAACTACTACATCATTATGTAGGCAGTATTGTGCTTGAAGTCTTTCTCTGAATTTTTTAATACAATGTGTTCTTCCTTTCTCATCTCTTCTCTTAAAGATATTTTGAAAGTTGATAACATAGGTATAATTGTATAATTATTAACCTTAGATCCCCAAACTCAGTTGGTGGGATGACAGAATTGCAGTGAAAAACTGTGTAATCTGTGCTAATGCGCCCCTGTGCTTGCAAACCTTTTATTTCTACCAGTTTTAATAACGATTCTTGGGAGCTCTTGTCATACACCTGTAATTTATTTCCAGAGTTTGTATTTATGTTGCTATGTTAAATAAAAATAATTTATTACAGATTGTATTTTTCTCAAATAAACAGTACATATTTTAATATTAACTAGTATTTTGTCTCTAGAATGACAACACATATGAAACAGTCATTGTATCTACGTAGTATACATCTTAAGGTACAATATGCCAATTTATTTTTTGGAATGACCTCAGAATTTATGTGCTCAGCATTATGTTGAAAGCTTATCATAAGAGGGAGCAGACCATGCAGTAAATTTGTCTTGCACCTGGCAACCACCACGAAGATGCACTACCATCAGCTTTAACTGCTGACTATAGGGCAAGTGCCACACATGCAATTTGGGTGGGCATGAAGTAATTAAAGACAAGTATTAAGCACTGGTGTCAAAAATGTGCCTGATTTATGTATTTTGCCTTTTACTGTATGATTAAAAAATAAATCTAGAATTATGCAAAATACTTTTTCTAAATGTTGCTAAGTATAAGGATTTTAGTTGCCATTTGTGTGTGGTGATGAGAATAGCATTTCACAATTAGAAAAATAGAAGTTATATACAAAACAAATGTGGCATACCTCAAATTTTTTTCAACAATTGTTACAGGCATATGTGCTGTATTGAAAAACATGTAACACAAGGTACAAAAACCAAAACCCTGTGAATGTTGTTTTTATGCAGAAAGGGTCCTGGTGCAAAACATCTCTTGAGCTCCCCCACTGCAGAGCTGTATTCAGCTGTACGGCAGTATAACTCTGACAATACTTTATCAGCTGTAGATCTACCATCTGTTCATCCTTGCAATGTTGAACGTGTGTACAGTGAGTGTGAGTGTGAGTGGCAAGCACTGCCACATACAGATGGACACAGACACAAATGCACATATATATGCACTCTAACAGATGCACACTAACACACACATATTAAACAAATGTATTGACACATGAAAATATATATAACAGAAGAGAAAAAAAGACTGAACTGTAAATGTATCTATATATAACATATATACCATTTTTAAAGATAGGGCTATGTTTTGATGCATATTATGAATAATTAACACAATACTAGTAAGGAACAAAGTACTAAACAAATGGGGAAAAAATGGGGGGGAAAAGGGTTCAAGTTTACTAGTAGCTTGAGTAAAAGGATCGTTACAAATAGTTGAAAAAGCAAACTAATTCTCATTTGATATCAATAAATAAAATTATATACTCCTATATTATGAATATGTCTACTCTATCTTCAACAATTGCCATAGGACTCCCTCTATCAAACCTCTTTAAAAGAATCTAAGCAAATAGCTTCTTGAGGACTGCGGATGTACCTATTAAGTCCGCAGCAAATATGTTACTTACCTGATCGCCACCGTTCCCCCACTGGCGATCAGTGTTTCTCCCGGTCTGGGGGGACTGCCTGACAGCCCAGACAGTCCTCCCTCTGCAAATTAAAAGAGCGATCACATGGCCGCAATAGACAGGCAGTCTCTCTGCTTGTGTAAAAAAAAAAAAAATGTTAATAAATTAAAATATAATCTAACACCAGCCACCTGGATAGCTGCTGCAACAATCGGTTTGCATAACCAAAGAATTTCGGCACAAACTGTCAGAAACTGTCTCAGGGAAGCTAAAATGCTTGCTCGTCGTCTTCATCTGGGTCTCGACCTGACTGCAGTTCGTCGTAACCGACTTGAGTGGGCAAATTGAGTGGCTCACATTCGATGGCATCTGGCACTTTGGAGAGGTGTTCTCTTCACGGAGGAATCCCGGTTTTCACTGTACAGGGCAGTTGGCAGACAGCATGTATGGCGTTGTGTGGGTGGGTGGTTTGCTGATGTCAACGTTTGGATTGAGTGGCCCATGGTGGCGGTGGGGTTATGGTATGGGCAGGCGTATGTTATGGACAATGTACACAGGTGCATTTTATTGATGGCATCTTGAATGCACAGAGATACCGTGATGAGATCCTGAGGCCCATTGTTGTGCCATTCATCCACGACCATCACCTCATGTTGCAGCATGATGCAGCATTTACTCCTTTTTTTTCAATATTGTCTAAATATCTAACCTAATGGTTAGACAATATCAGGCATTTTTCAATGCCAGATGGCAAAATTAAATTATTATATCACTGAAAAACATCATGTATTATTAAAAATAGGGGGGCTTGAGCTTGAGCTGGGGTGAGACGGCCACTCCCTCAGTTCTCGGCCGACGCATAGCTGTCCCCTGGTCCCCCTTTGGACCGGTGGGGATTATCCCGGCCCCCTTAGATGACCACTTCTGCATACAGCTGCACCCCAATATCCGCACTACCACAAGCTACAAACCGGGCAGTTAGCCTCAAGATGGCGGACTCCCCACAACCTCGAGCACAGCTTCCTGCTGAAACAATGCAGAGCACTAGTGAGCACATATTACAATGCCTGTTCGACTGCCTCTGGGCCAAGTTAACTGCCCACTTTGCAAAGCCACAGGCTCAGGTGGTAGAGAGTAAATGGGAAGGGAAAAAGGCAGGAGAAGACCGGCCTCCCCAGGTGCTCCTATCACAGCAAAAGGGCAGCCTTCCACGAAGGGCCCACCCGGGCTGAAGACCAACAGGGAGATACTTCCAGTGCATCAGCCACCGTCGTGGAGGATGTGATGCCGCAGGAGGCGAACTCCAACCAAGATCCAACGCAGTCCCCTTCAAGGGAAGAACTTGGCCTCACATCTGAGCAACCAAGTTCATGGTCCAAGGATGCCTGGGGCTATAGCCTGGACTTAATCGGACTCTACCCCTCGGTGTCACATTACCACCTAAGCCTGCCACCAAGCCGGGGAATAGGCTGATCTGGGACTTTACAGCCCAAACACTCAGATGACTGTTGATATGGCCAACTAACTGACATGTACTTCCATCAGGCATTCACAGCGAGCACCGTTATCCTTGCTTTGCTTAATTTTCATGTCCAATTGTTATAGCTCATTTAGCCTATTATGTTGTACGCTTATGTTTCATAGGAATAGCTTGCCTACATACACTCTTTAAGCCAGCAGCTATGACATGGCCTACACCAAGCACACACATAAGACGCAGAGTCTATCAAACAAATCGGATATAAGGGGAATGGGATAGGCATTTTTGATAGTAAAGTAGTCTATGCAAGGTTGTAATTCTTCATCTTTCTCAGCTACAAAAAAGAACCCTGCACCAGCAGGCGAAGATGGTTAACGTATATGGCCTTTACTTAAAGATCCCTTGATGTACTCATCCATGATTTTACTTTCTTGTGGGGATAGGGCATATGCCGCTCCTTTAGGAGACAACAGATCAATGGAACAATCATAAGATTTTTGTGGAGGAAGAGCATTAGTCTGGCTTTTACTAAACGCCTCTCTAACCTCCCAATACTGTATGGGAATTTTGAGAGTCGGAGACGTAGCAGCGGGTAAAGCAACAATGCCCACTTTTTTAGAAATGGGTAACATGCAGCTTTGCTGACAGTCTCTACCCCATTCCAGTATTTCCTCTCTAGTCCAGTCAATATGAGGGTTATGCTTGATGAGCCAAGGGAACCTTAATATGATGGGACAAGAAGGGGAAGTGATTATCTGAAAAGTAATGTCTTTCTTATGCAAAGCTCCTATCGTAATGCAAATAGGCAAGGTCTCATGGGTAATAAGAGGTTGAGATAGGGGTCTCCCATCAAAAAACACAACTGCTAGAGGTGATGATCTCTCCTTTAGCTTTCTCTCACAAGCTGCTATGACACAATTCAGGATCTATGGCCATGTCGTAATGTCTACAAGTTGATCCAGCACGCAGTACTCTGTCACCCCTATGACTAAAGATAACATATAACCGGACCTTAGAATGGCCAGACCTAATCTCTCCAAGAATAGTCAAAATGCTTGCCGAGGTCAGGGACACAGAATCAGACACAAAGATGAGGGAAAGCCAAAAGTCACGGATACCAGATGTCAGGGAAGTCAAAACAAGGCCAAAGTCAAATACCAGAAAATCAAGATCAGGAACGCACTCATAGGCATGAAACCACGACCGGGCAATGAGCAAGAGAAGAATTGGGTTTAAATACCCCTCCTGTGGATCTGATTGGCTGTAACTGACCTTTGACCCCAAAGGCAATTACCAGGTTTCCATGTGCATGATTGCTGCTCAGCACAAACCCTCCTGCGGATTTTATTGGCTATGACTGTCTTTTGACCCCAAAAGCAATTACCAGGTTTCCATGTGCATGATTGCTGCTCGGCACAACTTTTCCTGTCAGGACGGTAATGTTGCTCGGTACAACTTTTCCTGTCAGGACAGTAAATGCTATTAACTACATTTTTATTTGCGGATGAATACGTGACAGTAAGTTACATTGTTCACTCAGATGAGAATTAAGTAGATCTTTCAGCCACTTGACCACAGCTTTTACATCGGTATGGAGTTTTTTTTACCAGGAACGAATCCCCTGTTTAAATTGTTCACTCAGATGAAAATCGAGTAGATCATTCAGCACACTGACTACTGCTGTTATATCGGTATGGAGTGTAAATCGGACACATGACTGGGCAGTTCACCTAAATGGTTACAGATTATTTAGGAAAGATAGAAAAACATGAAAGGTTGTGGGGTACTTCTGTATGTCAACTATGAGTTAAAGCCAAATCTTAAGTGTAGCTGAATGTATTAAGCCTGTCCTGTAACATGCCTATGTGACTGTATTCGTTGTATTGTATTCGTGTATATCTGTATAATTTCGTATGTGGGTTCGGTAGTTTCATGGGAATGAAACTACCGAACCATCAGACCACCCCAGTGAGAAGTGTGCGCCTCGTTAGGCGTTCACACTTCTCGCAAACCGCAGCTTAATGTGTAATTGTTAATGCCTGGGTGGCCGCTGTTCGGTATATGAACCACGTGTGGCGGCCATCTTACGCATAAAAATCTCAGTGGTGTTTGGTCGTCGAGTGTCTGGAACTCAAGTCGGACACCCAAACAACCGAACACCGCTGAGACCTCCAGAGCTCCGTAACTAACGAACGGAGAGACCTAACGAACCCCCATTCGGTAGAAACAAAGTACCAAACAAGGGAACTCTAATACATGTGAATTTAAGTATGGATGGCAAGGATTACTATATGTTTTTACTGCCGAACGGAGACCGACCGCAGGGCCCAAACACATGGAACCCTTTTCGGATACCACCTCGTGTGCGGTCGGTCAAACTTCACCCTCCATCTAACTCCCGAACCCCTGGTCCGATCTGGGTGAATTTTGGATATATTCTTCACCCAGATCAGGGCTACCTGGCGGTACCCTAAGATTTATGCTATGTACTAGTTTAGGGGTACACCCAGGTTTGGGGTAAATGTACAGTATAGTTAAGGGGATTATGAGTCACTCTGAGGGGAGGAGATGTGTGGGAGGTAACGGTTATATTATTGATTACTGTCCTAATTAATGTGAATCCCTCCCTTGCATGGGAGAATGCTTTATAAGGAGACTGTGTGGATTAAAAGTCAGTTCTGTTCCTGATGCTGTGTGTCGTCCAGTTATTGGGAGTGCTGTTGGGATATTATTGGATTGTTTTGCCAGCTGAAAGTACTACTCTATGGATTTATAATACTTGTTCCTGAGCCTCACTGGGATCTATAGTGGAGTTAACCGGTGAAATATCAGGCCTCCACTACATTAAGCAAGTGGAATATGACAAGGTAATTGTTGAAGATTTATAGGTAAATATCTGCTTGGGTAAAAAAAAGAAGGGAAATCAGTTATTGGTTGGGATATGTTATAACCAACAAGTGATATCCTAGACTTAAGATAAGGCCAGGGACTAATGAAAGTATTTATAAAATTGGGCAGACTAGATGGGCCAAATGGTTCTTATCTGCCGTCACATTCCATGTCTCTATGTTTCTATGATAATTGATAAGGAAGAGCAGCTGTTAGAGCAAATTGGAAAAGCTGGACATCTGGGTAACACTTTAATTATTGGAGATATTAATTACCTGGACATAAATCGTGATAGGCTGACAAGTAGTTCAGCAAGGGGAATCAGGGTTTTGAACGTGTTAAATGACACCTTCATGTTACAACTGGTACAAGCACAAACTAGAAAGGACGCTTCTCTGGATCTGGATAAAAGAAACAATTTTGACCCTGTGACCAACATTCAAGCAGGGAATCACTTGGGAAATAGTGATACAGTATGGTGTCTTTTGAAATAAACTCGGAAAAGCAAAAGCACATTGGGCATACTAAAATATTTACTTTTAAAAATGTAAATTTCAATAAGATAAAGGTAGCTTTACAGCATATTGACTGGCATAAAGTTGTTAGTGAAAAAAAAACACAGGATATATGGAATATCTTCAAATAAATGTTAGAAATGTACACTGCTCAGTATTTACCATTGGGTAATAAATTTAAACTAATGTGGTTTACCAGGAACCTAAACCAAAAATAAGAAAAATGTATTTAAAGCATTTAAAATCGAACAAAACAGAGGCAACCTATATACGATATAAGAAAGTCAAAAAGGCATGCAAAAAGGCGAATTGATAGCAAAAGAGAGTAAAACCAACCTCAAAACACATTTTTAGTACATAAATTCTAAAAAAGAAAAAAACAATGAAAGTGTAGGTACACTGAACACAGAGATGGGAATGTTAGTTAATAAAGACCAGGAAAAGGGACACATTTTAAATAACTATTTTTCTTCAGTATACATTAAGGTTGATCATATGGCAAGATATATGAACATTATTGCTGCAATAAACTTGCAAAACAATGGTGATTAGATGACTCAAGACAATGTGCTACTGCAGCTAAACAAAGTTACTGTAAACAAAGCTCCAGGGATTGATGGTATTCACCCACAAATACTTAAGGAGCTAAGTGTTGAAAAAGGGAACCTCTGTTTTTAATAGTTCAAGATTATTTTCTTTCAGGAATTGTGCCAGAGGATTTGAGAAAGGCAGATGTGGTTCCTGTATTCAAAAGGGTTCAAAATCATTGCCTGGAAACTATAGACCTGTGAACTTAACTTCTATGACTGGGAAAGTATTGGAAGGGTTATTAAGGGATACTAGTATAGAACGTATTAGCAGTAATCAGCTTGGATTTAGGAAACATAGGTCATGTCAAACTAATCTAATTGCACTATATGAGGAAGTAAGTAGAAGTATAGGTCAGGGTGTTACATTGGATGTGATCTACCTGGATTTTGCCAAGGCATTTGATATGGTTTCTCACAGTAGGTTAGTGTTCAAACTAAAATAAACTGGCCTAGATGAAGTACTTGGGTAGAACATTGTCTAAAAGATAGAGTGAAGAGAGTTGTAATTAATGGTAAGTTTTCAAGCTGGACAAAAGTGGTAAGGGTTCCGTTCTGCGTCAGGTTCTATTTAACATATTTATAAATTATCTTGAAGTAGGCATTAAAAATCATGTATCAGTGTTTGCAGATAACACACAACTCTGTAAAGTAATACAATGTAAGCAGGAAATTGCTTTGCTACAGAGGGATTTAAATAGATTTGGAAACTGGCCATTAAAATGGCAGATTAAATTTAATGTAGATAAAATGCAATTTCTGTACGTTGGGGTTAAGAATGCACAACAAACTTACATCCTAAATGGTTTTGACTTATTGATAACAACACATGAGAAGGATTTGGGAATTGTTATAAACAAGCTAGGCAACAATATGTCACTCAGCAGTAGCTAAATCCTGTAAGGTATTGCCATGCATAAAAAGGGGCATTAATTTGCAGGATTAGAATATAAGTTTGCCTCTTTATATATCACTGATAAGACTACATCTTAAATATGCTGTGCAATTTTGGGCACCTGTTCTAAAGAAGGATGTTATGACACTAGAAAAAGTGAAGAGGAAGACTACAAAACTAACAAAAGTATTGGAACATTTAAGTTATGAAGACAGGTTAACAAATTTAAACCTCTTTAGTCTAGAAAAAACACACTTTAGAGGTGATATGATAGCATTATACAAATATATCTGGGGCCAATCAAACCATTGTCTGGAAATGTATTAACAAATGTGTTAAGACTGGAAGAAAGGAGATTTAGTCTAAGGCAAAGGAAATTTTTTTTCACAGTAAGAATAATAAGGATGTAGAATTCTCTGCCTGAAGAAGTGGTTTCTATCAGAGTCTGTTCAGATGTTTAAACAGCAACTGGATGCATACTTGCAAAAACATAATATTCACAAATATCATTGTTAAATTGTGGGGTAATAGCTTCTTGATCCAGCAGTCAATCTGACTGCCATTCTGGGGTCAAGAAGGATTTTTTACTGGTTTGTGGCAAAATTGGAAGTGCTTCAAACTGTTTGTTTTGTCTTCTTTTGGATCAACAGCAAAAAACAGATGTGAGAAAGGCATAACTTGGTGGACACACGTCTCTTTTCAGCATATGTAACTATGCCATAGACTAAACAGACAATCAGTGATGGTCTGTCTCTCTCAATAGCAGAATTCAAGTTTTACTTATCCTCATATTTTCCCTCTATTAGTCAATGTTACTTGATCTATGAATTATTTATATCTTTAGTGACTTTAACCTAAATATTAATCATCTTTTTTCACCTCTTGGTTGGACATTAGATACATCACTCAAAATTGATCAGAAATCGTATCCATCATATCAAACTAAGTTAATTATTTGCATTCACCTAAAAATAAAAAAGCATCCATCCCCCTTATTTCTGGTGCCACTGTGTGAGTTATTTGTTTCATGATTAGTCTATATAGCATAAATGTGGTCACCCTATTGGCCCAAATTAGGACAAATTGTAGTTCATAGAAAACAGATTCACAAATCTATTGAATTGTGTACAATATTTGCCATGTTCACTAAAATTCAAGAAAGATTTAACAATAAGATTCGATGACTTAGAATATTGTTCAATGCAAATAAATGTTCAGCGTGACAGTTATTAAAACAAATGTAGTTTCAGTAACAAAAATCTGTATATATTTTGATTCAAATAATTTTAAGTATTTAATATGAGAAGGACTTGTCATAATACCTTTTAGTGAACTGATAGATCTTGCTTCATAGTTTCTTATGGTAAGAATTAGTAATGTAGGAAAAATCATCCATTTATATATTTTGCAAGTAGAACTTTAAGATTGCATTTTTTTGGTGAAATTTTATCTCTTTTTTTATTCTTAGGTAAAAAAAAATGTAAGTTGTATTGAAGGAATATTAAAAATGTTTTATCTGAGTTATGATTTTAATACAATAATACTATTGATATTGCAGTTTGTTTTTTGGCTTATTTCTGCCATTAGCTATAGTATGTGTGTTTCTTTCTTATATAGTTTGGCTATAAATTTGTAAAATGGTCTATTTTAATCAAATTGCCTTCTTTTTAATTTGCCCCTTTTTCTTTCAATGATTGTGTTCTCTTTCTATGAATTCAAATTCACGGATAATGGCAAGAACTCTGTAAAACTGCTGGAGTGAAAATGAAATATGCAGTTGCTGGGGGCTATGCCTTCCGTTTGTGACTGGAAAGTGATGCCACATAAATGCTTTTATTTACAAAAACTACTGCACAGGCAAAAACAAAGGAGCAAACAGTGTTTGTTTCCTATAAAATCAAACTTTTTTCATTTACAAGTAATTTGAATATGTATGCTCATATCTTATGCCTCAAATGTCGTTTTTAAGTTTTAATGCTTTTACATTAATTAAAAAAAAATGGTTTTGCATTTAGATTCGTTTTGGAGAAATTAGATTTCAGAAGAGATTTTTTTTTTTTAATGTAGCTCATGGAAAGTTCATATATTTAACAACGATATGCTGTGTGCAAAGCTTATTTTAGAGCAAACCAAATTGCTATGAGCATGCTGAATATGAAACTATGTTTAATAGTGCTAGTCAGGAGGAAATTGTGTAAACAATTACATACAATAAATCTAATTTCCGAACGCAAAACCCAATTGAGGACTAGAATTTGTTTCCTACCAAATAAGTGCTGCAGTTTTTAAATGCTATGTTGCCATTCAGAAAAAAAAAAACAAACAAAAGAAAATTGTAGCAGCACAAAAGTGAAAAATAGCACATAGGGGAATAGTTTTCTGTTTGTTTTTTTTACAAAAACATGTACTGTAGAAAATTAAAATACAGAGTTTATTGAATGCATACTACAATCCACTAGAAATATAAAGAAATAGATAAACACATTTGTGCCTAACTTACATTTGCTTCAGTAATTGATCACCAACCCTGCTTCCTTTCAGAAGAAGCAGATTAAACAGCAAAAATAATTAAAGAGACACTTTAGTCACCTAAACAACTTTAGCTTAATGAAGCAGTTTAGGTGTATACTTGTTTCAGTACATTTACGCAGATAATCTGCAAATATGAAAAAAAATTAAACTCCAAGAAATTGACCAAAAACTTGAATCAGAAATAGACAAAACTAATCAGTTCCAAACAGATCCTCTGTTCAATCAATTAAAAATTAAACTAAAACAAAACTTGGATAAATCCCAACAATCCATTAAAATTAGTGATGTCGCGAACATAAAATTTTCGGTTCGCGAACGCGAACTTTCGCAAATGTTCACGAACCGGCGAACCGGGCAAACCGCTATAGACTTCAATGGGCAGGTGAATTTTAAAACCCACAGGGACTCTTTCTGGCCACAATAGTGATGGAAACGTTGTTTCAAGGGGACTAACACCTGGACTGTGGCATGCCGGAGGGGGATCCATGGCAAAACTCCAATGGAAAATTACACAGTTGATGCAGAGTCTGGTTTTAATCCATAAAGGGCATAAATCACCTAACATTCCTAAATCACAATGGATATGGATTGACACCTGACATATGACATATTGACACCTTGACATATGGATTGACCCAGCACACCAATCTGGCAAATTTCAATGTGCAAACATGGAAAAAGCCCTTCCATTGGACCCCTGTACGTTTGCAAAAATCCATAAAACCTGTACATTCGGGGCACTGTTGTACGCAGGAGATGTTGCTGAACACATATTGGGATGTTTTTTGTCAGTAACACATAACAGGAACTAAGAATCCGTGCCTAATGTACAATGTGAGAGAAAATGAACACAACAAAAATGACAACCCAAAAGTTTGACAAAGACTGGTGGTAGAATAAGTGCATGGAAAGTGTTAAAATACCACCATTTGAAATGCCCTAGGGTGTCTACTTTTCAAAAATATATGGTTTTGTGGAAGTAAATTACATTGGCCGGCTTCAAAAATGTCCCAAATAGGACATGGGTGCATGATGACCAGCTGTGAAAATTCCAAGTTGGAAAACTGGAAGGCGCACCCTCCAAATAAGGTCTTTTAGCCCCCAGAGAACAATACACACCTATACATGGGTGGTATTACTGTACTCGTCAGATGTTGCTGAACACATATTAAGGTGTGCTTTGTTAGTAACCCTTAAAATTATCAGTACTTGTATTCTTAAATTGCTATGTGTGTCAAAAATATCACCAATTACCGTATATACTCGAGTATAAGCCGAGTTTTTCAGCACATTTTTTGTGCTGAAAAACCCCAACTCGGCTTATACTCGAGTCAATGTCTGTATTATGGCAGTTTACATTACCATAATAAAGACTGGGGGCTGGCAGCGAGCGCTTACCTCTCCTGCAGCTCCTGTCAGCTCCCTTCTCCTCCGCGCCGGTCCGTTCAGCACCTCTGTCAGCTCCCAGTGTAAGTCTCGCGAGAGCCGCGGGGTCATAGTGCGGCTCTCACGAGATTTAAACTGGGACTTGCAAAGGGAGCTGACCGGACCGGCGCGGAGGAGAAGGGAGCTGACAGGAGCTGCAAGAGAGGTAAGTAAACACTTTCTGCCAGCCCCCCTCCTACACAGCCCATGCCACTGGACCACCAGGGAGTGAGAGCCCCCCTCCCTGCCATGTATCAAGCAGGGAGGGGGGACAAAAAAAATAAATATAATAATAAAATAATATAAAAAAAATAAAAAATAATAATAATAATATTGTTTTTTAAATAATAATTAAAAAAAAATAATAAAAATGCCCCCCCCACCAAGGCTCTTCAACACATACACAAACACACACTGCATCACACACACTTACACTGCACTCATATACACACACTGCACTCATACACACACACTGCACTCATACACACGCTGCACTCATACACACGCTGCACTCATACACACGCTGCACTCATACACAAGCTGCACTCATACACACGCTGCATTCATGCACACACTGCACTCATACACACACACACTGCATGCATACACACACACACTGCACTCATTATATACACACACTGTAAATAAATATTCAATTTATATAATTTTTTTAGGATCTAATTTTATTTAGAAATTTACCAGTAGCTGCTGCATTTCCCACCCTAGTCTTATACTCGAGTCAAAAAGTTTTCACAGTTTTTTTGGGTAAAATTAGGGGCCTCGGCTTATATTCAGGTCGGCTTATACTCAAGTATATACGGTATATATTTTTTTTTTATTTGGCATAAATTGGTGGTAAAATGGTTGTATGAAAAGAGACAAAATAACCCAAGTTTAATACCTTAGGTTTTCTTCTTTAAAAAAAAAATATATCCACGTGAAGGGTTATTCAGGGATTCCTGACAGCTATGAGTGTTACAATGTAACTTTCGTTGATTTTGAAAATAAAAATGGTTTGGAGTGCTACTTATTGCCCTATAACTTAAAAAAAAAAAAAAAAAACGACGAACATGTAAACATTGGGTATTTCTAAACTCAGGACATAATTTAGAAACTATTTAGCATGGGTGTTTTTTTTGGCGGTTGTAGATGTGTAAGAGATTTTTGGGTCAAAGTTAGAAAAAGTGTGTTTTTAAAATAAATGTCATCATATTTTATATTTTGTTATAGTAAATTGTACGTTATGATGAAAATAACGCTACCTTTAGAAAGACCATTTAATGGCGAGAAAAACAATATATAGTATGTGTGGGTACAGTAAATGAGTAAGAGGAAAATTACAGCTAAACACAAACACAGCAGAAATTTAAAAACAGCCCTGGTCCTGGTAAGAAACATAGAAACATAGAATGTGACGGCAGATAAGAACCATTCGGCCCATCTAGTCTGCCCAATTTTCTAAATACTTTCATTAGTCCCTGGCCTTATCTTACAGTTAGGATAGCCTTATGCCTAATCTCCTTTACTGTGTTAACCTCTACCACTTCAGCTGGAAGGCTATTCCATGCATCCACTACCCTCTCAGTAAAGTAATACTTCCTGATATTATTTTTAAACCTTTGTCCCTCTAATTTAAGACTATGTCCTCTTGTTTTGAAGCTCAATATTTCACCCCTTAGAGACCAGACCGTTTTTTCAAACGGTCTGGTCTCTAAGGGGTTAAATATTGTGGTTCAAAATTACAAATTTAAATCTGTTTAGTTACTCTTATCATATTTTAGCAGCTAATGTATCATTATTAAAATTATATAATAAATGTATTGAGCATGAACTTATTATTTCATAGGAATATTTTTTGTGCATGGGGAAAATGTATATAATTTGCATAGACCAACTCTCGTACATCTTTATTTTATCTTTATATAATGTATAAATGCACTTGTTTTTATAGCCTTCATTTAATTCTTGTCATTCATTCATATGACTTTGATGTAGGTAAAATAAAGAAAAAATGTGTTTAAATAGCATAACTGTAAAATAATTATATAGAAAGCACATCTTAATGTTACTCGTTTCAGAACTTAACATATTAAATAATCTGCAACTCCAGACATCCATTGCTCTCCATCCCCCATTGCCATTATACCAAAACACAGTTGTTTTTTATAAAAAGCTTTTCAGGTCTCCCCCTCCCCTGCCAAAAAATAGCAGTTACTTTATCATTATTAAACTTATATCAGAAATTTATTGAACATGAAAGTATGTACTCAAAGGAATATTTTTGTGCTTGGTAAAAATGTAGGTAACCAACTTTGCATAAACCAACTCCTGAACTCCATAACATCTTTGTTTAGTATGTATAAGTGCTCTTGTTTTGATAACATTCAGTTCATTCTTGTTATCCTTTCACATGACATTGCTTTAGGCAAACTAGAAAGCCAAGACCTAAAAGAAAAAGAACAGCAAACAAATAGTAGCACTATTCTAAAATAATTATAGAAATCACACATTAATATTGCTCATTTTATAACTAATGTTGCCAACCATTCCCCCATTGTCACCAATGTAAAGGGTTACAACAAATAAAAACAGTGTTTTTATAAAAATAAAAAAATAAAACTTGCTGTCCTCTAATAATAATAATAATAATAATAATAATAATAAATAAAGGTAAAGCTTACCTACATTCCAGTGCCAAGTCCAAATTCTCCTGGCAGCCTGATCCTCCCCCACTGCCATCACTCCCCCTTACGAGAGAGAGAGATGGCAGGGAGAACATGGCTGCAGGGAGGATATAAGTGGCATGGAGGGGGCTGATTATGACAGACATCCAATATGCACAGAATTTACATTATCCAACTTGGAACTGCACATACAGACTCCAAACATCAAGATGACTTAAAATCACTAGTGTCGTAATGGTGCTTGGGGTAACTGTTTAAACATAACCTTTAAAGGGACACTCTAGGCACCTAGGCCACTTTAGCTCATGGAAGTTGTCTGGGTGTTGTGTTCCTATTGCACTTAGTGCTGCAATGTAAAACATTGCTGTTCCAGAGAACGGCAATGTTTACATTGCAGCTCTAAATCTGCCCTCAATGGCTGTCTACCTCTGCATGAGGACCTCCAGTGTCAGATTTCTTCCCATAGGAAAGCATTGAATAACCCCTTCAGCCCAGCAGGAGGAGGGCGCGAGGGAGAGGGGAACTTATTAAACCTATAGCGCCAGTAAAATGGCTTTTTTTTCCTGGCACTATAGGATCCCTTTAAATAATAAGTATTATATTGCGATCAAGAAGTCCTTAAAATTAGAATCTCAATTAATTAGTAAGAATTAGACATGGAAGGAAGTGTTGAAAACTGCACCCAACTCTGCCTTTTTCAGAAGTCATTTTAAACAAGCACAGGACAATGAAGCTAAGGTAGAGATTGTCAGGGTACCTGAAGCCTCTACCTCCGAAAGAGGTAGAGACTTAGTAGTTTACTCCTCCAGCAGGTCGGCTTCCTCCATCCCTCGCGGCTCCCCTAGACACTCTCACGCCGGCCGCGAGGGATCCGTCTCATTTTATGACGTCACGCACGCTGCCCGACGTCATGACGTCAGTCCGGACCGATCTGTCACTCAAGTGACTGGAAGCCACTCAGGACTCGACGGAGGCGGGTATACTCACTGTAACCAGGGTATTTAAACCTGTTTCTCCCATTCACTCATTGTCGTGGTTCTAGCCTGTCTAGTCACACAGTGCTCTGGCGATTTCAGTTATTCCTTTGGTTTCGACTCGGCTAGTTTGTCTTACTCTGTTTCCCTCTGGTATCCTTGACCCGGCTTGTTCCTCGCTCACCTGTCCTCTCGTTCCCTCGACCTTGGCTTGTTTCTGACCATTCTCTTTACTCTCGTACGTTAGTCCGGCCATTCTAAGGTCCGGTATACGTACCCTGTCCTGTTTGTACTTTGCGTGTTGGATCCCTGTCCCGATCCTGACATTACGACAGGGCCAATGGATCCTGCAGGTACAAACAGTCAGGTTGGTCCCTCTGATTCCAGGTTTGATGCCATGGAACACAGAATGGACCAGATGGCACTAGCACTACAGGCGCTATTATCTCATGCCAATAACCCACCTGAGGAGATCCGTACTACTTCCATCTCTCCTGTAAGTTCTGGTCTAGAGGTAGCCACTGTAGGTGCCTCTTCCCGTATTACCCCACCTGTACGTTATGGTGGTTCACCGGAGAAGTTTAGTGGTTTTTTGAACCAGATTAGTATCCACTTCGAACTACAACCTCGCTCCTATCCCACAGATAGGGCGAAAGTTGGATTTATTATCACCCTACTCATTGAGAAAGCTCTGAGATGGGCCAACCCACTATGGGAGAATGATAACCCATTGGTATATAATTATAATGCCTTTGTAGCTGCATTTAGAAGAACTTTTGACCCTCCTGGTAGGAAGGTTAATGCAGCCAGATTACTGTTGCGCCTGAGACAGGAGAACCGAACACTTGTGGATTATGCACTAGAGTTCAGGTCTCTGGCGGCAGAAGTCAAGTGGAATGAGCAGGCTTATATAGATGTATTTTTGAACGGGCTATCAGATATTATCCTTGATGAGGTTGCTACTAGGGAGCTTCCTGAGAATTTAGAGGACTTAATTTCATTCATTTCTCGTATTGATGAGCGTTTAAGAGAGAGACAGAATACTAGAGAGAGGAACTTCAGACCTGCCTTTAAATTAGCCCCTACATTTCAAAGTCCTGATTCCAATACCTCACTGTATCCTGAACCTATGCAGATAGGCAATACTCGCCTCTCTGAAGAGGAGAGGCAGTACAGGAGAAGGGAGGGTTTATGTATGTATTGTGGAGCCAGAGGTCATTTGCGTCTGAATTGTCCTACTCGTTCGGGAAACGCCCGCACCTAAGTTTCTCTAGAGGACAGGCCTTGGGTGTTTCTATTTTGTCCTCTACGCATAATTATAAAGATCACAGGCTTCTGCTACCAATTTCTTTAACGTGGGAGAAGGGAATGCTAAAGACCATGGCCTTGATAGATTTCGGAGCTGCTGAGAATTTTATCGACCAAGTCTTTGCTACTAAACACACTATCCCATCCCAGTTGAGGGATACACCCTTGGCCGTTGAGGCCATAGATGGTAGACCTTTACTGGAGCCTGTTATCTCTCGTGAGACTATACCCATTAACTTAACTATTGGTATCTTACACGAGGAGAACTTATCACTTATGCTCATTTCATCTCCTTTTGTTCCCATAGTCCTGGGCTACCCATGGTTAAAGAGACATAACCCTATTATCGATTGGGAATTAGGGGAGATAATCTCATGGGGCCAGGGTTGTCAGGAGAGGTGTTTACGCAGGGTGTCTCCATTGGCTATGATTAACACACCAGATAGTTCTACCCAGTCTAAAGGGAGACAGATACCTCCTCTGTACATAGACTTAAAAGCAGTGTTCGATAAGAAGAACGCTGATACACTACCCCCACACAGGACCTTTGATTGTAAAATTAATCTTTTGCCCGGCACCATGCCCCCCAGGGGTAATGTATATCCTCTATCCATTAAAGAGAATTCTGTTTTAGAGGAATATATTCAGGAGAATTTAGACAAGGGATTCATTAGGAGATCCTCTTCTCCCGCCGGGGCTGGATTTTTTTTTGTTAAAAAGAAGGATGGCTCACTCAGACCATGTATTGATTACCGAGGTTTGAATAAAATAACCATTAGGAATGCCTATCCGATCCCCTTGATTACCGAGCTCTTTGATCGGCTAAAAGGTTCTAAGATTTTCACCAAGTTGGACCTCAGAGGGGCATATAACTTGGTGAGAATTCAACAAGGTCACGAGTGGAAGACGGCGTTTAATACCCGCTACGGGCATTATGAGTACACGGTCATGCCTTTTGGCCTTTGTAACGCACCGGCAGTATTCCAGGATCTGATTAACGAAGTCCTTAGGGAATTTCAACAGGATTGTGTTATTGTATACCTGGATGACATTCTCATACACTCTAGAGAGATTGAGACCCCCCATAGACAAGTCAGAAAGGTATTACACAAACTTCTACAACACGGCTTATACTGCAAATTGGAGAAATGCAGCTTTGACCAGACCCAGATAGATTTTCTTGGATACGTGATTTCTGGGGAAGGCTTTAAGATGGATCCTGACAAACTCCAGTCTATTCTAGATTGGCCATTGCCTAAGGGACTCAGAGCTATCCAGAGGTTTATTGGGTTCTCCAATTATTATAGGCGCTTCATTAAGGGTTACTCTTCTATTATTGCACCTATAACCAATATGACCAAACAAGGGGCTGATACTAAGACTTGGTCTACTGAAGCTCTCGTTGCTTTCAAAAATCTCAAAGAACTTTTTGCTTCTGCTCCAATATTAGTCCATCCTGATACGTCCTTGCCGTTCCTACTTGAGGTCGATGCCTCTGAGACAGGAGTAGGTGCCGTTCTCTCACAAAGGTTGGGGGTGGATAAACCGTTACATCCTTGTGTTTTTTTTTCCAAGAAACTTTCTGGGCCTGAGAGCAGGTATGACATCGGAGACAGGGAATTGTTAGCAGTCATTAAAGCCTTGAAAGAGTGGAGACATCTATTGGAGGGTACCTTACATCCGGTTACTATTTTGACGGACCACAAGAACTTGTCCTATATTGGGGAGGCTAAGCGTTTGTCCTCTAGGCAAGCTCGTTGGTCCTTATTCCTGACCCATTTCAATTATGTACTTACTTACAGACCTGGCTCTAAGAACTCTAAGGCCAATGCTTTGTCTCGACAATATGAACCTTTCACTGTATCTGAACCGATTCTTTCTTCTATAGTTCCTAAATGCAAGATTGTTGCTAATACGAATCTCAGGATTCATTCCTCGTTACTGGCCGAGATCATTAAGCTGCAACATTTAGCACCTAAACAGACTCCTGAGGGTCGACATTTCGTTCCCCCTACTCTTCAACTGGAGCTGTTGCAATGTTTCCATAACAGCAAGATGGCGGGACATCCTGGTATCCGCAAGACGTATGCTTTGATTTCTAAAGACTTCTGGTGGCCTGCTTTACGTAAAGATACTAAGGATTTCATCACTGCGTGTGAGGTGTGTACTAAGACCAAACAACCTCATACGCTCCCAAGTGGATTCCTGCATCCCTTAGAGGTACCAGAGAAACCATGGTCTTGTTTGGCCATGGACTTTATTGTCGATCTACCTATCTCTAAAAAACAGACTGTTATCCTCACCGTGGTTGACAGATTCACCAAGATGGCTCACTTCATTCCCTTGCCTAAACTTCCATCCTCCCCAGAGTTGGCAGAGATATTCGCGAGGGAGATTTTTCGCTTACATGGGATACCTTCCCAAATCGTATCTGACAGAGGGTCCCAATTTGTTTCCCGTTTTTGGAGATCCTTTTGTTCTCAACTAGGTATTAAATTAAATTTCTCTTCTGCCTATCATCCCCAGTCTAACGGAGCTGCTGAACGTACTAACCAAAAGGTTGAGCAATATCTACGTTGTTTTGTTTCCGAACACCAGGACGATTGGGTCGGTTTGATTCCTTGGGCGGAGTTTGCGCACAACAATCTCGTTTGTGACTCTACTCATTCAAGTCCCTTCTTCATGAACTATGGCTTTCATCCATCTATTCTTCCCTCGGTTTCTCCTTTCCAAAGGTGTACCGTCGGTTGATGTACATGTTGCCAATTTGAGGAGGTTGTGGGATCAGACTCGACAAATTCTTCTACACAATTCTATGCTGGTTAAGAAACACGCCGATAAACGTAGAAGGGCGGCTCCGATTTTCGTTCCAGGCGATAGAGTATGGTTAAGCACTAGGAATATTCGGCTTAAAGTTCCTTCCATGAAATTCGCTCCTCGATATATTGGCCCTTACAGGATCTTGACTCGAATTAACCCAGTGGCGTATCGTCTAGCTCTCCCAGCTGCCTTACGCATCCCTAACTCCTTTCACGTTTCATTGTTGAAACCCCTAGTCTGTAACAGATTCTCCTCCACGATCGCCCCTCCTCGCTCTGTTCAGGTGGAGGGTCAGGAGGAGTATGAGGTTAACTCCATCATTGATTCTCGTATCTCTCGGGGGAGAGTACAATATTTGGTCGACTGGAAGGGATATGGTCCTGAGGAGAGAAGTTGGGTACCACAAGAGGATGTTCATGCTCCTCGCCTTCGCAGGGCGTTTCACTCACGCTTTCCGTCTCGTCCCGGTTCCTTCCGCCCGGTGGGCGTATCTGAGAGGGGGGGGTACTGTCAGGGTACCTGAAGCCTCTACCTCCGAAAGAGGTAGAGACTTAGTAGTTTACTCCTCCAGCAGGTCGGCTTCCTCCATCCCTCGCGGCTCCCCTAGACACTCTCACGCCGGCCGCGAGGGATCCGTCTCATTTTATGACGTCACGCACGCTGCCCGACGTCATGACGTCAGTCCGGACCGATCTGTCACTCAAGTGACTGGAAGCCACTCAGGACTCGACGGAGGCGGGTATACTCACTGTAACCAGGGTATTTAAACCTGTTTCTCCCATTCACTCATTGCCCTGTCGTGGTTCTAGCCTGTCTAGTCACACAGTGCTCTGGCGATTTCAGTTATTCCTTTGGTTTCGACCCGGCTAGTTTGTCTTACTCTGTTTCCCTCTGGTATCCTTGACCCGGCTTGTTCCTCGCTCACCTGTCCTCTCGTTCCCTCGACCTCGGCTTGTTTCTGACCATTCTCTTTACTCTCCGTACGTTAGTCCGGCCATTCTAAGGTCCGGTATACGTACCCTGTCCTGTTTGTACTTTGCGTGTTGGATACCTGTCCCGATCCTGACAGAGATGGAGCATATGAACAAATGGGTTGATTGGACACCGACTGTCATGGTACCCAAGCTGGCTTTTACCTTACCAGCGCTCCCACGGTGTCATGAGAGTGGTCCTCGGGCACCCACAGCTCTGTCCTGCTGCGCTCTCGTGGCTTCTCACATGACTTCTCATTGTTGTCCTGCGCTGGGCTGTGCTTGGCTGCTGTTGCAAGGAGGTGGCCACCATGCGGATGCTGGCTCAGTGTGCAGAGAATGTCAGGGAGGGCCAGTGGAAGGGAGGCTTTGAGAGAAAGAGTGGAGGGACTGTGAAATTACCAAGATAGTGTCCCTTCCTTTATAGTCACTGGGGGCTTTGCATGCAGGGGGTGGGTGCTGGTAACATGACCTCCTCTGCCTATAAAAAGCCACTTGGTCGGTGCTTGGTTGTTTTGGTTCTTGCCCCAGACTCCTGGTCCTGATTATTTAGCCTTGTTCCTGGTTTCTGAGCTTGGCTCTGACCCTGACCATGCTTCTGGTCTCCAACCATTGACCTCTGGCATCCTGCTCCCAATTCATGGATTTCTTGACTTTTGACCTTCATCTTGACTATTGATTTTGCTCCTTGCTACTAGTCCTGACTTGGACTGCCTGACCCTGTTTCTTGTCTGCTCTTTTGTAGCTGTATTACTTCCTCTGTAAACAAAGGCACCCATCCACTCTCAGGTGCCTGGCTGGGTCATGTTTCCAAGGGGTTGATGTTCCACTGCAACTCAGTTCCTCTCCAAGCAAATCAACTGGTTTGCGCAGAATGATAATCTACATGCATACACTTTTGTATTTAAACACATACTGACACTCCTCATAAGTAGACTACTACAGTCACACATACACTTATACTGAATGCTCATATTCACACACACTCTGCCTTTCCATCCATACACAGACTATCAACATTAATACATACAGACATTCACACACTAAAAATCCACTTAATTTACACACACAGTTTCTTCCACACAAATGCATTTTATATCCCTTTCTTTACATAGACACAACTGTGATGAGACCAATCTCGCCACTGTGCATTGGAGGAGCCTGGTTGCCCGCCTGTTGCCTCTGGACTATGGCCCCATGTTAAAAAAACTTGATTTTCCCCTGCAAAGACATGAAGCCGGGTCATTCGGTGCTTGCCCTGTTTGAGCGGTGATACCCCAGATAGCTATGCCATGGAGCCCATTCGTATAATGAAAGACTATGGGAAAGACTTTGGCTCCATGGTAATTGAACTGTATGTGTGTGATCTGAGCGCCATTCAGTAATAATGTGTGCTCAGATCTGAGCTATCTGAGCTATCTGGGGATATGTTGAATGTACCTGTTTATGCAATAGCTGCACAGTTATATATTTGTATGTATTTTATTGTCTTTTGCTGCCATGTGTTCAATGGAGGTTTGCCTCTGTCCTTGGAGATAATTGGATTACTTCCCAATTATTGCCAGGATAGAAGACTCTGTGGAACTGGTTTTGGGCAGAAAAGCCATTCTTCATTTAGTCACAAAGGACTACGATCTATCTTTTGAACCACTGGACCAATTTGTATGATTTTGACGTATGTTTGTATTTGGAGTATGCTGATTCTGAAAATGTAAGTGAATGTGATGCATACTTTTAAAGTTATGAATAATGTGGAAAAACTGTATTTCTCTGCTTGTGATAATTACATTACCCATTGTGTAAGGTAATTGTATCACAGGCAGAGGGGAGGATTTTGTGTGGGAGTGTCTGAGTGTATTGTATGTGTTTATTGGTTGTTTTCCAAAACCCTGTGGGTGGTATTAATGTGTATATAAGAACAATAAACCCACAGCTCTGTCTGTTCCTGCTTGACCCTCAACACAAGAGCTTTGTCTCGTTCTTAGGGGGATTTACTGTATGCTGTTCCAGTTTGACTGCTAGGAGTGTAAACCTATTTGTATGGTTTTTCCTATTCAGCTGTTTACAGCATTCGTATGGTTTCGGTTCAGCTGTTTACGTCATTCATATGCTTCTCTGGTTCGGTGGATTGGTGTCTACAGTAGCTGTGCCTGTGGCTCTGGAAGGGAAGATCTACTAAACGGCGGTTTAACCCTTTTATGCCTGGGCGTGCCATTACAACAACCACTACAAACAAATACACTCCTACACACACAATATCACTTTAAACAAATATACTCCTGCTTTCACACAACAAAATTCCATATTACTACTATAAAATGCATTTGTGTGGAAGAAACTGTGTGTGTAAATTAAAGGGACACTCCAGGCACCCAGACCACTTCTGCCCATTGGAGTGGTCTGGGTGCCAACTCCCACTACCCTTAACCCTGCATGTGTAATTATTGCAGTTTTATATAAACTGCAATTATTACCTTGCAGGGTTAACTCCACCTCTAGTGGCTGTCTACTAGACAGCCACTAGAGGGCACTTCCGGGATCATAGCACAGATTATCTGTGCTAGAGCGTCGCTGGACATCCTAACGCTGTGTGAGGACCTCCAGTGTCGCTCAATTCCCCATAGCTAAGCATTGAAAAGCATTTTAAATGCTTTCCTATGGGGAGCTCAAATGCGCATGCGCTGCATTGACGCGCATGCGCACTAGGTCTCCCCGGCCGGCGGGCGGGATCAGTCTCGCCTACCGGCCGACGTAATGCAAAGGAGCGGCGGCAACCTGAAACCACCCCCTCAGCGGGGGTCTCAGGTAAGTGACTGAAGGGGTCAGCAACTGGGGATTGGGAGGCCCATTTTCCTGGCACTGGAGAGTCCCTTTAAGTGGATTTTTGGTGCCTGAATGTCTGTGGATATATGTTAAAAATAATTCATATAATGTTTTCTCTTTCTTTTGTTTATAGTGTTTATGAATGCATGTTTGCATTTGTGCAGTTAAAGTCCATGTAAATTGCCATTTTTGCATATTGTGCCTGTAGAAATGCATATGTATATTTGTAGAATTGCAGTGTGTGTGAATTCAAGGATATATTTGAGTGTAGTGAAACTGTGTGTGGATGGAGGGATGAATTTTGTCAACTGCAAGAATATTAATGCAGGTTTTTTTACATGTAATATCCAAGTATTATTGTATGCATCAAAGTAGTGATGTATTTGTGTAATGCTGATATGTGTGAAAACCAAAGAATATTTTGTGGATATATCCAATTTAAATGAACAGGTTCCTTATATCATACAATATTATTACTGGGACTTAAATTCAGAATTGTGCAGACTCATTTTATCGAAATATCACTAAGTATAACAATAAATATAAATAAACAAAAATAAGTCCTGTGCTTAAACTCCCACTACTCCTGGGTGGCAGCAACAACTACAGTACACATCAGCCCTAATACATACAATAAAACCAAAGAAAAGAGTTACTTGCTGTGACAAACTCCTCTTTTCCTGTGAGTTTGCTACGAGTTTTTGGAGGGGCCTGTTTGCCAGCTTCCTACCCTGTGACTATGGCCCCTGCAATAGAACTGGCTAAAATACTAAACAGGCACTGTTCATGCAATTGGGACTATATGGTTAATTTACCGAATAGCTGCACGAACCGGAGACCACCATGGAGCTTGTTAAGCATTATTGATACATTGTTGCAATTTGCACCTCTGTGGTCTAAGTGTACGTCTAGCTGGCCGACTACGAGGTGGCAGCCACCTTGTTCGCATGGACCAAAACCGCAAATAGACTTCAGGGGGACTTTTCCACGAATGCTCTGGAACTATTTTCAGCATGAAAACTTTGTGGTTCCTGGTCGGTCCTCCAGCGGCACTTAGCCGCGATTCTATGGAACTATTTTCAGCTATGGGACCATGCCTGCAGTCGGTAAAAACTATGACTTCCATAACATTTCTGAACCCCTGAACTGATCTGGGTGATTTTGGGGTATGTTGGTCACCCAGATCAGGGCTATCAGGGGATGTAACATTTGAGGGGTTTTATGTATTTTTAGGGTACTTTTGGGGTGTTTTTAAAAAGTATGTTTTTTCTGTGCTTGGAGATAATTGGATTAGAATTAGTACAGTTACTGATCCTTTTATCTCCCAAGCAGGGAGGAGGGATTGTATGTTTGTTATGGGAGTGTTGGGTATTTAATCACTGTTGTTATTGGTCTGTGTCTTTGTGTTGAAGTCCTCAACAAGGTCCATGTGGGCGTACCCCTTGCATGGGGATCGTCATAAAAGGTCAAGTGTGGCCCCATTAAAGAGAGATTTGTTTACCCCTTCATGAAGTCTTGGCTCATGTTTGGGGAATTGGAGAACTACATTTACTCTGGGGATTGCTATATCACAAGAGCTATAAGCACTAGCTCTTATAAGAGCTGTTCCTGCTACACTCTCTGGACTAGGACAGGTCTACCCACTGGAAGCTGGATCCTGGTCTTGGGTCCAGGGTGGGTGGAGGACAGCGAGACTCCAACCAAGCTGCGGCGGTTTGTGGGGTTTACAGTGATTATGGTGTCCCAGTACAGTGCTTATGGTGCCCGCAAGTACTAGGAACCAGCAATTAAAGGAGCTATCCAATCAGGGTGCAAGGCTGTCCATCACACTTGCGCACTTTCCCAAATCCCTATGTATATTTAAATAATTGGAGGTTTTTTAGTATCACTCCAGTAGCCACTTAAGTGTAAGCTCAGCTGCCACATCAAGGCAAACCTCTTAGGTAAATCCTACACTAACAATTCACCTTGCTTCCTTCAGCTTCAGGCAACAATATATATTGTTATTGAAATTGATTTAAGTTTTCTAAAGAGAAGGTTTGTAGTTTTCATGAAGCTTTGCTTAGTTAATGCCTTTAACGAGTCTATGTGACTACACTGTCAATCAAATCCTATCCATCATAACTTGTAAAATATTTCCTTCTGAAGAAAAGATTCCATATGCCACAGTTTTTAATCATATGCATTTTAGGAGAGGGAGAAAATCAATTAAGGAAGAGATTTAACATCAAGAGCTAGTTTCTGAGTGAGTTATAGTTGACACTTGTAAAAATGAACATAACACATATTATAATGATGCAATCTTTACTGCATATTTTAATTATCTCATATTACCATCAAAGGGTAATTTTACCCTGTGGTAGCCTAGGTGTAGCTAATCAACTGTGCTGCCTAGATTTATAAGTTGCTAACTCTTCTACATTTTTCTAGTACCCAAAAGCAAAAGGAAATTATCATTGCTACATTTTTATCTTCATTGTGTATTTTTTTTTTTTTTAGTACAGGAATAGATAAATGTATTTTCAAGAAACAAAATAAGGTGTAGTCCAACATTACAGCACGTTTTGTAATGTTGCCATTTACAACAACACCTTACAGGTACGTTTAGGAAGTAGCTGGCATACCAGCCAAATGTCCCTCTTAAGGAGGGACAGTCCTTATTTTGAGTCCAAACTATATATTATATATAATATATACCAAAGCTCCAAAGCAATAATACTCAGTAATGTGTCTTTAATCAATTCATGTGGTTAAGGCGTGCTATGCCATCCTGCAGGAGGCCCGACTCTGCTTTTCATCCAGAACAGCATGTCATCGCGGTGACAGATTGTACCATTTGTTAAATTTGTAACATTGGTTGAGACATTGTCTCTGCCCCTCTATTCTTCACACTTTGATCTGAGGCAAAAGAGAGATCATTGCTAAATTGTGTCAAAACTTTATGTGTTAAAACATTATTTTTTAAATGGTATGCCATAATGGTAGAGATGTTATCACCCAGGCTGCCATTCTCTTTCAAAGAGCACAAGATACTGTAAAATTACTGTCATTACCAAACACAAATATAAGTGTTTTAAAGCAGGAAAAAGGATACAGATAGTCCTCACTTTACAAGTGACCTGTTTAATGATGACTCGGACTTACGACCAGCTCTCTAGCGCAAGGAATTCAAGGGATTCTCCATGTTAGAGAGCTGGTCTATACATAGAAAAGAACATAGACAAGTACACCAGAGCAGGGAATCCTTCAAATCTATGTTTGGGGAACATTCCCCAAACATAGATTAGAGGAAATCCCTGCTCTTGTGCATTTGTCTATATTCGGAGAAATGTCACCGAACATAGATTTCATGTATTCCCTGCACTGATGCACTTGTCTATGTTTGTCGAAATTTCCCTGAAAACAGACCTACACTGGTGCGAATGCTCTGTATCTCATTCTCACTTACCAACCAATTAGTTTTACGTCCGAGTAGTAAGAACGGAAGCCAGGCGGTAAGTGAGGAGCGTCTTTAATGACACTATCAACTGTAAAAGTGTAATTGGTGTGTGAAAAATGCAAAAAACAAATATGAACACCAACAGGATTTGTGACTTAGTGGCTACTAAAAATACTGAACATACCCCATTTTGAATACCCTGGGTTGTCTACTTTTGCAAATGGTATCCTATGATGGGTGCAATTCTCATTCCTGAGTTGATATATGATCCCAAAGGCAACAAAGGCCCAGTAAACCAATCTGGCAAATTTCAATGTGTAAAAACTGAAATTGTGTAACTGTCCAAAACACAATAAAATCTGTACATGGGGTACATCATTGGACTGCTGGGATATCACAGCATACAAATACAGTATGTGTATTTTATTGCATTAAATGCTAACAGTATTGAAAGATGCACAATTAAAATGCCATGCAAAACTTGGCTGTAAATATGCCACCTTCCTTAACGGGTTGAAGTACAACACAACAAATGTGTTTAAAAATCTGTCTGTGTAAATGAGATACACTGATCATGTTATGTATTAAAAAATATTTGCATATATTGTTGTTATTAAGTCACCTAAAATTTCACGGTGCAGCTTTACACACAATCACATCCCTAAAATTAAAGTGGTCCTCTTTGTATATTTGAAATGTTGGGAGGTACATATAGTTACATAGTTACATAGCTGAAAAGAGACTTGCGTCCATCAAGTTCAGCCTTCTTCACATTAGTTTTTTTTTTTTTTCAATTTATAATTTTTATTGAGTTATCATTTGTGATATACATCATTTCCATTGTATAGGTAATCAGTATACATATGTCCATTAATCAGTCACTTTCCTGGGGCAATTTTGCGGGAAGCTCGCTATGGGGTCTACTGGTAGCTATTGGGCAGGGGCGTGTGTCTGTGTGGACACAGATGGCTATCTGGGCTCAAGCTGGCCTAGGGGTTGTTGTGGTCTCTTTGTCTGTGGTTCGGGCGGGACTGGTTCGAATTGTGTGCTGTAGCGTCTGGGGTCCATCGCCCTAAGGCTCTTCCTCCTTCTGGTCTTTTCAGACTCTGTACTTTACTGGGGCTGGTCTTTGATCCGCCCACTTGGTGTTGCATGGAGTGTGGCTCTGTTGCGGGCCGGGGTGGCATTCCCAGTGCTTTGTAGCACGCCTCGGGATCATCTGTTGACGTCAAGGTGTGGGATGTGTCCCCCACTGTCACTTCTAGGGACCCCTCCATTCCCCATCGGTACTTTATGGAACAGTCTCTAAGTTTCCTGGCCACCAGTGCCAGTTTCCGTTTCTCCACCAGTACGGAGAATGGTATGTCTCCATAGATGGCGATGTTGCTGCCCTGGAATACTATAACCCCTTGCGCTCTGGAACGGCTCATGATTGCGTTCTTGACCCTTACGTCGCGTGTTACCGCTATGACATCCCTGGTGGTCCCTTCTGGTGCTGCTGGGGATTTGCGAACTCTGAATGCCGCGGTTATTAGCGGCGGTGTAGCCCCCCCCTCAACACCCAGGGTATCTATGAAGCTCTGGGTGTATAGTAATAGCCTCTCGTTTCCAATCGTCCGGGATCCCCCTGAGGCGAATATTTCTGCGCCTATGTCGAGCTTCCATCACTGTCACAGTGCGAGTTAGACTCTGTACCTGTGTGATTAGGTTCCCCACTTTTGACACGGTCTCTTGTAGTTGTGCATCTCTGGCATTCTCTTTCTCTTCCAGAGCTCGGACTTTGGAGTTGACTGTTCCCACCTCGGCTTGTACTACTTTCAGGTCCTCTCTCCACACTCTCCTGAGATCCAGCAGGAGTTTCTTTATGTCCCCCTTCGTGGAGGGTGCTGAGTCTTCGTCAGACTCTGATGCAGTTGAATCTCCACCTGACCGTTGCGGCGTGGAGGGATCCTCTTCCTCTGGAGACTCTTCTGACATTATGTTTTCCTCTCTGGCCTCGGGCGCCATCTTAGCTGGCACCCACGGTATGGGCCTTTCAAAGGAGAGTCGGATGTCGGGTAAGCGGGTTGTCTCTGTGTTCAGAACTTTCCTGTGTTTGTGCCCCATTGTTTCCTATGGTGGGGGGTAGTATTTCTGTCCGGTTATATTTAGTTTTTTTCGGCCGATATTGCGGTTTTGCTGTAGTTCGATCCGGAGCCTCGCACTTAGGCTTCCGCTCAGTCTCTTGGTCGGCCACGCCCCTTCACATTAGTTTTTTTTGCTGTTGATCCAAAAGAAGGCAAAAAAAACCCAGTTTGAAGCACAATTTTGCAACAAGCTAGGAAAAAAAATCCTTCTTGACCCCAGAATGGCAGTCAGATTTATCCTTGGATCAAGCAGTTATTACCCTACATTGAAAGATATCCTTGAATACTCTGTTTTTGCAAGTATGCATCTAGTAGCTGTTTGAACATCTGTATGGACTCTGATAAAACCACTTCTTCAGGCAGAGAATTCCATATCCTGATTGTTCTTACAGTAAAAAAACATTTCCTTTGCTTTGTAAAGTCCGGTTTGTGAATAGATTTCCACACAATGGTTTGTATTGGCCCCGAATATATTTGTATAATGTTATCATATCCCCTCTCAGGCGACGTTTTTCTAAACTAAATAGGTTTACATTTGTTAACCTTTCTTCATAGCTTTTATTAATTTAAAGCTATGCACTTTTTCTAGTGCCATAATATCCTTCTTTAGAACAGGTGCCCAAAATTGCACAGCATATTCAATATGTGGTCTTACCAGTGATTTATAAAGAGGCAAAATGATATTCTCGTCCCGAGAATGAATGCCCTTTTTCATGCATGACAATACCTTACTGGCCTTGGCCACTGCTGATTGACATTGCACATTGTTGCATTGTTTGTTGTCTATAACAATTCCCAAATCCTTTTCGTGTGTTGTTATCCCTAATTCGCTTCCATTAAGGGTATATGTTGCTTGAGTATTCTTTACGCCGAAGTGCATAACTTTTCATTTTTCAACATTAAATTTCATCTTCCATTTGAGTGCCCAGTCCTCCAGTCTATCTAAATTCCTCTGCAGAAAAGTAATATCTTACTCACATTGTATTTTTTTTTTACAAAGTTTTGTGTCATCTGCAAACACTGAAACATGACTTTCAATGCTGTCTTCAAGATCATTTCTAAACATGTTAAATAGAAAGGGTCCCAAAACAGACACTTGCCACCTCTGTCCAGCTTGAAAATTTACCATTAACGACAAATCTTTGTACTCTGTTTCTTAAAGCCAATGTTCTACCCAAGAACAAGCATTTTCATCTAGACCGATTTCCTTGAGTTTGAACACTAATCTATTGTGTGGAACTGTATCAAATGCCTTGGCAAAATCCAAATAGATCACATCCACTGCAACACCCTGATACTTCTACTTACTTCTTCCGAGAACGCAATCAAGTTAGTTTGACATGACCTGTGCTCATAAAACCGTGCTGATTTTTGCTGATAACCATGTTCTTCTCAAGGAATTCTCGAATATTATCCCTTAATAACCTTTCAAATATTTTACCAGCCACAGAAGTTAAGCTCACAGGTCTATAATTTCCAGGCAAGGATTTTGAACCCTTTTTGAATATAGGAACCACATCTGCCTTCCTCCAATCCTCCGGAACACTTCCTGAAAGAAAAGAATCTTGAAAGATTAAAAACAGAGGTTCACTTTTTTCTACACTTAGTTCTACCTAAGTGGAGGCATCCACCGGAGAGAGATGCAAGCCCCAGCGGGACCCCTGGAGCTGTGAGTTGGGTTCACAGCTGCAGAGTCCCACTGGACGCTGGAAAGTCCGTGCCGACCAATAGGTCGGTACGGACTTTCTCGCCATTCTCCTGATAGGCCGGCAAAAGTAAGTGCTGATTGGTTGCTGTGGGGTGCAAGCGACCAATAGGAGAAGGAGCGCCCATTCGAGCGGGGTTTTGCGCCTTTTCTCACGATTGGGCAGTGAAACGCCTATGCTTCATCTCTGATTGGGCGACAAAACGACTCCTCTACCAGAGCACCGATTGGTGCAAACGGATTTCGCACCCTTTCTACTGATTGGGAGGCGAAACGCCTCTCCTCTCTGAGCGCCGATTGGTCATTGCTTGGTTTAGACGCGAAGTTTGAATTGACCATCCTAAACCAAGCAATCCCGTGGAATTAATTTCGGGGATGTACAGAGCCTCAAGCCCAGACGTTGGACGATGATTTTTCAGGCTCTGTACATCCGAAAGCCCCGCTATTTGCAGGGATCCTATCTGGGACCCAGGGCTCTCCATAGAAATATGTTTTACGTGTGTGCCCCACTTCCTTCCCGGGGCGCGGAGCCCCTAAGTGTTCCCCAATGTATACAATGTGCTTTACTGTTGCACTATTTGTAAACCATCCCCCTGCAACCTGCGACTGAGGGATTTGTACTGAAAAGAATGGAGACCCCCTATGGGGGTCTGTGTATAAATTGCCTGTACCAATAAAGCATTCTCTGTTAGACTCCCAGAACTGTGTTTTGTCCAGTTACTGGGGGGGGAAGAAAGGGTTAATCACAGTGCCTGCTGTACCAGCCTGTGGAGGATGCAGCAGGGAAAGTCCTTGTAAGGACTCGAGTTTCCAGGACTGAGTGTCATCCAATAGCTTTCTAGATGCTATAGGAGTCTCCCAGTATGTGATTAAAGTTCAATTAACAGAGCAGAAGGTAAAAACTTTTAAAGTAAGTTAACATCTGATTGAAAATGATACCATTTATTTCATGTAGGGTGCTTGAGTTACAGCCATGGGGAGGTGTGACTAGGGCTGCATAAATAGAAACAAAAGTGATTTAACTCCTAAATGGCAGTGAGATCTCAGGCAAGGCCAGATTAAGAGCCTGGTGCTGACAGTTATGATGGGACTAATTACAGAATCTTATCGACCAAAAAAAAAAAAAAAAAACACTAAAACACTCCCAAGTGTCATGTATCTGATGGAGATGGTGCTGGAGGGAAAGAAAACAGCAGCTATAAGAAAATACATACGCTATTCTAAGCCATAACCCCTAACAGCAGTATCCAGTGAAGCAAGAAGTCAATAGGCGCGGTAAAAGGGTGTGCCACTGACGCAAATCACGTAACCTGCCAAAAGGGGCGAACATGCCCAAAAAGGGGGCGTGTCTGCCCAAAGAATTGGAAGGCCAGCCTGGCATGAATGCATGTCAGGCTGCCTGCCAATTACACAAGCTGGCTAACTAAGGGCATACTATGCAGACTGCACCCTGAGCTTGGCATAAATGCAACTAATGAGGAGCTCTCTCAACGCTTTCTAAGGACTGTCCCCTAGCACTTGCTGGTTCACTTGTCTCCTTACCTTCTTAATAGCAGGCAGAGGCTCCTGGTATATAGTCTGGGACAGAGAAAAGCTGTATGTAGTGAGTGTAGAAGAAAGGGAACATGCCACAGTGTTAGAGAGACCAAAGTCAGCATTACCTTAACTAATTTCATTGTCAGCCAGTCCACACAAGTTTTAATCTCATACATCCCTCTTAAGTTCCCATCCTTAAGCAAGAGTATGTGAAAAGTAGTTAGGGTTACCACCTTTCTTGGAAAAACATACCGGGCTTACTAATTTGCATAATCAGTTATGTATGTGTGACATGATGTAAATCACAAGGAGAGACATAAGAGAAAACGCTGTTATAAAATCATAGAAAAACTACTTGACATGGGAACACTGAGACACCAGGGAAAAAGACACTAGGGAAACTGGCTGGGAGACAAGGGGACATTGAGACACTTGGAGACATGGGAACCAAGACACTAGGGACACTGGAAGACATGGGGACAATGAGACACTTGGGGACACTGGGAGACATGGGGGCACTGAGACACTAGGGACATTGGCTGGGACACATGGGGACACTGGGAGACTAGGGGACACTGGGAAACTACTAAGAAAAACTACCACAACAAGAGGACATTAAATTAGAGGGGCAAAGGTTTAAAAATAATATCAGGAAGTGTTACTTTACTGAGAGGGTAGTGAATGCATACCATGTGCGTAAATGGGTATGTTTATGTAGATGTATCATGATGTTTTTTTGTATTGAGGTTAAACATCAAGAACTATACAAAAGTCTTTATTAACGTGATTATTGATGTATACCATTGAATGAATGTCTGTTTATGGTTCTATAAATATTTTATATCTCAATAAAAAGGAATTAATTTTTTTTTCTATCTATCTAACTGTCCAGTATATAATGTACTAAATACTATTTAAATATGTAATACTTTTTACAATAAATCATTTTTTTTTTGTATCTTGTGCCTGACCAGCACCGGGCAATTCTTCTCTAATCCAGGAGTGCAAGCATCTTGGTTTTCATATATATATATGTAAGTATAGACTGTTTTTCTGTTTTTCCTCTTCTTCCTCCATTTGGTTACTTTTTCTCACTTAATCCATGAACCAATAGTGGGAAAATACGCCCATCGGTGCATTGCAAAATATATACTTATTATTTATATTATGTATATATTTTGCAGTGCACTAATTAGGGATTGTTCTAGCCTCAGTGAGGGAATAATCTAAATTTTATTAAAGATAGGAGGCGAATATTTGCTTTACCTTCTTTACTGAAAACCTCCAGCAGCAAAGAAATAGTTAACAGAACTTTTTCAAACAACCAATCAGAACTAAATTACAGCAGTATAAAATCCCTCAGCCAGGCCTTTCCACTTCCTCTTTCTTTGATGAGGTTGAGCAGGAGAGCAAGGAAAACCAATGAATCCAACTTGTAACAGATACATCTAGAGAAGAAATCGCCAAAACCAGAGGGAAACCAGATTACACTGCAAAGAAAAAGAAACATTGTGAAAGTAAACTGTCAAGGCAAGATGTCATATCCATACAATATTGCTTCCATAGTATAATACATGAGGAATAAACACACACGGACAACCAAAACCATATATTAGAATAAAAATCTTTATTATACAACATAAGACCATTCATTGTAAAACATAATTTTCCTAAGTAACATAAGAGAAAAAATACACAATACCAGGGAGGGACACGTAAAAGAGTGAGAAATATTCGCCTCCTGTTTTTAATTACATTTAGATTATTCCCTCACGGAGTCTAGAATAATCCCTAATTTTAAGGCAAGACAGGAGGCTTCATATTTGCAATTGGTTTTTTTTTTGTTTTTTTTTTTATATTTATTGTTTTATCATATAACAAAGACAAGACAAATATTACATAAACGACCATACACTAGCATCTCTACTCTCAACGAACATCATGGGATCTACAGACATTTCAACATATCCATACCGACGGGAATATCTGGGGGAGCTCTCTGTATTTTCCACACTGTTCTATGAGCAGTTTGAAACCTACCGCAAAGATAACGGTTACTACCCAACCGTTTCCTGCGGGGTCTTCACTCAGGGTCCACTTTCCCTCTCAGTTTAGTTTGTCTAACCAATAAGCATTGTATGCTTTTTTCTTTGAAAAACCCCCTTGTGACTTTTCTAATTGAGATTCCATTCTCAACTGTAAGATTACTTGTAACATCAGCTTGTCAAAAGAAAAAGGTAGTGGATTCTTCCAATTTCGTGCTATAGTAATCTTAACCGCAATCGTAAAGTGGATGTATATAACCAGTTATTTCTGCTGTAATGCTTCAATATTTAAGTGTAATAAGGCATTCTCAGGAGATTTGGGGATAGGTTTACTTATTAGATTTTCAAGCTTTGGGAATGCTTCCTGCCATATATTGACAACTATCTTGCACTCCCACCAGATATGCAAAAAGGAGCCTATGTTTTTTTTACATCTCCAACATACTGATGAACTTAAGCTATGCATTTTAACTACTCTTGTTGGCACACGATACCATCTATTGATAACTTTGAATAATGTTTCTAATAAATTCAAACAATGGATGATTTTACAGGCTTTTGGCAGTACTGCACACCATTTTCCCCTATCTATTGTAATATTTAGTTTGTGCTCCCATTTTTGACATGCTTTGATCCTAAGAGGAACCTCCATTTGCAGTATTGAATGCTTTGCAATGGAAGATACCTTCGCCACTTTTTTACTGTTTAAGAGTGAGCATATCAGTTTTGTCCCTCTTGAGGGATTACTCATAATATTTTGTTTTAAGTAGTTTTTTATTCTCAAATATGTGAAAAATTCCCTAGTTGCCAACTGATATTCTGTTATCAGTTGTTGGAAAGATTTTATTTTACCGTTGACAAGCATTTGATCTATTTGCGTTATGCCTTTTTGGATCCAGCTACTGATATTTAAATCCTGGATATAATATGGGAGTAATTCCACTTTAAGATTTTGTGGGATTTTGGTCTCAATATTACCTTTTTTCCTTATTGCTTTCCATATGTCTAATATTGAGCAAATACATATATTGGATTGTCTAAGGTTCCGATTTTTTATTTCTGTTGGTCTATGCCATAATATAGAACTGAGATTTTTTACTTGGCAAATCTCGCTTTCTAAGATATACCAGCCTTCATCCTTTACACTATCTAATTGGGTTCTATATATATGGAAAAACTCGTGCGCTAAATAGATGTCCATAATATTTGGAAAGCCCAGGCCTCCCTCTTTGATCTTTTGAGACAGCAGTGTTTTATTAATTCTGCATATTTGCAATTTTAACACCCAGACATACAAACAGAAGAAACATGAGATTGTGGACGGAAATAAAAAGTATGGAATGTCTATTCCCTAGACAAAACAGAGAAGCCGAGAAATATCTGGAAGGGACCCACCAGCTTCTAGAGCTGCTGAAGCCCCAAAGGAACTCGCCAAACCAGCCGATGAGAGAAACCACCAAATCCAACGAGCAATCATAGGTGCAGAAACAGCACTAAATGGTCCTATGTAGGAAATCATCAGCTGCCCATGAGCAGAAGGGCAAAAGGACAAGGTCCTGTATGTATAGGCAACGTGCCGCACAGAGAAGTGGCTTATCTGGAATGCCAGTACCGGTAGGCAATCCTCTAATATCAATGGATGTGGATTCCCTTGTGGATCCCGTAGGAGACACCTGGAGATAAGGAGTAGTAGAGGGCCTTTGCAAGAAAACTCCAGCAAGAGAGAGAACCATGGTTATCTTCTCCAAAGTAATGTGACCAGGAGAAGCAACACTCCTAGGAGTGTGGTCCGATGCAATGTCCGAAATATCATGGAGAAAGGGGGGAACACATACTCCCAGGAGGGAGTCCAGTCTCGGAGAAACGCGTCCACCGCCTTGTTGAGGGGTCCGGAAGCCAACTGAAGAACAAACTCCTTCTGACAGTTTGTCCAGGATGCAAAAAGATCCAAATGAAGGGGGTCTCGGAATGAGTCCAGTAGTCGAAACAGTGAGTAGTGAAGTTGCCAATCAGTGGCGTCTCTCCTGTGTCGGGAGAACCAGTCCGCTACTTGATTATCCTGTCTCAGGAGATATTCTGCCACAAGTGACAAATTCTTGTCCAGACAGTATTGAAAGAGATCCTTCTTGAGATTCAACAGCAGTTTGGAGCGGGAAACCTCCCAACCGATTTATATAGTGGACAGCCGGGACGTTGTCCATGCAGAGAAGCAGGAAGCAGTGATTCTTCCCCTTAGTGAAGCTGCGAGTGGCGATCGATCCTGCAATTAGTTCCAGACACTACTACTAAATGTGAAGAGCTCTCTCCTCCGGAGTCCTCCTGTCGCCACACCATCGCAAGTAGTGCCCCAGCCCATAAAGCTGGCGCCCGATTCCAGGACAAAGTCTTTTTGCGGTCCGAAAATCGCCTTGCCGGTCCAGACCTCCATATGTCGAAGCCACCAATAAAGTTCCAGGCGGCTTTTTTCGAAAGCCACATGACTCGTTCGTATGAGGCCGATGATCTGAGACAGCGAGCCTTAAGGCGTGCAGGATCCTGGAATATGGCTTGAATGGATGACAACAGGCCAAACGTCTGGGCCAGGTCCCTTAGTGTTACCCGCGTGTCACAGAGCAGGCGTCCAATATCCTTCTTGAAGGTGGTCACCTTTGACATCGGAAGACCGAGCACCGCCTGAACTGAATCCACCAGGAAACCCAGAAACTGGACCAACCAAGAGGGAACCAGTTCCATTTTATCAACGTTGGGGGGCGAATACCAGGTCCTGAATCAGACGGATCAGGGCTGTGAGGTAGGCTTCCCTCAGATCCAGTTGAGAGAACCAATCGCCCGCACAGAGCAGGTCTCTGAGGAGATGGATGCCCTTCTTCCATACAAGGGAGATATTGCCCAAAGAGTGAGGTGGGCCAGTCGCCCACTCCACTAAGCCATTGTCCAGCACGGATAAATTGTCTGAATGAACCAGATCGGACGCCTCTTTGGCCATGCGTATCGGCCGTGGAGCGGTGACCTGTCGCGGAGGTTAGACAAAATTGATCCTGACTCCGGACACGGTCTGAGAGACATCTGTGCCTAGTTGAGAGACGGATAAATAGAACGTGACGGTTCAACTCCTTCGTGAAGGTGTCCCCGAAGAGTAGACCTAAGACATCAGGACCCAGTACATTGGAGGGCTGGCAGGATCCAGAATCTCACTGGGGTTGTCTGCAGTGGTTAGCGGGCCCTTTGGCGATCAGTCAGGATAGAGTCCAACACCGTCTCCCTCACGTAGTGGGAATGGCCGCTGAGATATTTTTGGAAGAAGCGGTTCAGCTGAAACTATTTTTTTCGATGTCCACGAGAATCTCCATCTAACTATCTCAGTTGTGTCTTTAATAATTTAGTAGAATATTGTTGTTTCATGCATTCATCAAAAGCTGAAAATGGCAGGCAATGCCCAAAGCATTTTTTTATTAATGGAATTTATGAAATTATAACATTAAAGTTAAATGTATTTATAATGAATTCAAAGACTATTTAGTTTCAGGGTTTAATGTTATCTCTTTAAAATGAAATCATTTTACTTATAGCTCCAGAACATGGCTTTTCGACTTAAATAGCTCATAAAATTATTTTGTGAACATTAGATAAACATATCAGTAATGAACTCAATGTAATTTGTGGAAGATTGACTGTTAAATTTTCTACCGAAAATAAAATAGCTCTCATAATTTGATTACTTTCAAATGATTACTTGTTTAACGGACATGATAAATTCTTCTCATAATCTTTTCTCAGTTTTGACAGAATGAAAACACCACTTCATTTTCAAAGCTGTGATGTTCTACTGTAAAAGTATAAGTGATGTTTATTTTCCATTATTACTTAATTGAGGTCAAAAAACTAATTGCAGTAGCTCAATTATGACACTGGAGAATAAAACATGATTGGGTGTTATATGACAAGACATGAAAACAAAAATTAGGTGTATCTCTTTGAAGGAGTAACAAAAAAATAATACCTTCTTGTAAATTTAAATCTTTCTAGCAAAGTGCTGACATTAATACATAGAGTGGAATTCCTTTGATCCAAGGGTTACTTATATGCCAGCTGTGAATTTTGGGCTTCCTGCGTATGGAGCTGAAAAAATTGTTATGGACTATATGAGTGACATACAGAAACCTCTCCTGTGTGATTGCGATATCACATATCTGACATTGGAAAAAAAGAAACTCAGCCATTGATGGACAGTAGAGACTGAGGACTGGGAAGACATTAAAAATAAAAAAGACAGATTCTCATGAATGGAGCACTGCTGTAGTAACAGCAGCTTATTTCATAATGAATAAACACAATGTAAATAAATATAGATCAACCCATTAATGCTGTTACAGGATAGTTACATAGTTACACAGCTGAAAAGAGACTTGCGTACATCAAGTTCAGCCTTCCTCACATTTGTTTTTTGCTATTGACCAACAAGAAGGCAAAATAAACCAGTTTGAAGCTAGGAAAAAAATAAATTCTTGACCCCAGAATGGCAGTCAGATTTATCCTTGGATCAAGCAGTTATTACCCTAGATTGAAAGATTATATCCTTGAATATTCTGTTTTTGCAAGTATGCATCTAGTAGCTGTTTGAACATCCGTATGGACTAATTATCAGATTATCACAGTAGCAGTGCCAACGTTTCAGTCCCACTGGACTTGCTTTGATAAAAGTCCAGTGGGACTGAAACGTTGGCACTGCTACTGTGATAATCTGTTGCTGCAATAAATAGCACTATTCATTTGAATAAAATTGAGTCCTGTGAGTACTCTCCTACAAGAGCACAACGGTTGAGATATTGATAAGATATATGGGATACAGGTTGTGTTATTTGGCTAACTGACCTCCCAGCAACAGCCTCCAGTCAGTGCAAGATTTCTCAAGGAAGAATTGTATTGTTACTACTAGACCCTACTGTTGGGAAGTATATGCGAAGTGTCTCACTGGGTGTTGTATTTGTGTGGTAATCTGATTATCACTTATTTTTGTAAAGGATAGGATTTTTGAACATCTAAAATCTCATGGATTTTACAAGATCAGAGACAACATGGGTTTACTTTGGGGAGATCATGCCAAACTAATCATATTGATTTTTTTGATTTGGTAACTAAAATATTAGATAAAGGTTGTGCAGTAGACATTACTTAAATAGATTTCAGTAATGTTTTTGACCCTGTCGCACATAGGATTATCAATAAACTACAATTTTTGAGTTTGGATTCCAGTATTGTTAAATGGGTTAGACAGTGGTTGAGTGACAGGCAACAGAGGCTTTCAGTCAATAGAGTATATTCCAAGCAAGGTCTTGTTACCAGTGAGGTACCTCAGGGATCTGTACTTAAACCAATTATCTTCAAGATTTTTATTAGTGATATTGCAGTGGGTCTTGATGGTGAGGTGTATATTTTTACTGATGATAATACGATTTGCAACAGGGTTGATGTTCCAGGAGGGATAAGCCAAATGGGAAACTATTTATGTAAACTAGAAAAATAATCAGACCTATGGCAACTGTCATTTAATGTGGATAAGTGGAAGATAAAGCATAAAAACCCTAGAGCACAGTATAGAATATTTGATACAATCCTAACCTCAACATCTGAGGAAAGTGCTCTAATTGGTTAGCTAAGAAGCCCCCCTCCATTATTTTTTAGAGCTTCCACCTGCCACCAATGGGTGGGGGATGGGGGAACATAATGTCCCCTCTTAATTTCAATAGCACCCACTGCTGGCTACAGGTGGGGGCTGGAAGGGACACTAGGTTCCCCTCACCTACTTAAACAAAGCCCATTAGTGGGGCACAGGTGGACACTATGTCCCCACCAATTTATTAATGTATTAGGTGACCCACCATGATGGGCATGTTCCATGTCGCCCTTTACTAGACTAGTAAATAGCTCCCTCAGCCTTACATGGGAAAGCCATGACGATAACAAATAAACAACCTATCTACTAAGCAACTCCCTAATTTGTTAACCTTAAATATGGCACTCACGTGGATACCAATTTAGGAAGTTATCTGCTCAAATTCTGCTAAACGGCTGCAAGATGCAGCTGCAGCACAGATTGTAAAATGTAATTCATCCAAATGAAATTCTAAAAGAAAATAACTAACAAATGTTGCCAAAAAAATTTTATGAAAAAATTAATGTAATTCGTTTCGGATAAAACTAAATTTTCAAATTCATCTGAATGAATTTCGGACAAAACGAAAATTTGGTAGTGCCCAAGTCTAATAAACACCATAGCATTTCTAAAGAAAGAAAAGGCAGTCAGCACAATTACTTTTACAATTAGTTTATATATTGTTACAGTATAACCCGTAGTAGTAAGGGTTAATACCGTTTGGGAGATTCACCTTTCGAAGGGAGCAACAACTCACGAACACTCGAACCCACCGAACTTGAAACATACGAAATCCTTTTCTCCTGGAACAGGTAAACGAATAATCCACAGTAGCAATTCCCCTCAAGTACGAGACGAGGCTCCGTATTGAGGGTAAAACAGGAATCTGGTTTATTATGGGCTACCTGCCCGGTATTTATGCAGGTTTTCCACCAGGTGGACACTCTCCTAGGGGACCTGGTGGAAAAACTGGGAAACATATTGTGCATTATCCAATCACAGAGTGGAAGACATAACCATTCCTCTTTTACAGTATAGGACCCTCCTCTCTGTCCTGGAGATAATTGTGAAGTAACTCAATTATCTCCGAGGACAGAGGCCAAACTCCATTTTATACAGAATAAGGAAAACACATAAAAATACACAATACAAGAACTACCGAACACAGGAGATACATTCAACACATCCCCAGATAGCTTGGATCTGAGCGCACATTATTACCGAATGGCACTCAGATCCTATACACACAGTTCAATCGCCATGGAGCCAAAGTCTTTCCCATAGTCTTTCGTTATACGAATGGGCTCCATGGCACAGCTATCTGTGATAAGTCTATTCGTGAAAATAAACTACCGAATGGACCGGCGTTCGTATGGGAGGTCAGCGACTTTCAGCGGTGTTCGTGAGAAACAGTGTCCGTTTTTAGTTCCATGAAATCATCGACGAACACCGCTGAGCATTCGTATGTCCAAGATGGCCGCCGCCTCGTGGTTGGCATACGAACGACGACCACCCAGTCAGCATTCGACAATTAGGAAGTGTCTGCGGTTAACCACAACATTCTAATGAGACCAAGAGGTTAACCAGCAGCACACTTCCATGCTGGGTGGCCGGCCGTTCTGTGAATTGTTCTGTAAAACAGGTAAACAAGCGTGGGGACAAGGAACAAGGAAATAGCCTAACAAATAGACGAATGAGGGAGCAATAAAAGTATTTCCCAGGCAGTTGGTTCTGTCACATATATACATATCGGAATCCGAAGAATGTTAAATGTCTTTGACCCATATGTATTTTTGCTGTATGTTTATTTTTTTTTTATCTGCATAAAATTGAAAGGCTTCTGAGAAAAACAGTTAATATTTTATGGTCTGACATTACTTTTTTGCTAGTGAAGTATGTGCTGAGTGAGGATATAACATTGTTAGATAAAGCAGCTGAATTGGAAGCAATTGTTAGCTATGCAATTAAAAGTGGATGATAAATTGCTTCGTAAGAGCAGCCTTCATTAGTATATGCTTAAGTGTTGTCTTATTCTGTAACCTTCTACAAAACAAACACATTGAAGATTTAGAAGAAAAACAAAAGTTGTATAATAAGTTTTAGATTTTTCTGAACTTCTAAAAAATAAATAATAAGAATAAGAATTCAGATTGTGATGCTAAATCAACAAATTACTAAAGCAACAAACACAGGATTATTCACTAAACATGTGCTGAAGTTGCTATGGTTAGAGAGAAGAAAGACTGCCTGTGGGTGGTCTCTTCTGTTTTCCTTTATCAATTATTTCATTGACAGAGTCTATGCCAGGCTTCCCCAAACTCCGGCCCTCCAGATGTTGCTGAACTACAACTCCCATGATTCTATAAATTAAATAGGCTGAGAATCATGGGAGTTGTAGTTCAGCAACATCTGGAGGGCCGGCGTTTGGGGAAGCCTGGTCTATGCCAAATAAATGATTGACGGGTGGGAGGAAAATCCATTTTTAAATATGTTTTTTTCCCAATTGACACATTTGCTAGAAAAGCTGTTGGAATTTTACAATCTTTAAAAAGAGCAAAACTAGTTTTGGGCAGTACAGTTGCCCTTAAATTTAAATTACAAAAGAGTACTGGGAATTTGTTAATTATATTATTATGTTATTATTTATATAGCGCCAACAAATTCTGCAGTGCTTTACAGTGGGTGGACGAACAAACATGTAGTTGTAACCAGACAAGTTGGACACACAGGAACAGAGGGGTTGAGGGCCCTGCTCAATGAGCTTACATGCTAGAGGGAGTGGGGTAAAGTGACACAAAAGATACGGATAGTATTAGACTAATGACAGTTGTAAGAGAGGAATCAGTCGGGAGCTATTAAATGTTTATTTGCTACGCCTTTATGAAGAAGTGGGTTTCTAATGATTTTTTTAAGGAGTGGAGAATGGGTGAGCATCTAACGGAGGAGGGAAGTGAGTTCCACAGGAATGTTGCAGCCCTCGAAGTCTTGAAGGCGAGCATCAGAGGTGGGAGTACGAACAGAAGATAGACTTAAGTCTTCAGCAGAGCATAAGGGCCTAGACAGGACATACTTGTGTATTAGGGAGGATTATTTATATATAATTAATATATAAACATATATCTAATTGCTAATTAACAATTACTCCATTGCACAAACCAAATAGTTTAATTTAAGTTTAGAAAGTATCATTAACAATTATAGACTTTTATTTCATACAATGAATAATTTTCCTTTATTTCACTAACAAGATTATTCACTAATGTCCGAATAGCCCCATACTGAATAGGGCAAAACAATCAGTCTTCATATAGGGTCATTTGGACTGCAAAATCTGCACATTGTTCACGATATTTAACAATGTCTGGATTTTGTAATTCTGACCCCAAACAAATGTATTTGCCTACTGGCGCAAGAGTTAATTATATTTCTTTCAACACAATTTGTGGTTCCTCCTACCTGGACTCATATTCTATGCAGATGCTTTGTACACAATTCCAGAAAAATGGCTGTGCCTCTGAATGTGTGCTGTTCCTGCTAACATCTCCCTCTAGGTTACTATGTGCTGGATTATCTTAGAGGCCTATCTGCAAATTTGCACCTTTGGTCCAGTCTGGCATGGTAAACATCCACTTCTATTGATTTGATGCCTATCTCCTGTTCCTGTGCTCTTAGCATCAGTAGAATCTTTTATACATGATTGTTTTTCAACCAATGGAAATATTTTTCCAACCAATGGAGAGGTTTGTCTCGCCATTGGAACCTCTTCCTCATTTGCATGCTTTAATGTTGCCTCTTAGCATTCCCTTAGCAGTTTATGCCTCAGTGCCATGTTTGTGATGTACTTGTGGATGCTCTGTTTCATTAAAGACTGTGACCCCGGCACTCATCAGGTCACAACTCCACTGATGTACAGGCCCTGGGGAGTAAGCACAGCTAAACGGACAAGGGCACATGTATGAGTGTGGGAATGATGCTGGTGATTGGCTGTATGTGTGTAGGGGAGTGGGTATGGGTTTGGAGTGGGGCAGGGATCATCTTACCTCAGTGCCTTTTGGGATTCTGGCCAGCAAACAACTTCCCTGCCTCTGCACTCCTGTTTGTCCTGGGCCTGGTGACTTTTCCTGCTTGAGGGATGGATATAGAAAGCATCCTGTCTGCCCTCGAAGCCGCAGCTGCCCTGGATGGCAGTAGGCACCTCCGTGAGCACTATGCTCACCTCCAACCTGGTCTGGCCGCCAGTGTGGGTCCCCTACGCCCCCGCGGTAAGGCCTCTGCTGGGGCCACCATCGTGGCTACAGCTCCTGGTAGCCACGGGAGCACGGGCTGGTCCTCCGGCCCGCCTGCACGTTTGAGCCCAGTTGCTTCACCTCTGGCCCGGTATAGGAGCCAAAGCCCGGGCCCGAGGCACCATCAGGCCCGTGTGTCAGCTCCATCTGACATGCAGCCTGCTTCATCTGCAGTCTCCCACGCACCCCCTGGCGTTGGATAGCGGGCCGGGGGCACCAGAAGAACTACTCTGCAGCTTGGGGGTCTGGGAGGCCTTCCCAGCCCCCACGGGGTCGGAGCACTGGCAGATCCAGAGCTTGGCCTGGGGTGGAGGGTGGGCCAAGCGGGGCATGGCTGTGCCACCATTGGGGGTTGAAAGGTGGTCCTCCCCGGGCTCTGGTGGCTCCTCTGGGGGTGAGGGTCTCCAATGTTCTTCTCACAGGATCTAGCGGCTGTTCCTGGGACTGTCCAGCAGACGGTGCCTGGTACTGCTGCAAGGCTGAGCAGTGCTGAAAATTAAATTACCTCTGTCCTGCCTAGATCGTCTTTGTTTCCTTTGCTGCAGGAGGTTCCTCGGGCATCGGCTGGTGAGTACACTAATTGTTCTGTCCTCCAGACTTTATTCAGTATATTTGTTTTTTGTTGTTTAGAATAACATGTTTGGTTCATTTACTTACACCAGCTAGTTATGTAGAGCTCAGGCACCATCTACTGTTCCTCTTTGGTATAACTCTAGTTCTGCATATATTGTAACTCAGGAGGTTTAAATAAAGTTGTTAGAAAGCACAGCATTATGGGCAGAACTTGTACAGGAAGTGTATCAGCCTCCATCTTGGGAAGATACAGTAAGCAGCAAGTCATGTACTTCTCATCCCTAGCCATCACCCCTTAGAGAGCTTAAAAAGTGAGTTCTTGTTATCCTATCCTGTATTATTGATCATTGTTTCTTTGTTGTATGCAATACTGTACTGATTGAAGTTTATTTCTACCATTTGTAGTTTCAACTGGCTTGTTCTAATAAATTTGAGATCAAAGAAATATGGTATCTGAAGTTTATGGAGCAGGAAGGTTTAGCTCTCTGTCCTAGAGACAGAACACAAATGTCTCTTCCTTTCAGTCCAGGGGTTCCTCGCTGGGTGGGTTTCTGTCAGGGCTTAGGTTTTTTCTAGATCAGTGGGAGCGGGGAGTGCAAGCAGGTGGGGTCCCCCCGTTAGATGGTCAGCTTCAGTCAGTGTGCTCCTCGGCACTGCAGCCACAGGGGTTTTTGGGTGGCCATGCTGGCATCCCTGCTACTGCGTCAGGTGCCCCAGCGCCTGCTGTTGCTGGGGGGTCCCTAGCATTTGGTGATCCTCCGAGTGTCGCTGAATTTGCACGTAAGTCCGCCTATATGTGTTGGTCGGGGCCCTTGGGCTTGCACCTAAAACAGGAGGTTCATGAAAAAATTTGGAGGGGAGAATTTGTTGAGATTTGTTCCCTCCTCCCCATGGAGGAGGCTTTTCCTTTGGTGGAAAAGGACGGGAAAGTATCCAAAAAAGACAAGGAGAAATACCAGTACCTAAAGATCGCTAAGACTTTCTGGAATTGGATTCGTGCGTTTGCGATCCTGGCCAGTGTCATTGGGGAAAGGGCTCCACAGAAGTGCTCCGCATTGTACTGCTACCAGGATACCATTTGGAATTCTTGTTGTACCTATTACGGCCTGGGGTGGTGGAAATATGACAAGCAATTCCATCAACGGTTGGCAGTTTCATGGGACCAGATGGACATTGGCCTCTGCCTCTCCATTATGACCTTGGGCGGCGCAAGATTCAGCTGCACTGCCTGCAGTCGCTCCTGGGTAAGGTGAATTTTACCTGTCGGATCATGCCCATGGGGCGGGTCTTTAACTGGGGTCTGGCTGCGGCGACGGCTGGGGTCTCCGGGTTCCGTAATTTCATTTGGCTTACTCGGCCACTGCGGGAGGATTTCTTGGCTGCATATAATGGCCGGTCCTACTGGCAAAGGCCGGAGGTTTCTAACGCCGACCTCCACCTCTTTACGGATGTGGCTGGCTCTGTGGGGGTTGGGGCCATACGGAGGGCTACTGCAGCTCTTGGACTGCTGGGAATCAAAGGGTAAGTTCTTCCTCTGCGATCTCCGCGTGTTTTTCCAGTCTTAGCTTCCTATTTAAGCTGTGCAGGTGGGAAGATTTGACTAAAGCATTTGTAGTGTGTCAGGCGCTTAAGGGCTTGCGGCGCCGTGCTGCTTCAGTTGACGCGAGGCGGCCAGTCTCCACGGTACTCCTGTCGAGACTCTGCGGGGTGCTCCAGCAGGTCTGTTACTCGTTGTTTGAGGCCCTTCTGTTTAAGTTGGCATTCTTTGGGGCCGTGCGCATTGGGGAATTGGTGAGCCCTAGTAGGCACAACTGTGGAGGGGTGTTGTTTGCCGACGTTCCGGGGCGGATTTCGTTTCTAATCCGGTGCTCTAAAATGGATGTCCTCGGAAAGGATAAATGGGTGCGATTAGGTGTTGTTACTGGTTCGGATATTTGCCCGGTTACTTCCTTTCGGGAATTCTGCGAGCTGCACCCGATTTCCTATGCCCCTCTTTTGGTTCATGAAGATGGGAGTTTTCTTTTGCATTTTGAATTTGAGTTTTTCACTCTGGGCTGGAGGTATTGGGGGTTGACAGTAAGGAATTTGGTGGTCATTCATTTAGGATTGGAGCTGCCACTGAAGCTTCTAGGCCGGGTATGTCGGCGCAAGTGGTTCAGAGGATTAGGAGTTGGGCATCTGGGCATTTTGTCTCATATGTTCGTCCTTCCCACCTCCTAAATTGACGATTTTCTCCTTAGGTGGGAGTCCCTCCAGGGTCTGCGTGATCGGGCACTCGTATGTCTTCTGGGCCGGATTAAATTGAATCGGAGGTTCTCTAAGTTCATTTTAGGGGTTAAAGGGATCCCAGTTTGCCACAGGGTGTTTGAGTGGGAGGCGTCTAATTTGTCCAGGAGTGATGGCATGCACCTCACTGAGGTCTGGCTCGACCTCTATAATCTCTCTATCCAGGAAGCGGTGGAACATGCCTTGGTTGGTTTGGATGGGGCCCCACTGATGATTTTAGGTTAAAAACAGCGGGGTTGTGGCAGGGAGCATGTCCTTGCCACAGGGTTGGGGAGTATCAGATGGAATGTCAGGAGATGGACAAGGTGGGTCTCAATCTCCCCTACTCTGTAAGGTAAACTTTTCAGTTACTGACTTTGACGTGCCCACCGAGCTAAAAGCTGGCTGGTGGTGAGCATTTAAAGGAAAAGGGATTTTTGGTTTGGACGAGGGGGGAGGTGAGAGCCCAGTGGGCAAGTTTTGGTGCAGAGGCACCTGGTTAAGTTCGTTGGCAAGGACGGTTAAAGGCTGTAGGGCAATAGGTGGTAATTTATATGTTAAGTTATGGTTTATGTATATATATTAATGTGCTTATTTGAATTGAAGGTTAATGTGACAAAGTGCCTTTCGCCACTTGTGCCTGGAGAGGACTACTTGCCAGCCTCCTGCCATGTGACTACGGCCCCTGGCATGTATTGCCCTTTAAGAACGTATTTGGGCATAATGGATTTTTATTGTGCTGCTGCTGGCCCTTTAACTCCTAGGAAAAGGATCTGTACTTTTAAACTGGCACTTTGGATGCAGCCGTAGTGCCGAAGTGTCCGCATTCTAAAACCGAACACGTGGTGGCGGCCATTTTAATTCATTCGAACGTGGTCAGCGGTGTGTGCCGTCAAATTTATGGAACTGAAATCGTCTACAAAACGGCACGAACACCTCGGCACGAACACCTGCTTCCTAATGCATTCAACAATTTGAACGCCCTTCGACAGTTCATTCGACAATTCAAATGGTTGTCGTTCGTCTGTTTGAACTGACTTTTACATGGGAAATAGACCGCCCGCACAGCCTGATTCTCTGGAACTCTTACTAAATTCAGTGGGTTAATGTAATTATCTCAGGCAGGAAAATACACATATGCTTGGATACCTGATATATATATATATATATATATATATATATATTTGTGTGTGTGTGTGTTACTGTTTTTTTTCTATATACCTGGACTACACCCTTTTGGATCAACACACAAAGCCAATATTATCCACAGGTGTGGATTCTACCACCCAGCCAGGCGCTTCAATGGGAACTAATTTATAGCTCCAAACATTGTGCAAGTCCTCTTTTTCTCCTCTCTCATCCCCTCACAATTACCAACCTACTACGCCAGACTATTCTTTGTTTTGGTTTTTTGCCTTTTCTCTCTCTTATTTCATATCGACTTGGACCTGAGGATTTAACTAAGGCGTGGCTCCCTTTCCCTTCTATAACTTATTTAACAATAGCTTTTCTTCGATAGACTCCATTGACCACATGCGCAGGGCTCTCAACAAATTCCATTTCACCTTTGACATTCATAAAGGGTATTATGTCATTATATGCCAACCCAACAGCAATAGTGTTTAATTCAGGGTTCACCTCTAGACCCTTCCCAATAACAAATTGAAAGAGGCAGGGATGCCCACTGTCACTCTGCTCCTTTGTTTCAGCCCTTGAACCCCTAGCACTTTTTTTTTGTGCAACGTTTAAATGATTGAGAAGCAATTTCTAGTTAGTTTCTATCTGGGAATGAAAATGGACAAATCAATCCCAGCACTGACAAACACAACTTTACACAACTGTTCAATAGGTTGAGAGAGGAGATGACCAAATGAAGAGAGATTGGGATCTGATGGGCACGTCACCGCAATGCATCTAAAATCCTCCCCAAATTTCTATACTTAAGAATGCTGCCAATTACACCCCCCTTCCCTCTCCATTGTGCTACAAATGTTTAATGAAAAATAGAATGGACAACATATTACCTTACATGGAATAGTGGAAGAAGGGGGGGGAGGTGCATCCCTGTATATATATATATATATATATATATATATATATATATATATATATAGCGATTACCGATATACATAGATATATACATACATATACATATATACATATATACACACACACATATATATGTATGTTTAATGTTTATATACATATATACACACACACACACACATATATATATACACACATACACACACATACACACACACACATATATATATATATATATATGTATATAAACATTACAAATACACAATCCAACCCACTCGCTTATTCACTAAACAATGATTCCAAATCTCACAGATTGTAATAGTTGCATTTAAATACACCTCCCTAAGGCAGAAAATAATGGGGGTTTAGTTACATCATATGATCATATATTGCATAAGCCTGTCACAATGTCAATGTATCCTATTCTTGGTTTCATATATATATATATATATATATATATATATATATATGCGCAAGGGATCCTGCACTCACTTTGATTTAAATAGTCTTGCCCGGTGCAAAAATACAAAATATGGTAAGCTAGCACTCTCAGGACTTTATAAAAATAAAAATTAACTTTTATTAGCTTACAAAATAAAAAATCAACGTTTCAGTCTGTCACAGCAGACTTTCATCAGGAGGATCCAGGTCTGAGACTGGTGACTTCTGCAATGTTTAATATTAGATATGTAATCAAGGCAACTAGAAAACAATCATTAGGCCTAGCTAATGGACAAAGTTACAGTTAACATAATAGACTAATGGGGTTATGATTTTATCACTCTACTGCAAGACACAGAATTATTGAGCGCCGTTTATCAGCCCATAAATGTATATACACCTTTCCTATCTTTTTAGCTATAACTAAGAGGTAAGAGTTTTTTTTTTTAAATTATTATATTGTGCATTGTGTTAATTTCTATAAGCCAGCCTATACTCATATAGAATACATATCTGTTGTATCAATACGTTCCCCTAGTGAGGTATACAAATAGGCCAGGAATAGTTACATTTGTGTTTTAGTAGTACTATTATTATTTTTATATAAACTTACCTGGATACGTGATAGTACATCAAGAACATAGTACACTTTCCAGTTTGATAAGCCCAGTTAGGGGGCAGGGCCTGACCGCCATGCTGGAAAGAGGCACAGTGAATCGGCTCCTCACCAATTTATCTTTTCAAGCAAATATTCTACCTTCTCATGCCACATTTTGGCCCCAGCTGATGTTAACCAGAGTGCGGAATCCCTTGTTCAATTTTACTTGCAAGGTTCTGCACCTGCCCTGCCTGCAGAGTGCTCCAACTGACAGCAGAAATTCGAGACCTGGAGTGAAGAGTTGGCAGGAGAGCCGGCCGGTCTCCTGTTGCTTAACCTACCGGTGCCTCCTGGCTATAGCCCTGCATGGTGTGATGATTTTGGCAGACCACACTTCCTATGTGGCCGACACGTATAGCTTTCAGTCTCGATCACTGGCTTACCTGGAGGCTGTCCTGGCAAGCATAGAGGAAAAAGCGGCACCTAAATCAACTGACTCCCTGCCCACTGCAACAAGTCAGTAGATAAGTGGAAAGAAGATGGAGTGGTAAACTCTCCGAGCAGTCTCAGGACTACAACTCCCACTCCCACCACCCTGCTTAGACTGCGGGCTGCTCTGCCCCTAGCCCCAAAATGCCAGCCTGCCTCATAGAAGTCCGCCAGACGCTGCCGACGACTCCTACCTCTATGATGCTCCGAGGCCCTACACAGTCATCTGACTGGGATAAAATCTGGCAGAGTGAGTGCCGAGTTGGCAGACTGAGGGTTCCAGCTCCTGGACAGGGCTGGAGGGATGACCCTGACTGGTGCCATTCTACTGCACTTAACCCCTTAAGGACTAAACTTCTGGAATAAAAGGGAATTATGACATGTCCCAAATGTCATGTGTCCTTAAGGCGAACTTCCCATGCATTCTCACAAGCTACCAAGTCACAGACACAGGACAGTGACTCTTGTTAAAGCCTGGGCTCACAGAAATTTACAACTGAGGCATCATGAATCAAGGCAAGCTCAACTCCTGGAGGGCCAGTGTCTAATGTGGAGTCTTGAGAGGGAGCGAGGAGGCATTCTTTTTAGCAGATGGACTCTCTCTCATGACCCCTTAGCAGTGAGAGCACTGCAGGGTCTTATCACATCTCTGCTTCACTTCATGTTTTATTTTCTAGTACCCAGCGGTATTCATATTTTGCCAAGCATGTTACCTAATCAGTTTCATCTTATTTACATAGAGCTTATTCCTCTCATGTCTAGCTAGCTTTAACTGCTATCTAGCAAGCTGTGTACAAGCGTTGTACACTATGTATATTACTATCTGCTTAGCCTTGCCAGCTAGGAGTCCTGCTCCTCTCCACCCTGTTCCAAATTATTATGCAAATTATATTTTTCTCATTTATCTAAATAATTGATGTAAATAACAGTCAGCATAATTCTCATGTTATCAACTATTAAGAGTACAATTCAAATGTGATTGAACAAACCTCCTAATGATAACAGTAATATTTTTAAACATAAAAAACTTACAATGCACTTTTCCAAATTATTACGCACAGTAAGTTTCAAAACACTTTATAGGTTGTAAAGAACTGAATATTGTCATTTGTTGTGTTTGCAGCATATTTACTGAAATCGAAAGCTATTTCAATCAAACTTATAACAACTTTTTAAACATTTTAACAGGTCACGTTACATTTTAACATAGGACCCCTTATTTGATAGCAGCTTCACAAGTCTTGTATCCATTGAACTTGTGAGTTTTTGGACAGTTTCTGCTTTAATTTGTTTGCAAGATCTCAGAATAGCCTTCCATAGCTGCTGTTTGGATGTAAACTGCCTCCCACCCTCATAGATCTTTTGGTTGAGGATGCTCCAAAGGTTCTCAATAGGATTGAGGTCAGGGGAGGATGGAGGCCACACCATGACTTTCTATCCTTTTATCCCCATAGCAGCCATTGATGCAGAGGTATTCTTTGCAGCATGAGATGGTACATTGTCATGCATGAAGATGATTTTATTACGGAAAGCATCGTTTTTCCTTCTGTACCAGGGAAGAAAGTGGTCAGTCAGAAACTCCACATACTTTGCAGAGGTCATCTTTACACCTCTGGGGACCCTAAAGGGGCTGACCAGCTCTCTTCCCATGATTCCGGCCCAAAACATGACTCCACCACTGCCTTGCTGACGTCGCAGCCTTGGAATAGTTGGAATAGCCTGCCTACAGCCATTAGACTCTCCCCTAGTGTTCAATCGTTTAAGAAATGACTTAAAACCCATCTCTTTAGGAAAGCTTATGGCCTCTCAGAGTAACATCTACCTCACATACCTGTCTCTTGCTCTCTCCTCCAGCTCTGCCTCACCCCCGCCTTATTTGGTTTCTAATTCCTGTCCTAATGTGTTTTATACCTTACCTCCTATAGACTGTAAGCTCGTTTGAGCAGGGACCTCTTCAACCTATTGTTCCTGTACGTTTTCTTGTAATTGTCCTATTTATCGTTAAACCTGCCCTCTCATAATATTGTAAAGCACTACGGAATCTGTTGGCACTATACAGGGAGTGCAGAATTATTAGGCAAGTTGTATTTTTGAGGATTAATTTTATTATTGAACAACAACCATGTTCTCAATGAACCCAAAAAACTCATTAATATCAAAGCTGAATATTTTTGGAAGTAGTTTTTAGTTTGTTTTTAGTTATAGCTATTTTGGGGGGATATCTGTGTGTGCAGGTGACTATTACTGTGCATAATTATTAGGCAACTTAACAAAAAACAAATATATACCCATTTCAATTATTTATTTTTACCAGTGAAACCAATATAACATCTCCACATTCACAAATATACATTTCTGACATTCAAAAACATAACAAAAACAAATCAGTGACCAATATAGCCACCTTTCTTTGCAAGGACACTCAAAAGCCTGCCATCCATGGATTCTGTCAGTGTTTTGATCTGTTCACCATCAACATTGCGTGCAGCAGCAACCACAGCCTCCCAGACACTGTTCAGAGAGGTGTACTGTTTTCCCTCCTTGTAAATCTCACATTTGATGATGGACCACAGATTCTCAATGGGTTCAGATCAGGTGAACAAGGAGGCCATGTCATTAGATTTTCTTCTTTTATACCCTTTCTTGCCAGCCACGCTGTGGAGTACTTGGACGCGTGTGATGGAGCATTGTCCTGCATGAAAATCATGTTTTTCTTGAAGGATGCAGACTTCCTGTACCACTGCTTGAAGAAGGTGTCTTCCAGAAACTGGGAGTTGAGCTTGACTCCATCCTCAACCCGAAAAGGCCCCACAAGCTCATCTTTGATGATACCAGCCCAAACCAGTACTCCACCTCCACCTTGCTGGCGTCTGAGTCGGACTGGAGCTCTCTGCCCTTTACCAATCCAGCCATCTGGCCCATCAAGACTCACTCTCATTTCATCAGTCCATAAAACCTTAGAAAAATCAGTCTTGAGATATTTCTTGGCCCAGTCTTGACGTTTCAGCTTGTGTGTCTTGTTCAGTGGTGGTCGTCTTTCAGCCTTTCTTACCTTGGCCATGTCTCTGAGTATTGCACACCTTGTGCTTTCGGGCACTCCAGTGATGTTGCAGCTCTGAAATATGGCCAAACTGGTGGCAAGTGGCATCTTGGCAGCTGCACGCTTGACTTTTCTCAGTTCATGGGCAGTTATTTTGCGCCTTGGTTTCTCCACACGCTTCTTGCGACCCTGTTGACTATTTTGAATGAAACGCTTCATTGTTCGATGATCACGCTTCAGAAGCTTTGCCATTTTAAGAGTGCTGCATCCCTCTGCAAAATATCTCACTATTTTTAACTTTTCTGAGCCTGTCAAGTCCTTCTTTTGACCCATTTTGCCAAAGGAAAGGAGGTTGCCTAATAATTATGCACACCTGATATAGGGTGTTGATGTCATTAGACCACACCCCTTCTCATTACAGAGATGCACATCACCTAATATGCTTAATTGGTAGTAGGCTTTCAAGCCTATACAGCTTGGAGTAAGACAACATGCATAAAGAGGATGATGTGGTCAAAATACTAATTTGCCTAATAATTCTGCACGCAGTGTATAAATGGCAATTATAATAATAATAATACCAAGACTATATCCAAGTTGTAAATATGCAATTTATGTCATTAGACAAAGAGATTTGTATAGCCTAGTCTTTAAGATTTAATTCCAGTGACACATTAATTAAAAGGGCTATTTAGATACATTTAAAATAGTATGTAATGCAATTGATTCCTTTCTAACCTACTAATGAACCATAGTTGACTGCACTGTGCTGATTTTTCTACTGTTTTTTCTACTGCTTTGTATAGAATATATGTTTCCTGCTCCCTCTGCTGGACAGATGTAAAAATTAAACAACCTCAGAAAGTCATGAGTTTTTTTCCCTAACCGAGTTATTCACTAATGTTTGGATTTTCAATACATCAAATGGAAAAAATCTGGTGAAAATTACTGAATTCCAACTAGAATGGCAATGCCTTTATTTACTAATGTCCACTCAGGATCAAATTTGGTCAGTTCGATTGGATTTGCAACCAATTTGAATACAGGCACCGAATGCATCCAGGCAATTGGTACAAATTTGGTCTGACTGACCAAATTCTGACCAGAATTGGCTTTAGTAAATATGAGAATTGTCATTCCGGTTGGAATTTGGTTATTTTCACCAGATTTTGTTCAGCCAGAGTATAGGATTTCATATATTCTCATAGCACCAGTTTTACTAAAATTTAGGCCCGGATTTACATGTCAGCCACAACATTATAAGGCCACCCCTGCTTCCCAACCCTAAACTAAGGTAGATAAAGTAAGTATAATATATTTATTTATATTTGACAACGGCATGTAGAAAAATATATGTATGTTTATATTTCTGCTCTGCTTGTCATGTATTGTGTAAATCTGTAAGTGTAAGATGTTAGAAGTGGTTAGAGTAAAGTGAGGTTTAAGGTTTGAGAGGGGTTAAAATTCTCTGTACTTTTTGCCTGGGTTGTCAGGCATGTCAATCAAATTTTAACTAATTAAATCACATAATTATGTTAAAATATTACTTAAATATACACATAGAATTTTAATACATATATATATATATATATATATATATATATATAGACTACGTGTACACTTATGAAGTTATTTATGTAATTATATATATTTATCTGTATGTATATATTCTCGGTTATTTGTATTTTATAGATAGATAGATATAGAATGTCATTCTAAGTGTATTTTGTTACCAATATATATTAATAACACAATACAGTTAGAATGAAATTACATATGTATATATAATTTTTTTTTTTTTTAAATATTTTATTTTATTATTGTATTTATTATTGTAATTATACGTGTATATATAAATATAAAATATATATAGATGTATTATATAATATATTTATCTTATATATATGTAACATCATTCTAAGTGTATTTTAATACAAAAATATGTACTTAACATTAATATTAATATTAAAATACATTACGTATGACGTTACATATATATAAGATGTATATATGTAATATAGATATATATATATAAATGCATTTAATTTATTTTAACATGTATATATATTTTTTTATTTTTAATACTTCCCACCAGCAGGGGGACTGTCTGAGATTTCAGACAGTCCCCCTGCTGGCAGATCCACAGCCAGCTATAGGGGCCCCCGGGGGCCTCATTTGCCATGGGAGGGCTGCCAGGCAGCCCTCCAGAAGAGGATCGCGGCGGAGGTGAGTAGTTGGTGGCTCCTGGGGGCTTAAGCCGTTACGCATTTAATGCGGGACGGCATAGAACGCAGTAACGGTATTAAGGGGTTAAACAAAGGCTTGAGGTAAAGGTTTTTTTTTCAAGTTTAGGCTTTGAGTGCTGGAGTTTGAAGGATTATTTGCAAAGTAATCACCCACCTTTGTTTTCTGTAGAACAGTAAATCTCATATGATTGATAATATCAGAGCTGCAAGAGTGGTTAAATAGTTTGCAACACTAAACACTTCCTCTGCAAGTTACTTCATGTCAGTTCTTGCCCCGGGTGAAATCAGGTAGGGGGGTGCCACCAGGGCTGGACAGGCTTGGGGCTCTGTGAGCTGTGTGGCTGCACAGGTTGCCATAGCAGCAGGGGCGCCGGAAATCCGACACAGCTCACACACGCAGGGGCTGGGACTGGGAGCAGGATACCTGCGCTGAGAGTTGGGGGCGAAGCCAGATTGACCGTGGGGGCAGAGCCATGTTGCATGGGGCGGAGCTAAAGGCAGCCTCTTACTGCTGCACACAGAGGGGAAGCAGGAAGGATTCCCTGCTTCCCCAACTCGTACACAACAGGGACTGAATCCACTCCTCCTCCAGCCCAAGCTGACTATAAGTGAGATAGAGTATGTGCTGTGTGTAACTGTGATTGTGACTGTTTTTGACTGTGTGTGTGACTGTCTGTGTGTGTGTATGTGTGACTGTCTGTGTGTGTGTGACTATGTGTGTGGGACTGTGTGCATCTGACTCTCTGACGGTCTTCGACCTGCAGTGAGCTGGCAGCCGGGATATGATGTAATTGCGGCCTCGGCGTTATTACAGGGCACACGAGGGACATGTGCAGGAAGAGCACAGAGATCCCAGCAGCAACCACTGACCACCAGGGACTGAGGATCTAGCCCTTATAGAGCAAGGTGGGGGGGCTGGATGGACCTCTGAGTTATTAAATGTGTGTGTGTATTTATGTAATGTTTGTGTGTCTGTGATTGTATGTGTGTGGGTGTGTGATTGTGTTTGTGTATATCTGTGATTATGTGTATGATCGTGTGTATCTCAGTGGTTAAGTGTGTTTTGTGATTATGTGTGTGTAGGTCTGTGATTGTGTGTGGTTATGTGGGTTTATGTATTTGATTGTATGTGTGTGTGTGATATATATATATATGCACGCATGCGCACATAGACATACATCTATTGTGTTATTGTGTGTATATAAATGTGTATGTGTTTAGTAGATAGCTCCCTTATTTGGTGTCCTTAAATATTGCAATTCCACATAAGGATGACACATACGGGATTTATCTACTAAACAACTGAAATTAAGAAAAGGGCATTTTTTATTTTGATCTTTCAGCTGTTTAGTAGATAATTCCCTAAATTGGTGCCCTTTGTGAGATTTCCATATTTAAAGATACCAAATTAGGGTGCTGTTTAGCAGATAGCTCCTTATTTGGTGTTCTTAAATTTGGCAATGCCACATAAGGATAGCAAATAGGGGAGTTATCTGCTAAACAAAGATCAAAATTAAGAGGTGTCAGCCACCCCACAACAAGAAATCTGGATGGCTATCTTATGTTGCCCCCCCCTATATATTGTTCCTAGAGTCGCCACAATGATTGCATGTGTGTCAATGTGTATCTGTGTGTGACTGTGTTTCTGTGTATCTGCATATGTATCTGCATGTGTCAGTGTGTGTGTGTGTATGTGCATACATCTCAAAATCTTGCCAACAATACACACAAATGCACTCATGCATTTCAACGTCAACACTACATACAAACCCCCACTGCATTCAAAAACCACACTACACTCAAATGCATGCTTGCATTCAAACGCATGCAGCTGGCTCGGCCGGTTATGGGGCCATTCTAGGCTCAAAATGGTGCGCTGGCTCATGGCCGGAGGCCTGGCATACGGCTGGGCTCACTCGGAACTTGGCTTTTCTAGAGCTCTTCCCTATTCTGGTGGCTTTGGAGGTATGGTGTGCTCTGCTTGTGGACAGACGGGTGGTTTTCCATTGCAACAATTTGGGGGTGGTGCAAGCTATTAAATGACTGTCTGCCTCTTCCCTCCCGTGGTAAGCTTGCTGTGGCGCTTAATTCTGCGCTGCTTGAATGTGTATTGTAGGGCTGTACACATCCCGGGTGTTCGCAACGTGATGGCCAATGCTCTCTCTCGTTCGCAGTGGGACGTGTTTCGGCAGTGGCTCCGCAAGCCGAATTGAAGAGTGTCCCATGTCCAATAGAGATGTGGTCATTTGTATGTCCTTGCCAATTAAGTTTGAGGGGTTATGTTTAAGGATGGAGTAAGTTCAATATGTTTGCAGGTCTCAACCTCCCCTGCTTCAAATGGTTAACATTAGGTTACCTGAGGTGTCGTGCCCATCGAGTGTGGATAAGGTCGGCTGATGGCGGGCATTGGAAAGATATGATTTTATGACGAGGGGGAGGTGAGAGGAAGTTAATTAGGAACAATGTATGTTTATTGGCAAGTACGGTTGGGTCACTGTATAACACTATGTGTTGAGTTATATGTATATATGTTAATTTATGCTCATTTATGTCTAACGTTTTTTGGTTACAGAAAAAAGAAGAGAATTAATAAATAAAGTTATGGATGTGTTATGCAGTAATTTATTTTATGTTATAATAAATGCTGTGGCCTGTTTTATCCATACTAAGTTGTCTGTCGTTATTGGGGGTTGAATGGGGTTAGTTATGTATAATGCTGCATCGAAATTCCCCACTACGTACATACATGGACACACAGGAACAGAGGGGTTGAGGGCCCTGCTCAATGAGCTTACATGCTAGAGGGAGTGGGTAAAGTGATACAAAAAGGGTAAGGATAGTAATAGACTAATGACAGCTGAAAAAGAGGAATCAGTGGGGAGATATTAACAGTTTAATTGATACGCTTTTATGAATAGAGGGAAGCGAGTTCCAAAGGAACAGTACAGCCCTCGAGAAGTCTTGAAGGCGAGCATCAGAGGTTGGAGTACGGACAGAAGATAGACGCAAGTCTTCAGAAGATCGTAAGGGCCTAGACGGGACATACTTGTCTTTTAGGGAGGATAGATAGTGGGAGCAGCATTATATAGAGATTTAACCCCTTAAGGACCAAACGTCTGGAATAAAAGGGAATCATGACATGTCAGACATGTCATGTGTCCTTAAGGGGTTAAAAGCAAGAACTAGAATTTTAAATTGAGCCCTATATCTTACAGTAAGCCAATGTAGAGACTGACAGAAGGGTGAGGCGTGGAAGGTGCGGGCGGACAGGAAGATGAGCCTCACTGCCGCATTCATTATGGACTGTAGCGGCACAAGTTGGGAGCACGTAAGACCACTGAGAAGCGGATTGCAGTAGTCAAGGCGAGAAAGGACAGTGGAATGGACCAGCACCTTAGTCGCATCTGGCGTTAAGTAGGGTTGGATGCGCGCAATGTTTTTGAGATGGAAACGACAGGATTTGGCGATAAACTGAACATGAGGCTTAAAGGAGAGGTCGTAGTCAAAGAGAACACCTAGGCAGCGAGCCTGCATGGTAGAGATGATGGTAACACCACAGATGCTCAATAGGGTTTAGGTCTGGAGACATGCTTGGCCAGTCCATCACCTTTACCTTCAGCTTCTTTAGCAAGGCAGTGGTTGTCTTGGAGGTGTGTTTGGGGTCGTTATCATGTTGGAATACTGTCCTGCGACCGATATGAGAGCGATAACACCAGTGTACCCTTGATAAAGGCAACTAGTTGGTGCCGAAATGTTGAGGGAGTTGGTGATGTGTGTCTGCCCTAGGGCTTGTAAGATTTTCTTGGTATAGTACTATTGTATTACCGTTTGCCTCTTTTTTTTGTTACTTTGTCTATTTGTGTTTTTTTTGTCTGATATTGTGATTTTTTTTCTTCTAGTTAAAAAAGGCGTATTGTACCTTATGATTGAAGTTGTTATAGTGTGCATCCTATATTACTTAAGGGAGTGTTTATATAGTTTGCACCTGGCTTATTTAAATATAATTGTGTCTCTCCATTGGATTTTGTTTTTTGTACTGTTTTATGATTGTGCCATTCTGTTATAACCTACAGTTGAATGTGAATCCCATGAGAAATAAAAATAAATGTGTTTTGTCTGCTCATTCATGATTTCTTTAAAAATGGTTCATATATTACCAATTCTCCAAGGGTATGGTACGAAAGAGGGAACGGGGACTTTGGTGGGGGACACAGGTCCAGAGAAGGGGTGACACAGGGGCTGTAGTGGAGGGTGTGGCGGAACCAACCTCGCCACTGAGAACTGGAGAAGGCTGGTTGCTAGCCTCCTGCCCAGTGATTATGGTCCCTGGGAGATATTGCCCTTTAAGGGACTGAATTGGGGCTTATAGACTGCTACCATAATGTACTGACCCTTTAAGAACTATGTTTGGGCATGTGGATTGTATAATACTGTCCCTAGCCCTTTAAATACTTTGGGAAAAGATTGGTACTTTTGTATATGGCACTTCGGACACAGTCGAAGTTGTCGAAGCTGTCAAAGCTGTCGAAGCTGTCGACGTTGTCGAAGCTGTCGAAGTGCAGAAGTTTGTCGAAGTCGTCGAAGTGGCCGGCATCGGACAAAGGACCACGTGGCGGCGGCCATTTTAACTTCGAACACCGCCGACCCTTAACATCAACTCCACTTCGACACTTCGAATACCGGCCACACTTCGAATGGGACTTAGCCGTTTTTATGCCAGTAATTGACCGACCGCACAGCCCAAATCCATGGAACTGTTTTGGGCAGGAAAATGTGCTTGTGGTCGGTCATAAAGGGACCTCCAGCTAACTATTGATCTACTGGAGGGATTACTAATTGAAGTCTGCTGATTAAGAAAATGTATGTTTTATGTTTGTGACACGAATATTGTAGAAGTTATAGATATTGTGTAAAAGTTATGTTTTAAACTGTATAATAAGTGGATTATCTCTCAGGCTAAGGGGAGGGGATGTGTGGGTTGTTATTTTAGGCCTCCCCCTGGGTGTGGCCTGTATGTGTACAGTTGTAATAAAAGCCAGGCTGGATGTGCCAGTCGAGAGTTCCTGCTTAACCCTCAAAGTGAAGTGTCGTCTCATTATTGGGGGAGGATTTATTGTATGCTGTTCCAGTTTGACTGCTAGGAGTGTAAACCTATTCGTATGTTTTTTCCTATTCAACTGTCTACAGCATTTATATGCTTGAGAGTACTCATATGCTTCTCTGATTCGGTGGTTGTGGTGTCTTCTGCAGTGCTTGGAGTCCTCAGGAAATGCTAGGAGCATCCTTTAACGGAGGTACCCAGTCGGGGTGCCAGGTGATCCATTACATTGGTGGCAGTGGTGGGATGGCGTCCTAGTGTGAGGAGCAGCACCTTGGAGACACCCGTATTGGTATCGTATAAGAGCATATTGAGGGCAACGCTTGTCTCCGAACAGCGTCCCCACCCGCAGTCATGTTCTATCGATATGAAGGCGTAGATTTGGCTACTGAGGTACTGAGGAGAATAGCCAAATATGGCCCGAATCCCCCGGAGGAGATTATTGATGCAGCTGCGCAGCAACTGCTTAAAGAGAACCAGAGGTCACGTGATCTCGAGCACGAATTCATACTGTTAATGGTGAGACATGGTCAAGGAGATGAGGTAGCCGGTATCCTCCTCCAACACAAACCAGAGAAACCCAAAGTAGAGGACTGCATAGAGTGGTACTGGAAAGGCCCCGAATATTGTAGACGTTATAGATATTGTGTAAAAGTTATGTTTTAAACTGTATAATAAGTGGATTATCTCTCAGGCTAAGGGGAGGGGATGTGTGGGTTTTACCATATATCTGATTGGTTATTTTAGGCCTCCGCCTGGGTGTGGCCTGTATGTGTACAGTGGTAATAAAAGCCAGGCTGGATGTGCCAGTCGAGAGTTCCTGCTTAACCCTCAAAGTGAAGTGTCGTCTCATTATTGGGGGAGGATTTATTGTATGCTGTTCCAGTTTGACTGCTAGGAGTGTAAACCTATTCGTATGGTTTTTCCTATTCAACTGTCTACAGCATTCATATGCTTGAGAGTACGCATATGCTTCTCTGATTCGGTGGTTGTGGTGTCTTCTGCAGTGCTTGGAGTCCTCAGGAAACGCTAGGAGCATCCTTTAACGGAGGTACCCAGTCGGGGTGCCAGGTGATCCTTTACAGAGGGTATGGGCTGTGTTTGGGGGGTTAGGTAATCTAGTGGCGGGGACAGGGACTGAAGTAGGTTGATGGCTACAATTTGGGAAAGGGGCTGTGGTGGGGCTGATATTGGTTGTAATTGGGGGAGAAGGGTTGTAGTGGGGCTGATATGGGACTTTAGTAAGGGATTAGAGGCTGTAGTCAGAGTACGGGGTGTAAAAATAGATTAGTGCTTCACTTAAAGGGATAGAGGCTGTAGTTGGAGGGATGTGTGGTAGGGGAGTCAGGGGCTGTGGCTTACCTTGGGCCAGGGAGAGGTGAGACAGGAGCTAGAGCTTGCAGCCTTCACACAGCAGCACTTGAAGTCCTGATGATGTCAGAAGGAGGAGGCGTGACTTCCATTGCATTTCTCCCATCTGCTGGGGAGTCTGCGAGAAGATCAGTGGAAGTCACGCCCCCTCCTCCTGACATCATCAGTAGAGGCCGACCAACTTCAATTGCTGCTGTGTGCTGCCTGCAGGGAGACATGTAATTAAAAAAATTCAAGTCCCCAGTCAGAGGAAGGTGATTTGGATTTTTGCGCCCCCCTTCTCTGGAGCCCTTTGGCGGCTGCCTGTGCCACCGTATGGATGTGTCGACCCTGGCTGCACTCACAGACTTTCAAGTAACTTCAATCTTTATTTTGCATGTAGTAAAAAGGATCAGCATTTCAGTCCCTTCTTGGGACTTTCAGGATGATCAAACAATAAAATAACTATGCACAAAAGCAGTGTTTTATAGGTAAAAAATTAGGAAATTACTAGTGATAATGTGTAAAATAGGCGCTTCAAAGAATATATAAAATCTCTAATGACAATGTATGTGTAACGGACCGTTTCAGCAGACAAGGGGTTAAAATCCGTTTAGGCGATATGCCCCTTTCTGAGAGACAGGCACGGCTACTGCAGAACACCAAACTCCCGAACTGGATACAAAATAGCACTCCAAACTGGAACCTCACGAATAGCTGCTAGCAGACGAACAGGAAAAGCAGACATCAGCTTACACTCCTAGCAATCAATCTCCAACAGCATACAGTGAATCCCCCCAAGAACGAGACAAGGCTCCGTGTTGAGGGTCAAGCAGTGGTCTGAGGTCTGGAACACCCAGCCTGCTTTTTATTACAGTTGTGCACATACAGGACACACCCAGGGGGAGGCATAAAACAACCAATCAAGTAACAGTACAACCCACACATCCCCTCCCCTCAGATAAGCAATTAACATAATTATCACATACAGTAAAAATACAGTTTCCACACATACTCGGTAACTTTAAAACCATACATCACATTCACATAAAAATACATATCCACAATCAATTCATTCAGGGGAACAACATATTAAAAAATGGCATGAATCAGACCAGGGGTTCAAAAGTTAGTAAAGTATCTTTTAAAACCCCTGTCAGCATGGCTTCCAGTTCAGACTGGTTTTACAGAGTCTTCTCTCCTGGAGACACAATGGAGAAGTAATCAAATTACCTCCCAGTACAGAGACAGACTCCATTGAGCACATGGGGAAACAAAGACAGTAAAACACTTTAAAATACATAAAGTCCCCTTTTACACATAATACACAGACATTTCACATATTCCCAGATAGCTGGGATCTGGGCGCACAAAACTACCGAATAGCGCGCAGATCCTATTCACACAGTTCAATTGCCATGGAACTAAAGTCTTTCCCATAGTCTTTCATTATATGAATAGGCTCCATGGCATAGCTATCTGGGGTATCACCGCTCACACAGGGCAAGTACCGAATGGCCCCACTGTATTTAAAGGGCCAGAATGAGTGACATGCACTCTGTTAGGGCCGAATACTGTTTTTAAAGGGCCCAATCTCCGAGGGACCATAATCACATGGCAAGAGGCTGGCAAGCAGTCCTCTCCAGGCCCAAGAGGCGAAGGGCACTTCGTCACACAGCCCCTCTCCCCTCCCCATCCCTTAATGGTCCCTTCCCTGTCCCTTACTGTTTCTCTCCCCTCCCTGTCCCTTGGTGTAGCCCCATCCCCTTTGTGGTCCCTTTCCCTTGCTGTTGTGCCTCCTACCTCTCTCTTGTCGTGGTCGAGCGGAACAGATGCCGGTACAGTAGCTTCAGTTTCCTGTACTCGGCCAGACAGGACTGACAGGAAATGAGCACTTCCTGGCAGTCTGGCTGGGTACAGGAAACAGAAGATCCTGTACTGCGGTCCACTCCGCTCGGCCAAATTATATTCAATGGTGTATAACCACCGTCAGTCACACACACTCAATGACAAACACACAGACGTCACTGACAGACACAGACCCACTAATCTGACACACACTCATTCACTGACAGACACTTATTGACAGACACACCCTGATAATCACACACAGACTCAATGACAAACAGACTCTCACTGATTTGACAGACAGACAGACACATACACTCACATGCACACACATACAGTCACAGACACAGACGCACACTGATACACTGATACACACACACACTCATACATTCACTCACAGACACACATACACTCATTATAATATTATTATAATTAAAAATACCCCATTTGGGGGTCCAGTGTGCAGCTGTATTGATATCCAAAGCGGTGAGTGAGCTCAGATCTCCCTGTTCTGCTTCCTCGCACCTCTCTGACCTTCTACTGATGCCAGGGCCTGGAATCACATCATATTCTGGCTCCGGCGACATCATCAAATGGCATGCGAGGGAGTAGAGCAGGGAGATCAGAGCTCACTCGCTGCCTCGGATGCCAATAAAGCTGCATGCTGGGGGGTCCAGAGGGTGGCCTACAGGCCATCCCTTGGACCCCCCAATGACAGGGGGAACACCGGGGATGCCCGCATGGGCCTCTGTGGGCGGTATTTTCTGCCACCTCCTGGTTAATGTAGCTTGTGCTAAATACAGCAATGGCTAGACTGAGTGACTGGTAGGAGGAAGCAGTTCTGAATCTTAATTTGAATCTTGTTCTCCCAGAGCCAGTGCCACCTTATGGACACACCGGCCCTGCATCCACTGTACACACACACACACACACACACACACACACTCACTTTACATCTACTCTGCACACTCTGCACACTCTGCCTCCACTATGCACATACACTCACCCTGTATTCACTAAACACAAACACACTGTAATGGATCGCCTGGCACCCCGACTGAAAACCTCTGTAGACGGATGCTCTTAGTGCTTTCCCAGGGCTCCAAGCACTCCACTAGACACCATAACCACCGCAGAACCCACGAACCGCCGCAGCTTGGTTGGGGTCTCGCCGTCTTCCACCCACTCTGGACCCAAGACGAGGATTCAGCTTCCAGTAGGTAGACCTTTCTTAATCCAGAGAGCAGGAACAGGAACAAGCTCTTACAAGAGCTTAGTGATTATACTCTGGGGAGTATAGTGATTATAGCAATCCCCAGAATGTAGGTAGTTCTCCAATCCCCCAAACATGAGCCGAAACTTCATAAGGAGTAGAACAAATCTCAAGGTTTATTGAACAGCTTGAGTTTTTATACAGTTTTTCCCCACAAGGTTGACGCATAGGTGGACCTTGAAGGGCACAGGACACAGAATTAACAAAACAGAGTCTTACATGCAGACACTCCCCTACAGTGTACACAATCCCTCCCCTCTGCCTGTGATACAATTAACAAAGACAATGGGCTAACTCAATTAACTCTAAACAGAAAAAAACATAAATTTTTACAAACCCCAAAAAGTACCGCAAAATAAAACATATCCCCTGATAGCCCCAATCTGGGTGAACAACATATCCAAAAATCACCCAGATCGGTTCAGGGGTTTAGGAATTTCCTGGAAGTCTTATTTTTGCCCCACTGTGCACATGGTCCCATGTCCAAAACAGTTCCATACACTCGATGACAAAACACCGCTGGACAATTTAAGATGACCGCTGCCACATGTTTGAATCTGTTCCAGTTAAAAGTCCAAGGGGCAGAAACAGTACTTTTGAACATGGGTTATCACAGGGCCCATAGTCCCAGGGTAGTAGGCTGGCACACAGGCCCCTCCAAAAACCAGGGGTGAAGTGGATTTCATCACACACACATTGCATCCACTTTACCGAGATCTTGAGCTGTGTAAGGATTCCCAAAATGGTTGGTGGCAGCCCTGTGTACGAGTCATTCACATATATACTTTCTGGTTTTAGAAATCCTTTAAACTCTTAATTTAACCTTGTTAAACATTTGTTTAACAACCAATAAGATATGTCTAGTCTGATATAATGCATAGAAAATTAAATAATACAGACAAAATAATCTCTGTTAGCTGAATGCATCAATGGTCAAAATATTTGGAGTGGGTTTTTTCCCCATTGAATCACTGGTTTGGACACATTAATGCAAGGCCAAATATTCTGCTTCTCCAATCAAATATTACTATCAGCTGCATTTTATTCCCAGACTGAGTTTTATTCTAGAGATTGTCAGGAAGAGGGAGACAGCAATTAGAGATGGACTCAACCCTACAATATAAACATTGCAGTTTCTAAAAAACGTATGTATGACAATATTGTTGTAGTTTCTTGAAAACAAAAATAAAGAAATGTGAAAAAAATAATGAATTTGATTGTGAATGTGGTATCGTTGTGAATGCATGTGTGTGGGGAGGGAGGGGATAGTGGAACAAAATAATGTTTGTGGTGAATGGGCTAAGTGTTCAGAGATTTGGAAAAAACACAGTCACTTAACTTAAAGTCTATATTGTTTAACCCCTTAAGGACACATGACATGTCTGACATGTCATGATTCCCTTTTATACCAGAAGTTTGGTCCTTAAGGGGTTAAACAAATGGCATTAACTGAAAAGTCATAAAACAAAACCAAATAGTGCAAGATCTGTACCAGCAAAACAAAGTGATATCCTAGATACGATCAGCAAGCAAAAGTATAAAGTCTTTGGCTGGTTCAACAAATAGGCAAAGATTGACCAGAAGGTCCACAACTGGTTCAGGCAGGCAGGGGTTAACCAACGCAATTACAGACAGGCAAGGGCTAACCAAGGCAGATTAAGGTAGGTAAGGGTTAACCATGCCAAGTCCATGCATGCAAGGGTTAATAAAGGCAGGAGATTAGTGATCCCTTGTTCACAAAACAACTGAACACAGAACCCATGGTGGCCTGTGCTTAATTAGAGGAAAAGAGTGGGTCTCTACCCAAAAAGAGGGATCTTTGTGCCTAAATAACCTGGATGCCCCTCTATTACAGATAGGCAACCACGGCCCCTATATGGGCAGGACGCTATGTGCATTTGGCCACCCAACTGGTTGTTCCCCACACTGCCCCTGAATATGTTACCATGGATCCCCCGGGTGTTGACCCCCTATTGGGACCATGGGGCAGCATGGAGGACATAATTAGTACAGAACAAAGGGTGCCTGCCAGAGGGCAGACAAGGCTCGCCTCCCCCTGCCTTCCCCTGCACGCTGCAGCCCAGGGCCGCTGCTGGAGCCGGTGGGCTAGAAGTAGGTGCGGTGCACCTTGCATTTGCTGCACACAGCTGAAGAAAGGAGTAACTAGCGGATGGCCAGGAGGAGAGTTGGGCATGTCTCTCACTCTCAGGATGCCGAGATGCAGGTGACGCACCCAACCCTCTTGGGTTTATAAAGACACTATAGGCGGAAAAACAAGTTAAATCACTTTTGTTTTTGTTTATGCAGCACAAGCAACACCTACCCTGTCTGCAGGGCCGGCCTTAGGCATTTAGACGCCCTGTGCGAAAAATCTTCACAGCGCCCCCCCGTCATTCATGTATGCTGTTATGTTTGTGTTGTCTGTGTATGTAATAGTACGTGTGATGACTGTGTGTGATATGTATGCTATGTGTGATATTTGTAATGGGTATATTAACAGTGTGTGATATGCGTGTATTGGTTGTATGTGACACACACACACACACAGAGTCAGACAGCCATACACACACAGGAAGACATCCACACACGCACGAGCAGACAGTCATACACACACACACAGGCAGACAGTCATACACACACACACACACACACACACACACACGCAGACAGTCATACACACAGACACACACAGGCAGACAGTCATACACACAGAGGCAGACAGTCATACACACAGAGGCAGTCATACACAGTCACACACACAGAGGCAGACAGTAATACACACAGACAAACACACAGAGGCATACAGTAATACACACAGACACACAGTGGCAGACAGTAATACACACAGACACACAGTGGCAGACAGTCGTATACACACACGCAGACAGTCATACACACACACACACACGCAGACAGTCATACACACACACACACACACACACAGACAAACACACAGGCAGATAGTTACACACACAGAGGCAGACAGTAATACACACAGACAAACACACAGAGGCAGACAGTAATACACACAGAGGCAGACAGTTATACACACACACACACGCAGACAGTCATACGCACACACACACACACACAGACACACCCAGGCAGATAGTCATACACACAGAGGCAGACAGTCATACACACAGACACACACACAGAGGCAGACAGTCATACACACAGACACACAGAGGCAGACAGTCATACACACAGACACACACAGACAGTAACACACACACACACACAGAGGCAGACAGTCATACACATAGGCAGAGAGTCACACTCACATGACAATCACACAGTTACCTGTGGAGTTAATTGTGGAGGCAGTGCAGCTCCTGGTGACTGGTGGGGAAGCAGGGACTCCTTCCTGCTTCCCCTGCAGCAGTTTTCCGGCGCTTTTAGCTCCGCCCCCGCCGCACGGTAAGCTCCGCCCCCGCTGCAAATTTAAAAAAAAAAAAAAATTTTTTTTTTTTTTTTTTTTTTTTTTAAATCGGCTGTGCGGCCGCACGGCGCCCCCTGCTCCATCGCGCCCTGTGCGGCCGCACAGCTCGCACACCCCTAAGGCCGGCCCTGCCTGTCTGTAACTCACATAGCCTGCATTAAAAATATGGTTTCACTTTCAATCCTATCTCAACTTTGTTTAGAAGTTTGCATCTACTGCTCTGTAAATTGACCTTTAATTATACACTATGGGCTTCTGCATGGTCTAGAAGGCTAGTTACAGAGCAGAAAATAAGAAATTCTAAATTAAACAGACTGTACAAGGAAGTTTAAATATTAGATGTCTCTTTACAGGAAGTATTTGGGTAGCTGACTAGGGCTATATAAACAAAGTCATGTTTACTCCTTATTGGCAGAGAATTGAGAGACTGCAGGGTCATGATCTATACACAAAAACTGCAGCATTAATATAAAGTTGTTTTGGTGCATATACTGTCCATTTAGATACATTTCCTTGCTATAACAAGTAAATGTATTATCTTTTAGTTTAACTTTTTAAATTATTTTTTAAGGCATAATATACCATTTAATAGCGTATGTTTGTATTACAATTAAAGTGTATTTATCCCTTTACAGATATCCATAACAGAATAAAACGCTGCACTAATACAAATATGTCCTTGCTCATGTCCCTTCCTGTTCTATGCTGCAATGGTTTGAAGGGTTAATTTATTGAGAATTTGCCAAATTGCATGTGATTAGTCAGCATTTGGGGATTACAAAAAGTATGTTTAGAAGGTGGAAGAAGATTTAGAACAACTTTAGTCTGACTCACTGAAGACAAAAAAAATGTTACGTGTTTTGAAACCCATATTTTTATTTTTATACTTTTAGCAAATGGCATTGACTTGGCTTTTTGTTATATAATTTTCTAAAGCCTAGAGGTCTTTTATAAATAATAAGATGTCTATGCCCAATAAATTATATATAGAACCTACAATTTTATTGGCACTGTCTGATATAATTCAATATATATTAAATATTAAAATATTGATTAAATAATACAATACATGATAGAATTAATGTATTTGTGGAATTGTATTGAAAGATCAGACTGAGTTCTAGCATTATTATAAATTTGACTTTTTAGATTTACAGAGATTCATTTTCGAATCAGAATTAATTATGCATACAATTATATGTATAGCTTGTGGCTGATTTGGAGAATCTCGGCATCAAATCATCAGTGATTTAATTTTAAGGATTTCTGGGCAAGAATTTTATTGATAGAACATCTGACATTATTGCACTCAGCAAATACTTTTTTTTTAATTTTCTGTTGTTGCATTTGCAGATTTTGTTGTGACTAAATATTTTGATTATGTTTCCGTGTATCCTTGGCTGCCTAAGTATGTCAGGAGTTGTCATCCACGATAGCTGCTCCTGGTTGTCTTCTCCTATTCAGAATGAATACTTGGCATGTAGAGTAAATGTGATTATTTTCTCAGGTTTTTACACCAACACATTAATAAGCCAGCAGCTTGAGAAACAAGTCTATCACGATATGAGCTTTCTCATCCTCTATGTTTTGAATAGAGTTCCAGGAATAGCTTTCACTTAAATGCATCATTGCCAAAGCAACATCAGTCCTTCCACTGTGTTTCTATTTGCATAATAGGTGTCAACCTTCTATGCATGCAAATACTCTTGTTGTCTAGAAGCTGTTTTCTCTTTCCCTATAAAATATATGCTTCCTGAATATACAATTGTCCTGCTTAAAGGGGCATATGCACTTTCCTATATTTATTTTTCATTCTAATTACTTTAGAAATTAGGATAGATGCCTTTTCACTGTTTACTTGTTAGTGCAAATCATAAATTTTTTAATCCAGACATTGTGTATTGTATGCAACCGGTGACTTTGCTTGCCTTTTGTGAACTGACTACTTCCTCAATGGCACATATTTCACTTGTAATTGTGCAAGTGAATTGCAACCAAAGCAGAGAAGGGCCCTAGGCAGGCTATCGTTTTCATGGCACACATTTTAGGTAGTGGACAATGGTATATACACCCCCTTGTGTGTGTGTATATATATATGTATATATAAAAACATTTTTATTTTTTTTTACCAATTATAGTTTATTTGTGTTTTTACACAAAGTGTCGTGTGACAGCGCTGGGGCGCTCTGGCACATGGATCCTGTGCGCCTCCCAAATGAGGACCACCCCGGTGCCCTTATTACAACATTCCCACCAATTAATCAGAACGCTCTTGCAACATAGGTGTGAAACTGCAAGAGATGTAATTAATGAGCGCTCCCCTGGGTGGCCACCAGGAGGATCATTCCCCTGGGTGACCACCAGGGGAAGCGTTCGGATCCTGAAGATGGACACTAATGTCCTTCCCCCTGGCCCCCAACCCTGAGCGGTGAATGGGGACCCTAAACAAGAATAAGGGGGGGACCTAATGTCCTCCCCCCTGGACCCCACCCCTGAGCGGTGGGTAGGGGCCTTAAAAATACAAATGGGGGTACCTAATATCCTCCCCCCTGGCCCCCACCCCTGAGCGGTGGGTGGGGGCCCTAAACAAGGATAAAGGGGGGGACCTAATGTCCTCCCCCTGGCCCCCACCCCTGAGCGGTGGGTGGGGGCCCTAAATACAAATGTAACCCCCCCTCTCCCCAGGTGACTAGGGGTCCCCAAACCCCTAGTCACCCCCTCCCCCCAAAAATAAACCCCTACCTACCCCCCTCACCCTAAAAATAATGAGGGGGGACCTTTAACTAAGTACCTGTAATAATAAACTTACCATTCAATGTTTTCTTTCTTCTAAAATCTTCTTTTTTCAGCCCCAAAAAAGGCCAAATAAAAATCCATAATAACTGACGCAATTGAAAAAAAAAAATACCCCATCTTCATCCGGCGAGGGCTCCGCGCAGACTGAGCTCTGCACTTCTTTGGAATTTTCCCACGCTGTGTAATTTGACTCATAACTCTCTGATTGGTGTATTAAGTAACCAATCAGAGAGTTATGAGTCAAATTACAGAGCGTGGGAAAATTCCAAAGAACTTTCCCACGCTGTGTAAAATGACACACAGCACTCTGATTGGATTTCAAACCAAGAGTGCTCTGACAGGTAAATGAAGAGACTTACCTGTCAGTCTCTTCATTTACCTGTCAGAGCACTCTGATTGGATGGCTTAAACCCACCAATCAGAGTGCTCTAAGACTAATTGCAGGGCGGGGCAAGGCTTTATAAGCTCAGTCTGCGCTGAGCTCTCGCCAGGTGAAGATGGATTATTTTTGCGCTCTTTTTTAATTTTTTTTAATTGCGTCGGTTATTATGGATTTTTATTTGCCCTTTTTTGGGGCTGAAAAAAATAAGATTTTAGAAGAAAGAAAACATTGAATGGTAAGTTTATTTTTATTTTTACAGGTACTTAGTTAAAGGTCCCTCCTCATTATTTTTAGGGTGTGGGGGGTAGGTAGGGTTTTTTATTTTGGGGGAGGGGGTGACTATGGGTTTGGGGAACCCTAGTCACCTGGGAGGCAGGGGGGGTACATTTTGTATTTAGGTCCCCCACCCGCCTCTCAAGGGTGGGGGCCAGGGGGGAGGACATTAGGTCCCCCCCAATTTGTATTTAGGGCCCCCACCCACCGCTCAGGGGTGGGGGCCGGGGGGGGACATTAGGTCCCCCCCTTATTCTAGTTAAGGGCCCCCACCCACCGCTCAAGGGTGGGGCCTGATGGGGAGGACAATAGGTCCTCCCCCCTTTTTTACTTTAGGGCCCCCACCCGCCGCTCAGGTTTTTTTTTTTTTAACAGTGAGCAGCCATAGGCTGCTCACTGTTTAATAGACATGCCCCTACTTGCGGTATAGTAATTTTTACTTAGTATTAGTAAATCTGGCTGAAAGACCAATTTAGGTCTTTCAGCCTTTTAGTAGATAACTCCCTAATACCATGGGAATTAGGGAGTTATCTACTTATTCATTCCTGTCATTACATTGACTGGCCAAATAACTTACATGTTACTTGATTGTTGTAAGTGTTGCAAATGCTTACAGCTGAATCCTGGCTATGTATCTATACTTTTTTTTGAAATTGTATACAGTGTAACATTCTTCTTCTTTCACTGGGTAAGTATATTAATACTTAGGCAATACTGTGCTTCGGAACTTCGGCACTTCGGCAATTCAGCTATTCGGACATTCGGAAGCAACTGAATGTCCGAAATTTGGCGAATTTTAATTCGGACCGAAACGAATTGCACATGTCTAAAAAAACCTGAACGGCAAATGTAAAAAAATAAATAAAGGATTGACCTGTGTGTGGTATCATTTGAAGCAGTCCTCAATGTATCCAGGTTATCCAGGGCAGTCAGGACAGTAATATACAATATATTTTCTTTACCCCCTCTTAAAACAGACTCTGCATCTTTTTTTGGGATTCTTCTTTTCCGCAGTAGGGGAGATTTAAAAATAAAATATGTAGCCCCAACTCTGCTCTCTCCCATCGGAGAGCATGTGCATCACAGTACTGAATCCCAAAAACGATCTGGAGCTGAAACTGTAAAAAAACTCTGGGGTTTGCTTTTTGGAACAACAAAAAAATGTTGTGGGTTGCAATCTGCATTAAGTAGATTGCAACCTTTTTGTACCAGGCCCTTGTCTTCCGTATAATTAGGTAGGGCTGCAGCAGCTGATTTGCCAGATCAACCCCACCCATATGCCGGTTCAAGGCCTTGATGCACACTGGCTTCCTTGTGCTTTCAGCTCTGCCCTGTTCAGAGACCTCCACAATCCTCTCTGTGTGGATGGTGGTAAAAAGGTACACATCCTTCTAGTCTCTGTACTGTGCAGAGCTGAAGTCTCCCCCTTCGTAGCCAATTGCATGCAAGTTGTCCTGGGAAACCTGTGAGGTTCTTTTTTATTGTACTGCAAGCTACTGTATCAAAACAACACAGTAGCTTGAACAAAGGGACACTTGTGTAAAAAATATCTGTATACAAGTGGTACCCTTTGTTCATCAGGGGTAATATCAGGTCCCAGACAATCTTGCCACTGGTTCCCATATGTTCTGTGCAACCTGGAGGATTCAGGTGGCTATCCTTTCCCTCATACACCCGGAAGGCCTGAGTATACCCAGTATCGCTATCACAGAGCTTATACACCTTTACACCATACCTGGAGCACTTGGAAAGAATATACTGCTTGAATCCCAGCCTTCCCTTATACGTCACCAGGGATTCATCCACATATATATTCCTTCCAGGTGTATAAACCTCTGCAATCCTGGCAGCGAAGTGGGTAATCAGGGGGCAGAGCCTGTCAAACTGGGGTTGCTCCCTAGGGTGGCACAGGCTGTTGTCACTGAAGTGCATGAAATGTAGAATCATTTCATACCTCTTCCTTGACATACGGTGGTGGTAAATGGGGGTAGAGCAGATGGGGCTACTGCTCCAGTAGGAGCGGATGGAGGGCTTCTTTATGATGGCCATCAGCATAGTCAATGCCCCGAATTTTTTTAATTCTGGCATATTGATGGAGGCCCATTGCTGCTTTGCCAAAAAAAGAGTCAGGCTTTGCAGCAGGGAACTGATCAGCATATAAATTCGTTTGGGCAACATTTTCCCCAATACATCATCGCCCAAAAAATACCCCCATAAACTGCTGGGGGCTAGATCCTGCGGCATCCACATTGATGCCAGGATTTGCAGTGAAGGGTGGGATATCTGGCCTCTGGTGATGATGCACTACCCACTCCTCATCAATACTGCCAGCTGGAGCAGCACATCTCCTTCTGGCAGGGTGACTAGCAGCCACAGATACATCATAACTAGATACATCACTAGTGATGTATCAGACCCTGAGGAGGCAGGCTGGAAGCTAGCCAGGAAAAGGGATATGTGTGAGTGAGGGGAGGAAAAATCAGGGCAGGGGAGGTCTTTAGTGAGCTAGGGGGTGGAGCCCTGGGAAGGGGTGATGTTACTATATATAGGTCGCCATTTTCTGTAAGGGGCTCAGCCATCCTAATAATCTCAGCTTGGAGCAGTCTCGCACCCTCCCTCCCTTTGTGTTGAAGTTTACTGTTTGTGTTTTGTCTCGAACGTGTTTTTTCTTGTCAGAGCATTCAGCGGAAAAGATCCCTTGTCAATGAGGGTTGGACCAGCGGTCCAGTGAAAAGATGATCAGAGCTTATCCCTCCCCTAACCTCGGTTATGTTTATGGGATGTACGTGCCCACTGAGCCAGAAGCAGGACAGTGGTTAGCACGGAGTTAATGTTAGGCCGGTTGGTGTATAGGACGAGAGGGGCAAGGCAAGTTCCCAGGATCACCAGGAGTGGTTGACAAGGGTGTGGAACTGGGAATGTTATGGTTACATTATGATAATGTATGGTTAAAAATGTATGGCTTTATATATTTGATTATAATAAAGGTTCTGCGTCTGTTTATTAAGGTAATCTAAAGTATGGGTATGTTTATCCACTGGTCCCCTCTACCTTCACCCATGAGCACCTGGCAGGGTCAAAATAAGGGTCGGAGTCAGACATAGATGCGTCAGATTCAAATGCAAGGATGGCACACGCCTCCTCAGCGCTATACGACCTCTGTGACCTCTGCGACATGATCACAATCACTTTACTTACTGATCTGTCACACAAAAAAACACTGAAAGAAATTAACCCCTAAAAAAATGCACAGACAGCAAAAAAAGTGCTGCTGTGCAAGAGTCGGAGATCTATACAGTGATCACTGGCAGGATAGGGGTTAATAGCTCTGAAAAGAGCTTTTGGGTCTCACAATTTTACAAATCCCTACCTAAAATTACCTAAATCTCTCTGCCTAAAACACAGATCTCTTTCCCTCTCTCACTAAAACACAAGTGAAGAGAGGGAGGGAGATCCACACTAATAAGAGTCAATATTTACTCATATTTACCTGATAAGACAAATGGGGATCATAGTTAGAATAAACATTGTTAAAGGGGCAAGCTCTGATTGGATTGTCCTAGCCTGCCTCTATGATGAGGCAGGCTAGGGACAACCCCCAAATCCCCATTATTCACTGCCTTTAGAAAGGCAGCACCATCTTGGGAGCCACATGGCGTGGGGTGGGGGGAGGGGGGAGGAGGTTATAGCGTATATTTCTTTATTTAATTTTATTATTATTACATATTTTTATGTTTTTTTATTATCTTCACTGAGTGCCTCGAACCCTCAAGGCACTCAGCACAGACAGAGCATCGGATACCTGCCTGATGACTTCTGATGCTCTGCTTAACTGCCAGGCGCAGTCCAGGTGGACCAACCCGGCACACGGCAGTAAGGAGAGGTATTACACACTGCCTCGACATTGAGGCATCACTGCAATACCATCAGTGTGGCTGGAAGCAATCATGATCGCTTCCAGTGCTCTAATTAGCCGCGGACGTATCAGGTACGTCTGCGGTCCTTAAGGACCGTTTTTTGGTCTAACGCACCTGATACATCTGCGGTCGGGAAGGGGTAAAACATCTGTACAGACTCTGATAAAACCCCTTCCACAGGTAGTGAATTCCACATCCTTATTGTTCTTACTGTAAAAAACCTTCCATTTGCCTTTGATTAAATCTCCTTTCTTCCAGTCTAAATGTGTGACCTTATCGTCCCATGGATAGTCCTGTTTATAAATAGATTTCCCAACAACGGTTTATATTAGCCCTGAACCATCATATCCTCTCTGAGGCGCTGTTTTTCTAAACTAAATATGTTTACATTTGTTAACCTTTCATCATAACTAAAATTTATTTTATTAATTTTGTAGACCTCCTATGCAGTTTTTCTAGTGCCATAATAGCCTTCTTTAGAAAAGGTGATCAAAAATGCACAGCATATTCAAGATTTGGTCTTACCAGTGATTTATAAAGAGACAACATTATATTCTCATCCCCAGAATCAATGCCCCCTATTTTTTTTTTTTTTTTTAATTCTTTATTTTTGTTCATATCGCATGTTCACATCTTTTAAACGGCATTACACGGCCAAATGTAGATAACATGGCGTAAAACATTGTACAGGTAAAATCACAATAGCCATATATGCGTAACCGCCTAACATCAGGCTTGTATATGCAACATGAGGTTTTAGATAGGAAAGGTATATGCTTAAGTAAAACTAGAATGAGTGGATATCAATACACACATGGATAACAGTACACACATACTCCGTACATCCTCTACATTTACAGTATTACGTGTCTTGAGCTGGGTTAGGAAAATGTGTGTTACGCTGTGTTTGTCAGGAGCTTATACAAGGCTAGTTCAGGCGATACCAGGCCCTGTTGGGAGCGATGTGTACAAAGACATATAGTGGAGGGGTGTGGGGGTGAATCTTGGTATTTTACGGCTTTGGAAGTGTGCCTACGGAGCCAGAGAAATAACAATAGCAACTTCTTAACTGAAAGATTTTGAAACTGAAAGAACAAAAAAAATGATGACACAAGGAAAATCTACAGTTAGTTCAGACGGTGTCAAGCTGGAGGGTCCGCCGACCCTGCTGTGCCTTTCCTCGGGACAAATGGGGGGATCTCATCTACCGCCCGTGTTCTTCTCTCATGTGGTGGAGGAACTTCTGCTGAGATTCCCAAAGCTTTAAGAAATGCAGGTACGTCTTGGAGGTTGGAGAGAGGGATCTTCTTGCCGCTCTTTTCTGCCACTAGGTAGTGTGGGCCCCATTTGTACGAGATCTCCGCTTCTCTCAGTAGCCTTGTGGTGGAGCGGAGCGATTGCCTCCATTGCATGGTTGCTCTAGAGAGATCCTTATAAAAGGATAGCTGGGAGCCCTCAAAAGATAGCGAGGGAGATGCTCTCGTGCCACTGCGAGGACTGCGGATTTATCAGAGTCTCTTTGAAATTGCAATAGCACGTCCCTAGGTGCCTCTGGGGGTGCCTTAGTTGCCTTTGACAGTCGATGGCATCGGTCGGTGACCGCTTGCTTTGCTTGCTTGGGCGTTAATAATGTGGCCATCAGTCGCCGTACATAGTGGGGTAGTTCGTCTGGCGAGACAGACTCTGGTATGCCTCGGATCCTAACGTTGCGAGCTTTGGCTCTGTCCTCTAGGCTCGCCAGTCGTGCGCTCATTTCACTGTTCTTTTTGTAGAGCGCGGAGTGCAGCATCAGTGGCTGATTGTGCCAAGTGTGTGCCCCCTAGTTCTCCCTCCACTGCCTGGACCCGGCCTGTCAGCGTGGCGACATCCTCCCTCACTACTGCTATGTCAGCTTGGAACATAGCTTTGAGGTCTTGGAGTAAGGCTTTAATATCAGCCTTAGTCGAGGGAGCTGCATCCCCAAGCCCTGCATGCTGTAATTGTGTGGTAATTACCCTGGGCAGTGTGGCATGGAAGTCGTCCTCTGTTGCACTCTCGGCTTCCGACGAGGCTGTGGAGTAGGCCGCGGTCGGCGCCATCTTGGATTGCACCGGCGGTTGCTGCTGTCGGAACAAACTTCCAATATCTCGGCAGCCGGGGCCAGGATCTGCTCGCTGCTTTTTGGATCGGCGTCCCATGTTCTATGGACCCTGGGGAGCCTGTCTTGGGCTTTGTGTGCGTCCTGTGAGGCAGTATATGAGCCGGTAAATCAGGTGGCTGCACGGAGCTCACAGTAAGTGCGACCGTCTCGCTTGGGCGCTGGCTCCGCCCCATCAATGCCCCTTTTTATACATGACAATACATTACTGGCCATAGCCACTGCCGATTGACATTGCACATTTTTTCCTTGTTGTCTATAACAATTCCCAAATCCTTCTTGTATGTTGTTATCCAAGTTCACTACCATTTAGGGTATAAGCTGCTTGTGCATTCTTTATCCCAAAGTGCATAACTTAGCAATTTTCTCCATTAAACTTCATCTGCCATTTTAGTGCCCAGTCCCCAGTCTATATAAATCACTCTGCAGCAAAGTAATATCCTGCTTACATTGTATTACTTTACAGATTTTTGTATTCTTCAACACTGAAACATAACTTTCAATGCTCACTTCAAGATCATTTATAAATAGGTTAAATAGAAGTGGTCCCAGAACAGAACCCTGATGGACACCACTTACCACTTTTGTCCAGCTTGAAAAGTTTACACATTAATGCCAATTCTCTGTACTCTATTTTTAAGCCAATGTTCTACCCAAGAACAATAATTTTCATCTAGACCAGATTCTTTTAGTTTGAACACTAATCTATTGTGTGGAACTGTATCAAAATCCAAGTAGATCACATCCACTGCAACCAGTGGTGTATCCTGGTTTTGTGCTGCCCTAGGCACACACTGACACACACTAACAGACACAGACACACACTCACCCACCCACATTAACACATTTTTTTTAAATTTATTTTTAACACATTTTTTTTTAATTTTTTTTTAACACTTTTTTTTTTATTTATTTTTTACACGTTTTTTTTACATTTATTTGTAACACATTTTTTTTTTTATTTAACACCCCCCCCCCCCCCAGCCTCCTTACCTTTGGGAATGCTGGGGAGGGGGGGTGTCTCTTCCTCCCTGGTGGTCCAGTGGCTGCTGGGCGATCGGGCGGCACTGCCTGGCGGGCGGGCGGCCAGCGAGGGAGCACTTCCCCTGAGCTGTCTGCTCAGCTCCCTCGCGCGCCTCAGAGTGAGGCTGGGAGCCGGAATATGACGTCATATTCCGGCTCCGCCTCCCAGCCTCACTCTGCGGCTGGCGAGGGAGCTGAGCAGACAGCTCAGGGGAAGTGCTCCCTCGCTGGCCGCCCGCCCGCCCGCCAGGCAGTGTCGCCTGATCGCCCAGCAGCCCGGCGGCATGTCTTTTAGCCGCACGGCTAACAAGACATTTGCCTTGGGCATTTGGGAGCGGCTTTTTTGCCGCCCCCTGTAAAATGCCGCCCAAGGCAAATGCCTTGTTTGCCTCGCGGCTAATACGCCCCTGACTGCAACACCCTGATCTATATTTCAACGTACGTCTTCATAGAATGCAATTAAGTTAGTTTGACATGACCTATGTTTCATAAAACCATGCTGATTTTTGCTAATAACAATGATCTTCTCCAGGAATTCCTGAGAACAATCCCTTAATAATCTTTCAAATACTTTCTCAGCCACAAAAGCAATGCAATGATTTTGAAATCTATCCATCTATCCACCTTTTTGAATATAGGTACTACATCTGTCTTCTTCCAATCTTCAGGTACAATTCCAGAAAGAAAATAATCTTGAAAGATTAAATGCAGATGTTCACTTAAATGCACACTTAGTTCCTTAAGTGAGTGAATACCTTCAGGCCCCGGAGCTTTGTTTATATTACTTTCTTCAGTTGTTGCAGGATCTTGTCTTGAATCATCAAATCACAATTATTCAGCAGTTTTTTTGCGGCAATCATTTGCATATCTTTAGCCATAGGTTCTTCCTTAATATATACTGAAGAGAAATAGTTATTTAACCCCTTAAGGACGGCGTGATCATGGGGTCATTGCGATCCCATGGATGGAATAGCCGACTTGTGCAGTGCCTGGACTGTCAGGCAGTCCCCCTAATGCCTACATAAATGTACTTACACATAGATACACTATTATTCTAAGTGTATTTTAATATATATATATATATATATATATATATATATTAATATCAAAGTACACTTAGAATAAAGTTATTTTATATATATATATATATATATATATATATATATATAGTAAATAAAAACGTTTTTTAAAAAGTGTATATAGTCACATATAATAAGATTTTTTCATTATTACCATACCTCCTCTCTTGTCTGCCTCTTTTGAAGAGCTTAATTTTTATTAATTTTTATTAAGTTAAAAGATGATTTTTTTTTTTATTTGTTTTGTTCTTAGATTTGCATACAATTTTATCAAAATCCATTCCAGGTGCCGGTATTCAGAATTAAGTACATGGGACATATAAAAAGAGGGTCACCAGCGAGGGTTATACATCCCTGAAGTAGTCCAGCTGGACGAAATACATAGGATTTTAACTTTATATTGTTTTATATGTAATTTGTATTTTGCATTCTATCTTGCACTTTCTGGATTTCGTGAATATTCTTCAGAGATTTAGCTGCTTCATCTTGATACCACTACTTGCTGAGATATGCTGCTATCTCGTCTGAATTCCTGTAAGTGTGTATTTATACCAATCAATTTACAAGTTTTATACAATCTGCACTATATTTTTATTTGTTTATTCAAGTGGACAAGAGTAAGAATAACTCTGAGGAAGATCATCATCACCTTATATTTCATCCACCACCATTTACAAGGGAGATATGCCTGCTTTCCCAGCTTTCTAGTGAGTTCTCTACCACTCCTCCCCCCCCATCTCTTTGTATTTATGGTATTGCACTATATGTATTTTTTCTGTTTTGGATATTATATGTTATTAAGAATCTCCTGTATACCTCTATTCAGGTTGCATGTTTATGTTATATGCACTTTGATGTGATTTGCACGTATTTTTTTTTGTTTTGTTATGAAAGCAAACGGTTGCCTGCGCAGAGGCTAAGGTATCGGTTCAAAAAGGTCAATGCAGAATATCACCTGCGCAGAGGCGAATTAGTCAGTACATATAAACATATATAAACTTTGCAGGAATGCCTTAGCACATATTTCCGCACAGACTGCGCATAATGAACAGATGTATTATGTTACGCTAGCTGCTCGTGAGCGTTAAGCTTCATGGTTAAGTATCTGATAACTGCGCTTTGCGGGTTCAAACACATATATGCCTTAATAAAAATGCAAAGAACGGCAATAGTGCAAAAAAATGTATGCACGGTATACAAGCTCAGATTAAGGTATCGGTTCAAAAGGGTCAATGCGGAATATCACCTGCGCTGAGGCGAGTTAGGCAGTACATATAAACATATATAAACTTTGCAGGAATGCATTTGTACATATTTCAGCACAGACTGCGCATATTGAACAGAGGTATTATGTTACGCTAGTTGCTCGTGAGCGTGAAGCTGCATGATTATGTAGCTTATCACCGCGCTTTGCAGGCTTAAACGCATGTATGCCTTAATAATAATTTAAAGAAAACCAATAGCGCAAAAAAACTGATGAAATATACATGCTGTTAAGTAAATTAAGCGTACATAAACTTTGCGAGGTTTGTCTTTGCTTTAAATAAATCCTAAAAAAAAAAAAAAAAAAACCATAGCAATAGTATGGATAAACATTGACTTTGCGACATGTGGTACATCAAGGGCATTTGACAGGTATATTAACACATTTTACAGGCTTGTTAGTCATCTGGGCAGTAGCCATGTCTAACTACGCGTGCAACTAAATAACAAGGAAACAGTATGTTTCCGACTAAACTGCTAAATTAAAGCTTATTATAATTTTTTTATTTTCTTTTCATTTGTTTTTCTTTTTTTTTTGCTGGGTAAGGCCCCTGGTCCTTAAGTACAGGTCCGGGCGGTCAATCTTTAAATACAGCAGCATAAATGAGCATCTACATATGCAGAGTACGCTACAGGTATAGTTTAGCTTGGCAGATACTTTTGTTTTCCTGTCTGAGTATGAAGCAATGAAAACGAAATATGCAAGATACAGGAGACGGTAAAAAATAAAAAAGAGATTGTGTGTATCCTGATCTAGTTCTGTGGGACGATAACTGGTGAGTCTCTCCACTGGATGTGGCTTTGTTGTGCCTGGTGGGAAGCATTGTCCAGCGTGGGGTTGATGGCCCCCTCTGGCATAGCTGTGCGGGCTCCTCTTTGCCGTGGCCTCTTGCTGGCTTGTGCCCGGGTTGCAGATTTTTGCCAAGCTGGCTGTTCAGTGCAGGGTCCCTCCAGCTCCCCCGGTGTGACCAACCCACTCAGTGTTCCACTCCAGGCCTGCTCTGGCTGGTCGGCCATGAGTTCTGCAGTGCTGTGGGCACTCAAGGACAACAGCAGTCCGTCAGACTCCCACCCCTGAAAAGTCCCTGGACTCCTTGCCCCCTGCACCTCCCCAACATTTGCAGTACCCCGTTGGAGCTCCAGCCCCATTATGCCTCACCCTTCTCCGGTCACATACATGTCGCCGGTGTTCGCCTCCCCGGCCACCGGTCCGCCGGGGGTCTAGCTCACCTCGGCTCCACAGGGCTCACAGAGCTAGGGGCAGGCCTCCCCGGACCACCACCAAATCCAGGGGTTAGAGCCGCCTCCACACCGACCATTCTGCTGCCCGGAGGGGTCCATCTGTGGAATCTGTCCTCCCGGAGGGCCAGGGTGACCCCGCATGACTCCTAGTAGTGTGCGCATTTAGCAGCCATCTCGGTTCCACGTGGGAAAGGGCTCCTCAATGTGCGGCCCTTCTGCCTCCAGTCTCCGGAGATTTGACCCGCCGGCCAAAGGGGGGGGAGCGGGGACGGGTCCGGTTCCCCCTCTCTCTCTCAGCCATCTGGTCTCGTGGCTCCTGCCGTCGCCGTGTGCGGGTAGGCCTCACGGGCTCATCGTGCTCCGGTTGTGCGGGTTGTGCGGCGGTGGCTTAGCAGGTGTCCCTGCGTTTTGCTCCTGTGCCTCTCCCCTGCTCCAGGTGGGCTTTTGGTGCTTTATTTTGGTGTGTTTTGGCGTGTTTAAGCACCCCAGAGCCGGAGCTGGCATGGATGGCTGCCGCTCAGCTCGGCGGCCCAGCCCCGCCCCCCGATTTGGATGTATTTTATTTTCCTTTACTTTTTTTTGTTGTCATATTATTAGTGTTGAAGTGTTTGAGGGAACACTTTGTTTAAAGGGATAAAATATGTTTTGTGTTGAGCTTATAGTGATTTTCAGTCTTTTTTCATTCTAAGTGTACTTTGATATTAAAGCGGCACTGCCATGGCCGAATCCCGTTTTTTCTAACCCCCCTCCCAACTCCACTGCATTTAATTGACCCCCTAGTCACCCCCAAATGCCCCTAAGCCCCCCATAATACATTTTTTTTAATCTTTATTTTCTGCCTGGACCTAGGTCCTGGGCGCCGCCATCTTTGTGTGGGTGGATGAAGTCCCTTTGGGACACGTCAGCTGCCTACACTAGATAGCGCTGTGAAATTCCCACGCATGCCCAGTTAAACACTTGGGCATGCAAACTGGAATTTCATCCATTCATTCATCAGAAAAAAACTAATGAATGAATAAAAATGACAGATGAACAAACAAACACTGAATATCAGTGTTCGTTCAGTTTATTACAAGGAGGGAGCTACCGGCTCGCAGCTCTCTGTAAAGATAGAAGCGTCAGGGAGCAGTGCTCCCCCCCACATCCTAAGCCCCCCATGTCCTCAATTACTCTATGGGGGTCAATATGACCCCCATGATAGCATAAGGGAGATTGAATTCTCCCAAATCCCCCTACTCGCTATACCGCGAATAGGGGCATGTCTACTAAACAGTGAGCAGCCTGGGGCTGTATTTGTATTCACTTTTGTATCACACAGCTAGGTTGCAATGCTGCTGCCCATCCCATGTGTTCCCTATTAAGGGTCAATAAGCATGTAGGGATATATATAAAAAAAATACCCCTTTCTGTCTCATTAGAGATATTTTTGCCAGAAGCTCAAGGTAGCAAGGTGAATGGTTAGAGTCAGGACCCACCTAAGAGGTCTGCCTTGACGTGGCAGGTGGGCATACCCTCTCATGGCCATTGGAGGTAACTAAAAACTTTAATTTGTTTAAAAATACATAGGGATGTGGAAAGAGCGCAGGTAACTTTTTTTTTTCTTTGGTTGCATTTCAAGTCATCCAATCAGAGTGTTATGAGTCAAAGTTCTTTGGAATTTTCCCATGCTGTGTAAAATGCCACAGAGTACTCTGATTGGTTAAATTTCAAGGCAACCAATCAGAGTGCTGTGACAGGTAAATGTAGTGACTTACCTGTCAGTCTCTTCATTTACCTGTCAGAGCGCTCTGAGCCTAATTGCAGGGCGGGGCAAGGCTTTATGATTTTTTTTTTTCCTTTTCGTCGTTTTTATTTTGCGCTTTTATTTTTATTTTCGATGGGTATTATGGTTTTTATTTGGCCTTTTTTGGGATTGAAAAATGAATTATTTTTTTTAGAAAAAAGAAGACATCAAATGGAAAGTTTTAATTTTTTACAGGTAGTTCTTTTATTCCCCCCTCACTATTTTAAGGGTGAGGGGGATAGGTAGGGGATTATTCATGTTTTATTTGGATGTGTGTGGGGGGGGGGGGGGTGACTAGGGGTGGTGGGGCCCCTTAGTCACCTTGGGGGGGAATTTTCATTTAGGGCCCCCACCCACTGCTCAGGGGTGGGGGATGGGGTGAGGACAATAAGTCCCCCATTCATTTTCCATTAGGGCCCCCACCCACCACTCAGGGGTGGGGCCCCGGGGGAGGACAATAGGTAACCCCCTATATTTATTTATGCCTCAGGAATGGGGGCTGGGGGGGAGGCCAATAGGTCCCCCCCTTATTGTTATTTATGGCCCCCACCCGCCGCTCAGGGGTTGGGGCCAAAGGGGGAGGACAATTGGTCCCCCCCTTATTGCAGTCGGATAGGGAGTGCCTGGGTTTTGGCAATGTTGTTCTTATAATAGGGCACGTCGCCGTATCTGGACAATAGTTGTAGTAGGGTTGGGATTGATCGAATCGGGTCTGTCAAGAATAGAAGTATGTCATCCGCGAATAAGGCTATTTTTTGCTCACCAGTGGGGGATGTCAGGGTATTTATATCGGCAGACATTTTGTGCTATGATAGAAATACAAAGTGTATGTTCTGAAGTCATTGCTAAACAGACCAGACTCCATTTTGTATCTTCAAGTTAACAAAGACACAACATTTCTATCCTTTCTCTTTGACTGACTGCTTTGCCCAAGCTGAATGGAATGTGTATATAACCAAACCAAATAGATAAGACATTGAGAATGGGGGTGGACAGACTGTCTAATTACTAATGGAATATAATAAATTCTATTCCCAGACTTAGGTGACAGAGGAAATTAAACAATTAAATTTTACTTTCGATATTGTACAACGTCCCATTATAGTTTAAGGTGAAACTTAGTTCACAAACTATCAATTTTAGGAATTATAGCAGAACTTGCAGACGCATGGTCTGGACAAAACTGAGAAAGACCCTTTGATATGACAGAAGAAATAAGTAATGGCTACATAAAGATAACGTAAATGACGTCAAAAATAGCCACCAGGAAAAGTTAACTCTTTCCTGGATAGGTATGTCTAGTGGAACAATACTACCATCTAGAGCTCAAATACGAAAATGATTACCTAGAAGGCAACCACACCCCACATTTGTGATTGGCTATCACTTAGAGGAATTTCCCCTTTAAAAAGTTAAGACAAGGGAAGAGTCAGGAGATTCAAAGAAAGGAGACTCAAGGATTCAAAAAATTCGGAGATTCAAGATTGAAGAGAGAGACATTACGACACTCTGGGGATTCAGAGAGATCCAGGCAGAATCGGGCGACCAGAGTAACCAAGAAACTCTCACACTCCATGCAGAGAACTGCTTAGCTACCTGAGAATATCTGATGAGAAAATATCTACATAACTGGTAAATATACAGACATTTAATTAATTAATCAAAATTAATTACAATTAATAGCATGATATATGACTGGATAAATCATGTTTGATTTCATATTTAGAAATCTTAATTATTAAAGAATATATATATATGGTTATAGCATCCCATCTGCAGCTGGGATCAATATAATCATTAATGTATTTGTGTGATTAATATCACGTTAGCATATCATGACCATTTATCCAGCTGTATTGATTGGCTCTAAAATAAGATAAAATATCTGTTTAGACAAATTAATAAAATATCAGCTAATATATCATAGTAGATTTCTCTCATTGGATAAAATCAAGGAAATGGTTACTGACTTTTTGAATATAAAATTTTATTTAAGGTTACATAGGAGTAGATCTTGAATCCCTAGAGGAGAGCTAGCCAGCACTGAAAGGGTTATTTCTAACTGTCAGCTGAAAGCTAAGTTTTCATTGCTTTACGCTGAGGAACCCCCTCCTCCCCGGGAAACTTTCTTTGTCTCTGTAAAGAAAGTCGTAAATTATCTCGACAGTTTGTAGACTCTATGCTGTACTAACCAGGAAGTAAACTGCCACTCTGTATTGCATATTGTTTTATACTGCATATTAATTATTATTGCCATATTGTATTACATATTCATGTTATACTAGAATTCCATTGATTATTATCATGCATGTTACTCATCATTATTATTTAAATTGTTAAGAAATAAATATCTATTTTTATAACAATTTGTGATTTTTAATTACCGGTATATGGTTATACATTTCATTTAACACGATAACGATTAAGGATCTGAGAATTGAAAATCGTGGGCAATTCTCATCTGTTTACATTATTATCCCATAAATATCCCCACAGGGAAGACAGTCCCTGAATTTGTGAGTGGTGCTTTATGTGGTGGACCAGGGGTTCCAAGCAAAGAATGAAAATGAGTGGGGAAAGCGGGCATCCCTGCTGTGTTCTGTTGTGGATGTGGAAAGGCTTTGAGAGGAATCCTGCATTGAAGACCTTCGCGGAGGGACAGCGGTAGAGTGCTAAAATACTGGTTAGAAAAGGCTAGGGGAAGGATGCGAGGAGAAAGAACTGAGGAGAGTAAAAGCAAACAGTATTGGGAGGCGGAGCCTAGCTACCAAAGCGAGAGGTCGCACACTGCTGCAGCTCCGGAGCAAAAACGGGGAAAAATCTATATTTTAAGAGCTCCTGCCTACCATACCAAGCACCCGGACAGTGTACCTGCACACCCGATCACCATGGACCACAAGACGAAAAAATCCAAAACGGACCGTCCCAATCTGGGGATGAACATCGACGACCTGTGGCGCCAAGCACATGGCGCGAGTGGGCCCAAGATGGCCGCGCTGTTGGGCGGCTGTTCCGATTTCTCGGACGACATGGCCTCGGAGGGGGAAGAGACTTTCCTAAGCACACCGGCAAAAACCCCGCCGCCAAAACAAACAGTACCGGATTCATCTCCGGTCACACTCTCTGCCCTGAAGGGGCTCCTTACAGACCTACAGACCACCCTACAAGCCGACATAGCCACAATAAGAGGAGGTCTGCAGGGCCTGAACGGCTGAATAGTCACACTGGAAACAACTAGTCACCAGGACTTACTTCGGATACAGGTGCTGGAGCAGGCGGTGCAGGACCTACAGCGGCAAAACCAGGCCCATGAACGCCACTTCGCGGCCCAGGGGGATACCCGACGCAGTCCCTGAAAGTAATTATGTATGTATGTATGTATGTCTATGTATGTATGTATGGCTATGTATGTATGTATGTATAGACATACATAGACATACAGAGACATACATACAGATACATACATACATACAGAGACATACATACATAGACATACATGAATAATTACATACTTACATCAGTTCAATCTTGTCCCTGGGGTGCATGCTCCGTGGAGTCCTGTCCTGCAGCCCTGTGCGGTACACAGGGAGCAGGGATATGATGTCATATCCCTGCCCCCTCCCACACAGCCTGCGGCAGTCGGCAGACACCAGGGTAGGAGGTGGGCGGGCAGTAAGAGGCTGGGCTCCACAGGCGGGAATCTCTGGGCTCAGCCACGCTACAAATAGTAACCGGCTGGAGGGGAGCGCAGTGCGCTTCCCTCCTTCCGGTCAGCCTGACATTGCTCCCCCAGGGCTGGTGCGCCCTAAGGCGGCCGCCTGGGCCGCCTTATGGTAGCGCCGGCCCTGCCTCCAGCATCTCTGCTGGGATCTCCCCTGTCTGTTTGATATGGTTAAAGAGTTTGGTAAGATGTTGGGTCAGGATTGATCTGATTTTGTGATAGTAGTAATTTGTTAGCCCATTTGTGTTTCGGTAGGGACGCTATCGTGGAACGTATTTCTTCGTCTGTGAAGGGCGTTTCTAAGGACGTTCTCTGCTCAGGGGTGAGAGTCGGAAGGAAAATGTGGTTCAAGAAGGCATGAATTTCCGCATCTGTGGGTTGGTGTGTGTCCTGGTCGTTGTCAAGTTGGTATAATGTGGCGTAATAGGCGGCCTATTCCTCCACCATGTCCTGAGGATTATACAGTGTATCCCCTTTTTTGGAGATGGGAGTTTTGTGTGTTGGTATTTCCTTCAGTCTCCTAGCTAATAACCTTCCTGCTTTGTTGCCTGCTACATAGTGGAGCTGTTTGAGGTATCTCATGTGTTTTTCAGTGGTAGTTAAGGCCAGGGCATGGAGTTGTAGTCTAATGTGTTCCAATTGTTTATGGGTGGATTTCTTTGGCTCAGCTTTGTTTTTGGATTCTAAGTTAGCGAGTTTTGTCAGCAACTCAGACTTCTGTGCACAAGCCCTTCTCTTGCATCGCGCTCCCATTTGTATGAATGCCCCTCTCGTGACCACTTTGTGTGTTAACCACTAGGTGGTGATAACCGTCGTGCACATTTCGTGGGTAGTGAAGAAGTCAGTCAGTTGTTTCTGTATATTTGTCACGTTATCTGGGTTGTTCACTAGGGCCTTATTCAGTCGCCACAAGCCTCTACCACAAGCCGGGTATGGGTCATGAAGTGTTACCGTAAGCGCCGCGTGGTCTGATCATGTGATCGGGCCTATAGAGACTTCAGTGAAGTGTGTCAGTGTGTTTTTTGTCGGTGAAGCACAGGTCTATCCTGCAGTAGGTCATGTGCACCTGGGAATAGTATGTGTAATCTCTGTCTGCTGGGTATAGGCAGCGCCACGAGTCGTATAGGTCATGCAATAATTGTTTATTACATACAATAGTAGCAGCCTGGATAACAGACCCTGTGAGATGAATACCCTTTTGGGATCTCTGTGACCTGTTCTTTTCATGTCTAAGCACGGGTCTGTCGTACAGTTAAAGCCACCACAGAGTATCATGTGGCCTTGTTTATATCTGTCTAAGTTCCTCATTGCGGAGCTGAGGAAAGATTTTTGGTAGTTGTTAGGGGAGTATAGCGAGGCTATAGAAAAGATTTTCATTGAGTTAGCCATTGGGCGTGGTTTCCGTGGCCTTGTCTGTTGCTCGCAGGACTCTGGCTTTGTCCGTGGCGGGGCCCCACCTTCATCAGTGACTCGACGGTCCATAAAGGTATACAGCTCTTTGTGATCTCTCATTACTAGGTGGCACCGGATTTGTGGTCGGTCTGGGTTGAGTGGGGTGTACACATGCTTAGCATACCCATAGGTTATTGAGAAACTTAACCAAGTTATGAGCAAAACTATAAACATAGACAAAAAAACAAAGTATTTACATGATGCCCCTGTGCTGCCTAGGTGGTCGTGGGCAATAAATTTGGTTGATCTGTGGCCCGTGCCGAAACCAGGCAGCAGTTCAACAGGGGTCGCGTGGTCTTAAAGGTTCAGCCGTTGCATCGACCCTTTAAACATGGTATAAGTACACATATTGCTATGTAATGAAGGTCCCGTGTGTGCCTGTGCCCGTGCGCCAGCCTCCGCCCCATCTTGCGTGTGCCCCTGTGCTGCCTAGGTGAAGCTGGTGTTACATATTTTAATCATATTTTATTTGTGTTTAGGGATCCGCCAAGTATATGTGCAGTCCGTTTTGTTTTGCCAGGCCACATTGCTGTGCACCATCAGGTTGTTATAGTGGTGGTGGCCTTGTGGTTCAGTTATTTTACTGTGGATTTTTCCTCAGGTGTACTTGTGTGCGAGGTCCCTAGGCTAGCGCCTTGTGAGGAGGGTGAGTGTCACTAAGGCAGTCAGTGTTATATGTAGTGACAATGCGGTTGTTGTGTAGTTTTATACATACAGACATCAATCAGCTCGGCGATCAAATGCAGAGATACACACACAGTCCCGGCACACCGTGCACAGCACATCATTGAGTCCCATTATTTTTGTTGTCTAGGCGAGCCCGCCATGTGCCATTCTCCTGATAGTCGTCTAGGTGGCTTAGGAGCTTGTGAAGGAGGGTCTTGCGCTCAGAATAGTCCCCAGTCTCCGAGTAGTTGCAGGCACTCTGACGGTTCTTCGATAGTGTGATGCTTGTTTTTCCTCCATATTAGGACTTTGGTGGGATATCCCCATTTGTATTGGATACTGTGGTTGCGTATCGTTTTTCGTGATTGAAATGAATTCCCTTCTCCGTCCCATCGTGAGCGCCTAAAGATCCACGAACAGTTGGATGCCCTGGTAAGGCTCTGGGAGCTGTTACAGTTTGCGAGCTGCGGCCAGTAGTGAGTCCTTGGACTTGAAGTAGTGGAATCTGACCACCACTTCTCTCGGTATACGATGAGCTCAGTCCATCAGCCCGCCTGCCTCCTCTATGCCGTGTGGTGCATAGGCCTGTGGCATAAACAGGTAGGGTGTAGTGGGTGATTGTGTCTGGCATGCACAGGAACCTGACATTGTTCCACCTAGAGCATTCTTCCATATCCGCAGTTTTCGTCTTTAATTGCAGGTGCTCTTCGCAGATCATTTTGTGTGGTGCAGATTTCTTCCGTGCGCTCACCTATCTGGGCTATTTACCACTTAAATTCTGTGGTCATTTGCTTTATGTCCATGTTCAGAGTTGCCCTCAGGTCTCTTCTCGCTGATCAGGGCTTCTGAATATAGGGAGGTTGGTAGTTCAGTGTCCTGTTGGCTGTCTGATATAGGAGATTGTCCCATGCTCTCGTCGCCTCCCTTTATCTTTTTTGGTGGATCGGATCGGGTCAGTCAATTTAGGTTGTTTAGATGGAGCCATATCAGGCCCGGACTGGCCATCGGGCATACCGGGCAAATGCCCGGTGGGCTGCAATGGCCGTGGGGCCGAGGCTGGCAGGGGAGATCACAGAATCTCCCCTGCAGGGCCAGCGCTATCTGAGCGCTGGCCCTGCTGTGTGCCTCCATGGGCCGGTGGGGAGATCAAAGATCTCCCTCACGGGCCCAGAGGCAGTTACAGGCGGCCACTTGCTGGGGTGTGAGGGAGGCAGGAGAGAGGACCGGCGGAGCTGTTGCCAGCAGCTCCGCCAGGTCCTCTCACGGGATTCTGAACGTTGCCGCGGTAACCGTGGCAACGCTCAGATCTTGCGAGAGTGAACTCTAGCCCTGCAGGGGCTAGAGTTCACTCTCACCACTGGACCACCAGGGAAGGAAGCATGGGTCCCCACCCCCAGGCAGAACGGCTCCCCACCTCCCTCCCAGGCAGAACAGCTCCCCACCCCCTCCCAGGCTAAGGTAAGAAGGGAGGGGGGAATATAACTTTTTTTATTATTAATAAAAAAATATTTAAATGTAAATAAAAAATACATTCACACTCACACACACAGCACCCCCAGACACACACAGCACCCTCAGACACACACAGCACCCCCAGACACACACAGCACCCAGACACGCAGACACACACAGCACCCCCAGACACACACAGCACCCAGACACACACTGCACCCGACACACACAGCACAGCATATATATATATATAAATCCAAATAGGTTATGGTGGGGAAAAATTGTGATTGAAAACCCCTTCCACCTAAAGTCTGTGGATAGTTAATACAATGTTAAACAAAAATCTGCTCACCAGTCAAGCCATAAGACTTGCTTTTCCCACAGAAATCCCAAATCTGCAGTAATGTTACTACCGCAAAGGATTCTGGATGGGCATATGCAAATTAGTTTAACAAAGAATCACATTTTTGTCTCATTCCATTTTTTAATTTTTTTTTAATTCTTTATTTTGGTTGTGCACTGATTGAACAAACAGCCGGTGTGTGCCACAACAGCGACATCCGGCAGAGTAGGTAAACAGTGGTATAACATGTTATGGCATTGGATATACAGGCACATTTTTTATATTATTTGAAAACAGTAGAGCAGGATCACGTTTGATTTTAAGATGGTAGCATATTACACATGTCATGGAGAGACAGATACAGAAGAAACATATGCGGGGAGCATGACTTGTGCATGAGAGCATACATAGAGTGTTAAATGATAGGTCGTTCTGGGTACTAGTACATTAATGTCTCATTCCATTTTAAACATGGATTTCTTTTAATCTGTGTCTGCTGTATACAACAGCTTGGAACACAATTTAGGAAAAGATGCAAAACCAGTGAACCAGTCATGTACAGCTGTTTCGTTGTTATTGCAACTCATCAGCATGAGGTTGGTTACTGGTTTGCTTATTGATGCTTGGTAGTGCTTGGGAAGCAAAATCCAAAAAGGTTATGGTGGGGAAAAATTGTGATTGAAAACCCCTTCCACCTGAAGTCTGTGAATAGTTAATACAATGTTAAAAAAAATCTGCACACCAGTCAAGCCATAAGACTTGCTTTTCCCACAGAAATCCATGGGATTCTTTGTTAAACTAATTTGCATATGCCCACCCACAATCCTTTGCGGTAGTAACATCACTACAGATTTGGGATTTTAATGTGTATAAACTAAAAAATTGAATATGCTATATTTGACCCTGTAACTTTCAAAACACCATAAAACCTGCACATGTGGGGTGCTGCTGTATTTGTGATACATCAGTGAATACAAATATGTGTATTTTATTGCAGTATTATGGCATTCCCAGTTAAAATGTCATGCAGTTTGTTTCCCCTGAACAAATTGATATATAATAAGTGTGGGTGCACTGAATATGAAAGAGGTGAATTACAGTTAATCAGACAGATTCTGTCTGTTCAGTGCAAATTCTAGGGTTTGTTATGCTTTGTTTTGATCAGGTGTGTACAATTGCCTCTGTCCTTAAGGGGTTAAAATGTCTGCCTTTCCCTGGTCTTCATTAACTAAGTGTCACGTATTCATCCGCTTATAAAAATGTGATTAATGGCATTTACTGTTCAGACAGGAAAAGTTGTGCCAAGCAGCAATCAATCCACAGAAGGGTTTGTGCTAAGCAGCAATCATGCAAATAGGAACCTGGTAACTGCCTTTGGGGTCAAAGGCCAGTTACAACCAATCAGATCTACAGGCCCAGTTTTCCTCTTGTTCAGTGCCCTGTCGTGGTTTCCCTTGTGGTTGTCCGAGAGCGTGTTATTGATTCTGGTTATTCTGGTAATTTGACATAGGCATTGACTTTGACTTCCCTGTTTTCTGGCATCCCTGACCCCTGGCTTTTCCTTATCGCTGTGTCTCTTTCTGTGTTCCTTGACCTTGGCTATTCCTGACTATTCTTTGGTACGTTAGTCCGGCCATTCTAAGGTCCGGTATACGTTACCTATCAGTCCTCTGTGTTAAACAATTCTACATGCTGGATAATTCTGTAATCCTGATACTAAGCCCCCCCCCCCACCCCCACCCCAGTTTATCTACACATTTTTTACATTTTTTTCTATATCATGTACTTAAAAACATTTTGGGGGTTGGTTTTGCTCTCTTTGGTTATCACTTTTTGTAGTTTAGAGACTCTTATTGCCTTTTTGCATGCACTGTTGGCCTCCTTATATCTTTTATAGGATGCCTCTGATTTGTTTCCTATTTTAAATCTCTTGATTTACTTTCTCACTAAGCCACATTGGTTTCAATTGTTTTCTTTTCCATTTCTTTTCCATTTAATACTGAAAAATGTACCTTTCTAATATTTGTTTAAAGATATTCCATTTATCTTGTTTTTTTTCCACTAAAGAGTTTATGCCAGTCAATTTATTGTAAACTGCCCATATTCTATATATTCATATGTGCATTTGCATTTTTTAGTTTATTTCAAAGGTCACTATATTGAGATCACTATTTCCAAAGGACTTCCCTACTCAAATGTTGGTCAAAAGAGCAACATTGTTTGTTATAATCATATCCAGACAAGAGCCCTTTCTAGTTTGTGCTTGTACAAGTTGTGACATGAAGGTTTCAAAAACCTGTTTCCATTTGCTGAACTATTAGTCCTTCTATCCCAATTTATGTCCATGTAATTACTATGTCCAATAATTAACGTGTTACCCAGATGCGCAGCTTTCCCAATTTGCTCTAACAGCTGTTCTTCCTCATCAATATTAACATTAGGTTGCTTATAACATATCCCGACCAATAATTTATTTCCCTTCTTTTGCCTCAAGCAGATATGTATCCATAAAGCTTCCACATTTTCCTCATCACATTCCACTTGCTTGAGATTTGGCTTTAGCTCATGGTAGATATACAAACATACCCCACCACCATTCCTGTTTTTTCTATCCTTCCTGAATAATTTTGTTATGTTGTTCAAATAGTTTATTTTTTTTAATAGAGATATAATAACATAATTAAGCTTAAAAATTTAAAATGTAAAAAACACCTGTGACGAAGGGCACTTCGCTACTTGGTCCTGGAGAGGCCTGCTTGCCAGCCTCTTGCCCTGTGATTATGGCCCTGGGGTGTATGGCCCTTTAAAAACAGTATATGGGCATATGAAGACTTTTTGTGACAATGTCCCTTTAAAACTGTGTCCCCAGACTGTTAAATTACTTTGTACATGTCATTTTTCTATTTGGTTCGGTAAATGGGGCTTACCGAACCAAGTACTGCAGAGGCGGACCACACAGAAGTGGAAGTCTGCGGCTAATTTATCTCCCAGGCTGGCGGTTAACCGCAGGTTAATTGCCGACCGCTGGGTGGCCTCCGTTCGTGCAGTCGAACACGTGGCGGCGGCCATCTTTGTTAGTAGAACGCGGTCAGCGGTGTGTGCAGCCAAATCCATGGAACTAAAATTGGCTACCCATTTGAACGAACACTGCTGACCCTTACCTTCTCCTCCACTTCGATACTTTGGCTGAAAACGAAGTCCCGTTTGACGATTCGTGCATTCGAATGGGACTTAGTCATTTTTCTGAGCTAACTTTTTAACCACAGGAGGGAATTGTCTGATTTTTGGATATGTGTATATTTGAAGTATGCTGATTAATAATATGTAAATGGAGATTGTATGTATATTTTGTGAGTTATGAATATGGTATAAAACTGTGTATTTTCCTGCCTGTGATAATTATGTTAACCCAGGCAAAGGGGAGGATTTTGCTGGAATGAATGGGAGTGTTTAACTGTATTGTACGTGTTTGGCTGTGCCACAAAACCATGTGGGTGGTAACATTGTGTAAAAAGTTGCATATAAGTGCCAATAAACCCTCAGACTGCTGAGTTCCTGTTTTACCCTCAACATAGAGCCTCGCCTGCACTTACACTGGGGGGTTGCTATACTCTACATACTCCCCTAGCTTTAATCACTAAGGTCTTTTAAGATATTGTTCCAGCTTCGCTCTCTGAAGGAAGAGAGGTTTGGTCTGCAGTCTATGGAGACACCATAAGGAGGTACCCAGTCGGGGTGCCAGGCGATCCGTTATAACACCCACAATTTTTTTTTAATGTATTAAGCAACGAGCAGTGTTTGAATGTTTTTGAATGGAGTATGTGTGCGTGAATGTACAGGTGTGTTTGAACGTATTGGCATAGTTCAGAGTGTGATTTGTGAGTCATGTATTTTACCCTTCGGGAAAAGATATCTGCCTTCTTTGTCTGCTTTTTCTGCTTCCAGGCAGAACTGGTTATCCGCTGAGAACCGTATTGCTCACCCCCTTAGACTAAGAGGAGGGGTTGTGGGCAAAGTAGCTGGTAGGATAATATTTGTTGGAGAATCTGGGTGCCTGGCCAGCGAGGAAGTGGGTTTCCTGAAAGAAGGTGATCGACACCCGAAGTGCACGTATCTCTCGTAATGCTCTCGTACATTTATGTGAAGAAGTGAGAACCCTTGCATTGATTGTGTAGAGTGTGATGCCCCCTTATGTTTCCCATCTGGCGCCAGGGGTCGAAAAAGCAGGAGGCAGTAAGTCCACAATATAAGAGAGAGTAAAATTAAAGGAGAATAGGTGCAGGGCAGGGGAGTAGAAGAAGGTAGGTGGGTGGAGAAACTGGGAGGGTAGGTAAGGGTGGGAGGCAAGTTAAGGTAAGTAATGAAGTTAGAAAATTTGTTGAGAATGGAAGGAGTAGAAGAAGAGAGACAAGAGTGTGAGTGAGATGCAAAGAGAATGGGAGAAGTTGCTTCGCGATGGCAACTAGGAATAGTTGCTGGTAGGTGGATGTAGTGTAGTGTGTTGCTGGTAGGTGGATGTGCGGGTAAGTTATCCCAGTCATCCAAGTCCCAGACTAATGGCAGTAAACCAGTTGGGCTGTGAGTCTTGTGGGTCAGACGGGCCAACAGCCGGTGGTAGTAGAGTAAGTAAATGTGGGTTAGTATCTGCCCCCTTCTGTGGGTAGAGATGGTATGGTCCAAGTGAGTTTGAGATAGAGAGTGGAGAAGGGGAGATAATTCATTCCTTAACTGTTTCATCTTGTCAGTAATGTAACATGCAAAGCTATCAGCTGAAAGATTAGTTTGTGGGGTGGCCACAGCAGGGCGAAGAAGAGAGTTAAAAATATTAAAAAGATGACTAGGATTGTGGGAGTATGAATGAGAGAAGAAAAGTAGGACTATTTTGCAAGGATGATTGCTGTGCTGTATGAACGCAAGACAAAGTTATAGTGTAGAAAGTCTGATAAGGTGCGAGACTTCATCCAGCAGCGTTCAGCTGAACGGGAGCATCTCTGCAGGTAGCCCTCTTTGAAGTGCATACTTGGAGCGGGGCTGCAGCATCTAGGGCAGAGGTGAGGGTAGCGTTATATGAGGAGATAGCCAGGAGATAGCCAGAAAGGGACAGGAGAGGGTACACCCCCACGCAGGCCCCCCACTTGGACAGGCTGCAAGGGTGGTGCAGAAAGCACAAAAGAAGGGGTAGAGGGAAAAAGAGCAAACGGGGGGAAGGGGGGCAGAGGAGGGAAGGGGAAGAAAGGGAGGATTGCTGTCAGGTTGCAAGTGTGCAAGCTGTCCAGGGCTCCCAAATCTTTTCGAACTTCTTCATTGTACCCCTGACTCTTGCTGTTAAGGTATCGATGAGGCAGGTGTCTTTAATTTAAATTTTGACTGCCACAACAGTTGGGACCCTTGATTTCAGCAAAGCCTGTGCTACAGTTCTTCTTGCTGCTAGTGTAATCTTATGCACCTAATTTTGTTTGTGTCTGGTCCACCCTTCTGTCAATCTGTTCGAAAGGTATACCCAGGGGTCGAGGCTCAGCACTCTCTGGAAGATTTGGGTTATGAGACCCTTAATGGGGCTCCTGAACGTCTGGATATGAGGGCATTCCCACCACATGTGTATATATGTGCCCCTATTCCCGAACCTACTTCAGCATGTGTCTGATGGTGTCTTTTGCATTCTATGCAGTTTTATGGGAGTCGTGTACCAGCAGAACACCATTTTAAGAGACTGTTCCTGTAATGAAACACACATGGATGTGGCATTGTATGCCTCCCAGATCTCCTGCCATTATATGCCATCTAGAGCCTCCCCCACAGCCCCGTATGAGTTAGAGGGCCCCATTCTTTCGTTTCAGTGCTCAGTTGGGCGTAGAGTAAGGTAATTAAGCCTTTCGGCATAGATTCGCTCAGTGTAAAGAAAACCTTAACACACAAAGTGCAGGTGAAGTGAGATATTTTAGTTGCTCTCTTAATAGGTGCAACCTCCCCAGTGTTTAAAAACCACTTAAAAAACACAAAGTTAAAATATAAAATAAAAACAGATAGGGGGCGCTCCAAATAGTGAATCAAGGCAATAGAAAATACTTATACAGACTGGTTCTTCAATTCGTATGTACACCACCTAAATGTCAAAGACAATAGCACATAGCATAATACTGTATGGTGGAAAGAATTATTTAGAACAGTGTGTCAATTGCCAACTCACAGTTTGCAGAGCCACGTATAGTAGGCTCTGACTATAATCGCATGTTCTGATGTCTCAGGAAATACACCTCCGCTCTCAATGCCCAGAACTCAACATGCATTAGAACAAAGCTATTAAATATCAGTTGTTTTATGGTTTTCTAAGCTTAGCCGTCCATGAAATCCAATGTTCTATCTCTGAAGAATGTTTGTTGTAGAAATGCTGTGTAGGAAAGTGGCCTCTTTCCTACACAGCATTTCTACAACAAACATTCTTCAGAGATAGAACATTGGATTTCATGGACGGCTAAGCTTAGAAAACCATAAAACAACTGATATTTAATAGCTTTGTTCTAATGCATGTTGAGTTCTGGGCATTGAGAGCGGAGGTGTATTTCCTGAGACATCAGAACATGCGATTATAGTCAGAGCCTACTATACGTGGCTCTGCAAACTGTGAGTTGGCAATTGACACACTGTTCTAAATAATTCTTTCCACCATACAGTATTATGCTATGTGCTATTGTCTTTGACATTTAGGTGGTGTACATACGAATTGAAGAACCAGTCTGTATAAGTATTTTCTATTGCCTTGATTCACTATTTGGAGCGCCCCCTATCTGTTTTTATTTTATAGATTCGCTCAGACATATCCTTTCGAAGAATGTTAAGGGTTTATGTGCCATATCTTTGATGTGAGTCTGTTTACATAGTCTTTAAGTTGTACGTATTGAATGAAATCTGCTGCGGTCAAGTGTATTCTCTGTTTTAGGTCATCAAATTAACAAATTAGCCACTATCAAACAGGTGGAAGAATCTTTGTAGCCCGGCCCTTTTGAGATTTTTGAAGTTATGTGCTGAAAGGCCTTGGGGGAAGGCTCTGTTCCGCAAAAACTGTGTCATAGGTGAGGGAGTGGAGGTCAGCCCGTATTTTTTGGCCGACGCGTCCCAAACTCTCTGTGAGTTCTTGATTGCAGGACAAGTGGTCCGTAGCATTATGCGATGGTCTTTGGGCACCCACATAAAGAATTGAGGGAAGTCCGCCCCATGAGTAAGGACTCCAAATCCACCCACCATCTGTCGTCTATTGGGGTATGCCACATAGCTACCTATGCTAGTTGTGCAGCGTGATAATAAAAGGGAAGGTGTGGTAGGCCCATCCCTCCCCTCGTTTTCTGGCGATAAAGGACATTATTTGGGACCCTGCAGTGTTTATTCAGCCAAATAAAGGATCCTATTGTTTTTGTAGGGGTACTAGATCTGATTTTGAAACTGGGATGGGAAGGGCCTGAAAGAGAAATAGAATACGTGGGAGTATGTTCATCTTAACTGAGTGGATTCGCCCCATCCATGAGATAGGTTTGTCCTTCCAGTTATTAATTTCTTTTATAAGGGTTTTGATAAGCGGGGTGTAGTTTGATTCATATAATTTTAAGGGGTCTGCCATGAGTTGGATCCCCAAATACTTAATGGATCTAGAGACTAATTGGATATTGTGGGTGGTATGAATGGATGCTGTGTCCGCCGCCAACAACCCTATCAGCATTTTGCTGGATTTCTCCATGTTTGCTTTATATCCCGAGATTATTGCATATCAAGTGAGCACATGCCAGTACATATATCTGTGTGTCGAGGTGTTTGTGTGTGTGTATCTGTATGTGTTGGGGGAGAGCACACATGGGGACCCAGTAGCTTGTGAAGCCACCTCCCTGAAATGCATTTTTGCATGTTGGGATGTCTGAGAGAATTGAAAATCAATTTAAAATTTAAGGTTACAACTGCTGAACAGTGATTTGTATTTTTTTTGTACTTTGGCAGTGGAGTGTCCCTTTGATTATACCTGCATGGCAAGAATATTAAGAAGGGAAGATGGCAAGGAACAGTTGCTTCAGAAAAATGTGTTTAGCAGGATTTTTTTTAATGTTTTGTATATTTACGAACTAATGGAACATCAAAGTAATATGATGTCTCAGGGGTTGCAATTGCCTGTTCCTTCTTCACTGATTTCCCAGATTATTTTTGATTTGCTTGGCCCCATTAACCATTCTATGTAATGAATGAAGGGGGGACCTGATAGTCTCTTAATCCTTCTCTGGATATTTGTCCAGCAAAATAATTACCGCATTGGAACCCAAATGTCCCACATTGTGCTCATTTCCCATGAGCCCCCAGTCCTAAAGCCTGGATAATTTTCTGGACAGGCTAATTTGTGTATTAAACCACGAGTGGGAATCCATGCTAGAATAGTCTTTAATGGGCCTAGGTAAACTACAGATGTATTTCTTGTCTCCAAACAATAGACAATTTTATCAAGCTATTTATTTCTCCCAGTATACAGGACCATGCAGAGAGCAATGCTGAAGCTCTTCCTGCATGGTCCTTGTGCTTACCGCATTGTAAGTGCATTTAATGAAGCACTAGATTTCTGCTGACTGAGAACAGTGCCATGCTCCCTGGATGCAGAACCATGGAACTAAATTGGGACAACAGGACACGGTCCCAAAAAAGGAACTGTCCTGACAAAAGCGCGACAGTTGGTCTTGAATTCCTCAAAAATTTACCAATATTTTCCCATGCATTTAGAAGTTTCATATATATTCAACTGTTCAGATATGCAACATATTTTTTTAAAGCAAAGTGCTCTTTGAGGTTTTAGAATGACGTATCTCTTATCTTTACATAAGGAACATAATGAGAAATTGTAAAGTGTAAATATTGAGCTGGTTATCTAGTATGTAATAAGAGGGTGGTATTATTTTCCTAGGTAATATATAAATGAATTCTCCACCTTCTGTTTAGAATAGTACAATGCACTCTAACTAACATTTTACAGTTATGACAAATCATTTTTACAATCTCCACAGTAAAAAAAAATATTTGCTTGAGGCAAAATTTGCATTGGAAAAAGTCAGTTAAACTTGAACAATGTATTGCACTGTACTTTATTTCTTTGAAATACATCTTTCCAGTGTCATGAACTTGAAAGTTCATTCTATGAAGACAATGTTCTAAGGTGTGCTATCGAAAGCTTTTATTTTAGTGACTTTGTTTCACTTTACATATAAGCAATACTTTGTAATGGACATTATACTAAATTATCCTAATTTTTTCGGCTGCTGAAAGTGAAGCTTAAAATTATTTAAAGTCTAATAAAAACATTGTCATCGAGTCAGCTGACAAGGGAGGTTCTCTGGCTGTGATTAATACAATTGCTATGGAAACTGACATCAGAAATCAGTTGAATAATACAGCTGCCTACCGTAAGATTCATGTGGACTCATTTAGTCAAAGGAGATGTTGTAACTTGTAAATTACTGAATATAAGTAATATATCAGTCTAAAGTGCTGAATACAGGAGATGATCGTAAATGTGGCTCTATAAAGGCAATATGCCCCCCCCAACCCCCAAAGTTTGGAAGTGCAGTAAGTCACACAGGGCAAACACACCATAAAACTCTAACCTCGCCACCATCAATGATTCGGCAGTTACCTACCGATACCAGACTAGCAATATAGTTTTTATAGAACAGCATGAAGGGGAAATGAGCAGCAACCCAACGATGAGTGTATGGGCCATTGATATTAGATGCTAGTGACCAATCTAACAATAAATGACAAGCAAAATGTAAATCTCACTGTTACCTTAGCACCACAGAAGAATTTTATATTGCCTCCCGAAACTAGCTGAAACTAAGCCAAAGTGAAAAACCCTAAGTTAAAAAAGTGCTGTGCTACTCAAAGTGAAAAAGAAAATTAGTTGAAAAGGTAAACAGACCGACACGCGTTTTCGATGTTAACAAATCATTGTCGAACAACATTGAGAGACATGTAAGATGGCACCTATAAAAACCTCAACTGTACAATTAACCATGTGTGTAAGTCTGAATCAGAAACAGACATTGGGCAAATACTCATGACAAACACCAATCACGATCAGAGAGAGGCGCTACAGTGTATGGTTAGATCTACATAAACAACTGGTTGGAAAGCATCTAGTCCAGGGGTATGTCAATACGGCTAACAGTCATCCAAAGAGCGGCAAGGGGAAAAGCATGGCACAAGATAAACAGAGGGGGTATTCCTTCATCATGAGTCAGTTCCATAATAAGTAACCTTCACTGAGGCATATGCTGTAGAAAATAATAAACTGACAAGCATGTAATTTTATATCAGTAGGGTTATAGAAGACATAGGAGATAATAAAAATAAAGCCTGTCATGTCAAGAATACTGCCCTCGTTATGAAAGGAGTCCCCAAAACTTGCAGATGGCGATTATAGAAAAATAATGTCTAGTCTGAGTTAGGCACTAATACAAGATTAAACATAAAGTGTACATAAGAGAACAAGTTAGTATAAGCAAGAGAGAACAGTGCACGCAAACCCATGAGTATTAAGAATCTGTAATGGATTAGAAAGCACAGCAAATATTAACTAAAGGATAAACTCCGAGCAAATTAAACTCTGGGAAAGTAATTCAGGCAGAGTATATCAGGAGTATCACTCGCAATAATAATAACAACCAAAAGATTATAAAATTTAGGTTGCTAGGCTATTGATGTGCACATGTCAATAAGTTATGATGTGGTACTAATGCATGGTTGTAATGGAGAATATATATTTGTAACGGCTACCCAGGTAGTGAGAGGATATCAGCCGTTGGAGACGTCCTTTTTCCCGGCAAGTTGCTGTGTAGTAGTGGAGATGCTTATTCCCATCCACGAGATCCAAGAGAAGAGTCAGGCATAGCTATTAAAAGAGCAAGGTGGTTATGCAGTAAATCCCCTTCCAAGAACGAGACAAGGCTACGTTTTGAAGGGTCAAGAAGAACTGAATTTTAATGGCATGCATTCTCCTTTTATGTGATGCTGCCCATGCAAGGGAGACACCTACATAATTAACACAGTAACCAATAACAGACAAGGTACAACCCACACATCTTCTCCCCTCAGATAAACCTTTAACATAATTAACAAGCACACATTTTTACCCTAATTTTGGATGTACCCCAAATATCTGGGGTACATTCATAAATCCAGTATCCCCAGATAGCCCTAATCTGGGGGAGCAACATATGAAAAAATCCCATTAACATTTGGTTAATGGGTTCGGGAGTTATGGAGCTTTAAAGTTTTGACCGACCGCACAGGCACACTAGCCGAAAATGGTTCCATGAGTTTTGGCCTTGCGGTCTGTAAAAAGTCACGAAAAGCTTGCCATCCGTGGATATCTTGAGGGTCGCTATATGTTGCATAGTCTTTCTACCGAACAGCAGGGTGGTCGGTAGTTTTAACAATAATTTACAGTGCTATGAAGGTCTCAGCGGTGTTCGCCTGCTCAAGTGTCCGATTTTAGTTCCAGACACTCAACGGCAAAACACCGCTGTTCGGGAGTTAAGATGGCCGCGAACAAGTGTAAAAGTCTCGAAATGGCGGCCACCCAGGAACTGAAACAAAGCGTTTGTGCGTTTCCCATAAGAGTTGTATGTGCCGATCAGGTAGCAGGGTGGTCCGGTGTTCGGTAGTTTGCATTTGTATGATGAATGCTGAGTCCATACCGTATGGGTCACATAAATAAACGAATGCTTGAAAAAGTCCCGAACTGTTATGATGAATAATCCCCACGAAACAGGTAAGCACATTCAATTATATCCAGTTTGATGTCTTTTGCTTGATATACAATATGTCTTTATAATCCACGGTCTCTGTTCCTGTATATGTGCCCGGTTAGCTCTTAAAGGGCCGGTAGTAATAAATATTCCCAGGCATAAGGTAGGGTTTTGTTACAATATTTTTTTTAAAATAAAAAAATGATAATGAAATAATACGAAACACCAAGCATGTATATCAAGCGGGAATCACTGGTATGCCATAAGAAACACAGTCCTAATGTGTAGTACATGTAATACGTTGTAGTTGGGAAAGTGCATACATTAGGTGATGAGACAATTACAGCAGTAACCTTATCATAGGTAAGAGATTGCATGTAGTAGATTGTGTGCTTATGAATGCTCATACATCTTGATACTTGTGCTAAGGGGTAGCGTGTCACTATTGTAAAGTGATATTGCAATGGAAGGTTATAAAAATGTGTAAACTGAAATTCTGGTCTTTCCTCCGTCAAGTGTTGTTACTCCTGTGTCTGTCTCCCTCCAATGTTCAATCTATCGCCAAATCCTGTCATTTCCATCTCAAAAATATTGCGCGCATCCGCCCCTACTTAACGCCAGATGCGACTAAGGTGTTGGTCCATTCCACTGTCCTTTCTCGCCTTGACTACTGGCTTCTCAGTGGTCTTACGTGCTCCCAACTTGCGCCGTTACAGTCCATAATAAATGCAGCAGTTGACGCTCATCTTCCTGTCCGCCCGCACCTCCCATGCCTCACCCTTCTGTCAGTCCCTACATTGGCTTCCTATAAAATATAGAGCTCAATTTAAAATTCTGGTTCTTGCTTTCAAATCTCTACATAATGCTTCTCCCACCTATCTATCCTCCCTTATACACAAGTTTGTCCCATCTAGGCCCTTACAATCTGCTGAAGACTTACGTCTATCTTCTGTCCATACTCCCACCTCTGATGCTCGCCTTCAAGATTTCTAGAGGGCTGCACCGTTCCTGTGGAACTCGCTTCCCTCCTCCGTTAGATGCTCACCCAGTCTCCACTCCTTCAAAAAAATCGTTAAAAACCCACTATTTCATAAAAGCATATCAATTAAACTGTTAATAGCTCCCAACTGATTCCTCTTCTGCAACTGTCACTAGTCTAATACTATCCTTACCTTTTTGTGTCATTTTACCCCACTCACTCTAGCATGTAATCTCATTGAGCAGGGCCCTCAACCCCTCTGTTCCTGTGTGTCCAACTTGTCTGGTTACAACTACATGTCTGTTCGTCCACCCATTGTAAAGCGCTGCAGAATTTGACGGCGCTCTATAAATATAATAATAATAACTATCGACGTACAGCATCCTACCGGTATATTAAAGAGAGGGTCTTATGCTAGACTATATATTTTTTTTATATTTAATTTTTATTGAAAAATGTTTTTAAACTTTAAATACACATAGACATATAATGGTTAATCAATGGAACCGGTTACAAACAAACAGACAGCAATTGTTGTGGGATATCTATCATATATCAATATTGAGGTTTCACAATTTTAACCAATAGCTATTGGGCCCTATATCGCAGTACAATATTACAATGCTATTCCAGGCTAAGTTAAGTCTGTCAAACATTTAAATTTGTTCATCAGTAGATCATCAAAAATTAATTTGTTAGTCTGCGGAAAGACTCTAGAATGCCTCAACCTGGTATCATTCTTATTGGGTCCTCGGATCCCATCCTGACCTTACATTTACTCTCTCACTTCCACTCTTACATCTATATCATTCATCCCATGCATTCCTGTGGGATTTGGGTTTTCTCATATATCTCATACATATGGAAAGGGACATCAGAAAGAGAAAAGAAAAGATAAATAAATAAATAGGTCATTTATACGCTCAAGTTAACTCTTTACTGGCAAGTCATCCCTTCACCTTTATCCTTCACTTACGTTTTACCTCTCTTTTTCCTGTTTTATTTAACTGAGGCCCATTTAATATCCGTGATAAGACTCAGATAGAGATCCTTAGTTATATATTTAGAATGTAGATTCAATGAAATCCCACCCATTTCCATCTCAATTTGTGTAATTATTTAATTTTTCAGTTGGTGCACATTTGGTACTGTTGTTTGTTTCCAGGCTTTAGCAATCAATAATTTAGTAGCCGAAAGGCAAGGAATTACCATAATCTCTACTTTTTTATCTAAATTCGTTCCATACAAATGTAATAATGCTATTTCAGGTTTATTACTCAGGTAAATGTCTCCCACCTTGCAAATTAGTTTAAATGAGAGATCCCACAAGGATCTTATTCTGGGACAGTTCCACCAAATATGCATCATAGAGCCATCCATATGGAAACATCTCCAACAATTGGGGGGATTACTCTGGGAAATTTTATTCAGTCTACTTGGGACCATGTACCATCTATAGCTTACTTTGATGAAGTTTTCTAGTATATTTAAACAATGTATACATTTTCTTACTCTTAAGTAAGCATGACACCATTGTTTATATTGAATCTCACTACCCAAATCTCTTTCCCATTTTTTAAAAACTGTGGGGATATCTGATCCATCTATATCCTTTAGTAATTACATTGTTGGAGAATATTTGTTTTTATCAGACTCGATTGAAAGGACCTTCTCAATCAAAATACCAGTTTCACCTTCAGTAGTTAATACATATTCTTTCAAAAAGCTTTTAACTCGAAAGTAGTTGAATAATTCTCTAGAAGGTAGAGATAGCATCTCAGATAATTCCACATACTCTTTTAGATGCTTGTCTATATATAGATCTTTAATTCGAATATTTTTATTTTATGCCAATTTATCAAATTCATATCTGACATTATGAGTTCTAATGTTTTGAGAGATACAGTATCTGGTATCTTGTTGTTAAACCCTAGCTTACTCTTTAATCTGAACCATTCGCTCAGTGTCTGAGAGAGAATCGTAGATCTCAGGTTTGTAGAGCTTTTATTTTTTCCGATATTATTCCATAACAGTATTTCTAGATTATCTATCCCCTCTCTATGTGTTTCTAATTTGTACCACGCCTGATCATTGATATCCACAATTTGTAAATTGGACGCGTGGGTCATCATAATTGCTTGGTATGTTTGAGTTATCAAGGGATAGCCCATCCCCCCATACTGGGCTTTTTTGGCTAACGTAGTGACTTTTATTCTGGGTTTTTTACCTCTCCAGATAAAGTTTGTAAAACTATTTTGTATCATATTCAGCCAGTACACAGGTATTTTAAGGGGGATCATGTGAAATAGATATATCCATTTTGGAACAATATACGCTTTCATTGTATTGATACTTCCCCACCATGATATCCCAAGTGACCTCCAGTCTTTTAATTGTTTATTTGTATCTTTCAACATTTAAAAAAAATTATTTTCCATAATGTGGGACACGTCGGCTGTCAACCAAATGCCCAGATATGAGAGTTCATTAACTACCCAGTTGAACGTGTATGTCTGTCTTAAATATTGTAGCTCGCCCTCTTTTATATTGACTGCTAATGACATTGTTTTGCTTATATTTAGTTTATAATTAGAGACATCACTATACTGTTCAAACTCTAGCATTAGTATGGGTAAAGATAATTTAGGTTCTGTAATGGTCAATAGTATGTCGTCTGCATATAGACATATTTTTAAATCGTCCTTGGGAATACGTACTCCTCTTATTAATGGGTTTTGTCTTATTTTACACGCTAGAGATTCAATGGATAGAACATATAATAGTGGGGAGAGCGGGCAGCCCTGTCGGGTTCCATTTTGTATATTAAACCATTCTGATCTAATGTCTCTTCCCACTATTCTAGCAGATGGATTCGAGTATAGTGCTCCCATTGCTCCCATAAACCAGCCTTCGAAACCAAAGTGTATCAAGGATTTCTTCAGAAAGTCCCAGCCAACCCCGTCGAAGGCTTTCTCAGCATCAACTGACAGGGTCAGCAGGGACGTCCCCGTTGTCTTTGCCCAGTCCAGTATCTCTATTATTCTCCGGGTATTGTTACTTGAGTGTCTCCCTGTCACGAAGCCTATCTGATCTATATGGATAATAGATGGAAGCACCCTTTGTAGCCTATCCGCCAATATTGCCGAGTATAGTTTAACGTCTACATTTATAAGCGATATTGGACGATAGTTAGAGATATCTGTTGTGGGTTTATCTGGTTTTAGAATTGGGCTAATATGCGCTCTTAAGAAATCCGTTGATGCATGCCCTTTTATTGAAATTTCATTAAATGTATCTGTTAAAACAGGGATAATCTGTGTTTTAAAAATTTTATAGAACTTGTTGGAATATCCATCCGGTCCTGGAGCTTTTTTATTTACCAGCTTATTTATTACACGTTCTACTTCTATCGTGGTGAAGGTCTTATTTAGTTCATTTCTTTGTTCCTGCGAAATTTTTGGTAGCTTTATATTTGAAAAGTACCTTTCCAGAACATCTAATGAGGGGTTTAAATTTAAGTTATATAATTTTTCATAGAAACCTTTAAACGTCTCTGCAATATCTTCGGGGTTTATAATGTTTTTACCATTCTCTATTAATTTAGAAATTTTTCTATCCATGTTTTGTTTTTTCAGTATGTTTGTTAGCATAGTGTCTACTTTATTGTTCTTATAGTAAAATTTAATTTGTAATTTCTTTAAATTCCGTTGTATTCTATCCTCAATATGTTTTTTTATTTTATTTTGACAAATCTTAATTTTCTCTGTTCTTTCCGTAGAAATATTATTCTTATTTAAGCTATAGAAGGTTATAGAACTCGATGTAAAGGTCTGATAATTTAGAATTGCTGCTTTTTTGCTGGCTGACTAGCTTTATCCAATAGCCTCTTATGACTGTTTTGAAAGAGCACCATAAGCACTCTTTAGATATTTCCTCCATTGAATTTTCTCTAAAAAATAGGTCAATGAGTTTAGCTATATATTCTATGTTCGTCTTTTTTTCTAAGAGCATATCATCCAATCTCCAAATTGGTGGACATTTATTATTCACTTCTAGTATATCCGCGATTACTAAATCATGATCAGACCAGGTATTCTTTTTAATTATAATTGAATGTATGGCCTTAGAGAGGTTGATATCTCCCATAATCATATCGATTCTTGCTGCTGATTTATGAGGAATAGATCGATGAGATACCTCTTTGTCGTTTGGATGGGCTAGCCTCCAACAATCATATACCTCATATTTTTTGAGCCCTCTATTCATTTCTGCAGCCTGTTTTACTAACTTTTTATCCATTGATTGGTTAGGGCCCAGCTGTTTGTCCATTATAGGATCCAGTATGCAATTAAAATCTCCTGCTATTATCAATTTCCCTTTTTTCACCTGTTCTATTAGCCTTAAAATCTTTGTCAACAGCTTGGTTGGACATACATTTGGCAAATACACATTTGCCAATGTGTATATTGTCCCATTTAGCAGACTGACCAAAATAATAAATCTTCCCTCGGGGTCTAAAAACTGGTATTGGCATTCAAAGTTCAACTCTTTCGAAAAAATAATTGCGACGCCACATTTTTTTTTCCCTGAAAGGGAGGCCGTATATAGAAGCGGGAACTTTTTGTAGTGCCATAGCTGTTTTGCATTAAGTAACCAGTGAGTTTCTTGGACGAAACCCACCTTAATATTCTCCCTGATCAAGGTATCATATAAAAAACCTCTTTTCACATGAGAGTTTAGACCTTGAGCGTTAATAGAAATCATTGTAAACATATCCCTTTCTTCTTCTTAACCATTCTGATAACAAAACCCAAATCCATAAAACAAACTTCAGACATACACTCACAACATACTCATTCATACTAAAACCTGTTCTTGGATGACCTCTTGTAATCCAAGGTCTGGGTACCATTCTGGGACCCTAGGGGGGAACACAGCTTCCCCTAGTGGGGACTGCTCCAAGTCGCCTCACTTAATTTCTACGTTATCTCTCGTTATGGAGAAAGAGAGAGAGAGGGAGAGAGAGAGAGAAAAAAGAAAAAAAATTATGTACATATTAATTGCTTATAAATATAACCCATTTTTGTGTCCTTTTTAACTTTTCCATATAACTAATCTTGGCTGTTTCTTAAGTATTATTAGTATTTAATCATTCTTGTATATTGAGTTTACTTTTACTTCTCTATTTTCTATTAACACCATTTTTAAGCATTCAAAAAACAGAGTGTAAAGAATCACATTTTCTTTCCTATATTTCACTTCTATTGTTCTTTTTTCCCTCTCTTTCCAAACTTTGTGATCTTCTAATCCTTATTTTAACATGGAATTGCCCGTGTTCCAATTTAAAGACAATAAACCTGTGCACAGAGAATTTTTTTTTAACCTTTTACAATAATATACTCTATCCTCTAATTTAGGAGTGGGTTAACTCTCTTCTTTTAAAGTTGCATTTGTGAAAATCCTATTATTCGTAGGGAAAAAAAAAAGAAAAAAAAAGAAAAAAAAATTATGTACATATTAATTGCTTATAAATATAACCCATTTTTGTGTCTTTTTTAACTTTTCCATATAACTAATCTTGACTGTTTCCTAAGTCTTATTAGTATTTGATCATTCTTATATATTGAGTTTACCTTTACTTCTCTATTTTCTATTAACACCCTTTTTAAAAAAAAAACATAAATTAATACACACAATGTTTATATATATATATATATATATATATATATATATATATATATATATATAAATATACATATATATAATTTTAACAAATGATTAATATATAACCCCTATGTATACTTAAGTGTCATTTATGTGTTTGAGCTTTTCTTCCTTTCCCTTTCCTTTAAATTTAATTTCCCTCTATTTCATATCGCTATATTAAATGCTATACATTTTTCAGACTATCATATCTAGTGACATAATGCATTTCCTCGTTAAAATTCTGAGTTATTTCTCGTCTTTAATTAGTGCCCTTATAAATTCTTGAACCGTGTGTGATATCTCCTTGTTCCTTTAGTGAGTTACTATAATATAATTGCTCCCGTGTCCAGTGTTTGCACTCCATTGCTATCTAGTTGGTACCATTCCTCTCTAATAATGTACAGTGTAAGAAAAGAAAAAAAAAACAAACATTATGTATATATTAATTACTTATAAATATAACCCATTTTATGTCTTTTTTAACCTTTCCATATACCCATTCTTGGCTATTTCATAAGTATTATTAGTATTTGATCATTCTTATATATTGAGTTTACCTTTACTTCTCTATTTTCTGTTAACACCTTTTTTGAACAATCAAAGAACAGGATGTAAAGAATCACATTTTCTTTCCTATATTTCACTTCTATTATTATCTTCTTTCCCCCTCTTTCCAAACTTTGAGATTTTTACTCCTTATTTTAACATGGAGTTACCCGTGTTTCAGCTTAGTGACAATATATCTGTACACAGAGAAAATTTTTGACCTTATACAATAATATACTTTGTCATCTAATTTAGAAGTGAGTATAGTTAAATTTCTGAAAATCCTATTATTCGTGAGAGAAAAAAAAAAATACCATCTTTATGAAAGATCGTTAGTGTTTAACCATTCTGCTGCTTGTTCAAACGTGCCAAAAGGTGTCCATGTATCTTTAAAAAGGATAGACAAAGTTGATTGTGGGTTCCATCTAAACTTCAAATTGTGTTTTTTCAGAACAGGAAAAATAGGACCAAACGCTGATCTTCTTGTCCTTGTGGTAGCTGACAGATCGTTTAGGACTTTCAGAGAATTACATTTTTCTTCCGCTATCGATGTATTTTTTGCAGTATAGAATATCTGAGTTCTAAGTTCGTATGACTGGAACGCAATAATGACATCTCTGGGATATTTCTAACCCTGTTTCTTTTGGGATAATCTGTGAGCTCTAATGATCTGTGAATCTTGTTGAGCCTTCTGTATTCCTAGATGTTCTAGGAACTTTCCTAAAAAATCTCTTAGTTGATTGTCCGCAATTTCTTCCGGGATATTTCTCACTCTCAGGTTAGCTCTTCTTGATCTGTCTTCTATTGCACAGACCTTATCTTCCATTTCTTTGAGTTTTATTAATGTCTTATTGTGTGAGTCTTTTAACTCTTTCATTTGATATTCTCTCGCTTCTTCTATATTTTCCATTTTTTGAATTCTATTATCAAGCATAGCTAGGTCTGTCTTAATATCTGAAAATTTCTCCTTAAGCTCCTTTTTTATATCGTTTGAAACCTCTTCCAAACAAGCCTTTAGCTCTGAAAGGGAGACAATCTCTTTTTCTGGTGGTGTTTTGGTTGGGACCGAGGCTGCTGAGAGAGAAAGCTCTAAAACAGAGTTATCTGTGCTTTCATGACGATTTTAATATTTTATTTTCTTGCGCTTTTTTTGACGCCATGTTTTTCCTCTTAGCCCTTTCTCTCCTCCTTCCTCTGTCTTCCCTCTCTCCTCTTCCCACTCTCTTGTCCACATCAGATTGTTTTACTTTTTTTCTATTTTGTAACTTTCTTTGCCTATTTTTCTTTTAATCACCATGAATCATAGACAAATTAGAGTGTTTTTTATGTTAAAAAGTTACTGACCGTTATGCTTGCTTGGTGTCCTGCACGAAAAGTCCTGCATGGATTTCAATTTTCAATCAGCTGTAGCCCCGCCAGTATCTAGCGGATCCAGCTCCCACTTTCCTCTTGGGTGAGCTTCAGACTGTTAAACTGTTCTGAGTCCACCGCTGCAGCTCCGTATTCCGCTTTCTTTATATGCAGAGCCAGTATGTACTACAAGTGTAGTTATTAATCCTGCGGCGCTGTATTATATCTGCCTTTCTCTCTTCTCTCCCTCGCTCTTGGACTCCCGCTAGGCGCTCGGCTTTCTCCACTCCATGAAGCCGCGTCCTCCCCTCACAGCGTGAGCGTGCACGTCTTCACGTGCCTCCCGTCATCCCGCCCTGAATGTCGTCCTTATGCTAGACTATATAAGCACACCATAAAATAGAATAGGGTAAAACAAGAAAATAACACAATTAAATACAGGAACATACTTCGATAAAGTCTGAATACCATATGTTTCTGTGTCTGCTAGGAGCAGTATGCTATCATGAAGTGTGTAAAATCTCAGATATGTTAAAAAGCATATAAAGGCCCTCGGGAGATAGCACAGCTAATTTGACAAGGGCACATGTATGAGTGTGAGTATGGATGCTTGTGATTGGTTGTAAGTGTGTATGGGAGTGGTTATATGTTTGGGAGTGGTGTATGGATCATGTTACCTCAGGGCCTCTTGGGAGTCGGGCCAACAAACAACTTACCCTTACTTTGATGCTCCTGTTTGTCCTGGGCCTGTGGAAACTTTCTGCTTGAGGATGGATGTTGAGTCAATCCTCTCTGCCCTCATAGCTGAAGCTGGATGGTGGCAGGCACCTTGGTGAGCAATTTGTCACATGCAGCCTGGTTTGGCCGCTGGTGTCGTCCCCTCCCGCTACCAGGTCTTTGCTGGGGCTTCACATGCGGCCGCAGGCCATGGAGGCCACACGAGCCCAGGCTGGCCCTCCCACCCGCCTGCTCCCCTGAATCCAGATGTGGTGCCTTCGCCAGATGCGCATGTCTGCCACTCCTGACACACGGCCTGCTCCCCCACAGTTACCAGCGTGCCACCGGCAAGGGACAGCAGGCTGGGGGCACGGGAAGACAACCGGTGTGGCCCAGACAGCCAGGGGCATCCAGGAGGCCTTTCAAGTTGCAGCGTGGTTGGCACGACAGTGGACCTGTGGCAGTTCCAGCGGTGGTGAGTGGGCCCCACGGGGAACAGCTGTGCCGCTGTTGGGGAGTGGAGGAGGGTCCTCCCTGGGTTCTAGTATGTCCTCTGCGGATGAGGAACGGCTTGGGGCTCCCCTCTCCTGCCTCTGTCGCAGGTTTCCCCCTCTTTAGTTTACCCCTCTCTCCCTCCGGTTGGGGCCCTTTCCCCTCGTCCCCTCTCCGGTTGGGGCCCCCCTCCCATTTTGTGTCTTCCCCTTTCTGTTGGCTACTTTTCTAGCCCCTTTTCTCTCATCCTTTCTGCCCCCTTCCCCCTGTCATCCCTGTGTCCCCTGCTGGCCCCTCTGTTCCCCCTTTCCCCCCTGGTTACTTACCTCACCTGCCCTCCACTGTGGGGTGTGAGCTTATCTCCTCTCCTCTTCTCACGGGATCCGGCTGCTGTTCCTCGGACTGCCCAGCAGGTGGCGCCTGGAACTCCTCCAATGCTGGATAATAGCAAAAATGGACTTACCTTACTCCTAACAGGATCTTCATTGTTTTCTTTTCCGCAGGTGAACCACCAGGCATCGGTTGGTGAGTACAGTACTATTTCTTATTTACAGTCAGGGGGTCCCTTGCTGGAGGGGTTCCTTTGGGTCTTAGAGGTTTTCTGGTCAGTGGGAACAGGGGTGCAAGCGTGCTCTTAGATTGTCAGCTTCGGTTTGGTCCTAGGTGCAACAGTCTCAAGGGGTGCGGGCTGTGCAAGGGGTCATGGGGCTCCCCCTCGCCCAGGCCTAGTGTCGCTAGTGTTCCCTCTGCAGTGTCGGCTACCCTTGCACCTGCAGCTGTCTGCGCAGGGGTGAGTGATGGTGAGGTTTCCTCGACAAACGATGACTCCCTGGGCGTTTCTGACGTTGCTCCGGGGTCCGCTTAAATGTGCTGGTCTGGTCCTCTGGGTTTGCACCTGAAGCAGGAAGTTAGGGAAAAAAAATTTGAAAGGAGAATTTCTTGATATTTTCTCCCTTCTGCCAATGGAGGAGAAGGATGACAAGGAGTTTGAGAAATAAAAATTAAAATATTATCACCGAAAGATTCCCGGTAATTGGGGGGAAGGCTCTACAGAAGTGCTTCACATCATTCTGCTACCAGGACACCATTTGGAACGCTTGTTGTACCTATGGAGGTCTGGGCTGGTGGAGGTATGACAAGCTATTTCGTCAACGGTTATCTGTACGCCCCTCAATTTCCTGGGAGCAAATGGATATTGGCCTCTTGCTCTCAATTATGACCCGCCCGGCACCACAGCAGGGCGGTTTCTTGTCTTTTCTTGGGGGGGGGGGGCAGTGGTGGAGAGTCCTCCGCCTCACCAGGTGTGCAACATAGGCCAGGCTGTTGTAGGAAATGTAATGACAGTAATTGCAGATGGGAAGCCGCATGCCGTTTCAAGCACCTGTTATGGTCCTCATCCTGTCTCTCGGTGTTTCAAGCGGGGAAAAGCTAGCGAGAAAGGGGATATGGGGGCTAAGGGCAACAATGCCAGTGGTCATTACTGTGATGCTCCTGTGGCTCGTCTGTTATAGGAATCATCGGGAAGGCGTTGAGCACGGTTTCTGGATTCCTTTCTCTTTTCGCCCCCCTTCGCTGCTGGTTTAGAACCTTTGTTGGTTCAGGAGTTCCCTCAGGTGGTTTGGAAAAAACTTGGTGAGAAGGTGTCTTTGGATTGCATGGCAGTTTCCTTTTTACCAGACTTGCAGGTCTCCCCTTTTGGAGCATGGAAAATACTGTTTGATTCATAGTTTGTCATACCCTCGTGGGGGTTTGGTGAATGATGTAATCTCTTCGGATGTTTGCTGAGTATCCTACGCGTCCTTTGACGTGGTGGTCATCATGGTTAGGGCCATAGGCCCTGGGTAGTGATGTACCGAACTGTCCGCTGGCGAACAGTTCCCGGCGAACTTAGCGTCTTCGCGTTCGCCGCGGCGGGCGGACACATGCGCAGTTCGATCCGCCCCCTATTCGTCATCATTGGGCAAACTTTGACCCTGTGCCTCTCGGTCAGCAGACACATTCCAGCCAATCAGCAGCACTCCCTCCCTTCCACACCCTCCAACCTCCCTCCCAGCATCCATTTTCGATTCATTCTGAAGCTGCATGCTTGGTGAGAGGAGGGAAAGTTTAGCTGCTGCTGATTAGATAGGGAAATTGATAGCTAGGCTAGGGTATTCAGTGTCCACTACAATCCTGAAGGACTCATCTGATCTCTGCTGTAAGGACAGCACCCCAAAAAAGCCCTTTTTAGGGCTAGAACATCAGGCTGCTTTTTTTTTTTTCCTGTGTAATGTAATTGCAGGTGCCTGCCTGCCAGCTTCTGTGTGAGGTTCACATTGGATACTGTGCCCACTTGCCCAGTGCCACCACTCATATCTGTTTTTACAATAGGTTAAGCTTTAGATTTAAAAGAAATATTTTTTTTCACTGTAATAGAAGAGCAATTGCCTGCCTGCCAGCTTCTGTGTCAGGTTGGATGCCTTGCCCATTTGCACAGTCAGTGCCACCACTCATGTCTGTTTTTACAATAGGTTAAGCTTTAGATTTAAAAGAAATATTTTTATTCACTGTAATAGAAGAGCAGTGGCCTGCCTGCCAGCTTCTGTGTCAGGCTGGATGCCTTGCCCATTTGCACAGTCAGTGCCACCACTCATATCTGTTTTTACAATAGCTTAAGCTTTAGATTTAAAATAAATAATTTTTTTTCACTGTAATAGAAGAGCAGTTGCCTGCCTGCCAGCTTCTGTGTGAGTTTCACAGTGGATACTGTGCCCTCTTGCCCAGTGCCACCACTCATATCTGTTTTTACAATAGCTTAAGCTTTAGATTTAAAATAAATAATTTTTTTTCACTGTAATAGAAGAGCACTTAGTTGTCTGCAAGCGTCTGGGTGTCAGGCCTACTTCAGCGTGTGCTCTGCAGACCTGTGCCAGCGTGCTTTGACAGTTGCCAATCATATCTGGTGTCTCTTTAGCGTGCTTTTACAAAGAAAAAAGGTTTCCAGTGTAAGCTAATAGCAGCCAGTCAGTGTCCTTCAAGCGGCTCTGTCAGGCCTTCCTTCAGCGTGTGCCCTGCACAACCCTGCCAGCGTACTTTGACAGTTGCCACTCATATCTGGTGTCTCTATAGCATGCTTTTAAAACCAAAATTTTGTTTCCACTGTAATAGAAGAGCAGTTGCCTGCCTGCCAGCTTCTGTTTGAGGTTCACTGTGGATACTGTGCCCTCTTGCCCAGTGCCACCACTCATATCTGTTTTTACAATAGCTTAAGCTTTAGATTTAAAAGAAATAATTTTTTTTCACTGTAATAGAAGAGCAGTTGCCTGCCTGCCAGCTTCTGTGTGAGTTTCACAGTGGATACTGTGCCCTCTTGCCCAGTGCCACCACTCATATCTGTTTTTACAATAGGTTAAGCTTTAGATTTAAAAGAAATATTTTTTTTCACTGTAATAGAAGAGCAATTGCCTGCCTGCCAGCTTCTGTGTCAGGTTGGATGCCTTGCCCATTTGCACAGTCAGTGCCACCACTCATGTCTGTTTTTACAATAGGTTAAGCTTTAGATTTAAAAGAAATATTTTTTTTCACTGTAATAGAAGAGCAGTGGCCTGCCTGCCAGCTTCTGTGTCAGGCTGGATGCCTTGCCCATTTGCACAGTCAGTGCCACCACTCATATCTGTTTTTACAATAGCTTAAGCTTTAGATTTAAAATAAATAATTTTTTTTCACTGTAATAGAAGAGCAGTTGCCTGCCTGCCAGCTTCTGTGTGAGTTTCACAGTGGATACTGTGCCCTCTTGCCCAGTGCCACCACTCATATCTGTTTTTACAATAGCTTAAGCTTTAGATTTAAAATAAATAATTTTTTTTCACTGTAATAGAAGAGCACTTAGTTGTCTGCAAGCGTCTGGGTGTCAGGCCTACTTCAGCGTGTGCTCTGCAGACCTGTGCCAGCGTGCTTTGACAGTTGCCAATCATATCTGGTGTCTCTTTAGCGTGCTTTTACAAAGAAAAAAGGTTTCCAGTGTAAGCTAATAGCAGCCAGTCAGTGTCCTTCAAGCGGCTCTGTCAGGCCTTCCTTCAGCGTGTGCCCTGCACAACCCTGCCAGCGTACTTTGACAGTTGCCACTCATATCTGGTGTCTCTATAGCATGCTTTTAAAACCAAAATTTTGTTTCCACTGTAATAGAAGAGCAGTTGCCTGCCTGCCAGCTTCTGTTTGAGGTTCACTGTGGATACTGTGCCCTCTTGCCCAGTGCCACCACTCATATCTGTTTTTACAATAGCTTAAGCTTTAGATTTAAAAGAAATAATTTTTTTTCACTGTAATAGAAGAGCAGTTGCCTGCCTGCCAGCTTCTGTGTGAGTTTCACAGTGGATACTGTGCCCTCTTGCCCAGTGCCACCACTCATATCTGTTTTTACAATAGCTTAAGCTTTAGATTTAAAAGAAATATTTTTTTTTCACTGTAATAGAAGAGCAGTTAGTTGTCTGCAAGCGTCTGGGTGTTAGGCCTACTTCAGCGTGTGCTCTGCAGACCTGTGCCAGCGTGCTTTGACAGTTGCCAATCATGTCTGGTGTCTCTTTAGCGTGCTTTTACAAAGAAAAAAGGTTTCCAGTGTAAGCTAATAGCAGCCAGTCAGTGTCCTTCAAGCGGCTCTGTCAGGCCTTCCTTCAGCGTGTGCCCTGCACAACCCTGCCAGCGTACTTTGACAGTTGCCACTCATATCTGGTGTCTCTATAGCGTGCTTTTAAAACCAACATTTTGTTTCCACTGTAATAGAAGAGCAGTTGCCTGCCTGCCAGCTTCTGTTTGAGGATCACAGTGGATACTGTGCCCTCTTGCCCAGTGCTACCACTCATATCTGTTTTTACAATAGCTTAAGCTTTAGATTTAAAAGAAATAAAACATTTTCACTGTAATAGAAGAGCAGTTAGTTGTCTGCAAGCGTCTGGGTGTCAGGCCTACTTCAGCGTGTGCTCTGCAGACCTGTGCCAGCGTGCTTTGACAGTTGCCAATCATATCTGGTGTCTCTTTAGCGTGCTTTTACAAAGAAAAAAGGTTTCCAGTGTAAGCTAATAGCAGCCAGTCAGTGTCCTTCAAGCGGCTCTGTCAGGCCTTCCTTCAGCGTGTGCCCTGCACAACCCTGCCAGCGTACTTTGACAGTTGCCAATCATATCTGGTGTCTCTATAGCGTGCTTTTAAAACCAAATTTTTTTTTTCACTGTTATAGATTGAATAGCAGTTACTTGTCTTCAAGCGGGTGTGTCAGGCCTACAGTGTGTGCTCTGCAGAACTGTTCAAGTGCACATTGCCAATGATATCTGGTGTCTCTATAGCGTGCTTTTACAAAGAAAAAAGGTTTCTAGTGTAAGCTAATAGCAGCCAGTCAGTGTCCTTCAAGCGGCTCTGTCAGTCCTTCCTTCAGCGTGTGCTCTCCAGAACTGTTCCAGTGCACATTGCCAATCATATCTGGTGTCTCTATAGCGTGCTTTTAAAACCAAAATTTGTTTTTCACTGTTATAGATTGAATAGCAGTTACTTGTCTTCAAGCGGGTGTGTCAGGCCTACAGTGTGTGCTCTGCAGAACTGTTACAGTTCACATTGCCAATCATATCTGGTCTCACAGTAGCTTGCACGCATAGTACCACTAATCCCAAAAAAAATGACAGGCAGAGGCAGGCCACCCCGCAGGGGCCGTCGTGGTCGTGGTGCTGTGATTCCCTTTTGCCCTAGAATAATGCCCAGTTTTCAGAAGCCACGTACCCTGAACTTGAAAAGTTCTGAGGACATAGTTGACTGGCTAACACAGGACACCCAATCTTGTACAGCCTCCGCTCGGAACCTTGACGCACCATCCTCCTCCAGCTTAGCTTCAGGCACCTCTCAAGATACCACTCACCCGCCTGCCGCCACCACCAAAACTAGCACCACAGCCGCTTTACTTGGTATGTCAGAGGAGTTATTCACACACCCGTTTGAAGAAATGAGTGATGCGCAACCATTATTGCTAGAGGATGTAGATAACAGGGATATGTCTCAGGCAGGCAGCATTAAACACATGGAGGTACGGTGTGATGATGATGATGTTGTTACCCGCTGCTGCTTCCTTTTCTGAGTTGTCAGATACAAGCGAAGCGGTTGATGATGACGATGCGTCCATGGATGTCACGTGGGTGCCTGCTCGGCAAGAAGAAGAACAAGGCGAAAGTTCAGATGGGGAGACAGAGAGGAGGAGGAGGAGACGAGTTGGAAGCAGGGGGGTCGTCGCAAGGAGCTAGTGGCACAGTCAGACAGCATGCATCGGCACCCGGGGTCAGCCCGACAGCACGCTGTGTCCACCACCAGAATGCCGTCATTGCAGAGCTCAGCAGTGTGGCATTTTTTTTGTGTGTCTGCCTCTGACAACAGCGATGCCATTTGCAACCTGTGCCAAAGGAAACTGAGTCGTGGGAGGTCCAACACCCACCTAGGTACAACTGCTTTGCGTAGGCACATGATCTCACATCACAAACGCCTATGGGATCAACACATGAGTACAAGCAGCACGCCTACTCTAAGCCGCCATCCTCCTCCTGGTCCAGCATCTTCAGCCACGTCAACCACTGCTGTCCTCCTTGCCCCCTCTCAACCATCCGCCACTCCGTCTCCCGCCTTGAGCAGTTCCCGCTCATCTGCCCACAGTCATGTGTCTGTTAAGGACATGTTTGAGCGTAAGAAGCCAATGTCACCAAGTCACCCCCTTGCCCAGCGTCTGACAGCTGGCTTGTCCGAACTATTAGCCCGCCAGCTTTTACCATACAATCTGGTTGAGTCTGAGGCGTTCAAAAAATTTGTAGCTATTGGGACACCGCAGTGGAAGGTACCCGGACGGAATTTCTTTTCACAAAAGGCAATCCCCAACTTGTACTCGATTGTGCAAAAGGAAGTCATGGCATGTCTGGCACACAGTGTTGGGGCAAGGGTCCATCTGACCACTGATACCTGGTCTGCAAAGCATGGTCAGGGCAGGTATATCACCTACACTGCGCATTGGGTAAACCTGCTGACGGCTGACAATCAAGGAATGCGTGGCATTGCAGAGGAGTTGGTGACACCGCCACGAATTGCAGGCAGTCCTGCTGCCACCTCCTCTACTCCTCCTACTCCATCCTCTTCCATAACCTCCTCGGCTGAGTCCTCTTGTGCTGCTGCGTCTTGCTCCACATCAACGGCACCCCCCCAGCTCCCCAGGTACTATTCCACATCCCGGATACGGCAGTGTCACGCCGTCTTGGGTTTGACTTGCTTGAAAGCAGAGAGTCACACCGGACAAGCACTCATGTCCGCCCTGAACGCACAGGTGGAAAAGTGGCTAACTCCGCAGCAACTGGATATCGGCAAAGTGGTGTGTGACAAGGGAAAAAATTTGATAGCGGCATTGAAGTTGGGCAAGTTGACACATGTGCCGTGCATGGCACATGTGTGTAATCTGATCGTACAACGCTTTGTGCATAAGTACACAGGCTTACAGGATGTCCTGAAGCAGGCCAGGAAGGTGTGTGGCCATTTCAGGCGTTCCTACACGGCCATGGCTCACTTTGCCGATATCCAGCGGGGAAACAACATGCCAGTGAGGCGCTTGATTTGCGAAAGCCCTACACGTTGGAATTCAACACTCCTAATGTTCGACCGCCTACTCCAACAAGAAAAAGCTGTTAATGAATATTTGTATGACCGGGGTGCTAGGGCAGCCTCTGGGGAGCTGGGAATTTTTTTGCCACTTTACTGGACGCTCATGCGCAATGCCTGTAGGCTCATGCGTCCTTTTGAGGAGGTGACAAACCTAGTCAGACGCAAAAGGCACCATCAGCGACATCATACCATTTGTTTTCTTCCTGGAGCGTGCCCTGCGAAGAGTGCTGGATCAGGCTGTAGATGAGCGTGAAGAGGAAGAGGAAGAGTTGTGGTCACCATCACCACCAGAAACAGCCTTATCAGCATTGCTTGCTGGACCTGCGGCAACGCTGGAAGAGGATTGTGAGGAAGAGGAGTCAGAGGAGGAATGTAGCTTTGAGGAGGAGGAGGAGGAGCAAGACCAAACACAACAGGCATCCCAGGGTGCTCGTTGTCACCTATCTGGTACCCGTGGTGTTGTACGTGGCTGGGGGGAAGAACATACCTTCAATGACATCAGTGAGGAGGAGGAACGGGAAATGAGTAGCTCGGCATCCAACCTTGTGCAAATGGGGTCTTTCATGCTGTCCTGCCTGTTGAGGGACCCTCGTATAAAAAGGCTGAAGGAGAACGACCTGTACTGGGTGTCCACGCTACTAGACCCCCGGTATAACCAGAAAGTGGCGGAAATGTTACCGAGTTACAACAAGTCGGAAAGGATGCAGCATTTGCAAAATAAATTAAAAAGTATGCTTTACACAGCGTATAAGGGTGATGTCACAGCACAACGGGAATCTAACAGGGGGAGAGGTGGAAGTCATCCTCCTCCTCCCACGACCACGCCGGCAAGGACAGGACGCTTTAAAGACGTGTTGTTGATGGAGGACATGCGGACCTTTTTAAGTCCTACGCATCGCCACAGCCCTTCGGGATCCACCCTCAGAGAGCGACTTGACCGACAGGTAGCAGACTACCTCGCCTTAACTGCAGATATCGACACTCTGAGGAGCGATGAACCCCTTGACTACTGGGTGTGCAGGATTGACCTGTGGCCTGAGCTATCCCAATTTGCGATAGAACTTCTGGCCTGCCCCGCTTCAAGTGTCCTGTCAGAAAGGACCTTCAGTGCAGCAGGAGGTATTGTCACTGAGAAGAGAAGTCGCCTAGGTCAAAAAAGTCTAGATTAGCTCACCTTTTTTAAGATGAATGAGGGATGGATCCCGAAGGGACTGACACTGGGCGATACATTCGATTAAAAAAGGCCTGATGAGATGAGCTGCCTTGGGCTAAAAATGGTCCACATGCTGCTGTATTTTTTTTTTTTTTTTTAATTCTTTATTTTTGCGGTACTTTGCATGACAGTAAAACAGTACATTGCAAGTCAGAATTTCCAGTATATAGCATCAACATATTTATCTTGCATCTTGTGAGACTGCACCAATTATATAATTTTATAAAATACAAGCAATAACTTGGATCCGGGTCATTAACCGCTTAACCTGTGTTATTTGTGTGTTTGAGTCGTATATTCGGTGCTGGTATCCGCGTTCCGTGTGTGAAGTAGTTATGGAGTATGTGGTGCCTCCATGGTTATGACACCTGGGTGTGCCTGTATGTGTCGGTATGGTGTCCCGTGGGCATATTGATGGGTGTGTACTAGTGAGTGACTTCTGAAGCGTGTGGGCTGTCCAGTGCAGCCTCCTGCCGTGAGTGTGGTCTCTGCCTCACGTGATCGAAACTCCTAACCTAGGGAGTCGCGGGGGGGGTGGTCGTGGTAAGAGTGTAGCAGTCACTCCATTAAGCGTTTGTGGTATGTCCCCGTCTTAGGTGTACCAGTCGTGCGAGAGTGGGTCCCGTTGAGCCTGTGGTGTCAGTCAAGTACGGTCCATGTCAGGGTTAGGCCTGTCGATTGTTGTACGTGTGTCAGTCTTCTAGTAGGGATCGCAACAACATAAACAATAAACCGTTTAAACGTCCTTTTGTAACTCAGGTATGGTGTGAAGTTAGATAGGTTTCTCCTGACCTATGCTTTTGTATGCAATTCTTGACTCGTTTTAGACTTCACAAACCCTCGAGCTTAAAGCTCTACACCCACTAAGAGTGCAGGACAAACCCTAATCTTTGCAGAATAATGTACGTTGCCATATGGACACTTTGACGGTAGGTAATGGGTCGTATACAACCTGTACCTTTACTATGCTGCCCTGTTAAAGGCCGGCTACTGTTCAGTATTCTAGATTAGTCATCTATATAAGGTCAGCATTTAATGGGCTTTAGCAATATATACATTTTGTCAGACCATTTAATCTTGCTTTTGTAGCTTGAAAGTAGTGAGGTGTGTTTATTAAATTTTAGTGCCCCTATTCAGCCTTAGGAGGGTAATGTCCCCTAGTCATGGGACACTGAGCTTGGCCCTAACCTCTATCAGATGTTTGGAGACCTTACAAACTGACAGCCACCGGCTCAAAAACAGGGTTCAGGAGAAAGAACAAGGTAATAAACAATTGTGATTTTCGCATTGAGTGTACGAACTGTAGGAATTATGGTAACGTTTCCAAAACGGCACTTGGTTACCAAAATTGGGCTCACAAAAAAAAAAAAATATATATATATATTGTTGCCCCCAAGAACAATGGGGTACTATAAGAAATGTTAAACGTTCAATGAAAATAACTTTGCAGTCTTTAGCCCTGAGGTAAAGGTGAGCGCTGGGAAGGTGTCCCTACTGTGCCTCATTGTCAGCCAGTCCCTTGAGGCTGTCTTGGGTCCGAGGACCGAGGGCTTCTGTTCCGCGGTACAAACGTTGCGGTGCGCTCTGGGTCCCAATTGGTAGTAGAGGGTCTTGAGGGTGAGTTGGCGGTCGGTGGGTCCAGTCCCAAGGCCTGTATTATTGTGGGTGCCACTTCCATGGAGGCAAGTGTGAGTTGGGATCCGTTCTGTGGTATCACCAGGGATCCGTGTGCCCCCCATCAGTAGGTGATGTCTGCTGCCCTCAGTCTGTTGGTGAGGGAGCTGAAGGTTTTGCGCCACATGAGGGTTGACTTTGTAAGATCCTGGAAAAAGGTTAGGCTAGCGCCCTCAAATATCAGGGGTGTTTTACCTTTTAATGCAGACATGACCTGAATCTTGTCGTGTACATTTGGGCACCTGAGTATCACATCTCTGGGTGTGTTTGAGCGTACCTTTGAGGACGTAGGCAGGCGGTAGATCTCCTCAGTGACCATCTTCTTGACCGTGGTGTGAGGCAGAATAGTGGCCAGAAGGCGCCTTGTGTAGTGCGGTAGTTCATCTGGCAAGATGGCTGCCGGGATGCCTCTAATTTTTATATTAGTGCGCCGATGGCGTTCCTCCATGGTTGTCTGCTGTGCCATTATGGCTCTTTGTTGCGCCTGAAGGTGGTGCATTGATTCTTGCAGCTCAGCTAGGTGAGTTTGCATGTCTGTAATGTGTTTTTCATTAGTGTGTACCCTGCTTATAGTGGCAGTGATGTCCTTTTCGATGGGGGCCAGTTCTGCCGCAAGGATTTTATGGAAGTCCGAAAATAGAATTTTTAAATCATGCCTGGATGTTGGGGTCATGTCTGCTGGAGGGTCGGTGTTGTGGCCCTATGTGGGCTTCTGAGGTTGTTTCTGCCTCCGGTTGATCCGTGTGTTGGTAGTGGGGCGCTGTACGCGGCGTGTCCGCGGGAGTAGTTTTAGCCGGAGCAGGCCTTTGAAGCATGGTCCCTATGTCCCGGTTTTGTTCTATGGCTTGTGGGCGCTGTGAGCGGCGGCCCATGGCTGGTGTGTGTGCCGGATGGTCTGACCTTTGGAGGGAGGCTTCGTCCCGCGCTTGTCGCGCTCCGTAGCCGCAGAGTAGTTTCTCCAGGTCTGGGATTGTGAGCGTGGGGTAGGCCCCAACCTTCCGTCTCCGCTTCTGCTGGGTGGAAGCCGCAAAGAAAGGCATCGATCGGCTCGGGAGTAAGTAGGGAGTCCAGCTGGGGGCTGGAGGAGGTTTGATCGGCTGAGGGTGTTGGGATTTTTAATAGATTGTGCCCGTTTACTGGGGAGCTTGTCGAGATGGCGTCCGTTTAGCTCGCTGGTTAAGCTCCGCCCCCCACGCTGCTGTATTTTAGCTCTGAATGACGTTTGACTTGCGTGACTTATCCGCCACCAACTAGGGTTCAAGCCTCCATGTTTTAGGGCACTTTCTGCCTGTGAAACAAACATCAATTTTTCTGGCCGCTGCTACAGCAGCGGCTGCAACAATACCAAATTTTTCAGGCATGTGTACATGCCTAATTTTTAGGCCCACTGGTGCAGCACTGTGGCTTCAAAAACCAAACCAAAAAAAAATCCTCCAAGATGGCACCAATATACCAGTGGTCTAAGCATCTTCCCACCTTGGCCTAAAAAGGGGAGGTGATTCAACAATTAAAAATCGCTGCCATATACACGTCCACTGATAGGAGACGCGGAAGGTATTAAACTGATATGAACAATACTAAACTCACCACTCCTATCTGGTGGCACATTAGCTTGCCCGCGCAGTGTCCCAAATTTCAAGTAAGAGGACCGACCAAGCATCTTCTTCCATCTCCCTGTTACATAAATCAATGCCATATCCATAGAAATTGTAGAGAATATCCAGGATAGTTTTACAGGGCCAAATCATGTCGCCTGTTGAAGAGGTGACCTTGCTCGGGTCCCAGGTGTGCGGTTCCTAAAATGGCTGCCATATACATGTCCACTGATAGGAGACGCGGAAGGTATTAAACTGATATGAACATTTACTAAACTCACCACTCCGAGTGTTGTTATTTATTTAATTTTTTTGTGGTGAGGCTTTACAGGACAGAGTGCTTCTCCACGGGACATGTTAACTCACGGGCAGCTGGCTCATCAAGGAACCAGAGCAGCTTGAACGAGGTGACCTTGCTCGGGTCCCAGGTGTGTGGTTCCGAAAATGGCTGCCATATACACGTCCACTGATAGGAGACGCGGAAGGTATTAAACTGATATGAACAATACTCCACTCCTATCAGTAGGTCCGTCCCATTGTGATTTATGCCCCCCACCCACCGCGCAGGGATGGGGGCCGGGGGGAGGAAAGTAGGCCCCCCCATTGTGATTCATGGCCCCCACCCACCGCGCAGGGGTGGGGGCCGAGGGGGGGAGGACAGTAGGTCCCCCCATTGTGATTTATGGCCCCCACCCACCGCGCAGGGGTTGGGGAGGACAGTAGCTCCCCCCAGTGTGTATCATGGGCTTTGAGGACAGGTGTCAATCCATACCTGCCAAGTGACCCTATGTAGGGGGAACAGTCCCTATTCTGCTCTGTGTCAGTGTGTATCATGGTCTCTGTGGATGGGGAACAGTCTCTATTCTGCTCTGTGTCAGTGTGTATCATGGTCTCTGTGGACGGGGAACAGTCTCTATTCTGCTCTGTGTCAGTGTGTATCATGGTCTCTGTGGACAGGGAACAGTCTCTATTCTGCTCTGTGTCAGTGTGTATCAGGGGTTTTGAGGACAGGTGTCAATCCATATCTGCCAAGTGACCCTATGTAGGGGGAACAGTCTCTATTCTGCTCTGTGTCAGTGTGTATCAAGGTCTCTGTGGACGGGGAACAGTCTCTATTCTGCTCTGTGTCAGTGTGTATCAGGGGCTTTGAGGACAGGTGTCAATCCATACCTGCCAAGTGACCCTATGTAAGGGGAACAGTCTCTATTCTGCTCTGTGTCAGTGTGTATCATGGACTCTGTGGACAGGGAACAGTCTCTATTCTGCTCTGTGTCAGTGTGTATCAGGGGCTTTGAGGACGGGTGTCAATCCATACCTGCCAAGTGACCCTATGTAGGGGGAACAGTCTCTATTCTGCTCTGTGTCAGTGTGTATCATGGTCTCTGTGCACGGGGAACAGTCTCTATTCTGCTCTGTGTCAGTGTGTACCATGGTCCCCCCAGTGTGTATCATGGGCTTTGAGGACAGGTATCAATCCATACCTGCCAAGTGACCCTATGTAGGGGGAGCAGTCCCTATTCTGCTCTGTGTCAGTGTGTATCATGGTCTCTGTGGATGGGGAACAGTCTCTATTCTGCTCTGTGTCAGTGTGTATCATGGTCTCTGTGGACGGGGAACAGTCTCTATTCTGCTCTGTGTCAGTGTGTATCATGGTCTCTGTGGACAGGGAACAGTCTCTATTCTGCTCTGTGTCAGTGTGTATCAGGGGCTTTGAGGACAGGTGTCAATCCATACCTGCCAAGTAACCCTATGTAAGGGGAACAGTCTCTATTCTGCTCTGTGTCAGTGTGTATCAAGGTCTCTGTGGACGGGGAACAGTCTCTATTCTGCTCTGTGTCAGTGTGTATCATGGACTCTGTGGACAGGGAACAGTCTCTATTCTGCTCTGTGTCAGTGTGTATCAGGGGCTTTGAGGACAGGTGTCAATCCATACCTGCCAAGTGACCCTATGTAGGGGGAACAGTCTCTATTCTGCTCTGTGTCAGTGTGTATCATGGTCTCTGTGGGCGGGGAACAGTCTCTATTCTGCTCTGTGTCAGTGTGCATCATGGTCTCTGTGGACGGGGAACAGTCTCTATTCTGCTCTGTGTCAGTGTGTATCATGGTCCCCCCAGTTTGTATCATGGGCTTTGAGGACAGGTATCAATCCATACCTGCCAAGTGACCCTATGTAGGGGGAACAGTCCCTATTCTGCTCTGTGTCAGTGTGTATCATGGTCTCTGTGGATGGGGAACAGTCTCTATTCTGCTCTGTGTCAGTGTGTATCATGGTCTCTGTGGACGGGGAACAGTCTCTATTCTGCTCTGTGTCAGTGTGTATCATGGTCTCTGTGGACAGGGAACAGTCTCTATTCTGCTCTGTGTCAGTGTGTATCAGGGGTTTTGAGGACAGGTGTCAATCCATACCTGCCAAGTGACCCTATGTAGGGGGAACAGTCTCTATTCTGCTCTGTGTCAGTGTTTATCAGGGGCTTTGAGGACAGGTGTCAATCCATACCTGCCAAGTGACCCTATGTAAGGGGAACAGTCTCTATTCTGCTCTGTGTCAGTGTGTATCATGGACTCTGTGGACAGGGAACAGTCTCTATTCTGCTCTGTGTCATTGTGTATCAGGGGTTTTGAGGACAGGTGTAAATCCATACCTGCCAAGTGACCCTATGTAGGGGGAACAGTCTCTATTCTGCTCTGTGTCAGTGTGTATCATGGTCTCTGTGGACAGGGAACAGTCTCTTTTCTGCTCTGTGTCAGTGTGTATCAGGGGCTTTGAGGACAGGTGTCAATCCATACCTGCCAAGTGACCCTATGTAGGGGGAACAGTCTCTATTCTGCTCTGTGTCAGTGTGTATCAGGGATCATTAGGATAGGTGTTAATCCATATCTGCCAAGTGACCCTATGTAGGGGGAACAGTCCCTATTCTGCTCTGTGTCAGTGTGTATCAGGGATTTGACTATCTTTATTCAGATTGAAAGATTACAATTCCAGGAAAAATTTAACAAACATTTACAAGAACATGTTATGCACATCATAGAAACAACGTGAACCTCTTTAAAGCCACAAACTTAAGACAAGAAATACGTACACACAATGTGTAAGGGTTTGAAAGAATATTCTGAATCCTTACATGTTTACTTTATTGTTAGTTTGATTTTTGTGAACCATATATAAACTGCAAGCAGTGTGAAAACTATAAAAACTCAAGTGGCCATGCTGATCAAATTAAATAGTATGCTTTACACAGCGTATAAGGGTGATGTCACAGCACAACGGGAATCTAACAGGGGAAGAGGTTAAAGTCATCCTCCCCCTCCCACGACCCCGCCATATCTGCCAAGTGACCCTATGTAGGGGTAACAGTCTCTATTCTGCTCTGTGTCAGTGTGTATCATGATCTCTGAGGACGGGGAACAGTCTCTATTCTGCTCTGTGTCAGTGTGTATCAGGGGCTTTGAGGACAGGTGTCAATGTTAGGTGATTTCTGCCCTTTATGGATTAAAAGCAGACTCTGCATCAACTGTGTAATTTTCCATGGGAGTTTTGCCATGGATCCCCCTCCGGCATGCCACAGTCCAGGTGTTAGTCCCCTTGAAACAACTTTTCCATCACTTTTGTGGCCAGAAAGAGTCCCTGTTGGTTTTAAAATTCGCCTGCCCATTGAAGTCAATGGCGGTTCGCGCGGTTCGCCGGTTCGCGAACATTTGCGGAAGTTCGCGTTCGCCGTTCGCGAACCGAAAATTTCGGGTTCGCGACAACACTAGCCCTGGGGCGTTGCCGGCAAAGGCTGATGTCGAGGCGACCTTCTGGTTGCTTGCATGTGCATCTGAAATGTCATCATCTCCTGGGTTGTGTTTTTGACGACATGAACTACATGGATATTAGCCTCTGGGTGGCTGTTCCATATCCTGTTTCTATTTCGAGTGCTTTAGCACTTTCCTGGAGTGGGTGGTCAGGAGGGAGGCCGGAGTCGAATCTCTGCTGTATTACCTAAATGACTTCTTGTCCTTGGGTCCTGCTGATTCGCCAGTTTGTTCACTGTTGCTGTGGGTTTTTGGGGAGGTTTTTCAGCTCTTTGGTGTCCCATTGGCCCATGATAAAACTATTGGTCCGGTCATGGGCATCGAGATTGATTCTGTGGCAGGGAAATGCCCCTTTCCCTCGGATATGGTCCAAGGCTTACAGCGAGAAGTGTTTCTGGCCCTAGGGCTGCATAAGATCCAGCTGCACAGTCATCAATCTCTACTGGGTAAGCAGAATTTCGCCTGTCAGATTGTGCCGATGGACAGGGTCTTTAACAGGTGTCTGGTTGCAGCGATGTCCGGGGTCACCAGGCCCCGGCACTTCATTCGGCTGACTCGGCCTCTGCGGGATGATTTGGCGGGTCCTACTGGCTGGCGCCTGCGATCTCTAACATGGACCTACACATGTAGGATGCGGCGGGCTCAGTTGACTTCGGGGCGATTCTGGGCTTCAATGATGCGCTTCCTCTTGGCCGGACAGTTGTCAGGTCTCTGGCCTCCCTAGGAATCTGGCTTTCCTGGTAGTGTTGGAGGTTTGGAGGTCCCAGTTGCGGGATAATTGGGTTGTTTTTCACTGCGACAATGTGGGGGTGGTTCAGGCTATCAATCAGCTGACAGCCTCCTCCCCTCCTGTAGTTCGCTTGCTTCGGCATTTGGTGCTCCGATATTTATGTCTAAATGTGTCTTGTAGGGCAAAGCATGTACCTGGTGTTCACAATGTAATGGCGGATGCTCTCTCTCGCTCGTGGTGGTTGGAATTTCGGGCGGTCGCCCCGCACGCGGATCTGGAAGGGACTCGGTGCCCGGGAGATGTGGTTGCTTGGTCTGGCAGATTAATGAAATTAGTCCATGGGTCAGTCTCCAGGGCCATGTGAACCTCATATAGTAAGGTGTGGTGTGAATGAGACAAGTGGGAGCATGCTCAGGGTGGTTTTGGTAACTTGGCTGCTTGCATATCAGGGCTTTAGCAGCTCCAGGATCACTGGAAGTCCACGGGTAAGTCCCCCTCTGCGATCTCCTCATGTTTTTTGGGTCTTCCTATTCTACGCATGTGGTAAGATTCTACCAAGGCAATTGTAGTGTGACAGGCGCTAAAAGAATTGAGGCGGCATATTGCTTCCGCAGACGCGAGAAGTTTGGTCTCCTCTGTGCTCCTGTCAAAGTTGTGTGGGGTGCTCCCTCAGGTCTGCTACTCAGTTTTTGAGGCCCGTCTATTTACTCTGGCCTATTCCTGGCATTCTTTGAGGCATGCACATTGGGAAATTGGTGAGCACTGGCAGGCAATGCAGTGGTGTGGTGGTGTTTGTGGATTTACAGTGCGCTGCAGACCATATCGCAATTAATATCTGATGCTCTAAGACTGATGTTTTCAGGAACATATGTTTGCCCTGCAGTCTCCTGAATTGATGTTTCTCTCCGTTGGTTCTACTCCCCCTAGGGTTTAGGTGATAGGGCACTATTATGACATCTGGGGCAGGAGGCGTGTGGCTGTCAATCCGGAAGATGAGCTATTGGGTTTTACGAGGTTTGAAATGGGTTCGGCTCCTCCCGGAGCTGGTTCAGCTGTCCCACCTTCTGGGGTTTCCCAGCATTCTGATTATCCACCTGGGGGCAATGACCTTGTACCAGTGCAAGTATGGGGGTTGGCGTCTTTCAAAGTTTGGTTTCCTATGTGGTAGAAGGCCTTGTGTGAAGTTTTCATTGCATCCACTTTATTAACTTATGCGGGAAGACAGGCCTCATGTAACTGTGATGGGTGCCAGGTCATGATTCCACCAGTGAATGCAAAATAGATCCTGTGAGCTTGTACCTGGATGACCCCTACTGGCAAGGGGGGTAGTGAATGGAAACCTGTGCTGCTCCCACATGTTCCAGTAAGGTGTTTAGCAGAGAGAAGAGCTTCCTGCATATGCAAGAAGGCTGCTGAAGCACCTCAGTCTGCTCACCGTGCTTCAAGAGGCTGTGAAGGGAGTCTCAATGAAATATATTTATTCTCAAGTGCTTAGATTGCTGGTTTTCTCAAGTGGAAAGCCCATTTTTTACTTCTCGCACAGAGCACATGCCAAGTGCGACAATTCAGAATGACAGTCAGGCCCTGCCCCCACTATATAGTCAACTTGGTTATTACACTTGGCCTACATTTGGCCATGCACCATTTTTTTTCTTTGGTTCAGTACATTTGGCCTATGTTTGGCAGTACTACATATTCACTCTGGTTCAGCACATTCGGCCTGCATTCAGCTATGTAAAATTTTCTATAAGATTCAGTACATTTGGTCTGCCTTTGGCCGCGTTTTCATTTGTTGAATTTTAAGCTTTGCTCGGCCATGCTACCTGTCCGTCCTACCATATAATTTGTTATATAATCAGTTTCCAGCTAGTTTTCCCATTAATTGTTACAGCTCTGCATCCCCAAGTGTAATTTATACTAAGTGTCCTACTTGTGCTTGTATGAACCTACCTATTATTCTGTAATTGTTGCTGACTTGACAAGTTTTGGTTTACAACAAGATACTTCAAACTAAACCTCTCACACAAATAGTAAACGATGATATCCAACTTATTTATAGCTATGCACTTTTCATCTAAAGCCACTGAGACGAACTGGACCTCATCACGGGTTCTAGGAGGGGAATACTTGCCAGCCTCTTGCACTGTGACTATGGCCCCTGGGTTAAAACCACTGTTTGTGCCTTTTTTTGGACTTATGAAGCAGCACTTCGAATTCCCAAACAACCACATGAACCAGAGACCACCCTGGAGCTTGTTAACACCTATTAACCCCTTAAGGACATATGACAAGTGTGACATGTCATGATTCCCTTTTATTCCAGACGTTTAGTCCTTAAGGGGTTAACAACTTGGAACATTTCTCACGGCAGTGTTCTAATTGTTCGTCTGGGTGGCCGCAATTCCTGTAGACATCCACGAGGTGGCGGCCATCTTGTTCGCATGAACGCAGGCAGCAGTGTTTGGGCATGAATTTCCTGGAACTAAGATTGGATAAAGAAACTCCCGAACACCGCTGGACTTCCATCATCATCTGCGTTCGTTTCTATTCAGCTTAGAAGGGCACTGTTCGGTGAGATCATTCATCTGTATGAAGGGAACAAGCTCCAGGGTAAGACTATTCACTCTGTTCAGTAGTTTGTTCATTTTCAAACTACCGAACTGGACCGACCAGAAGGCTTAATTCTCTGGAACTGTTTTGGGCATGGGACCATGCCTGGGGTCGGTCAAATACATGACTTCCATAAAATTTCTGAACCCCTGAACTGGTCCGGGTGATTTTTTTGATATGTTGGTCACCCAGATCAGGGCCATCATTTGTGGGGATATCATGTGTTTTGGGATACTTTGGGGTACTTTGGGGACTTTTAAAAAATGTGTGTTTTTTGTGTTTGGAGATAATTGAATTTAGTATAGTACTTGACTCAATTATCTCCTAAATAAAAGGGAAGGCTTATTGTATTATGTGTGGGAGTGCCTTAGATTGTAATGCTATTGTGATTGGTGTATACATTTGTGTCCCTGTCCCCAACAAGGTCCACGTGGGTGTCACCCTTGCTTGGTTTACTTGCATAAAAGGCCAGTGTGGCTACCAATTAAACCATTCCTGCTTAACCCTCAACACGCAGCTTGGTCTCGTGATTGTAGGGAACCAGCTTCACATCTATATCACTAGCTCTTCTAAAAGCTTCACAACTACAGTGCCTTGCAAAAGTATTCACCCTCCTTGACTTTTGACCTATTTTGTTACATTACAGCCTTAAGTTCAATGTTTTATTAATCTGAATTTTATGTGATGGATCAGAACACAATAGTCTAAGTTGGTGAAGTGAAATGAGAATATATATACATAAAACTATTTTTTTAGAAATAGAAAACAGAAAATTGGCATGTGCGTATGTATTCACCCCCTTTGTTATGAAGCCCATAAAAAAGCTCTGGTGCAACCAATTACCTTCAGAAGTCACATAATTAGTGAAATGATGCCCACCTGTGTGCAATCTAAGTGTCACATGAACTGACATTAAATGTACACACCTTTTGTGAAAGGCCCCAGATGCTGCAACACATAAGCAAGAGGCACCACTAACCAAACACTGCCATTAAGAACCAAGGAACTCTCCAAACAAGTAAGGGACAATGTTGTTGAGAAGTACAGGTCAGGGTTAAGTTATAGAAAAATATCCAAATCTTTGATGATCCCCAGGAGCACCATCAAATCTATCATAACCAAATGGAAAGAACATGGCTCAACAGCAAACCTGCCAAGAGACAGCCGCCCACCAAAACTTGCGGACCGGGTACGGAGGGCATTAATCAGAGAGGCAGCACAGAGACCTAAGGTAACCATGGAGGAGCTGCAGAGTTCCACAGCAGAGACTGGAGTATCTGAAGATAGGACGACAATAAGCCGTACGATTTATAGAGTTGGGCTTTATGGCAGAGTGGCCAGAAGTGGCCATTACTTTCAGCAAAAAACAAAATGGCATGTTTTGAGTTTGCAAAAGGGCATGTGGGAGACTCCCAAAATGTATGGAGGAAGGTGCTCTGGTCTGATGAGACTAAAATGGAACTTTTCGGCCATCAAAGAAAACGCTATGTCTGGCGCAAACCCAACACATTACATCACCCAAAGAACACCATCCCCACAGTGAAACATGGTGGTGGCAGCATCATGCTGTGGGGATGTGTTTCAGCAGCTGGGACTGGAAACTGGTCAGAGTTAAGTAAGAGATGATGGTGCTAAATACAGGGATATTCTTGAGCAAAACCTGTACCATTCTGTGCGTGATTTGAGGCTAGAATGGAGGTTCACCTTCTAGCAGGACAATGACCCCAGACACACTGGTAAAGCAACACTTGAGTGGTTTAAGGGGAAACATGTAAATGTTTTGGAATGGCCTAGTCAAAGCCCAGACCTCAATCCAATAGAAAATCTGTGGTCAGACTTAAAGATTGCTGTTTACGAGCGCAAACCATCCAACTTGAAGGAGCTGGAGCAGTTTTGCAAGGAGGAATAGGCAAAAATCCCAATGGTAAGATGTGGCAAGCTCATAGAGACTTATCCAAAGCTGTGATTGCCGCAAAAGGTGGCTCTACAAAGTATTGACTTTAGGGGGGTGAATAGTTATGCACATTGACTTTTTCTGTTATTTTGTCCTATTTGTTGTTTGCTTCACAATTAAAAAAAAAATCTTCAAAGTTGTGGGCATGTTCTGTAAATTAAATGATGCAAATCCTCAAACAATCCATGTTAACTTCAGGTTGTGAGGCAACAAAACACAAAAAATGCCAAGGGGGTGAATTCTTTTGCAAGGCACTGTATACTGTGGCGGTTCATGGGGGCTACGGTGCTTATTGTGTCGGGTGCTTATGGTCCTCAGTGTCAGACAGGAAGCAATGATTGGTGGAGGTACCCAGCCAGGTGGTCCGTCACAACCACAAAGTCTTGTTTGTCCTCAGATATCACAGAAACATATTATCCATGTTAACTTACTGACACTCCATAGAAATACACATCTATGTCCATACACAGTTTTAAACATGCTCATTAATTTTGTATTTACTCAGCTTCCTTTATCACAGAGGACACATGCTCATCAAACTGGTTTTCTTTACTTGCTTTTTTTTACAGAGGTCATGCACTTACTATTTCTTGATATTTGATATTTGGTTACTGAGCTTTCTCCATAGAAGAGGACACACTCTCATCAAATCTCATATTTGATATTGAGCTTCTGGCATCACAGAGGTCACACACTCACCATTTTGGTATTTGGTTGCTCAGCTTCCTTTATCACATAGGACACGGGCTCATAAAACTGGTTTTCATTACTAAGCCCCGGATGGCTGGTACCCTGCAAAGCAACTAATAAGCCTGAATTAACTCGTGTCAAAGTTCATTGGTGAGATCTAATCAAACACTGTCTATGGATATCTGTGGATTTCAGTTGGGATTTTTTCTTTATTTTTTGTTTTGCAATTTTTTTTCTGCTTCATTGCTTATTTTTTTTATTTTCCCAATTTGTTTTTATTTTCATTGTTTATTTTTGTTATTTATGTTCTATTTTTCATTTTTTTTCATATGTATAAGAATAGCAGTGAGGAAATCATCCACTGATTATATAAAGGACTGTCTATTAACAAAAATTGTGTCCTATCATTTAGAGTGGTCTGAGGCTGTTCACTAGTAGTGTTGTCGCGAACCCGAAATTTTCGGTTCGCGAACGGCGAACGCGAACTTCCGCAAATGTTCGCGAACCGGCGAACCGCGCGAACCGCCATTGACTTCAATGGGCAGGCGAATTTTAAAAACAACAGGGACTCTTTCTGGCCACGACAGTGATGGAAAAGTTGTTTCAAGGGGACTAACACCTGGACTGTGGCATGCCAGAGGGGGATCCATGGCAAAACTCCCATGGAAAATTGCACAGTTGATGCAGAGTCTGCTTTTAATGCATAAAGGGCAGAAATCACCTAACATTGACACCTGTCCTCAAAGCCCAGCCCTGATACTCACTGACACAGAGCAGAATAGAGACTGTTCCCCCTACATAGGGTCACTTGGCAGATATGGATTGACACCTGTCCTCAAAACCCCTGATACACACTGACACAGAGCAGAATAGAGACTGTTCCCCCTACATAGGGTCACTTGGCAGATATGGATTGACACCTGTCCTCAAAACCCCTGATACACACTGACACAGAGCAGAATAGGGACTGTTCCCCCTACATAGGGTCACTTGGCAGATATGGATTGACACCTGTCCTCAAAACCCCTGATACACACTGACACAGAGCAGAATAGAGACTGTTCCACCTACATAGGGTCACTTGGCAGTTATGGATTGACACCTATCCTAATGATCCCTGATACACACTGACACAGAGCAGAATAGAGACTGTTCCCCCTACATAGGGTCACTTGGCAGATATGGATTGACACCTGTCCTCAAAACCCCTGATACACACTGACACAGAGCAGAATAGAGACTGTTCCCCCTACATAGGGTCACTTGGCAGATATGGATTGACACCTGTCCTCAAAACCCCTGATACACACTGACACAGAGCAGAATAGGGACTGTTCCCCCTACATAGGGTCACTTGGCAGATATGGATTGACACCTGTCCTCAAAACCCCTGATACACACTGACACAGAGCAGAATAGAGACTGTTCCACCTACATAGGGTCACTTGGCAGATATGGATTGACACCTATCCTAATGATCCCTGATACACACTGACACAGAGCAGAATAGAGACTGTTCCCCCTACATAGGGTCACTTGGCAGATATGGATTGACACCTGTCCTCAAAACCCCTGATACACACTGACACAGAGCAGAATAGAGACTGTTCCCCCTACATAGGGTCACTTGGCAGATATGGATTGACACCTGTCCTCAAAACCCCTGATACACACTGACACAGAGCAGAATAGGGACTGTTCCCCCTACATAGGGTCACTTGGCAGATATGGATTGACACCTGTCCTCAAAACCCCTGATACACACTGACACAGAGCAGAATAGGGACTGTTTCCCCTACATAGGGTCACTTGGCAGATATGGATTGACACCTATCCTAATGATCCCTGATACACACTGACACAGAGCAGAATAGAGACTGTTCCCCCTACATAGGGTCACTTGGCAGATATGGATTGACACCTGTCCTCAAAACCCCTGATACACACTGACACAGAGCAGAATAGAGACTGTTCCCCCTACATAGGGTCACTTGGCAGATATGGATTGACACCTGTCCTCAAAACCCCTGATACACACTGACACAGAGCAGAATAGAGACTGTTCACCGTCCACAGAGACCATGATACACACTGACACAGAGCAGAATAGAGACTGTTCACCGTCCACAGAGACCATGATACACACTGACACAGAGCAGAATAGAGACTGTTCCCTGTCCACAGACACCATGATACACACTGACACAGAGTGTCCGCGTGAAATAGGGCCGTGAGTAATGACATCACGGGTAGCCTGCCCATAGTATCGCATAGGGTGGAAGAGCTGATAGGACATCTGAAACGTATTGGGATGGAGATGCTTAATTGTTCTCCAAAATGCTTGACACCACCCCATAGTGAATCTCTGCAAACTTTAATACCATCAGAGGAGGAAGAATGTGGCAGCCCACTGGGATTATTCGAAAAATTTCAAATTGATGATTTTCCAGACCCTGGGGTTGACATTAGTCCAGATTTACATCTTGTGACCCATGAGGATGTTCCAGGCACTACTTGTGAAATAAAGACAGATAATAAAGTGAATGATCCTTCTCCTTGGAACTTGCACCCTGTCGTTGAAGGTGGAGTAGGCAATGGCAAGAGCATGCTGTGGGTAGTCAGTGCAAACACTCTCTTCCCGGTGAATAATGAGGAGACTAACTATGATGACGTTATTTGCGTTGAAAGTAATGATGCCAGAGATCTTTTGAAACCATATGGAAGGAACGAATTGGTTAAAAGAAAGGCAAGAGACCACCTGCATATAGACAAGAATACGCATAAGAGAAAGAAGAGAACAGGTGAAAAAGAGAAGCTGCAGACTGCCTATCTGCAAATAGTTGAGTTATGTCCTGAAGATGTCCGTGTTACCACAGTGCAGACTCTGTTTGATACACTACTGAGGAGAGTCAGAGAAACCCCAGATCTTCACGTATTGGATGAGTCGGTGCGTGGAGCTGCAGAGAACGTAGAACAAGAAACATTTAAACTTTTCCTGTGTACTGACAGCAGATATACATAGGGTCACTTGGCAGATATGGATTGACACCTGTCCTCAAAACCCCTGATACACACTGACACAGAGCAGAATAGAGACTGTTCCCTGTCCACAGAGACCATGATACACACTGACACAGAGCAGAATAGGGACTGTTACCCCTACATAGGGTCACTTGGCAGATATGGATTGACAAATCCCTGACAAACAGCTACCACATGCAAGTAAGGCAGCAGGGGCGCAAATGACCCACTCCCGACGCGGGAAGGTAGTGACGACAAATAACAATACAGGACTCTTTAGAGGCCCTGTAATTGTAATCAGTCCACTTGAAATCCTTTAACTTTGATCAATTGGAGGGAAGTCTGGTGCAGAGCCACTGACCCATGCGCAGGGCCAGCCTTAGGCCTTTGGGCGCCCTGTGCAAGAAATCTTCACCCTGTCACACCCATGTGCAAGAAATCTTCACCCTGTCACACACACACACACAGGCAGACAGCCATACACACGCACACACACAACTGCGACTGACTAGGTTTGTCACCTCCTCAAAAGGACGCATGAGCCTACAGGCATTGCGCATGAGCGTCCACTAACGTGGCAAAAAAATTCCCAGCTCCCCAGAGGCTGTTCTAGCACCCCGGTCATACAAATATTCATTAACAGCTTTTTCTTGTTGGAGCAGGCGGTCGAACATTAGGAGTGTTGAATTCCAACGTGTAGGGCTGTCGCAAATCAAGCGCCTCACTCGCATGTTGTTTCGCCGCTGGATATCGGCAAAGTGAGCCATGGCCGTGTAGGAACGCCTGAAATGGCCACACACCTTCCTGGCCTGCTTCAGGACGTCCTGTAAGTCTGTGTACTTATGCACAAAGCGTTGTACGATCAGATTACACACATGTGCCATGCACGGCACATGTGTCAACTTGCCCAACTTCAATGCCGCTATCAAATTTTTTCCGTTGTCACACACCACTTTGCCGATATCCAGTTGCTGCGGAGTCAGCCACTTTTCCACCTGTGCGTTCAGGGCGGACAGGAGTGCTTGTCCGGTGTGACTCTCTGCTTTCAAGCAAGTCAAACCCAAGACGGCGTGACACTGCCGTATCCGGGATGTGGAATAGTACCTGGGGAGCTGGGGGGGTGCCGTTGATGTGGAGCAAGAAGCAGCGGCACAAGAGGACTCAGCCGAGGAGGTTATGGAAGAGGATGGAGTAGGAGGAGTAGAGGAGGTGGCAGCAGGACTGCCTGCAATTCGTGGCGGTGTCACCAACTCCTCTGCAATGCCACGCATTCCTTGCTTGTCAGCCGTCAGCAGGTTTACCCATGCTTTGCAGACCAGGTATCAGTGGTCAGATGGACCCTTGCCCCAACACTGTGTGCCAGACATGCCATGACTTCCTTTTGCACAATCGAGTACAAGTTGGGGATTGCCTTTTGTGAAAAGAAATTCCGTCCGGGTACCTTCCACTGCGGTGTCCCAATAGCTACAAATTTTTTGAACGCCTCAGACTCAACCAGATTGTATGGTAAAAGCTGGCGGGCTAATAGTTCGGACAAGCCAGCTGTCAGACGCTGGGCAAGGGGGTGACTTGGTGACATTGGCTTCTTACGCTCAAACATGTCCTTGACAGACACATGACTGTGGGCAGATGAGCGGGAACTGCTCAAGGCGGGAGACGGAGTGGCGGATGGTTGAGAGGGGGCAAGGAGAACAGCAGTGGTTGACGTGGCTGAAGATGCTGGACCAGGAGAAGGATGGCGGCTTAGAGTAGGCGTGCTGCTTGTACTCATGTGTTGATCCCATAGGCGTTTGTGATGTGAGATCATGTGCCTACGCAAAGCAGTTGTACCTAGGTGGGTGTTGGACCTCCCACGACTCAGTTTCCTTTGGCACAGGTTGCAAATGGCATCGCTGTTGTCAGAGGCAGACACACAAAAAAAATGCCACACTGCTGAGCTCTGCAATGACGGCATTCTGGTGGTGGACACAGCATGCGTTGATTGGCGTGCTGTCGGGCTGACCCCGGGTGCCGATGCATGCTGTCTGACTGTGCCACTAGCTCCTTGCGACGACCCCCCCCCCCTGCTTCCAACTCGTCTCCTCCTCCTCTCTGTCTCCCCATCTGAACTTTCGCCCTGTTCTTCTTCTTGCCGAGCGGGCACCCACGTGACATCCATGGACGCATCGTCATCATCAACCGCTTCGCTTGTATCTGACAACTCAGAAAAGGAAGCAGCAGCGGGTAACAACATCATCATCATCACACCGTACCTCCATGTGTTTAATGCTGCCTGCCTGAGACATATCCCTGTTATCTACATCCTCTAGCAATAATGGTTGCGCATCACTCATTTCTTCAAACGGGTGTGTGAATAACTCCTCTGACATACCAAGTAAAGCGGCTGTGGTGCTAGTTTTGGTGGTGGCGGCAGGCGGGTGAGTGGTATCTTGAGAGGTGCCTGAAGCTAAGCTGGAGGAGGATGGTGCGTCAAGGTTCCGAGCGGAGGCTGTACAAGATTGGGTGTCCTGTGTTAGCCAGTCAACTATGTCCTCAGAACTTTTCAAGTTCAGGGTACGTGGCTTCTGAAAACTGGGCATTATTCTAGGGCAAAAGGGAATCACAGCACCACGACCACGACGGCCCCTGCGGGGTGGCCTGCCTCTGCCTGTCATTTTTTTGGAATTAGTGGTACTATGCTTGCAAGCTACTGTGAGACCAGATATGATTGGCAATGTGAACTGTAACAGTTCTGCAGAGCACACACTGTAGGCCTGACACACCCGCTTGAAGACAAGTAACTGCTATTCAATCTATAACAGTGAAAAACAAATTTTGGTTTTAAAAGCACGCTATAGAGACACCAGATATGATTGGCAATGTGCACTGGAACAGTTCTGCAGAGCACACACTGTAGGCCTGAGACACCCGCTTGAAGACAAGTAACTGCTATTCAATCTATAACAGTGAAAAACTAATTTTGGTTTTAAAAGCACGCTATAGAGACACCAGATATGATTGGCAATGTGCACTGGAACAGTTCTGCAGAGTTCACACTGTAGGCCTGAGACACCCGCTTGAAGACAAGTAACTGCTATTCAATCTATAACAGTGAAAAACACATTTTGGTTTTAAAAGCACGCTATAGAGACACCAGATATGATTGGCAATGTGCACTGGAACAGTTCTGGAGAGCACACGCTGAAGGAAGGACTGACAGAGCCGCTTGAATGACACTGACTGGCTGCTATTAGCTTACACTAGAAACCTTTTTTTCTTTGTAAAAGCACGCTAAAGAGACACCAAATATGATTGGCAACTGTCAAAGCACGCTGAAACAGGTCTACATAACACACGCTGAAGTAGGCCTGACACCCAGACGCTTGCAGACAACTAACTGCTCTTCTATTACAGTGAAAAAAATTATTTCTTTTAAATCTAAAGCTTAAGCTATTGTAAAAACAGATATGAGTGGTGGCACTGGGCAAGTAGGCACAGTATCCAATGTGAACCACACACAGAAGCTGGCAGGCAGGCAACTGCTCTTCTATTACAGTGGAAACAAAATTTTGGTTGTAAAAGCACGCTATAGAGACACCAGATATGAGTGGCAACTGTCAAAGTACGCTGGCAGGGTTGTGCAGGGCACACGCTGAAGGAAGGCCTGACAGAGCCACTTGAAGGACACTGACTGGCTGCTATTAGCTTACACTGGAAACCTTTTTTCTTTGTAAAAGCACGCTAAAGAGACACCAGATATGATTTGCAACTGTCAAAGCACGCTGGCACAGGTCTGCAGAGCACACGCTGAAGTAGGCCTGACACCCAGACGCTTGCAGACAACTAACTGATCTTCTATTACAGTGAAAAAAAATGATTTCTTTAAAATCTAAAGCTTAAGCTATTGTTAAAACAGATATGAGTGGTGGCACTGACTGTGCAAATGGGCAAGGCATCCAACCTGACACAGAAGCTGGCAGGCAGGCAACTGCTCTTCTATTACAGTGAAAAAAAATGATTTCTTTAAAATCTAAAGCTTAAGCTATTGTTAAAACAGATATGAGTGGTGCACTGACTGTGCAAATGGGCAAGGCATCCAACCTGACACAGAAGCTGGCAGGCAGGCAACTGCTCTTCTATTACAGTGAAAAAAAATGATTTCTTTAAAATCTAAAGCTTAAGCTATTGTTAAAACAGATATGTTACGGTTACCCTTAGGCTTGCTGAGAGCTGGACCGCTTAGTCGTCTGGATTCCTATTTGCTGAAGAGGAGAGAGAGGCTTTCCTTAATATTCCATAAGAGTCCTGTAAGTGTAGAACAATCCCACTAGCTATAGTATAGCTAGGATACCTTTCTGCCCAACAAAACGAGTCGAGGCTGCGATTTGAGGGTCAAGTAAGAACTGAGGACTGGGCTGACCAGCCTGCTTTTTATTGTGGTTACATACAAAAAGGATACTCCCAGGGGGAGGCATAAAATCACCAATCACATATTGGATACCTCCCACACATCTCCTCCCCTCAGATAAACAGTTAACATAATTATGCAGTACATATTTCTAACCAAGTTCTGGATGTACCCCAAAACCAGGGGGTACCCCTTTAAATCCTACACCGCTGTACAGATCTTGTTCAGGGGAGCAACATATCCGAAAACCAACCCGTTCGGATGAAGGGTTCGAGAGTTATGGGTTTTCAAAGTTTTGACCGACCGCACAGACTTCCTGGCCGAAAATGGTTCCACACGTTTAGGCCTTGCGGTCGGTCTCCGTTCGTACGGTGAAACTCCACGAACCCATTGCCATCCATAGGTATCCTGGGGGTCGCTGTACTCCCCCTGCGAAGGTTAATCGTCCTACCGAACGGTGAGCTGCTCGGTAGGTCCAGCACGAAGTTATACTATCCTGGAGGTCTCAGCGGTGTTCACCTGGGTGCGTCTCCGTTTTTAGTTCCAGACGATTGCTGGCAAACACCGCTGGTCGTGCGTAAGATGGCCGCGAACACGTGCAAAGTCCTGAAATGGCGGCCACCTATACGTTTACACAAAGGATTCGTGCTGAACCATACCAACGACTGCAAATAAGTCAGACAAGTGAAACTAACATTTAAAGGCACATAGTTCAATAAGGTTTTTGTAACAGTGCTCCCTTTTTGTGGAACACTCTGGCAGACACCGTCTGACCCCTTTTCGGGGCAGACTAAGGCTGTCCAGACCGCTGGTTATGCTGGGCTGAGGTCCGTTTGTCTGGACAACCCGTCCGCGTTGCCATTCTGTTTCCCGGGTCGGTAGGTAATGGTAAAATTGAAGGGTTGCAATGATAAACTCCAACGTAATAACCTGCCGTTATCTCCAGAGACCCGGTTTAGCCACACCAACGGGTTATGGTCGGTGACCAGAGTGAACTCTTGTCCATATAAATAGGGAGTCAATTTCTTTAATGCCCACACCAAGGCCAAACACTCCTTTTCGACCGCTGCATAGCTGACTTCGCGGGGTAGGAGCTTCCGGCTGATGTAGGCAACTGGATGCTCCCCTCCATCTTCACCTACTTGGCTGAGGACGGCTCCCAGCCCGAACATGGAAGCGTCTGTATGGACGATAAAACGTTTATTAAGAGCTGGAGCCGCCAAGACAGGAGCATTAACCAAAGCGTTTTTGAGGGCCTGGAAAGCCTTTTCACAGTGGGGAGACCACAGGACCTGTCGAGGTAAGTTTTTCTTGGTCAAGTCAGTCAGGGGTTTGGCAAGTGTGCTGTAGTCGGGTACAAATCGTCTGTAGTACCCTGCCGTGCCCAGAAAGGCCAGAACCTGGGTTTTAGTGATGGGGGTGGGCCAATTGGCAACAGCTTCTATCTTGGCTGGCTCTGGTCGCTGTTTTCCGCACCCCACCCGGTGACCCAGGTACTGTACCTCGGCCATCCCAAAGTGACATTTTTCTGGTTTCAGAGTCAGGCCAGCAGCCCGGATCTGATCCAGAACCATTCCTACATGAGCTAAGTGGTCCTCCCAGGACTCACTGTGAATCGCTATGTCGTCCAGGTATGCACAGGCAAAACTCTGGAAGCCATCCAGGAGCCTATCCACCAAGCGCTGGAATGTAGCTGGGGCATTCTTCATCCCAAACGGCATTACCTTAAACTGGTATAAGCCGAATGGGGTGACGAATGCCGACTTGGGGATAGCCTCCGGGGCCAGGGGAATCTGCCAGTAACCCTTGCAGAGGTCGATAGTGGTCAGGTAATTTCCCCTGGCTATACGATCGAGTAGCTCGTCTACCCTGGGCATCGGGTACGCGTCCGTCACTGTTTTTTCATTGAGCCTCCGGTAATCTACACAGAACCGGGTCGTCCCATCTTTCTTGGGTACCAGGACAACCGGGGAGGCCCAGGGACTATCGGAGGGCTCAATCACCCCGAGTTGGAGCATCTCATCTATCTCCTGCTTCATTCCTGTTCTAACTGCCTCGGGGATGCGATACGGGGGCTGGCGTAAGGGTGTTTGCCCGGGGGTGTCGACCTGGTGGGTAGTTAGGGTAGTGTACCCTGGCTTCTGGGAGAAGGTGAGGTGTTTGGCCTGGAGGAGTGTATTGAGCTGCTCCCTTTCAGTGGGGTTAAGTCGGTCTCCTATCTGAACCTGGGATACTATCCCTGTGGGGGGACTCTTTTCTAATAGGTCGGGGATGGGTAGACTGTCGGGGTCTTCCTGGGGAGGACAACATACGGCTGTCACGTTCTCGGGTCGCTCCAAGTATTCTTTGAGCATGTTTACATGGAACGTCCTCCTAAGGTTGTTGTCGTGGCAACTGGCTATGACATAAGTTGTATCGCCCCGTTTCTCTACAATCTGGTAGGGGCCCTGCCATGATGCTTGCAATTTGTCTGTCTTTACCGGCTTAAGTACCAACACCTTTTGTCCTATGGTAAAGATTCTCCTTCGGGCCCCCCGATCGTACCATACCTTCTGTCTTCTCTGGGCCGACTGGAGGTTAGCCTGCACGGATCTGGCTAGCTGCTCCATTCGGTCTCTGAGTTCCAGCACGTATGGCACAATGGGGACACCGTCAGTTTCTGTCTCTCCCTCCCAGTGCTCCCGGATCAGGTTTAGGGGGCCCCGTACCTTTCTTCCGTAGAGCAACTCAAAGGGAGAGAACCCTGTCGTTTCCTGGGGCACCTCCCGATAGGCAAACAGGAGGTGCGGCAGGAAGCGTTCCCAATCTCGGTATTCTTGAGTGAACGTTTTGAGCATTTGTTTGAGGGTTCCGTTGAACCTCTCACAAAGTCCGTTCGTCTGGGGATGGTAGGGGGAGCTCAGAAGGGATTTAATTTTGCAGACCTGCCAGAGTTGTTGGGTCAATTCGGCTGTGAATTGGGTGCCTCGGTCAGACAGGATTTCCTTTGGAAATCCTACCGGGAGAACACTTGTACCAGTGCATTCGCTACCGTATCCGCTTGGATGTTGGACAGGGCGACAGCCTCGGGGTACCTGGTAGCGTAGTCTACTACGGTAAGGATGTAGCGCTTACCGGAGGGACTAGGGGTGGCCAATGGTCCTACTATGTCAATAGCAACTCTGCTAAAGGGTTCCTCTACGATGGGCATATTGACTAGATGGGCTTTAGGGTGATCGCCTCGCCTTCCTACTCGTTGACACACATCGCAAGTATTACAATAAGTCCTAACATCAGCGTGTACTCCTGGCCAAAAGAATGTGTGGGTAATGCGGTGTAGCGTACGGGTCACAGCTAGATGACCTGCCAAGGGGATGTCGTGTCCTATCTTGAGGATTTCTCGACGGTATTTGTGGGGCACTACCAGCTGTCGCCTACGTTGCCCCTTTTTCTCCGTCAAGCGGTATAGTTTGCCTTTTTCCCATAGAAAAGTTTCGTTATCTGCCCCGCTCCCCCCGGTCTCTGCTCGTTCCCGGTATTTTTGTAAAGTCGGATCATTCCTAGACTCGGTCTCGAAAGTATCTGGGGTGTCCCAGGGTATGGGACCTAACATGTCAGGAACAGTCGGGGTCGGTCTTACCTGGGTCTCCCGCACTGGTGAGGGTTCTCGGTCCGTCCGGGCTTGTGCTCGGGTAGTCACTGGGTTCGCCTCGTTGTTGTACGCTGGAGCATAGGCAGAAGTCATGGGGCCCAAATCGTTGCCCAGTAGTACTTCCGCAGGTAAATTATCCATTATGCCCACGTTCACAGCCCCCTTTCCCGCTCCCCAATCAAGGTGTACTTTAGCGGTCGGAATTTTGTACACATCCCCCCCCGCCACTCTAACGGCCACGGTCTGCCCTGACCGCTTGTGTTCTGGCACCAAATGACTCTGCACCAGTGTGATGGTAGCCCCTGTGTCCCTTAACCCCTCGGTAGATCGCCCTTCGAGCCATACCTTCTGCCGATGGTGTTGGCGGTTATCTGAAGCAGCATATACAGGGTCTGCCTCGTGAAGCGGCCCCAAATATTCCTCCATCGAGGCCTCTTGGTTAACACAGAGGGCGCGGGCAGAACGGTATGGCCCCGAGGGGTAATTGTAATTCCTGGGTGTCTGGTGCGTGTTAAGAGGGCAGTTAGCCATGAAATGCCCTGGTTGCTTGCACCGGTGGCAAGTTGGTCTGGGACGATCAGAGTTGTTATTGGGTGGCCCTGAGTGTCGGGTGGGCCCTGCGGGTACCGGGGCTCGGAACTCCATACGAGGAGGTGCACGGTAAACCTCTCTGGGCTCAACCCGTGCTGGAGCCCGGTAGCTCGTTGGCTCGTGAAGACGTGAGTCATAATGTTCATCCGCTAATTTGGCTGCTTCTTCTAGGGTGGAAGGTCGCCTGTCTCGCAGCCACTCCTTCCCCTGCTGTTCCATGCCATTATAAAAATGTTCTAAGAGAAACAATTGTAAGATTTCCTCACCAGTCACAGCTTTACTCCCGCTCATCCAGTGATTTGCCGCTCTCCGCATTCGGTGCGCCCATTCCATATGGGTATCGTTAGGCTTCTTTTTCGTGCCTCGAAACTGCCGGCGATACGTGTCTGGAGTTACAGCGTACCGTCTTAGCAGTGTCTCTTTAACTCGCTCATACTGTGTCACTTCCTCAGTACCCAAGGTACGAAAAGCTTCCAGGGCTCGCCCGGATAGTTTCCCAGACAGGATCGTGGGCCACTCTCTGATGGGAATCTGGTGCAGGGCGCATTGCCTTTCGAAGTCCGCCAAGTATTCATCAATTCCCGTCTCGCTCTCTAGGAAGGATCTAAATGCCGCAAAGGGTATCTTGGGCTTCCCAGCGTTTTCGACAGGAACGATTACCTGCGGGGCTTCAGCATTGCGTTGTGCGTTTACTAGGTCAAGTGCGTGGGCTCGGGCCTTTCGTATATCCTCGTCTGCCTCCGCCATCAACTGCTGTACTAGTTCTATAGGTGGGTTTGGCCCGTATAGGGAGAGCCTCTCCCGAACAATCCTTGCCTTTTCATCACCATTCGTGGTTGGTGCTTCCGCCATTGTGAAGCTTTGATCCAGTTCGGTCAGTTCTGCGATCAGTTCTCTCCTTGGCCGGTTGCTGGCGTACCCTCCTCTGCTTTCCAGTAAATCTTTTAGGGTGGTACGCTTCAATTTTGTGTAGGTGCTCTCCATCCGTTCCGTACCTCTCCTAGGAAATCCAGGATAATCCCACCGCTGCCACCAAATGTTACGGTTACCCTTAGGCTTGCTGAGAGCTGGACCGCTTAGTCGTCTGGATTCCTATTTGCTGAAGAGGAGAGAGAGGCTTTCCTTAATATTCCATAAGAGTCCTGTAAGTGTAGAACAATCCCACTAGCTATAGTATAGCTAGGATACCTTTCTGCCCAACAAAACGAGTCGAGGCTGCGATTTGAGGGTCAAGTAAGAACTGAGGACTGGGCTGACCAGCCTGCTTTTTATTGTGGTTACATACAAAAAGGATACTCCCAGGGGGAGGCATAAAATCACCAATCAAATATTGGATACCTCCCACACATCTCCTCCCCTCAGATAAACAGTTAACATAATTATGCAGTACATATTTCTAACCAAGTTCTGGATGTACCCCAAAACCAGGGGGTACCCCTTTAAATCCTACACCGCTGTACAGATCTTGTTCAGGGGAGCAACATATCCGAAAACCAACCCGTTCGGATGAAGGGTTCGAGAGTTATGGGTTTTCAAAGTTTTGACCGACCGCACAGACTTCCTGGCCGAAAATGGTTCCACACGTTTAGGCCTTGCGGTCGGTCTCCGTTCGTACGGTGAAACTCCACGAACCCATTGCCATCCATAGGTATCCTGGGGGTCGCTGTACTCCCCCTGCGAAGGTTAATCGTCCTACCGAACGGTGAGCTGCTCGGTAGGTCCAGCACGAAGTTATACTATCCTGGAGGTCTCAGCGGTGTTCGCCTGGGTGCGTCTCCGTTTTTAGTTCCAGACGATTGCTGGCAAACACCGCTGGTCGTGCGTAAGATGGCCGCGAACACGTGCAAAGTCCTGAAATGGCGGCCACCTATACGTTTACACAAAGGATTCGTGCTGAACCATACCAACGACTGCAAATAAGTCAGACAAGTGAAACTAACATTTAAAGGCACATAGTTCAATAAGGTTTTTGTAACAAGATATGAGTGGTGGCACTGACTGTGCAAATGGGCAAGGCATCCAACCTGACACAGAAGCTGGCAGGCAGGCAACTGCTCTTCTATTACTGTGAAAAAAATTATTTATTTAAAATCTAAAGCTTAACCAATTGTTAAAACAGATATGAGTGGTGGCACTGACTGTGCAAATGGGCAAGGCATCCAACCTGACACAGAAGCTTGCAGGCAGGCAACTGCTCTTCTATTACAGTGAAAACAAATTATTTATTTTAAATCTAAAGCTTAACCAATTGTTAAAACAGATATGAGTGGTGGCACTGGGCAAGTGGGCACAGTATCCAATGTGAACCTCACACAGAAGCTGGCAGGCAGGCACCTGCAATTACATTACACAGGAAAAAAAAAAAAAAGCAGCCTGATGTTATAGCCCTAAAAAGGGCTTTTTGGGGTGCTGTCCTTACAGCAGAGATCAGATGAGTCCTTCAGGATTGTAGTGGACACTGAATACCCTAGCCTAGCTATCAATTTCCCTATCTAATCAGCAGCAGCAAAACTTTCCCTCCTCTCACTAAGCATGCAGCTTCAGAATGAATCGAAAATGGATGCTGGGAGGGAGGTTGGAGGGTGTGGAAGGGAGGGAGTGCTGCTGATTGGCTGGAATGTGTCTGCTGACCGAGAGGCACAGGGTCAAAGTTTGCCCAATGATGACGAATAGGGGGCGGATCGAACTGCGCATGTGTCCGCCCGCCGCGGCGAACGCGAACACGCTAAGTTCGCCGGGAACTGTTCGCCGGCGGACAGTTCGGAACATCACTAGTAATGTATATGTATGTTTAATGTGAATATGATGTATATTTTTAAAGTTACAGTGTATGTATAAAAAGTGTATTTTTCCTGTCTGTAATAAATTACATTAACCCATTGTGTTCAGTAATTATATCACAGGCAGAGGGGAGGGATTGTATGTTTGTACTGGGTGTGTTTTACGGTATTCCTGTAAATGATTGGTTGTACTGTGCCCCACCATGTGGGATGTCCCCTTGCATGGGGACTTGCATAAAAGCCAGTGTGTGGTCATTCAAAGTTGAGATCATCTTGTACCTTCATGAAGTTTCGGCTCATGTTTGGGGGATTGGAGAAACTACACTCTGGGGATTGCTATAATCACTATACTCCCCAGGGTATAATCACTAAGCTCCGCCAAGAGCTTGTTCCTGTTCCTGCTCTCTGGAATTCGGAGAGGTCCACCTACTGGAAGCTGGACCCTGGTCTTGGGTCCAGAGTGGGTGGAGACGGCGAGACCCCAACCAAGCTGCGGTGGTTCGTGGGGTATGCAGTGGTTATGGTGTCAGGCAGAGTGCTTGGAGTCCTCAGAAAGCACTAGGAGCATCCGTCAGCGGAAGGTACCCAGTCGGGATGCCAGCGGTTCCGTTACAGCAAATATTTAATTGTTTATACCAACTGGCTGGCCTGTTCCATTCCCCGTGCCCCCCTCCCCCCCCCACTTGCCACTCCCAGCAGTAAATTCCTTTTAAGTAAAGTAACTGTCTTATCTCTCTTCCTTAGACCCAAACCATCCATCCCTGCAACATGAAGGCCATTTAACTTTACTCGGCTCTACCCACCCACCCTGGTTCCTTCTAACTGTTTGGAACCACAGCCAATCACTATTACCTTCACATGTTTTAGTTGCTGCAGTTATACCATTAACTCTTTCTGCCATCACATACAAATTCCTCTGCTATCTCTTGTCTCAACTCCCCATTTTAACCTTTAGATTGCAAGCGCACGGGCATGGCCCTCTACCAGTTGTATCAGTCTGTTCTTATTATGTTTGTCTTTTGCCCAATTGTACAGCACTACAAGTCTGCAGAATTTGTTGGCGCTTTATAAATGCCAGTAATAAATAAATAAAAATAAATATTATGCCAAGATAGAAATAGTAACATGTTTAACCCAAAATATATTTAAAGGAATATATTTTGTATAAGGTTTTGGAGAGAACAAATAAATAGATAAATACATTTACTCTAAAAGAAAACAAACCATATCAAACATTTTAAAAATCCAAGATTAAGCCATTCTGGTTGCGTGGTTCTTAATTTATGAATCTAAAATACTTCCCTTCTCCTTAATATAATCATTAGATCCCCACCCCTTTCATTTAATTTGACTTTATACCAATACATGAAAAAATTTATTTTGAATGTCACTGTAAAGGATCCTATTATCCATGTAGGACCGATCCTTGCAGCTTCTTCCGAAATCCCAGCGGAATAATAGCGAAGCAGTGATTATAGCTCCCAATTCCCCAAACATGAGTCGAAACTTCATGAAGGAGTAAAACAATCTGCTTTAATGCTGGCCACACTCGGCCTTTTATGATGGTCTCCCAGCAAGGAAACTCCCACAGGGGACTATGTGGAAAACTGTGACACAAAATACAGAACCAATCAGTTTACAGTACAATTATTAAACACACCCACAGTAACAGTGTAACCCCTCCTCTCTATCCTGGAGATAATTAACTTAAGTGGTTGGAGAGAACCTAATTATCTCCAGGTAGAGAGAAACATGTCCTTTTTACATTTTGACAAAACTGTATTAAAATCCTTAACTTATATTTCGGCGAACATAGTCTCCATGTTCCACATCCCCAGATAGCTTGGATCTGAGCGCACAATATAGACAAATAGCTCTCAGATCCCACGAACACAGTTCTCAATACCGTTGAGTAAAGTTTTTAGATCACCGGTTGTTTGTGCAATTGAATCTGAAAAGAGTTCCACAACTGCAGCTACCTGGAGTCGGTCTAGTTCGTATGGTAGGAAAGTCCCGAATGGTAGAATGTTTGTGAGTTATTAGATGAATGGACTGGTACTTGGTACGCTTCAGCAGTGTGCGGCTAAATAAGTGTCTGAAAACAGTTCCAGGGCGTCGACAACCATCTACCGCTGAGCGATTTTAAAATGGCCACCGCCATGTGTTCGGCAAACGAATGCGGACCACCAAGCCTTTCAACAATTACTTGCAGTTAACCGCAAGGTCTGGGTGGTTAATGAGCTGCACGCGACCCTGGTGGGGGGTCGGGTGGTTCGGGAGTTTTTTCGGCTCTTTAAAAAAAAAAAAACACGAATTAGCCAAACATACGAATATCATACGAAATGCTGTTTCCCTGAGTCTGTCCAAACAGGGATGTCATTACAGTCCCAATTCAATTTATTTTCAGTCTGGTGCAGTACCTCACAGTGTCACTACTTGTCTGTGGTACTATTGCTGCACCCAGACTCTCTGTTCCCAGCTGGCCTTTCTTTGTAATTAACTTCTCCCTATTTAGTTAAGCTTCACCTCCTCTTGCTTGCCAGTTCATTAATGTTAGTGTTATCAGTGCTTGTATTTTATTTCACTGTCTTTCTTGTAACTATCAATACACTTATTTTTTTGCCTTGATTTGTGTGTATAGTGGTTTCTTTGCATTCTGGGTTCCACTCTATAGAGGTTGCTGCACTGGTCAGCACCCCTCCCCGACCAGACCCTTGACATTGAAAATTAGGTTTTTAGAGCATTTTAATATTAAGAAAAACCTTGTCACACAACTCCATACCAGTTCATTGTAACAAATGTCCACATTTTCAAATGAAGAATTTTTCATATATTGGTATAGACAAAAGTCAAATTAGATTAAAGGAGTGGGGATCTAATGATGACACTCAGGTGTCATGTCATTATCGGGGGGTAACAGAAATGTAATTTTGTATGGCTGTATGGACTCTGGAAATACATGCTTTATTTGTCTGTTGGGCAGTCACCCCAACAGCCGACAGGTTGTCATAAGTTAAAACCAAATAAAGCTGTGGCTGTTGCCCTCATCCAATACTCAGGTGTCATGTCATTATTGGTGGGTAACGAGAGTGTAATTTAGTCAGCAGTCAAGGAAGATTGTGAATTTCATTAATGGATACTCCCTGCAGGTGTACTAGCAAGTGAGACACCTCCTGTTTGGTTTACATTTAAACACAGAAGCGGCAGGACAATTCAGAACAATTGACTTCCCCTGATGAAATCCGTGCGTAGGGCGAGGAGACGCACCTTGATGAATTTTGGTTTGCTTTTTATTTGTGTTTTGATTTTATTTTGTCTGCATTACTTCTTCAATGCTTCTAGTTTGTGGTAACCAACTGGAATCCATCAGCTGGAGGATACGTCTAGAGATTTTTTCCTGATATGCTTTTATTTTTATTCATCTTGTAAGTGCAATTTGTAATAAATGTGTAACTACTTCATATAGTTTTGCCTCCTTGTGTCTCCTTTCTTTTTCCTTTATATGCATGAAAGTGGAAGATTGCAATAAAGAAGGTTAAAAGAAGGTTTATGCCGTATATATGTTAGTGCTTACAATCAATTTACAGCTTCCGAGTGTCTTTATTAGTCCAAGCAGGTTTTAGATGTTTTTATCATATTACACTATTTGTGGTCTATTTTATTATTTTGTAGATTATATAAATTTTATATATATATATATATATATATATATATATATAATTATTTTTTAATATATATATATATATATATATATATATATATATATATATATATTTATTTGGAATGTACAGAGGGGTCTTTGTAAATGATCTACCATTTCAAATCAAAGTGTATATAGATATTTTATTTAGATTTTACCCCTATTGTTTTTCTTCACTTGCTTTTTTTTTATTGTCACTCTGGGTTTATTTTGTGTGTTTTTATAGCTGCCAGAAACACCCAGAGTTTGAGCCCAAAGCAAAACCAAATGATCTTTACTTTGTAACTTCCACTCTATCCTATCAATCCCAAGAAACTTCTGGAAAATCCTAAATAGCATACAATCCCTCACAATCCACCCCTAACTCTCTACTGTCAAAACAAACAACCAAACACTGCAACACCCAATAGATGCCATTAATAATTATTTTATTGGATGTGCTACCACCCTGGTTGCTACGATAACAAATGAAAATCATTTACAGACCACAATTAAAGATCAGGCCCTGCCAAATCTTCAAAATCCTCTTATAGAGAAATTAAATTTTAGACCTGTGCCTGTTAGTGTCGTTAATATTCATCTTAATAATTTAAAAATGAAAAAACTGTGTGGACCAGATCAAATCCCAACAATGTTCCTGAAGCTCAATTGCTAAACCTGTCTCTACCGTTATCAAGGAATCCCTGGTGTCAGGATACAACGATCAAATTATCTGACCCCTGATCCATCCGCCTTGCTTCCAAATCACTCAACTTCGACTGCCCTCTTAAAAGTTTGCAATGACATTGAAATTGGCATGGAACAAGGAGATTTAACTGGAGCTATTTTATATTATTTATAAATGACCTGCCTAACGTCTTCAAATCCTCAACTGTGCACATGTATGCAGAAGACACTGTAATCTACACTAGTAAACCCAAGCTACCGCAGCTTGAGGCTGTGCTCCAAAACCAATTCACAGAGGTAGAAAAGTGGAAACTCTTCCTAAACACTGACGAAACTGTTACAATGATCTTTGGGACTGTACCTAAATTACGTAAGCTACAAAATCAACATCTGTGTATCAGAACAAATTCAAGTAGCACACTGACAGCAGTTTACTCTTTTAAATATCTAGGTATGTTGCTAGACCCCAATCTATCCTTTGGCCTTCACATTGAAAAAATCTCTTCAAACCTTTACCCAAAACTAGGTGCCCTGTACAGAAACAAATCCTGCCTAAGCCCTACAGTAAGGAAACAGTGCAACAAATGCTAATACCGGTCATTGATTATGGGGATGTAGTGTATGCAACCGCACTGCAAACCCACCTTCATAAACTTAATACATTATATAATTTGTTCTGCAACTTTGTACTAGAATTCAATTACTTTACCCACCATTGTGACATGTTAAAAGAGCTAAACTGGCTATCGCTGGAATCCCGGCGGACTCTTCAGCCTTGTGCATAAGAGCATTTTCTGGGAAGCTCCCACCCTACCTGAGTAGAATGCTCTTCCCAGCTGTTCCCACCTCCTATAACCTCTGACCCTAAACTAGCACAATATTTAGCATACCGCAATACAAAAATAATGTGGCTTGATCCTCCTTTTCCTACAGAGCACTGCAATAATGGAATAACCTCAGGGACACAGTCAAATCTTCATTCAATCTAAAAACTTTTAAGAGATCTATGGCAATTTACCTCAGCACAGAATGCACCTGTCATGGTTTAATATATTTATTACCTGTTATGTATTAAATTTATATATGCGTGTGTGTATGTATATGTGTGTACAGGGAGTGCAGAAGGCAAGTTGTATTTTTGAGGATTAATTTTATTATTGAACAATAACCATGTTCTCAATGAACCCAAAAAACTCATTAATATCAAAGCTGAATATTTTTGGAAGTAGTTTTTAGTTTGTTTTTAGTTATAGCTATTTTAGGGGGATATCTGTGTGTGCAGGTGACTATTACTGTGCATAATTATTAGGCAACTTAACAAAAAACAAATATATACCCATTTCAATTATTTATTTTTACCAGTGAAACCAATATAACATCTCAACATTCACAAATATACATTTCTGACATTCAAAAACATAACAAAAACAAATCAGTGACCAATATAGCCACCTTTCTTTGCAAGGACACTCAAAAGCCTGCCATCCATGGATTCTGTCAGTGTTTTGATCTGTTCACCATCAACATTGCGTGCAGCAGCAACCACAGCCTCCCAGACACTGTTCAGAGAGGTGTACTGTTTTCCCTCCTTGTAAATCTCACATTTGATGATGGACCACAGGTTCTCAATGGGGTTCAGATCAGGTGAACAAGGAGGCCATGTCATTAGATTTTCTTCTTTTATACCCTTTCTTGCCAGCCACGCTGTGGAGTACTTGGACGCGTGTGATGGAGCATTGTCCTGCATGAAAATCATGTTTTTCTTGAAGGATGCAGACTTCTTCCTGTACCACTGCTTGAAGAAGGTGTCTTCCAGAAACTGGCAGTAGGACTGGGAGTTGAGCTTGACTCCATCCTCAACCCGAAAAGGCCCCACAAGCTCATCTTTGATGATACCAGCCCAAACCAGTACTCCACCTCCACCTTGCTGGCGTCTGAGTCGGACTGGAGCTCTCTGCCCTTTACCAATCCAGCCATGGGCCCATCCATCTGGCCCATCAAGACTCACTCTCATTTCATCAGTCCATAAAACCTTAGAAAAATCAGTCTTGAGATATTTCTTGGCCCAGTCTTGACGTTTCAGCTTGTGTGTCTTGTTCAGTGGTGGTCGTCTTTCAGCCTTTCTTACCTTGGCCATGTCTCTGAGTATTGCACACCTTGTGCTTTTGGGCACTCCAGTGATGTTGCAGCTCTGAAATATGGCCAAACTGGTGGCAAGTGGCATCTTGGCAGCTGCACGCTTGACTTTTCTCAGTTCATGGGCAGTTATTTTGCGCCTTGGTTTCTCCACACGCTTCTTGCGACCCTGTTGACTATTTTGAATGAAACGCTTGATTGTTCGATGATCACACTTCAGAAGCTTTGCAATTTTAAGAGTGCTGCATCCCTCTGCAAGATATCTCACTATTTTTGACTTTTCCGAGCCTGTCAAGTCCTTCTTTTTACCCATTTTGCCAAAGGAAAGGAAGTTGCCTAATAATTATGCTCACCTGATATAGGGTGTTGATGTCATTAGACCACACCCCTTCTCATTACAGAGATGCACATCACCTAATATGCTTAATTGGGAGTAGGCTTTCGAGCCTATACAGCTTGGAGTAAGACAACATGCATAAAGAGGATGATGTGGTCAAAATACTAATTTGCCTAATAATTCTGCACTCCCTGTATATATATATATATATATATATATATATATATATATATATATATAATATAGCTTCCAATGGTACCCAGAACACACACTTTCAAAATTCAAAGAATGCTGGGTGCATTACAGCCATAGCCAAAAGACATATAAAATATAGTGAAAAAGGCTTGCACTCAGGTTTGTTGTAGTAGTAAAATAATGCTTGTTGGAATTAATGATGTTGGAATAAAGAAGCATTATTTTACTACTACAACAGACCGTGAGTGCAAGCCTTTTTCACTATATTTTATATATATATATATATAGTTTGTATATTGTATTTTTGTAATATTGTATTATATTGTAACAATTCAATGTTTTGTGGACCCAGGATATATTTTATAAATAAATACATTTACAAATAAATACAGCCACTTTCTCCTAGGAACTCCATATTGTTGGTGTTTCTGAGTGTATAACAGCACCCCACATACATAAAAATAGTAATGTGTCTGTAGACTACAATAAATATATTTGAAAATTAGTCTATGTTCTTGTATAAATTAATAGTAACCTAAAATTTCTCAAAACAGCCACACTCCTAGAATTGTGTCCTTTGTTAATTTCAGATGCGGGAAGGCATGGAATATTTGTGTATTTGCCTGTGACTGTGTGCTTGTGTATGTTATTAAGTGTGGCTCTGTATATGTGTTCTGTGAATGTATGTGTGAGTTTGTATGTATATATGCATCTGTGAATGTGTGCCTTTTAATTTTGGATATGGAAAGTATAAAAAAATAATCTAGCACTTCCTTTTGAAAGTAATGTCCCTTTATTCAGGTGCCCAAAGTGTAAAACAGCAATGTTTCAATTTCTGCAACAATCTTTGTCAAAAGAAAGTGCTGGAATTTATTTTTATACTTTCCTAAACATACATTGGTGTTTGCAGAACCGGATTTCTTGCACTTGTGTGTAGTTGGTATATGCTGTTATTTCTTATTTTGGCTTCATTTTGGATCTGTAGCATATTTGCATGGATGTATATATTGTACAAAATGTGAATGTGCACCTGTTTGTGTCATTGTCAAAATTTCTTATGGCACTAAAATAAACTCTCAACAAAAATAAGTCTAAATACTACAATAATGGTATATGAAATTGTGTTGGAGCCCAAAAATGATTTTAAAAATAAGGCACATAAAATTACACATATAAAACAAAAAGTGTCAGTGCTATTTGTAGACAAAGACTCAGTTAACTCAAACTCAGTTTTCTGAGTAATCTACCAATCCTCTATGGTGAAACACAAAAAAATGTATGTACATATGTATTCAGTGATGAAATAAAATATGTTCAGTCACTTCAACCAAAATCACAGTATATGTTACAATTTATGTTCCTCCAAAATAAATCACCTCAAATGTCCCAGAGTCCTATAAATGGTAGATGATGGGGTGATAATGCCACACAGATCTGGTTCCAGAGTCTTTGTATTTGTTATTTGCAACTTCATAGCATAACTCTGTGTTTATTTAGGCAAAACAATATATAAAAAACCACTACCCCCCCCCCCCCCACCCCCCAAAACCCTTACATTAATGAGGTGTGGAACTTGTCTCAAAGAAACCACAGTTAAAGCTCTTGTTAACAGTAAGTGATGTTAACGATACTGTCTGCTTCTCCTGTTTTCCACATGTTGGCTGACCGTTCATGCCGAAGAATGGTCTATGGCAGGGAAGATGCCGGGATTGGAGACCGCTGCTGTTACCAGGTGTAAAGGATCCTGCTATCCGTGCAGCGCTGATCCCTGTAGCGTCTCCCGAAATCCAAGCTGAATTAGAGTAAAGTAGTGATTACAGCTCCACATCCCCCAAACATGAGTCAAGACTTCATGAAGGGGTAAAACGATCTGCTTTATTGATGGCCAAACTCAGCCCTTTTATGATGGTCTCCCAGCAAGGGAACTCCCACATGGGACATTGTGGAAGACTGTGACAAAATATACAGAACCAATCAGTGTACAGTACAATTATTAAACACACCCACAGTAACAGTGCAACCCCTCCTCATTATCCTGGAGATAATGAACTTAAGTGGTTGAAGAGAACCTAATTATCTCCAGGTAGAGAAAAACATGTCCTTTTTATATTTTAACAAAACAGTATTAAAATCCATAACTTATATTTACCCAAACGTAGTCTCCATGTTCCACATACCCCCAGATAGCTTGGATGTGAGCGCACAATATAGACGAATAGCATTCAGATCCCATGAACACAGTTCTCAATATCGTCGAGTAAAGTTTTAGTTCACCGGTTGTTCGGGAGATTGAATCCGAAAAGAGTTCCATAACTGCAGCTAACTGGGGTCGGTCTATCTTGTATAGAAGGAAAGTCCCGAACGGTAAAGTGGTTAACGTGTTCGGGAGTTATTAGCTGTATGAACGGGGACTTGGTACGCGTCAGCGGTGTGCGGCTGAATAAGTGTCCGAAAATAGTTTCAGAGGATTGATGCCTTTCCACCGCTGAGCATTCGACGACTTTAAAATGGCGACCGCCACGTGTTCGTCAAACGAACGTGGACCCCCATGCCTTTCATCAATTATCTTGCGGTTAACCGCAAGGTCTGGGTGGTAAATGAGCTGCACACGACCTCAGTGGGAGGTCGGGTGGTTCGGTAATTTGTTTGGTTCTTTGAAACTGCACGAAATAGCCGCACATACGCATAATTTAACGAAATGCTGTTTCACCGAGCCTGTTTAAACAGGGATTTCGTTACACCAGGCTCTGCAGTTCTCACACCGTCTGCTTTTCAACGCATTTCTCCCATACTTGCGGGCGCCCATTCAGAGCGCTCTCTTATATGCTCACATTAGTTTGGTTAAAAAATGTGTCATATTCACTAAACTAAATTCTCTATGAACTTTCCATGAAAAAATCTCCTCTTTTCTTTTTTATGATAGAATTAGAATGGGGATTTTACATTATGTCACAGGAATAGATAGATAATATACAACATGATCGCAACTACAATTATAATACATATACATATCACATCAAATCAAATAAAATATTTTAAAATGTGTCTAAAAAGAAAAATTAGTTCTTTCAAATAAAATTGATTTTATATATAGAAACCACAACCAGTGTAAAAATGACTGGCCTAAGAACCCATCAAAGACTCTAATAAAATAAACTCTAAATAAATAAATATATATATATATGAAGCTATTCTAGTCTTACTGTACGAAGTTCTATACAAAACTTCATCTATTATTATGTCAGAGAAAATCTGTATCTGAAATCGATTAGTACATGTGTGCATGCATGCATGAAATTAAGTACTATGCTGGTTCAAGTCTCAATGGATAATTATTTTCTGGATCTAATAGGATATATCTATATAAAATAGCATTATTATAATAATTTAAAAACAAAAAAAAGTTTGTGTTGCAAAAAAATGAATAAACAATGAATAAACAAATTAATAATTAAACTAAAAAACTTGCAAGTTATTACTGATTACTGATGCAAAATTTAAAAGGGATTTCTTATGTGTATGGCTGCATTTAAGATCAAAACAAAACTTTTATAGATATGTTTTTATAGATATTATTGAATTTTACATAATTTTATAATTCTATATAGTGTTTATAAGACTCTTTTGCACTCTCTTACTTTTATTATACATTAAATTACACCATAATGCAAATCCAGCCCAAGTAAGTGTAGAAAATGCGATCTGTGTTAAGAAAGCACAATATGTAGTATTTATTACCTTACTCTTACCTTGTCATATGGGATGTGTGGGATACTGCACTTGCGTAAGATAGATTTCACTTTCTCTAGGTACTTGGGCTGCACTTTCTATACCAGACATGTAATGTCTTCACTAAAATCTTGTATTATTTATAGTTATTTGCAGTGTTGTGCTTTGGGTTTCAGCTGAATTTTGTCTAAATTTTGGCCGATTAGCGATTTGTACAAATTTTGCAACTCCAAATTGCCATATAGATGAATCATAAAACAAATGATACAGGCAATGAACAAGCTGTTTTGTTGATTTCGTGGTTCAGAGTTCCATCTGTGGTGCCACAAAATGAACGTATTTGGGTTCATCCGAATCTGATTCTTCCTTAAACGTTTGCATGGATGAAATTTCAACTAAACCGAAACTCCACAAGAAAGATATGCAGTTTTACGACCGATTGCTATGGACAAAACACATTTTTCTTCTGTGCACAAGTTTAGCCATTTGTGTTGTGTACTTTTGTTATTTCCCTCCTGGTAATTTTTTTGCTGCACATATATTTTGGGAACATGGTCAACTGCAGGAATCAACACAAAGATCTTTTTTTGCTTAGATAATTAAATAATGTGCTATCCATGCATATTAAATAAAAAAATATATTAACACATTACTTTTCATAACACACAAAAATAAGGTATCTTTTTGTCTCACTAGAGGTGAAGAATTATGGTTTTCTCCTACTTTTTGTTCTGAGTACCCACCATATGACATCAAAAAGAAAAAATGTTTGGTCTTTTTTTTTTTATTAATTATTTTTGTATTTCATGAGCCAAGAGACATTTATAGTTATGTTTTAGTTTTTTTTAGAGCATTTTTCTAGCAGCATTATTAGTTTATAATATATCATAAAATGTCACATTTGATTAGTGAAGCATTTTGTGTTGTACCTTTGAAAATAGCAGCCTAATCCTAGCTTTAAAACATTACGTAGTGCCATTAATAGCTCTTAAATGTCCAGTGCTTCTGTTTTTTCTTCCTTGTAATGACTGTTAGACGCACTGGAAAATTTGTTCCAGTTCACAGATGACAACCCACTATATCATCTACCTATCCTGGTTACAATCATCTTGTCAGACAATTTTATAACAACCTCCTGCAATCCCAAAGCATCAAGTCCTTTCCACTTTCCAGCTGCAGTCTCTTTACTTTAACCTGCATAGTATGTGAAATTACCTGGTGTTTACCTAGAAAAACAGGTTTGTCTTTTGTTGGGTGGGAGGGAATATGAAAATAGTGTAAGAGAGTAAGCAAATACCTTTTCTCCTTCCTGTATGGCACAAGTGCTACAGTATTAGACAGCAAGGAAAAACCAAGCTAAAATAAAAGATATCAGATGATATTCAATGGGGCCAACTTTTAAGTTCCTAATTTTGAACTTGTGCTGCAATGTTTTCAAGAGCCATCAATTCATCAAGGTAAGAATTATTTTGCTATTTTATTTGTTTTATTTATTCATTACATATCTTGTACAGTATATGCCACATATGCTGTTATGTTATTTCATATCTAGAGCATATGTTCAATAATTACACAATGATATGATATAACTACATTTGCTAGAAATGGGTGTGAATTCACCATTTAACATATATAATAGATTTTGAGACAATTACGAATCAGATGTTATGCATGACCCATATAGAGTAATAGGGAAGTGTTTAGTTCAAATGATTCTCCAGAATCTGTTTAAATTTCAGAAGTTAATAGGGTAACAGTAAGTGTTGATCATAGTGGTACTTCTAGAATGAATACGGTAGTGCTCATTTTCGATTAAACAAATAAAACAGAATAATAAAAGTCATAAATGTGGAATTTACATTGTGATTGAAACAATAGTTGTATATTTGTTTTATCACTTGGAACACTGATGTATTTAATCCCTTAACGCCGTTACGACGTTCTATGCCGTCGCGCTTTAAGTGGCCTTTAAAGCCGTTGCGACGGCATTGTCAGGATCGGGACAGGGATCCAACACGCAGAGTACAAAGAGTGGAAAGGTACGTATACCGGGCCTTAGAATGGCCGGACTAACGTACCGAGAGTAAAGAATAGTCAGAGGCAAGCCGAGGTCGAGGGAACGAGAAGACAGATAAGCGAGAGACAAGCCGGGTCAAGGGATAACAGAGAAACAGGGTAGTACAACGAGCCGAGTCAAAACCAATAGAGCAAACTAGAAAACCAGAGCACTGAGTGACTAGACAAGCTAGAACCACGACAGGGCAATGAGCTGAAGTAAGGAGTAAGCTTAAATACCCTGGTTCTGGATGGAAATCACGCCTCTGACAAGTGCCGATTGGATATCGGACACTTGAGTGACAGATTGCTCGTGCTAGCGTCATGACGTCACGTATTGAGCATCCTGCTAGAAAAGGACGTGGATTCCTCGCGGCCGGTGTTTAAGTGACTGGATGAACCGCGAGGAACGGAGGAGACAGCTCGCCTGGACGGATACACCACCAAGTCTCTACCTCCCTTAGAGGTAGAGGCCTCAGGTACCCTGACAGTACCCCCCCTCTCAGATACGCCCACCGGGCGGAATGAACCGGGGCGAGATGGGAAGCGAAGGTGAAATGCTCTGCGAAGGCGAGAAGCATGGACGTCCTCCTGAGGTACCCAACTCCTCTCCTCAGGACCATATCCCCTCCAGTTGACCAGATATTGCAATTTTCCCCTTGAAATTCTGGAGTCAATGATGGAGCTGACCTCGTACTCCTCCCGACCCTCCACCTGAACAGGACGAGGCGAGGAGACCTTAGAGGAGAATTTGTTGCAAATGAGGGGTTTCAACAAGGAGACATGAAAAGAGTTAGGAATGCGTAAGGCAGGTGGCAGAGCAAGGCGATACGCAACCGGATTGATACGAGTGAGAACCCTGTAAGGACCTATGTAACGAGGAGCAAATTTCATGGACGGAACTTTTAGGCGAATATTCTTAGTACTCAACCATACCCTATCCCCAGGAACAAAAACAGGAGCCGCTCTTCTATGTTTGTCAGCGTGTTTTTTGAACAGCGAGGAACTATGTAATAGAATTTGTCGAGTCTGATCCCATAATTTCTTCAGGTTGGCGACATGATCATCAACCGACGGTATCCCCTGAGAAGAGGAAACCGAAGGAAAAATCGAAGGATGAAAGCCATAGTTCATGAAGAAAGGGCTAGAGCGAGTTGAATCGCAAACAAGGTTATTGTGTGCGAACTCCGCCCAAGGAATCAGACCGACCCAATCGTCCTGGTGTTCGGAAACAAAGCAACGCAGATACTGTTCGATCTTTTGATTAGTACGTTCAGCAGCTCCGTTAGACTGAGGGTGATAGGCAGAGGAAAAGTTCAATTTGATGCCCATTTGAGAACAAAAGGATCTCCAGAAACGTGAGACAAATTGAGAACCTCTATCAGAAACAATCTCTGAAGGGATCCCATGTAGGCGAAAAACTTCTCTCGCAAAAATCTCCGCCAATTCAGGGGAAGTCGGAAGTTTAGGTAATGGCACGAAATGGGCCATCTTGGTAAATCTATCCACCACCGTGAGAATAACAGTCTGTCTTTTGGAAGCAGGCAAATCAACGATAAAGTCAATGGACAAACAGGACCAAGGTTTCTCAGGAATGTCCAAGGGGTGTAACAGGCCACATGGGGATGCATGAGATAGTTTAGTCTTGGCACAAGTCTCACAAGCTGCGACGAACTCCTCAATATCCTTACGAAGTGAAGGCCACCAGAAATCCTTGGATATCAGAGAGTACGTCTTGCGAATACCAGGATGACCAGCTATTTTACTTTCATGAAAACATTGTAAGAGCTCCAGTTGAAGTTCAGGAGGAACAAAGTTTCTTCCCTCAGGAGTGTTTCCGGGAGCTAGATGTTGTGACTTCAAGATCTGGTCAAGTAGCGGGGAATGAATTTTGAGACTGGTATTAGCAATAATATTGCATTTGGGTACAATGGAAGACAAAAGTGGTTCAACTGAAGCAGAGGGTTCATATTGGCGAGATAGCGCATCGGCTTTAGAATTCTTTGACCCAGGTCTGTAAGTCAGAACGTAATTGAAATGGGTAAGAAACAACGACCAACGAGCCTGCCTGGAGGACAGACGCTTGGCCTCTCCGATATAAGACAAGTTTTTGTGGTCTGTCAGGATGGTAACAGGATGTAATGTACCTTCCAATAAATGTCTCCATTCTTTCAAAGCCTTGATAACCGCTAGTAATTCTCTGTCACCAATGTCATACCTGCTTTCAGTACCGGTCAATTTTTTAGAGAAAAATCCACATGGATGTAATGGTTTATCAACACCCAACCTTTGAGATAGAACAGCACCTAAACCAGTCTCTGATGCGTCTACCTCGAGCAAAAATGGCAGAGAAGTGTCAGGGTGAACTAAAATTGGAGCGGAAGCGAAAAGCTCCTTGAGAGTCTTGAACGCAAGGAGAGCTTCAGTAGTCCAATTCTTAGTGTCAGCCCCCTGTTTGGTCATGTTAGTGATAGGTGCAATAATGGAAGAATAGCCCTTAATAAAGCGCCTATAATAATTGGAAAAACCAATAAATCTCTGTATGGCTTTAAGACCTGTGGGTAAAGACCACTCTAGAATGGATTGGAGCTTATCCGGATCCATCTTAAATCCCTCCCCAGAGATCACATAGCCGAGAAAGGTTACCTGGGTTTGATCAAAGCTACATTTCTCCAACTTGCAGTACAAGCCATGCTGGAGAAGCTTGTGCAAAACCCTCCTGACTTGTTTGTGATGAATCTCAATGTCACTAGAATGAATGAGTATATCATCTAGGTATACAATGACGCACTCTTGCTGAAATTCCCTAAGAACCTCATTAATCAGATCTTGGAATACTGCTGGTGCATTGCATAACCCAAAAGGCATGACAGTATATTCATAGTGGCCATATCGAGTATTGAATGCCGTCATCCACTCATGTCCCTGCTGGATTCTCACCAAGTTATATGCCCCTCTGAGGTCTAACTTGGTGAAAATTGTAGAGCCCTTCAAACGATCGAAGAGTTCGGTGATCAAGGGAATCGGGTAGGCATTTTTAATGGTTATCTTATTCAAGCCTCGATAATCAATACAAGGTCTCAAAGAACCATCTTTCTTTTTAACAAAAAAAAATCCAGCCCCGGCAGGGGAGGAGGACCTCCTGATGAATCCCTTGTCTAAATTCTCGTGAATATATTCCTCTAGGACTGAGTTCTCCTTTATAGATAATGGGTATACATGACCTCTGGGAGGCATGGTACCAGGGAGTAGGTTAATTTTGCAATCAAAGGACCTGTGTGGGGGTAAGGTATCGGCTTTCTTTTTGTCAAATACTGCCTTTAAATCTAGATACTGAGGCGGAATTTGTGTCTCTGTAGGATTGTCAGAGGTATTCGATGTATTAGTTAATCCAAGAGGTAAGACCTTCCGCAAGCATTTTTCTTGACAATTCTCTCCCCACGAAACTATCTCCCCTGATTCCCAATTAATAATAGGGTTGTGTCTCCTCAGCCAGGAGTACCCCAGAACTATGGGAATAGACGGAGAAGAAATGAGCATCAAGGATATATCCTCTTTATGCAGGATGCCAACAGTCAAGTTAATCGGTATGGTCTCATGAAAAATAACAGGCTCAAGTAACGGTCTACCATCGATGGCCTCAACAGCCAGAGGTGTCTCTTTTAACTGGGATGGAATAGCATGCTTGGCAGCAAAACCCTGATCTATAAAGCTCTCAGCAGCTCCAGAATCGATTAGTGCCATAGTCTTAACTACTCCCTTCTCCCACTTTAAAGAAACGGGTAACACAAGCCTGAGCTCCTTGTAGTTGTGAATAGAGGACAAAGTAGAAACACCCAAGGCCTGTCCTCTAGAGGAACTTAGGTGCGAGCGTTTCCCGAACGATTGGGACAATTTAGGCGTAAATGACCCCTGACTCCACAATACATACATAAACCCTCCCTTCTCCTGTACTGTCTCTCCCTTTCAGTGAGATGAGTACTGCCTATCTGCATAGGTTCAGGAATACGTAAGTCTTCGAACTCAGAGATTTGAAAGGTAGGCGCTAGTTTAAAGGAGGGTCTACGGGTCCTATCTCGAGTGTTCTGCCTCTCTCTTAAGCGTTCATCAATACGAGATATAAAAGAAATTAAATCCTCCAAATTTTCAGGGAGTTCTCTAGTAGCGACCTCGTCAAGAATTACATCTGATAACCCATTCAGAAACACATCTATATAAGCCTGTTCGTTCCACTTAACTTCTGCCGCCAAGGATCTGAACTCTAGTGCATAATCCACAAGTGTTCGATTGTCCTGTTTAAGGCGCAACATTAATCTAGCTGCATTGACCTTTCTGCCAGGAGGGTCAAAAGTTCTTCTAAACGCAGCTACAAAGGCATTATAATTATAGACGAGTGGATTATCATTCTCCCATAAAGGATTGGCCCATCTCAAAGCTTTTTCAATGAGCAGAGTAATAATAAATCCAACCTTTGCTCTATCTGTAGGATAAGAGCGGGGTTGTAGTTCGAAATGGATGCTAATCTGGTTTAGAAAGCCACGACACTTCTCCGGTGACCCGCCATAACGTACTGGTGGGGTAATACGGGAAGAAGCACCTACAGTGGCTACCTCTAGACCTGAGACTGCAGGAGAGATAGAAGGAGTACGTGTCTCCTCAGGTGGATTACTAGCACGAGACAAAAGTGCCTGTAGTGCCAAAGCCATCTGATCCATCCTATGTTCCATGGCGTCAAACCTGGGATCCGAAGAACCAAGCTGACTGTTTGTACCTGCAGGATCCATTGGCCCTGTCGTAATGTCAGGATCGGGACAGGGATCCAACACGCAGAGTACAAAGAGTGGAAAGGTACGTATACCGGGCCTTAGAATGGCCGGACTAACGTACCGAGAGTAAAGAATAGTCAGAGGCAAGCCGAGGTCGAGGGAACGAGAAGACAGATAAGCGAGAGACAAGTCGGGTCAAGGGATAACAGAGAAACAGGGTAGTACAACGAGCCGAGTCAAAACCAATAGAGCAAACTAGAAAACCAGAGCACTGAGTGACTAGACAAGCTAGAACCACGACAGGGCAATGAGCTGAAGTAAGGAGTAAGCTTAAATACCCTGGTTCTGGATGGAAATCACGCCTCTGACAAGTGCCGATTGGATATCGGACACTTGAGTGACAGATTGCTCGTGCTAGCGTCATGACGTCACGTATTGAGCGTCCTGCTAGAAAAGGACGTGGATTCCTCGCGGCCGGTGTTTAAGTGACTGGATGAACCGCGAGGAACGGAGGAGACAGCTCGCCTGGACGGATACACCACCAAGTCTCTACCTCCCTTAGAGGTAGAGGCCTCAGGTACCCTGACAGGCATAGAACGCCGTAACGGCTTTGAGCCCTGGAGCGCCCGGTATACTTACGTTACCGGCGCTCCGCTTCGGGAGGACTGCCTCACAGCCCAGGCAGCCCCCCCACGGCAAATCAGGCCCCCGGGGGCCATGTGATCGCTCTCAAAGAGCGATCACATGGCCCCCTATAGCTGGCTGTGGATCTGCCAGCAGGGGGACTGTCTAAAATATCAGACAGTCCCCCTGCTGGTGGGATCTGTAAAAAAAAAATAATGAAACATGTTATAAAATAAAATACATTTTATTAATTTATTTATTATTGTAATTATACGTATTTATATATATATATATAATATGTGTATATATCTATTATATATATAATATATGTATATTATATGTATTTAACGTCATACATAGTGTATTTTAATACTAATATAAGTACATATATTAGTATTAAAATACACTTAGAATGACATTACATATATATAATATACATATATTATATATATAATAGATATATACACATATTATATATATAAATACCTATAATTACAATAATAAATAAATAAAATAATAAAATTAATAAATAAAATATTGAAACAAAATTTAATATCAATTATATATACATATGTCATTTCATTCTAACTGTATTTTGTTATTAATATATATATATTGGTAACAAAATACACTTAGAATGACATTCTATATATATATCTATCTATATATAAAATGCAAATAACCGCAAATATATATATAGATAAATACATATAATTACATAAAAGATTACATTAGTATACACGTAGAATTTAAATACCTATAAATGCATATATATTAAAATTCGACGTGTATATTTAAGTAATCTTTTAACATAATTAGGTGATTTGATTAATTAAAATTTGATTGACATACCTGACAACACAGGGAGAAAGTGCAGAGAATTTAATTCACAAGCACTATATTTGACCCTGTAACTCTCCAAGACAACATAAAACCTGTACATGGGGGGTACTGTTTTACTCGGGAGACTTCGCTGAACCCAAATATTAGTGTTTTAAATTGGTAAATTGTATTTCAACGATGATATTTTAAGTAAAAGTAACGTTTTTTGTATTTTTTACAAACGAACGGCACTTTTATGGACTATATTATTGTTGTAATATGTTTTACTGTTTTAAAACACTAATATTTGTGTTTAGTGAAGTCTCCCGAGAATAACAGTACCCCCCATGTACAGGTTTCATGGTGTTTTGGAAAGTTGGAGAGTCACATATGAGGCTTGCATTTCATTTTTTTGACATTGAAATTTGCCAGATTTGTTATGTTGCCTTTGAGAGCGTATGGTAGCCCAGGAATGAGAATTACCCTCATGATGGCATACCATTTGCAAAAGTAGACAACCCAAGGTATTACAAGTGGGGTATGTCCAGTCTTTCTTAGTAGCCACTTAGTCACAAACACTGGCCAAATATTAGTTTTTTGCTTTTTTAACACAAAAACAAATATGAACGCTAACTTTGGCCAGTGTTTGTGACTAAGTGGCTACTAAAAAAGACTAAACATACCCCACTTTCAATACCTTTGGTTGTCTACTTTTTCAAATGGTATGCCATTGTGGGGGTAATTCTCATTGCTGGGCTACCACACCATCTCAAAGGTAACATTACCAATCTGGCAAATTTCTCTTTGAAAATGGAACATTCTATATTTGACCCTGTAACTTTCCAAAACCCCATAAAACCTGTTAATGGTGGATACTGTTGTACTCGTGAGACATCGCTGATTACAAATATGTGCATTTTTGTGCAGTAAAACCTAACAGTATTATGACATTCACAGCTAAAATGTCAGACGGAAATACAAATTTAAAAAAAAATCTTATTTTCTCACTTTTTTAAAAATTTTTATTTATAATGAATTATGTTCCATATATGAATAGTTAATGATAAATTAAAGCCCTGTTTCTCCTGAACAAAATTATATATAATAAGTGTGGGTGCATATAATATGAAAGAGGGGAACTACGGGTGAACAGACATATAGCGCAAATTCCAGTTTTTGTTTACGTTTTGTTTTGATCAGAACGTGCACTATTGACTCCGTCCTGAAGGGGTTAAATATTCAGATTAATAATCTGTTTTATCATTGCTATTCATATTAATTAAATTAAAACTACAAGAACTCCAAACGCCCTGGTTGTTTTGGAGCTGATTTACTTGGTGTCCACCAGTCTCAGCTCACCACCTCCACTCCTAAAACCGGAGAGCAGGATGTTCCTAAGCAGTGCAGAGCTTAACTAATTACCCTGGGAGTGATCAGCAAACTGTAGTGGTTATGATGCTTGGAGTGTTCCTTTAATGTATTAGTGTGCTGAGTGTTTGAAAGCAGCAGGTGTGCATCACTGGTTATTAGCATGTTTGCAATAGTTTGTGCTGCCTTTAGCCTAATTCTAATAAGCTATAGCTAGCCACTAAGTGTCTGGAAGCGTTAGTCGTTATTTGCCAGCAATGGCAAAATCACTAGCATTTATTGCATTATCTGTAAGAGTGCTTGGGCTAATTCTGCAAGAGATAAAAATACTATGAGTCAATCTGTACCATATTGCTATGATCAGCTTTGGGAATTTATATGAGAAATGTTGAAATTTTGAAATGATAATGTACAAAACCTGACACTGTTGGCTATATATACAGATCCTTTAAATAGAAAATGTTTACTATCAATATCATGCTGAGTATAATAATGTTTATGTTGAATATCATATTTGAATATGCTTGAATGTAATCGTTAAAATATCTGATTGGTATTTTCAAGTGAATCATTTTTGGATTTCACCACCTGTTTCTTTTGCCTTTTAGTGACAATGAATGACTTAATATTGAGTTAGATTGGTATGTTGAGACTTGTCTAGTTTATGACTATCAAAAGTTTAAAATCGAGAAATATATCACTGATAAGTGAGTAGAATGGAGGGTCCAACAGAGCTATTTTCAGACAAAAATGAAAGGGAAATTGAATTGCTCTGTTTTGTTTTTTTAATTGAATGGCACTATGTTTTTTTTTTTTTGCTATATTGGAAGGGTCAGAGTAAAACTATTTTGCACCTTCGGCAAGACCAGCTACATGCACCCTCCACACCCAAAATATAAACTGCCAACTTTATGTGTCTCTTTTTCCCCCAACACCTTTGTGTGTCTCTGTTTGTCCTTCCCAGCCCATCTGTGTGTCTCCCCCAGCAGCTTTGTAGGTTTCTTTCTCCCAATCAGCCCCTCTGTAAGTCTATTTCTCTCCTGTGTCCACCCAGCCTCTCTGAGTCTCTATTTGCTCCCCAACCCTCCGTGTGTCTCACAGTCCCCACTTTATGCTTTGTGGTCTCTCCCCCCTGTAACTGCTGACCTCCCTTCATGTGGCGTGGCCAAGCAGAATGCAGTAGGATCTTCTGTTTCCTCTACTTAGTCTGACAGGAAGCTGCTCATTGCTCTCAGTGAGAAGCTTCCTATCAGGCTAGGTAGAGGATTTAGAAGATCCTCTACTGTGGTCCGCTCAGCCACACTCCATCAAGTGACTGACAGGAGGGGCAGCGCTGTCCTGCATATGGGTATAAGTTTGGGACAACTCCAACAGATTGCAAGGAATGAACCATCCAGACTTTCTCCCTCAAGCATGTAAGCAGGGCAATCCGGTATAATTGTGAAAATCGCACTGTGGTACAAAATACAAGACATAAATAGTTTAACATGTCAAATTGATTGCAACATTTGTCAACACCTGTATTATTTTCCAAAATTGTGTTTGTGCCGTTTGACTATCTTGAATGGGAAAGATTTCCATCTTTGAGGAGATAGCACCAAGTATCATTGACTATACCCTTCCGAGGAGTATATATTCCCTACACCTATATTTAAATATATAGGGTATTAACGACTAGGTGTTTATGTATACAGTGGATTAAACTAATTTATGTACTATACTCTTAATATATTTGTAATTGTGCTGTCAATCTGGTACAGTAGCCTTTTATGTCTTTCTTCTTGCTTGGTTTCAGAAGATGTTTGTACGTGTTTATATAATGATGGCTAGGATGGCTATGATGCTATCGGGACACAAGCAATTTCCAAAAGACAGGATTTCATAGCTAATTCAACATTCTCAATCATATCATTACAGTGAACAATATAGCCTGATCCACTTTTGTTTTAGCAGAGTGGAGATGGTGCAAAGATTTATCATTTAGTAGATAGGAAATAGAGAGATTAGCTATCTTATACAGACTGCTATATTGCAAAAAAAATAAAAAGAGGTATCTAGGTGTCCTTGTATTGTGTTGATAATGGATCTGACGTGAGCTAATAGGTCAAGGAGGTCATTATGAGGTATTTGACTTGTGTCGCTGTTCTAAATGACAGTGCCATAAATGTAGATCTAGCAACTTTTGTCTATACTTTTTATGAGGGAGTTAGCATGATCTTTGGATGAAAAAAACATTATAGCGGGTTTATGTGCACACCATAATATCACAAGTGAGATCTCAAATGTGTTAAATAGAAAATAGTCTTGGAGACTTTTTCATTACAAACTGCAATTCATTTGAATATGTGCTGATTGGATGATCGTTTGAATTCCCAAACTGAGCCAAAATGTAACCAAATCATAACCCAAATAAAACATGCAGTAGCAAGCATGTTCATTTTTACTTGTGATTCTGTATCCTGCCTTTGGTGCCAAAAACAGAGGTAACTGATAGGTAAAATAGATGACTAATGGCTAATTGACAGCCACTAAGTATTGTTTTTATTCACAGATCAAAAGTGACCAATAGAGGGTAGAGTGGGCTCCTCCTGTTTTTCCTATTACTTTTTCTCATTTTATCTGTAAATCTGTTATCTGTATTGGTGTACGTTAAAAGATAAGTGTCCAGAACCTTGAAGGGGAGTAGTTTGGCAGAGTGAAAAAAATTGTGGATGATTTTCAAGGGACCTCAGTTTCTGCAAAATCTAACGCTGAGGAGTCTCTGTTAAACATAATTAGATCCAGGGCCCTTCAAAGACCAAATATTGAGTAATTTTTTAAAAATAACTTTTAAAAAAAACCACTGTCCGGGTTATTCTCTGAAATGAGAATTGCTGGGTAAAGTGAATTTTAAAATACAGTTTTAAATAGTTGTATTAGAAAAATTATTTTATTCATTTTGATAATTTAGACATTTGAAATTCACTTCTAATTTTTTGGCCATTGTTGCTTTAATGAATAACTCTCTGTATATTCTTTTGATAATTTAATATTATCATTCATAAGCTTAACTAAGATGAGCTGGGCCCCGTTGCAGGATTCAAAGACGGGCCCTCTCATTGGCTCTTCTTGCTCTTCCCTAAGCAATAGACTTAAGTGGGAAATCTGTGATCGCTGTGTGTGATTGTGCAAGGGTTGGCTGAGTATGATTGTGTATGGGATTTGACTGAGTGTGCTTGGGGTGGTTAAATGAGTGTGTTATTAATGTATGGATTTAGCTAACAGTAATTGTGTGTATATGTGGGACTGCCTGAATGTGAGTGTTATTGTGTCTGGGTTGTGTGTGTAATAATAATAATTAATTATAATTATGAAACAGACACAGGTGCACAAACACCCAGGATGGCACACGCAGTGTCAGGCATAGCTACATACACAGGCAGACACACACACTGAAGCAGGCATACATAGGCATTTAAAGCCAAATATAGGCACACTAACTACATACACTGACATAGACAGGTACACACAGATGGATGCATAGACACAGACATTAGCAGATAGGCATTTCAAACAGGCACAGACAAGCATTAACAAATTCAGACAGGTACAGAAGTATACACAGATTCAGGTACAGGCTTACACACAGACAGGCATACTGAGACACTGACATATATAACTACACAGACAGGATACACAGACAGCAGGTATATATACAGACACTGCCATTAACAGACAGGCTTAAACACAGACACACACATACAGAGACACGCACAAGCAGGTACATACAAACAGGCCCACTATAAAAAATATTTGTTTAATTTTCCCTACCTTAAAGCAGGGCCACAGCTCCATTCAAGTCCTATGTCACATACAGATTGAGGGGGAGGAGACCAGCACTTGCAGACCCCAAATCTCAGCTCCACTGCTGAGGTGCTCCTCCCCTGCACAGCCATTTCTTTGACTCTCTTCCGCAGCGGAAGTGACACTATGAGTTATCAAGTGTTAGTGTGTGGCTTCAGAGGGGACTGAGCAGGAGAAATGCTGGGCAGGGGGACCGCATAGGAAAAGGACTGGGCAGGGAAGACTCTGCAGGAGAATGACTGGTAAAATTGTAGGGTAGGTGTAGCACCTAAGCTGTCCTTAGAGGCATATGCAACAACAAAGAAAGTGAACTAATAGTGTAATACGTAAAGTATAGGAGAGTAAAATAAATAAAAAGTATACACTCTTAAATACAGCTCCAACTTGAGCTACAACATGGAATGCCAGTCATAGTGGCCTTATTGGTTTGTTTGTAAGCAACTGTAACAGAGCTTCCTGTACCCCAGTTGGGTAACTCCGCCGACAGATGCTCCTTGTGCTTACCGAGGGCTCCAAGCACTTCTCCAGACACCATAAGTACTGCAGACCCCACAAACCGCTGCAGCTTAGTTGGGGTCTCGCCATCTCCTACCCACCCTAGACCTACGACAAGGCTCCAGGTTCCAGTGGGTGAACCTCTCTTCCTCCAGAGAGCGAAGCAGGAACAGCTCTTACAAGAACTAGTGATTATTCAAGGGAGTACAAAGAGCATAGCAATCCCTTGTAGCAGTTTCCCCCAATAAGAGACAAGACTCTAGATTGAGGGTAAATCATGAACAGAAAGTTTAATGGCACACACTGGTCTTTTATACAAGTTTTACAGCAAAGGTTATGCCCAGGTACAAGCCAATAAAAACAGAGGTTTACATTCAGACACTCCCATACAGTGTGCACAATCCCTCCCCTCTCTCTGTGATACAATTAACAAAGACAATGGACTAACTCAATTAAATCTAAGCAGAAAAAAAAATAAATTTTTACAAAGTCTGGAAAACACCCCCAAAACACCCCCAAAACACCCCCAAAACACCACAACTCCCCTAATAGCCTTGATCTAGGTGAACATCATGTCCGAAAATCACCCAGATTGGTTCAGGAATTTCCTGGAAGTCATAGTTTTGACCGAACGCAAGCATTGCCCCATGCCCAAAACAGTTCCATAGAATTAGGGCTAACGGTCGGTTTCTCTGTCTGGAGTACAAAAGTACATAACTCACATGAACAGAGCCTGTTTAAATTATTTTAGCCAGGATTATCACAGGGGCCATAGTCACGGGGTAGGAGGCTGGCAAACAGGCCCCTCCAAAAAACAGTGGCGAAGTTGCTTTCGTCACACCAACCAATTATAGATCTTTGAAAGTTGCATAGTGTGGGAAAGCCCTTATAAGAGGTTTCCAAACCTTGTAAGCACATTTTGAGCTGAGCCCTTGCATGATTCACATGGAATATTTTTACTGCATTCCATGTTTGATTTTTTACATAATGTTTTGTGATTAGATCCTTATTTTATTCTCAATTGCATGTCAACCCCACTCTTGAATTAAAACTCTCACACACTGCTCATCGTAGGGAGCTGGGGAGACACTAGGTCTCCCCTTCAATTATTAGAATTAGAGTCCCCATCTGCTGACCACAATAAGATGCTCCCCTCTGTTTTTATTTAATAAGCCCCACATACTGGCTGTCAGAATACCGCGGGCAGCTGCAAGGGGAGGCTGCAGTCCGCTCGCGGCACTCACCCTCCAGCCGTCCGCGGTCCCCTTCCTGGCGTGCGCTTGGCGGGTGGCATCCTTCCAGCCACGGATGCCGCCCGTGTCTTCCTCAACATCCCCCAGCGGCAGCATGTATGACGCTGCACGCTGGGAGACCGCCCATTTTAATAAACGCCGGGGTCAGCCACCTGACCCGGCGTTAAAGGCACAGTGCTTCAATCACAGTGGGAGGTCTAGATATCTCCCACGTGTGATTGTTAATTCTGATTGGAAATTATCCAATCAGAATTAACCTATGGATTTAAATACTTAACTTTCCTGTTCCTCTCTGCCCTGTTGTGGTCTTTGTTTGCTAGTATTGCTACTGAACTTGTGTTTCTGGTTACGTACTCTCTGGCTTGTTTATCTGACTTTGTGACTTTCTCCTACCCTTTGACCTCGACTTGTTTCTCGTTATTCTGTCTTCTGTTTCCCCTTACTCAGCTTGTCTCCTGACTATTCTTTGTGTGCTTAGCCCGGCCACTCTAAGGTCCGGTACTGCACCTTTTCTGTGTGTGTGTTAGCATGTTTGGTTCCTGGAATCGTGACAATGGCCACAGGTGAGAATAAGGGTGTAGATAGTGATAGATCAGTCTAACCCAATTATTTAGTTTTAGGCCCCACACCAAAAAAAATAAAAAAATTATGGTGTGATCTCGAAATATCCTGGATAGAAAGACTAAATTCTGTTAAAATGACTGTACTTTAGTACTCCTTTATCTTTTTTTTTAGAAAGGTTCATTTTATGTTTTTATGTAATAAGAAACCAAGTAGAATCAAGCTGGCTATATTGCAAAAGTCCAGGGTTAGTGGAGGTATAGGTTTGCCAGATTTCATTCATTATTTTCTCGCTATCAATGCCGCAGCTGCCATCAAATTTATTCTAGATTCTGATCGTCCACACTGGTTTGAGATGGAGGCAGCCAAGATTCTTGCACATCTCATAAAAGAGGTGTTATGGCTGCCCTCCCCTCAAAAACCATGTTTAGCAAACATGTTTCTGTCCAAACTATGAATAAAGCTTGGAATGTTTTTTATAGGAAACTTAGACCATCTTCATTGTAGTCTAAAGCATCTCCCATATCAGTGCTGAAAATAGATATTCCCAATTTTAACACGGATTACTGGTCATATCAATCGTTCATGCATATTGAACATTAATTTAATTCTAACACACTTCTCCCATTTTTTCAACTGAAAGCTAAATTTGATTTGGACAGTTCAGAAGAATTATTACATGAAATAATGATTGACTCTGTGATTGATTAGTGTGGCCTTTCCGGACAGGGCCTGAGTGATTATAAACTAAACATGAAATCATCTATTTCTCGGACCCTGCTCGGAAATGGACAATTTCCATATGCTATGGTTTGTTGGCTGGATTGGTGACACAAAAGTTTGAATCGATGACTAAATGGGAAAAGTGAATTGGGTAAGGAATATGGGCTGAATGAATGGTTAGGTTCTACATCAGCTTTAAGGGGCATAACACAGTGCGTGCCACATTTGGAATCCCACTGCAAGATTCTATACAGGTGGTATTTCACTATCTCCAAGCTTTATAAGCTACAATTTTCACCTACCAACAAGTGAGAGATTGTGGTCAGGTGGGTTCCTTATGCTATATGCTGTGGACATACCCTAAACTGAATTCTTACTGGATGACATTCTTATTTTGATTAGCCTTATTGATGATTCCATAATTACATTAACACTTGAACTATGCTTGTTCAAAAAGATGCCTGATAATTTACATAAACGCATAATCCTAGGCCATATTCTTATTTCAGCTGCTATGGCTCTTCCATGTCACTGGAGGTCTCACCGGATATTAAGGAAGTTATTAACCAATTGTTTGAAAATATAAGATGTGAAATTGTGCTTAGGTTACCGTCCCATACCCTTAGATATGAATGGGATATCAGAGAAAAAGACATCAGACAGAAGTACAACTTAAATTTTTGACCCCACCTGACCAAAATGTTATATATACATTGTTATATTTTGTACCATATTATTCTACATTTGATTTGTTAATAATTTGCAACTTCCAGATAACTATTTGTTACATTATACCCCGGTTTGTTTGTTGTTGTCAATATTTTACTTATCTCATATTGATTGTTCATTTTATTGTAAAAACTTAAATCTTTCAATAAAAACTATTTGCAAAGTCCCCCACCAAAAACCCATTGCAGGTACCATGCATTTTTGTATAGGTCTCATCACCATGGGATGGTCCCTTTCTATTGACTGGGAAGCAATGGCTGCTCAGTGACTAGTTTTTCATGTTTGGTAGTTATGGTCCCACCTGTCATACTTACCTCACTTATAGCAATATGGGGGTCACGCTGTGGATGTCTGAATAGTGTAATATCTGACTCTAACAATAAAGGTGAAAAAAACCCTGTCCTTAAATTTATAAATTAAATGAGGTGTGAGACCTGGAGGATAGACTCTAATTTGTAGAAAGGTAGTGAGTGATGAGAGAAAATGAAATTAGTTTATAATCATTAAGCTGTTGTGAATTGAAAATTGTCTTGCAAAATTTAGTCTAAAATAGTGAGGCACTGACCACTGCTAAGCTGATGACGGTTTCCAAATCTGATAATTATGCCTACATTTAGCATTTCAGATGTGACCTCACCACAATCTGATCTTTAGTGCGCAAACCCTTCGTGGGTGCCTCCATTACACTCATATTTCCATTTCTTGTGTTCTATTACATGCAATATTTTGTGTTTGTTGTATAAACCAATTATATTTTCAAATGAGATTAAAATATTTTCTAACATGCAACATAAGATTTTTTTCTTGGATCCCGTGCTTTCTGATTGTCCAGTTTAAAAAGTATTTCCGTGATTTAACTGTTTGCAATGCAAATGAGAGAATTTTATCTAAAAGGGACCATAACCATGGCAACCACAAAAAAAAAGAAGTTTGTGATACTTCCTCAGTCAAGTGTAATTCCTACTAGTGTTCTTCTGCCAATTTTAGAAGGGAGCAGCACTCTGTAGAAATAAGTGAATGGAACATTTGACCCTAATAATCTGTCTTTCCTTCCCATTTGTCTTTCCTGTCTTGATAGTTCAATAAATGTGCTAGGGGTTCTTTGTACAAACTCTTCATGATGACACAGTTGTTGAGAAGCTCTGATGCTTTAGTATAAAAGGGACACTGACACACTAGAAGAATTCATTAATGTTGCATTGCGAATGAGTAAGCTGTCTTTGGCCACCATTTAGCAGCATTTGCTTTCAACAAGTTCATCTATGCAGACTCTGAGAATGTATTAAGTGAGATGAAGCATATGTGCCAACTCTACATACAGTGAAATACCTGCATAATTTGTTTATGTGTTCTGACAAGAGGTAAGTTCTTTATTTTAAGCTGTGATACATTTCTGTTAAAAATAATCTATACATTTTAGGAGTGTGATGAGAACATTTCTCATAACTTATTAAAATATTGTTTATAATTTCTCAACAGACATGCATATAAAGTGAGTATGTGTGTATATACGTGATATACTGTGTAAATTCTGCTTGTCAGTTTAAAGCAGGTGCATTCCAGTATGTTTTTTTATTTTTTTTTATTTGAGACTAGACATGAATGTACTTTCTACATTGGATATATTTCCATCACCATTTTTTCCTTGGTGATAACACAGAGTGAATCTCTCTCTCTGGCAAACACATTCTTCTCTATGAACCAAGATTAAACCAAGATTAAACTGTTGACATCTGAAAGCTCAAATAACCGTCCATGGATAGATTCATTTACATGCATTGGTTGAACCAGCAGCAGCCCATTGTTCCAGAAATCTGTAGAAATGTGGATTGGAATATGAACTTGGAACGTTTAGGTTTCTTCTCTGTCTCTAAAATTGTTTAGAATCATCCAGTAGCTGACTGTGTTGAATAAATGACTTATTTCATATTTTATGTTTATCTAAGTAAAGCTATAATTTAGTGATTAGTGTTTGAAGCATTGCAATGGATGTACTCAACTTTTGCATGTTTTTTTTTTTTTTTTCTATTGGTAAAAGTCCCTGGGTGGCAATCCCCGTTTTATGTAGGAAATTCACTTTATTTGCATGAGAAATGTGCAGTTATGAAATTGCAGTCACATTGTTTTCATGGATAAAGTTTAGCACGGGAAACTTGACTGATTTAAAAGTCAGTTTGTTTCCTAAATAGTGTGTACTCAGATTTGTTGGATACGTGTGAGATCATTTTTTTAGTTTTTTGTTTTTTAAACTCCAAGGCCTTGTTCCAAGGCAGTTACTAAAACTAAGCCATAAAATGCTGTTATTACAAACAGCCAGCTGATGTTTGTAGTGGTACAGTGTGTGCAAGGGGTGCAGTGTGTGTGTGAGTGGTGCAGTGTGTGTGTGAGAGGGGTACTGTGTGTGTGTAAGGGTTGCAATGTAAGTGAAGGGTGCAATGTGTGTGTAAAAGGTGCAGTGCGTGAGTGGGGGGAGGGGAGCAGTGTGTGTGTGTGTGTGTGTTAGGGATCCCCTTTCAAATGGACCAACACTTTCACTCTTAACATTTTTGGTTTTAATGTACTTAAAAAACTTGTTTTTTCATTTTCACATTTAGCCCATCTAAGTCCCCCCCACCCATGTACAGCAGCTGCTGGTGGTCCTATGCTCTGGTTTTTTACTTTTTATACTTTGTTCACTCATAACCTTTTTTTCATTTACACATGCTTGGACCAATACAGCATACATGAGGACTGCTGTTCTAGTATTCTGACACATGTATTTCCATTTTTTACTTCAATAAATGTGCATTTTTTTTCTATCATTTCTTCCTGATGTATTTTTGGGGGATTCCCCATGAGTGCGGACAAACTTGTCCTGTGTGAAGTAGCCCATCTAATCACTCTTTTGCAAGTCCCATTGGCATGCTTATATTTGTTATAGGATGCAATCAACCACTCTGATTGAAATGTTTTTATCTTATGTTTTATCATTTGACTGACCCTTGTACTAAGTCACATTGGTTTTAATTTGCTTCATTTATATTTGTTTCCCAATGGTATATATTGAGAAATGTACTTTTGTAGAAGTTGTTTAAACACCTTCCTTTTATCCCCCATGCTTTTTCCAGAACATTTCCTGACAGTCAATTAGTTGTAAAGATACCATTATCCCATTAAGTGTAAGCTTATTAAAATTAATGGTATAGCCCATATAATTTAGATTTTTTTTTTGTTAATCTTAAATGATACCATATTATGGTCATTATTTTTTCAAGTGCTTCCTAACCTGGATGTTTGAAAATAAGTCAACAGTATTAGTTATAAAAAAAAAGAAAATCCAGCACACTCCCTTATCCACTAAACAGCAACTTCGCTGCTGACAGATTTTGTTAGTTTTTTTTGTCAATCTTTCTTTTATTAAGGCATGTGCAATAGGGTACAGAATAAAAAGAGGGGAAATGCAATAGTGATATACAGATAAGGGTTAATACAGCGTTAATTACATTTCCTGCTGAACAATGCCTCATTTTTCATTTTTTGTGTTGGTTAACGAGAGTAGGTTCACGTTTGGTTTTAAATACGGTTGAACAAACATGTTTAAAACAGAATTTTAACATTACTCTAGCCCAATTACGTCGTGACATAGGTGTTGGAGCAGGTAGCCCCAGCCCTGACTTGTCGTCTAACTGTCAGCCGGTCAGTGATGGCCTATGGGCTATACCGATGCGCATGTTCATTGGAAGTCTAGGTTTGAACACCTTTAAACTTAAATGCAGTATGACAGCAAAAAACGTTACTACGGGTAACGAGGCATGCATTAAGTATTATGGCTGGCGGCGCTTCTCTGACATGGATATGTCCATGACTATGCAAAAATGTAGACAGCCTAACGAAGCCTATGCAGTTGAGTTAGCAGTAACTAAATAGAATACATATAAAAGTTAAACCAAAAAGCTGTAGTAAGGAGCTCCAAACGGCAGTTATCAATGCTAGAAGCAGCCTATGAAGTGTAGTCATGTGCTATACTCTCTAAGCAGAAAGATGCCCTGCATACAATCTAGGGTGGGACGCTTAGAGAAACTCGATTGGGTCATTAGGTATAACATTTGAGAGCAGTCAGTAGAGTCCACACATTGTTAAATACAGTGCTTATATGCATGAGGGTACAATTGCATTGGGTAAATAACCGCTATGTGGTCTGTGGTTAACCGCCTGCGGTAAGTATATTGTATGGTTTGCTGCACTGCTGCTACATGGAACGAATAGTCTCTGCTGCGCAGAAACATTCATGAGTTCTGTAAGTTAGACAACAATCTGGATACTCATCAGTAAGACGAACAATTTGCAGGGAGACAACTATGTTAAACGAGCAAACAGTGGAGGCTGTACTCAAGGCTAACTATATATGGCTGTGTGAATTCACTAGGAGCCTACATGTACAATTCACTGAGCATACGAGAGGTGCATATATAGAGATTAAAATACAATAATAACGTAAAGTTATACCAGTAGGCATCACGGTAAGTATAGCTAAAAGCAAAAATGACAGGCTGTTCGCGGTGGTCAGGGTCTCACGCTGTAAGCCTGATTCAGGTATGCCCCGGTGTGCCCTGCTTGTGCATTAACCACTGTCTCCTGGGACCTAACTTGTATGGTTGTCCCTGGTACTCTTACTGTCGTTGTTGTCCCCATGAGGCAGCCGCCTGCACGGAATAAGTTCCAGAAAAGAAAAACATGAAATGCATAACATAACATAAACATCCAAACTAGTGGCTTTGCCTGAGTCTCTAAGTCGTGATCGCAGCGTATGTCTCCGGCGTGGAACTCAGGGGGACGAATGGGACACTCTTGTCCGGGTCCCATACATGGGTGTGGTTGGGAGAGCTGCGACTGTCCGTTGTAGCTGGGTTTGCCGAGGTCATCAACTCTTGCGGTAAGTCCAGGAGCTGGAGGAACGCCGGGGTGTCTTTGGCGTCCTGTATAGTGTGATATTCCGTTCCTCGTGTAACAGATAGTGTCCTGTGGGGTCGCCAGCGGTACTCTACCTTGTGGGCACGCAGTAACGTGGTAAGTGGCCTCATCGTTCTTCGCCAGGCTAGAGTGCTGTTTGAGAGATCCGGGTAGAGCGATATGTCCATATTCTCAAATCGGAAGGGGGATTTGGTTCGAAAAGCGGACAGAATCGCCGTCCTGTGCCCACTGCTGCGGAGGCTCAGAATAACATCCCGTGTGGCTTTAGCCGGTGCTGTCGGTGGCTTAGGGATTCTGAAAACCCTTTCTGGGGTGATCTTTGCACGATTCCCTTGCGGAAAGATTGCGAGCAGCAGCCGATCAATTAAAAGAGGTAGATCTGCCTCGGCAAAGATTTTGTTAGTTTTTAAAAACACCTAATCTAGGCATAAAATAATGGGGGTTTAGTTATATTATATGATCATACATTGCATACAATGTACCCCATCTTTGGCAGGTCCTACTCTGACAGCCTAATGTCTGCTTCATGAGCTACTTACTGGCGGAAAAAAAACCATCTGGGGCTCTCTGCAGTACAAGGCTAAATAGGATGAGGCACCTGTGACAGGGAGGGGTGCAAAACCAAGAAGTTGTCTAGACTCCCAAATGTGCTACAAGGATGTATAAATATCTATATATATATATATATATATATATACATATACATATATTCTTGTATTGCAGAGAACTCCAGATGGAATTCTTTCCCCAGGTAAGTAGACATTAAGCTGTTAGAGTAGGACCTGCCAAAGATGGGGTACATTGACGTTATGACAGGTTTATGCAATGTATGATCATATAATGTAACTAAACCCCCATTATTTTTTGCCCAGATTAGGTGTTTTTAAAATACTAACAAAATCTGTCAGCACCGAAGTTGCTGTTTAGTGGATAAGGGATTGCGCTGGATTTTCTTTTTTATTGTATAAACTGGCTCCCAGCAGCACCATATTCATGCATGTTTAGGTGAGTGCAGCCAACAGTATTAGTTATGACAAGATCCAGACCAGCATATTTTCTAATCAACTAATTGAGACATTAAATTATCATTTGTCACGTTAAAAAAACCTGTTTACCTTAACTGTACTACTATACTGTACAGGCTTAATATAAAGGCATACCCCTCACCATTTCCTATTTTTCTATATTTTCTAAATAATGTATATCATTTAAATGAATAGCCCAATCAAGTGTTTCATTCCACCAAGTCTCAGTAGTGTCACAGTGTTCCTTGTATATCAATATCTCAAGCTCAATAATTTTCCTATAAAAACTTTTTGCATTAGCAAGCAGACATTAAATGTTACAATTTGTTTCTTGAACTTTATTTGAACAACATGTAATTAATATCTTCTTGCTCTCTCTGCTAATCTTACCACATCACCAATCTCAACACTCCTTGAATTCAGCTGAATTCCCTCTCTGGTCTATACTATCTACCATATTTACCCTTCTTTGACCCTTCCCCTTTACTCCTAGTTTAACCCCTTAAGGACACATGACGTGTGTGACACGTCATGATTCCTTTTTATTCCAGAAATTTGGTCCTTAAGGGGTTAAATACCACCTTGCAAGTCCTCTTCTTATGTTTGCTGCCTAATTCCCCAAACTCATTCTCAGCCCCTCCCAATAATCCCTCCACGCAACATGACTGACCCAAGCACCCTAAAGACAGCAAACTGTCCAGTTGATGCAAGCAAAGCAGCAGATTGCCCTGTCTACCCCTTTAATAATTGAATCCCCTACCACTACAACATGCTCAGAATTTACTCCATTCTGAAGCCCATCAGTAACTTGAGGAGCCATTTCCCTAGCCGTTAGAGAGAGCAGCTTCCTCTAGCACAGCCACTCCAGAGCTAATATTCACTCAAGCGTATGAATCTTGTGTTTATTTCTGCTTGCAATGTATTGCGTTTGTATGCAGCTTTCTAAATGCATGCAGGGTTAAAAGGTAATGTTTGGGCAAAGGGAGGTTTAAGATACAAAAGGCGTTAATATCAGAGTTTGATTACATATGTGCATAATGTTAAAAGGATTTAAAGCTTGAGATGAGACAGTTGAGGTATAAGGCATGTTTAGAGTTATTCAGGGTTAGAGTTGGATACAAATTTGTATTGGGGTAAATGGGGTGTTTAGTTTTTAAGAGTAGTTAAATCTAGGATTAATGTAAATTTTTTTTCCACGTTTAGTCTTGAGTGCTTAATTGTGGGAATAAAGAAAAGTTTGTTTTAAGTTTTTGGGAGGTTAAATTTAGGGATAAGGAAAACGAATTGTAGGGACTTATGATGTTTGAAGGATTAGTTGCAAAGTACTAACCGTTCTATGTCTTCTATAGTCCAGTCAGGCTCCTATGATTAATTGGTAAGCAACACTAGCTGTTATATATTGTTCATTTGTCAGTGCTGTCCTATGATATACTGTGTACATTACTTAATGGTGTCCCTACTCCTCCTGCAAAACATTTCCTGTGTGAGAGTATGTTAGTGGGCATATGAGAAGTGATCCCTTTCACTTCCTATTCAGCCTTATACACAGACCCCGGAGGAGATTTACACCATAGATAACTGTTGTATAAGTTCTTCTATCAAGTATAGGATGCTCGTTAAACTACAGAGAACTATGGACAAGTGTTCTGATTCATATATCTCCCCGTCAGTCCATATGAGTTTCATAAAGGCACATTAGAAGTGCTGAAAATAGGTGCTCCCTACAGGACAGGCACCTGAAGACAGGTGCCTCCTCTGTTTAATAAGAAATCCAGCTTTGCAGACATATAAAAGAAAGCAATTTATCACGTTTCTTGCACATACTCAATTTCAACCCTCTTAAGTACACCACTCAGGTATACTACACTGCAGAATAGATTGGTGACTAGATACACTTTTTAGTCCATATAGAAACTAATAAAGCAAATGATAACATAAAATTAAGTCCTACACGTTTCATCCATGTGTGGACTTCCTCAATGATAAATGTTATCTTTCTTCAGACTGTACAACTTAATTCTCATGAAAACTCATTTTTTTATTACATAAATCCATTATAACGTGCAGCGCCACAAATATCTGTGTACAATGTCATGGAACTCTCCTTCCTTTACCAAGGTTAAACAGAGCCACATGTATGAGTCTATAGGTCCATTATGACTTATAGACTCACCAATATCACCAATCTCCACCTACAACATCATGGAACTCTCCTCTCTTCACCAAAACTAAACAGAGTCATGTATGTGAGTCCATACTAGTGATGTAAAGATAAAATAAGTTATTTTAATGCTCAGTTATCAATACTAAATGACACAAAACATATTAAACAAACAAAGTATCATCAGAGAGATGCTCATGGCATTTAAATGTCAAGCATAATCTCCACATTAAGAATGTTTTTGGCAATAGTTTTAATAGCATAATTCTCTTCTTTAGTTATATTAAATTTACACATCTCAGGGAGTCTATAAACTCCATTATTGACCATTAGTGATGTCCCGAACTGTTCGCTGGCGAATAGTTCCTGGCGAACATTGCTTGTTCGCGTTCGCCTCGGACGGCGAACACATGCGCTGTTCGGTCCGCCCCCTATTCGTCATCATTGAGTAAACTTTGACCCTGGATGGTACCTCACAGTCAGCAGACACATTCCAGCCATTCAGCAGCAGACCATCCCTCCCAGACCCTCCCACCTCCTGGACAGCATCCATTTTACATTCATTGTGAAGCTGCATTTTTAGTGAGAGTAGGGACAGTGTAGCTGCTGCTGATTTGATAGGGAAATTGATAGCTAGGCTAGTGTATTCAGTGTCCACTACAGTCCTGAAGGACTCATCTGATCTCTGCTGTAAGGACAGCACCCCCAAAAAGCCCTTTTTAGGGCTAGAACATCAGTCTGCTTTTTTTTTTCTGTGTAATGTAATTGCAGTTGCCTGCCTGCCTGCCAGTCAGCCTGTGTGTCAGGCTCACAGCATATACTGTGCCCACTTGCCCAGTGCCACCACTCACTCACTGGTGTCACAATAGATTGCATTTAAATAAAAAAAATATTTTTTTAATGTAGTATAATAGCAGTCAGTTTCCTTCATTAGTGTGCGTTTCAGGGCCTGCCCAGTGCCACCACGCACTCACTGGTGTCACAATAGCGTGCATTTAACAAAAAAAAACACTTTTTGGACTGTAATATAATAGCAGTCAGTTTCCTTCACTAGTGTGCGTTTCAGGGCCTGCCAGGGCACAGTGTGACACCAGTGCAACTCATATCTGGTGTAACAGTAGTGTACATTTAAAAAAATAAATAAATTCGACTGTAATAGATTGAATAGCAGTTAGTTGTCTGCCAGCGTGTGTGTCAGGCTCACAGTGTATACTGTGCCCACTTGCCCAGTGCCACCACTCACTCACTGGTGTCCCAATAGCTTGCATTTAACAAAAACAAAACTTTTTTGACTGTAATATAATAGCAGTCAGTTTCCTTCACTAGTGTGCATTTCAGGGCCTGCCCAGTGCCAGCACTCACCACTGGTGTCCCAATAGCTTGAATTAAAAAAAAAACTAAACTTTTTTGACTGTAATATAATAGCAGTCAGTTTCCTTCACTAGTGTGCGTTTCAGGGCCTGCCAGGGCACAGTGTGACACCAGTGCAACTCATATCTGGTGTAACAGTAGTGTACATTTAAAAAAATAAAAAAAAATCTTTGACTGTAATAGATTGAATAGCAGTTAGTTGTCTGCAGCGTGTGTGTCAGGCTAACAGCGTATACTGTTCCCACTTGCCCAGTGCCACCACTCATATCTGTTGTCACAGTAGCTTGCACGCATAGTACCACTAATCGAAAAAAAAATGACAGGCAGAGGCAGGACACCCCGCAGGGGCCGTCATGGTCGTGGTTCTGTGATTCCCTTTGGCCCTAGGATAATGCCCAGTGTTCAGAGGCCACGTACCCTGAACTTGAAAAGTTCTGAGGACATAGTTGACTGGCTAACAAACGACACCCAATCTTCTACAGCTTCCGCTCGGAACCTCGACGCACCATCCTCCTCCAGCTTAGCTTCGGGCACCTCTCAAGTTACCACTCACTCGCCTGCCACCACCACCAACACTAGCACCACAGCCGCTACACTTGGTATGTCAGAGGAGTTATTTACACATCAGTTGGAAGAAATGAGTGATGCGCAACCATTATTGCCAGAGGATGTAGATAACAGGGATATGTCTCAGTCAGGCAGCATTACACACGTACGGTGAGATGATGATGATGTTGTACCCACTGCTGCTTCCTTTGCTGAGTTGTCAGATACAAGTGAAGCGGTTGATAATGACGATGCGTCCGTGGATGTCACGTGGGTGCCCGCTAGAAGAGAAGAAGAACAGGGGGAAAGTTCAGATTGGGAGACAGAGAGGAGGAGGAGGAGATGAGTTTGAAGCAGGGGGAGGTCGTCACAAGGAGTTAGTGGCACAGTCAGACAGCATGCATCGGCACCCGGGGTCAGCCAGACAGCACGCCAATCAACGCATGCTGTTGCCACCACCAGAATGCTGTCATTGCAGAGCTCAGCAGTGTGGCATTTTTTTTGTGTGTCTGCCTCTGACAACAGCGATACCATTTGCAACCTGTGCCAAAAGAAACTGAGTCATGGGAAGTCCAACACCCACCTAGGTACAACTGCTTTGCGAAGGCACATGATCGCACATCACAAACACCTATCGGATCAACACATGAGTACAAGCAGCACACAAACTCAAAGCCGCCATCCTCCTCCTGGTCCAGCATCTTCAGCCACGTTAACCACTGCTGTCCTCCTTGCCCCCTCTCAACCATCCGCCCCTCCGTCTCTCGCCTTGAGCAGTTCCTGCTCATCTGCCCACAGTCAGGTGTCTGTCAAGGACATGTTTGAGCGTAAGAAGCCAATTTCACAAGGTCACCTCCTTGCCCAGCGTGTGACAGCTGGCTTGTCTGAACTATTAGCCCGCCAGCTTTTACCATACAAGCTGGTGGAGTCTGAGGCGTTCAAAAAATGTGTGGCTATTGGGACACCGCAGTGGAAGGTACCCGTACGAAATTTCTTTTCACAAAAGGCAATCCCCAACCTGTACTCGATTGTGCAAAAGGAAGTAATGGCATGTCTGGCACAAAGTGTTGGGGCAAGGGTCTATCTAACCACTGATACATGGTCTGCAAAGCATGGTCAGGGCAGGTATATCACCTACACTGCGCATTGGGCAAACCTGCTGACGGCTAACAAGCATGGAATGCGTGGCTCTGCAGAGGAGTTGGTGACACCGCCACGACTTGCAGGCAGTCCTGCTGCCACCTCCTCTACTCCTCCTACTCCATCCTCTTCCATAACCTCCTCGGCTGAGTCCTCTTCTGCTGCTGCATCTTGCTCCACATCAACGGCACCCCCCCAGCTCCCCAGGTACTGTTCCACATCCCGGATACGGCAGTGTCACGCCGTCTTGGGGTTTAGTTGCCTGAAAGCAGAGAGTCACAGCGAGTCACAGAGAGGACCAGCACTCCTCTCCGCCCTGAACACACAGGTGGATCAGTGGCTGACTCCACACCAACTGGAGATCGGCAAAGTGGTTTGTGACAATGGAAGAAATTTGTTGGCGGCATTGCATTTGGGCACATCTGATCGTACAACGCTTTGTGAATAAGTACCCAGGCTTACAGGACGTCCTGAATCAGGCCAGGAAGGTGTGTGGCCATTTCAGGCATTCCTACACGGCCATGGCGCACTTTTCCGATATCCAGCGGCGAAACAACATGCCAGAGAGGAGCTTGATTTGCGACAGCCCGACACGTTGGAATTCAACACTCCTAATGTTCGACCGCCTGCTCCAACAAGAAAAAGCCGTTAACGAGTATTTGTATGACCGGGGTGCTAGGACAGCCTCTGCGGAGCTGTGAATTTTTTTGCCACGTTACTGGACGCTCATGCGCAATGCCTGTAGGCTCATGCGTCCTTTTGAGGAGGTGACAAACCTAGTCAGTCGCACCGAAGGCACCATCAGTGACATCATACCATTTGTTTTCTTCCTGGAGCATGCTCTACAAAGAGTGCTGGATCAGGCCGTAGATGAGCGTGAAGAGGAAGAGTTGTGGTCACCATCACCAACAGAAACAGACTTATCAGCATCGCTTGCTGGACCTGCAGCAATGCTGGAAGAGGATTGTGAGGAAGAGGAGTCAGAGGAGGAATGTGGCTTTGAGGAGGAGGAAGACCAACCACAACAGGCATCCCAGGGTGCTCGTTGTTACCTATCTGGTACCCGTGGTGTTGTACGTGGTTGGGGGGGAAGAACATACCTTCAGAGAGATCACTGAGGATGAGGAACAGGACATAAGTAGCTCGGCATCCAACCTTGTGCAAATGGGGTCTTTCATGCTGTCGTGCCTGTTGAGGGACCCTCGTATAAAATGGCTGAAGGAGAACGACCTGTACTTGGTGTCCATGCTACTAGACCCCCGGTATAAGCAGAAAGTGCCTGAAATGTTACCGAAATACGGCAAGTCAGAAAGGATGCAGCAATTCCAAAATCAATTAAAAAGTATGCTTTACACAGCGTATAAGGGTGATGTCACAGCACAACGGGAATCTAACATGGGAAGAGGCTCCTCCCACGACCACGCCGGCAAGGACAGGACGCTTTATAGACGTGTTGTTGATGGAGGACATGCAGAGCTTTTTAAGTCCTACGCATCGCCACAGCCCTTCGGGGTCCACCCTCAGAGAACGACTCGACCTGGCCTGCCCCGCTTCAAGTGTCCTGTCAGAAAGGACCTTCAGTGCAGCAGGAGGTATTGTCACTGAGAAGAGAAGTCGCCTAGGTCAAAAAAGTCTAGATTAGCTCACCTTTATTAAGATGAATGAGGGATGGACCCCGTATGGACTGACAGTGGGCGATACATTTGACTAAAAAAGGCCTGATGAGGGGGACTACTTAACACACCACTCCTATCTGGTGGCACATTAGATTGCACGCGCAGTGCCCCAAATTTAAAGTAGGAGGACCAACCAAGCATCTTTTTCCATCTCCCGCTTCCTAAAATCGATGCCTTATATACACGTCCCCTGATAGGGGACGTAACAGGGATTAAACTGATAGGAATAGTACTACTTAACACACCACTCCTATCTGGTGTCACATTAGATTGCACGTGCAGTGCCCCAAATTTGAAGTAGGAAGACCGACCAAGCATCTTTTTCCATCTCCCGCTTCCTAAAATCGATGCCTTATATACACATCCCCTGATAGGGGACGTAACAGGGATTAAACTGATAGGAATAGTACTACTTAACACACCTTATAATAACGCAGAGAGAGGCAATGCAGATAGAGGAGTCTGAAGAAGAGGAGTCAGAGGAGGAAGGTGGCTTTGAGGAGGTGGAAGACCCAACACAGCAGGCATCCCAGGGGGCTTGTTGTCACCTTTCGGGGACCCTTGGTGTTGTACGTGGCTGGGTGGAGGAAGAGACCTTCGATGACATCAGTGAGGACAAGGACATGGCTAGCTTGGTATCCAACCTTGTGCAAATGGGGAGTTTGCGGTTGTGCAAATGGACTGTTTGTGGTTGTTTGCGGTGTGTTAAACGGGGAGTTTGGTCTGTCACTGTGAAGCGGGCGTAACCCTTACACTACTTGATCAATACAACATCATACCTGATGTTTTAAAGCAGGTTATTCCAAACAATTTAGGAATGTTAGGTGATTTATGCCCTTTATGGATTAAAACCAGACTCTGCATCAACTATGTAATTTTCCATGGGAGTTTTGCCATGGATCCCCCTCCGGCATGCCACAGTCCAGGTTTTAGTCCCCTTGAAACAACTTTTCCATCACTATTGTGGCCAGAAAGAGTCCCGGTAGGTTTTAAAATCGCCTGCCCATTGAAGTCTATGGCAGTTCGCCCGGTTCGCCCGTTCGCGAACATTTGCGGAAATTCGCGTTCGCCATTCGCGAACCGAAAATTTTATGTTCGCGACATCACTATTGACCATATTAAAAAAGAGAATTCCATGTCACTTCCTTTATCATAAATAAAAGGATGAAAATATTACTTTTTTTTATCTGCTTTCATCTGGATTTTCCATAGTCCTTTTTAAGAATTTTTTTTTAAAGTTAATTTCTTCATACATTTGTGTAAATCTATACAGATTTGGATATGATTTAATGGGTTAACTTGGGAAAACTTAAAGCCTTTCTGTAACAAATTTTATTAACCAATATTATAAATACATCTGGTGAGGCATACTAGTTGGTTAAATCTGCTTGGTGCATTTATTGATAAAAAAATAATGTATATATATATATGTATTAAGGCCTTTTGGCCTGTAATTGTGGGAGGGGCGTATGACACACCTCTTCCCTACTTAAGGGACACCCCTTACCTGGCTCCATATCGTTCGAGGTCAGCGCTGCATCATTTCCACTTCCGGGTCATCCAGACGCCATTTTACCTGATTACTCCATGAGGTTTTTTAAGCAGAGCTGTGTCAGGAATCCAGCCACAGGCTTTTCCGGCCTACCAACTTTTTTCTTCAATCCATCGCCGTGGATGGTGTCCAAGTGACTCACAAACTGTAAGTCAACCTACCCATTATGCCAGGCATCAGTCCCACGGCACCATGCACGGGTCAGGTCCTCACTTTACGGCTGCATTTTGTCTAAGTCTGTTCTAAAACCATTGCATGTTCATGCATATCATTCGTTTAAACCCCCTACCAGTCTTTGGGTGTACTACAGGCTTCTTAGACATTATCGCATTTCATGTACAAGCCAACAAACCACTGCATTTTCGCCTACACACTGACCCCTACCGGTCATTCGGTGTACTACAGGCTTCTCAGACTTTATTGCATTTCATGTACAAACCAACCTTGCTTCATTTAAACGATTGTCATTTCGGTTTGTGTTTTCTGGTCGGCACTTATTCATAGTATATTCTATGCACGATTGCTGTTCGCATTAAAATGCATACGGTTAAGCTATTCATGCTAACTTCTGTTTCCCTTCATACTAAGATTCGGTTATTCTGCTATGTATTCACATAGATCTTTTTCGTGAGTTACATTTCATCATTTCATGTATTTACATTTGGTTAAAAAGTTGCTTGGTTAAATAGACAGACCATTTTCATGCTATTTTTAAGGTATCACTTATTACATCAAGGGTATGAAACCAGCTAACATTTCTGTATAGACATTGGACTCCCACGCTTACTGGAGTTTTTTTTTTAATATAATTATCCATTTCATTACAATTAAATCAGTCTACGTTACAGGCCTCATTTCTTTGTTGTTAACCATGACACAAGGATTTAATTCCTTTTCATGCATACTCGGGTTGAATCACACGTACTGATCCAACCAATCATACGTTTCCTGCACAGTAATCGGTTAAACTTTCAAATACTTATTTTACACGATCTTAGGTTGTCTATTTTGTTTCAGTTTGTTTATTATATATATATATATGGTTTTAATAATAATAGTTATTTTATTTTACAATGCAGATATTACATGTATATTACTGTTATGGTTAGCCTACATTACGGCTCCTTTTTCTGTCATGCTCGTACGACATACCACGAGTTCAAGGACACGGTCCTATTTTCAAAGAGTATAATGGAGAGATGATGTTATTACAACCATGTACATTACGATTACATGGCACTAACTATTCAGGCAATTTCTTATCATGCTCATACGATATACCACGAGTATATAAGAACACGGTCCTACCTTCCACAGAGGGTTTCGGGTTGAATCACACGCATTGGTTCAACCACTCATACGTCACGTTACAACATTTTCTGCATAGATTGTCATTTCACATAATTTCACATGGCATTTACAAACTCAGGCCTTTTCTTGACACACTCAGACGACGTAACACGAGTATTCAAGAACACGGCATATACGTCTCACAAGACTTTCGGTTTTTGAATCACACGTTCTGGTTCATACATTCATACGTCACTTTACAGCAACATTTATGATTCTGCATATTGTCACTTCACATTAAAAAGTCCCTTGCATTCCCAGATCAGTTTAGTGACATGCATATCATCTGATCACCTTCCATATATACACATTACACGGCCAATCCCCTGCTGCCAGGTATCGGACTCAGCGTAACGCTTGTCACCAAGCATGGGCAGTCATGTCACTATCATACTCATAGATTTTACACCTCCCACACATACTGCTAGAAGCCCTAATCCCAGTCTATACAGATTACACAGGTCTCACATGATCCATTCTCACTTTATCCCTTTTTAGGTTTATCCAGGTTTTCATACCTGTCGAATCTCAAAACTTCATACATACTACCAGGTACGTAAGCCTGCTCACGTTGTAGTTCACATACGTTTTATTCTTCTAGGCCATAGAGTACTGGCAAGTTAGGGGTATAGGCCTAAATAGGTACCTCCCTTCTTGGCATTTCTGCCTATCGTTTAGTGGTCCGCGAGGCCAACACCCCGCCTCAACGTTTCAGAGGCAAACGCCATCGGGCCACACGTGAGTTAGCCGCCTCGCAATATTATAGAGAGGGCCTCACTTGTCACTCCCTCCCCCTGTTTTCTTTTACTATCACCGAGAGGCCTACGATTCCTGCCACTACGACGGGTGGCCTCAATAACCCCTCGCGCCAACTCATAGACAGAGCCTCTCATAGCCACTTGGCAACTAGCAGGGCCTCACCTGTCACAAAACAAGATTAATTTTTCGCCTTTCAGGCCTAGTTAGCCTGCCAGTATCACCCCTGGGGAATCGGTCACTACACCCCTTACCATGGCTGGGTCGGCCGCTGCGACCCCTCCAGCACTGGTTGAGTTGCAATCACTTTCTCCAGCCATCTGTTCAGGGCACATGCTAAATCTGTGTCCAAATAAAATGTATCCCAAAACTATACTTAACATCAATAAACATTTCTGTACTTACGACATTACTGCCACATCATCCATCTAGACATTTGGTGGAATTCATTATCTCGGGTCTATCAGAAGGATTCACACATGCCTTCCGGAATCCTGGAATGTCCTAATTTACAATCCGCACAACAAACCCTACAGCGGTGGAGACACTCATAGCCAGGAAGTGGCAGAGGACTTCCTATGGGGGCCCTTCCAGTCCCCTCCGTTCACCACATAGCGGACAAACCCCATCGGTATTGTCACGGGGAAATCTTCTCACAAACAGAGACTTATCATTGATCTATCAACACCTCACACCTCTGCCACTCCTAGTAGAGGAATTTTCACTGCAATATTCCACCATAGATCACGCCATTACGGCTATCATGCAGGCAGGGGCGCCGGAGCATGGCTCAGTAAGACTGATATCACAATGCTTTCAAGTTACTGCCTATCCACCCTACACTGTGTCACCTGCATGGTATCAAGTGGGCAGGGAACTACTATTTTGCTCACGTTTAACATTTAGGTTCCAAAGTAGTCCGGCCATTTTCGACGTATTCGCCGAAACCCTATGCTGGTTTTATTAAATATAGCCAGATGCCCTACAGTTATACATTATCTGGATGATTTCTTACTGGTCTAGGAGAATATTTCCCCTCCCAGTAGCCTAAAAGAAACCATCAGTCTATTCGAACAGGTGGGTGTCCCAGTCTCCTCCACCAAGACTGAAGCCACCATGCAAGTTAGCCTGCCACGCCCAAGGTAGAAAACATTCTGATCAACATAATCTCTACATACAACTCGGTACTTGCAACCGCAAGAATTACAGTCTCTGCTTGGGTCACTAATTTTGCCATTCGCATCATACCTCAAGGCCGGGCTTTCATCTCACAACTCCTTTACATGTTTCCCACTTTTAGACATGATGGACACAGGTCACCCCTGGATACCCAAGCCACGGCAGGCGTAATTATGTGGAGAAAATTTGTAACCACCTTGAATGGTAAAAGCATGTTCCTTCCAAAATTGTCTGACTCCTCACCTACCATTTGGTCAGACGCGGCGTCTACCACAGGTTTTGCAGCAATTTTTCAGGAACGAATGGCTTTGGGGCAGCTGGCCTTCAGAAGTTCAGGACCTGGAGGGTTTTTCCACTACCTCAGCTCTGTTTGAAATATATCCCATCGTGACGGTTGCCGTGGCATGGGTGCATTTATGGGCAGGTTCGTCTGTACGTTGCTACTCAGACAACCAAGTAACTTGTCACATTATAAACAAGGCCGATCCAAATCACTGACTATTATGAGATTCTTGAGGAAACTCACTTGGCTGGCTGCATGTCATAATTTTCTCTTGTTTTGTATTCATGTTCCAGGTGTATGTAACACTGCTGCTGACAATTTGTCTCGCTTTAATTTCCAGGCTTTTCGTCAAATACTCCCGTCAGCCGCACTCACAGCCACGAACACCCCACTATTCCACCATCTAGTAATGGACTAGATGCTATTATGCAACATAGCAGAACATTGTCCCAATTAGCACTGTCTACTAATACCCGGGAAACTTACGATAGAGCTTTCATTTGATTTAAAGATTCCTTTCTGAACACAACATCTTACAACCTTTCATCGTGACATCCTGGTTGGGCTTTGCTTCTTTTTGCCACCTCAAACTCAAACTATCATACAACACAATCAAACCATATCTGACAGGCATCCAACATCACATGCTAACTTTACAACCAGACAAATCAAGTGTCCTCCTACCAATTAAGAACATCCTTAGGGGTATTCAGAGATCCAAAACCCCACGTATGGCCCAGAGGCTACCCATAGATTTCCATATTTTTAAAGACTTATACAATTCACTAGATTTAAACCCTTTGCCAACAACACAAACCTCATCGTTAAACCTGCCATATACGTAGCCTTGTTTATGGTTTCTTGAGACCAAGAGAATTTACCGCCATCAGCACAACACAGTCCACTCACATCCTACTTCATTCACACTTAACAAAACACATGGACTATTATATCTTGACTTTGCCTCACTCCAAAACCAGTCAACATGCACTTTCAGTAGAGGTTAAGTACTATCCTACTCACAACAGGTGGAGCCCCGTCAAACTACTGGACTCATATACCCAGCATAACAACGAACCACCATCTCAACCACTTTCAGTCTACAAGGTTCGGTACTCACTACCACCACCTTTATGACACACGTCAGGTCTTTACTTACACAGCTGGGCCTCAAATCAGCTAACTATTCGGGCCACTCCTTCCGCATAGGAGCGGCCTCCACAGCATCCAGTGCAAACATTCCAGTTCATGTTATCAAGTCACTAGGGCGCTGGAAATCATCGGCTTACTCTAGATACATGCCTAACCCGGTACAAGAAGTAAGAAATGCCTTTCAAGACATGTCTGGTTAAAGTATGTATATTGCTGGTATGTAATAAATTTGATTTTCTACTTTTGCCCTCTTTATTTACAGGCCTACCTCATCGTCGGTTCCGGCACACCACAACCGACTTGCTCTTTTAATACCATCCTACACTTATCAGTGTTTGTATCTTCTGTACTATCATGAGCCCTTAACACAAGTATTAAGGCCTTTTGGCCTGTAATTGTGGGAGGGGCGTATGACACACCTCTTCCCTACTTAAGGGACACCCCTTACCTGGCTCCATATCGTTCGAGGTCAGCGCTGCATCACCCTCCCACCCACTCCTCATTATTAACTCCTTTTCTCTTTACATTTCTTCTTGGTGGGCCCTCTTTATTTACAGGCCTACCTCATCGTCGGTTCCGGCACACCACAACTGACTTGCTCTTTTAATACCATCCTACACTTATCAGTGTTTGTATCTTCTGTACTATCATGAGCCCTTAACACAAATATATATATATATATATATATATATATATATATTTACTTTTAGTACCAGCCACTCTCTAAAAAGGAGATTTAGGAGATGGATCATTATCACTGTTTCTATCCTTTGACCAAATGACCCTATTGACTGACCTTCTTGTCTATTTTCTGATTAACTGATTGGGTACAACTTAAATGAGGATTGGAAACGCTTTCCAAATTAGAAGATTTTCTTTCCTTAAGCTTGTCAAAGATATACTTTCTTGTTCTAATTGGAGGTATCTCCTTAAAGGAGACTTTCAGTTTTTAAAATGTATTTATTTGCTCCCTGTCAGGGTACCCATGTAAGTAGCAGGATACCTAACTTAAGATGTAGTCAAGGGATTGAAATAATTCTTACTGGGCTTAACATGAGAAAAAAAAAGACACCTCAAGTTGTAAACTGACTATAAAAAAATACAGGCCAGGTAAGAATTACAGAGAGCAAGTTTATCAGGACAGCTGAGGTCAGGGCATGAAGCCCATAGTAACCCAGTTTAGGTTACTGGTAAGCAGCCTGGCATGCAATTTGTGTCACTGCATGCCTTCTTTACCCCACTCACCAGCATTCACATCCTTTTACCCAACTTTATGGGAAGCTGATGTTGGGGACTATGGCAAATAATGGCAATAAGTATGCAGCTAGCCACATTAAAATTAGACAGAATAAACCATCTGGCATTAAAAGGAAGCAAGGCATCAAACATACGGGATCAATGTAAGACGCAAGCACCATACATCCTGTGTCAAATATGCTGATGGCGAGAGGATGATGCTGGATGTGCGATTTGTCCTGACACTGACAGAGGGATGATCGAGGGTTGATCAACTTAGTATGAGGACAACCTTTTTAAAGTTATTTAGAGTTATTATTTTTGCACATAGCTCAGACATGTTAAGATTTTAGAGAAATAGCAAGAGCCATTAAAATGTAGCGTTTAGCATTTTATCAACATTTTATATATATATATATATATATATATATATATATATGTGTGTATATATATATGTGTGTATATATATATATATATATATATATATATATATATGACAGATCAAACGTCTTGTCAGCAAGAAATTATGAGTAACACACATTAAGAGATTTTAGTATGAAAACTGACACTGTTTGTTTATCTGAGTGACAGTCATTTAGTAAAATGGACCTACATGTTTAGAGGTTTGTAACTGAGGAAATTAGGTAAATTGCACTGATAAACATTGACTTGTAAAGGAAAACAAAGCAGTCCCATTTTCATGAGTATACTGCATGAAATGTTGCTGTTCTGCAAGGAAAATTAATTTGCCTGCTTTTGTAAAGGAAATTACATTAAAATAGCTATATAACACATTCAGTGGAATACAGAAATATAATTATGCAATAAAATAAAGCACTTCTTACTGTAATTATGCTTTTTTTTTTATAATTTCTGTAACCTGTAATTACAGTTGCCTATCCATAGCAATTATTCCTAATGATATGTAACTCTTCTAGAAATATGAATTCTTCAAACGTTCTCTAGATGATTTTGTTTTTATAACAGGTTAAAGAGCTGGTGGATGATGAAGAATAATTAAATACAACTCACAAACAAATATTTGTGTGCTTTAAAATGTAATAGTAATTCTTAAAAAAAAAAAATCTGAAGCAACTTTTAAAATTTTTACATTATTACTTATGTTTTTCTTATACTGCATGCTCAACTATAACATAATGTGGTAAATAAAGGTTAAAGGAACACTATAGCATTAGGAATACAAACCTGTATTACTAATGCCATATTGTCTCTACCCTTGCTATAGAAGCCATCCCCACTCCCACTTGTGCAATTAAAATAAATAATAAAGCTCCATAGTCGGGTTTACCCTGTACTTTCAGGTAGCAGACAGAAATGGTCCCGTCCACAGTTACTTGATGCCTACCTAAATGATACAAATTGATATAACTATGTGATCTCTTATAATATGATATTTCATATTGCTTTTGTGATTTATTGAACAAGATGCATGTTTTGAACCTCAAATCACAAATTGAGCTACTGTTTCCTTGCTTTTTGGACAGTCTCATTGACTATTTTTTCTTATGTAAACATAATTCTCTTACCAAACGTTTCTTATATGTAACAGAAAATGTGATACACACTGACACAGAGCAGAATAGGGATTGTTCCCCCTACATAGTGTCACTTGGCAGATATGGATTGACACCTGTCCTCAGGGACCCTGATACACACTGACACAGAGCAGAATAGGGACTGTTCCCCCTACATAAGGTCACTTGGCAGATATGGATTGACACCTGTCCTCAGGGACCCTGATACACACTAACACAGAGCAGAATAGGGACTGTTCCTCCTACATAGGGTCACTTGGCAGATATGGATTGACACCTGTCCTCAGGGACCCTGATACACACTGACACAGAGCAGAATAGGGACTGTTCCCCCTACATAGGGTCACTTGGCAGATATGGATTGACACCTGTCCTCAGGGACCCTGATACACACTGACACAGAGCAGAATAGGGACTGTTCCTCCTACATAGGGTCACTTGGCAGATATGGATTGACACCTGTCCTCAGGGACCCTGATACACACTGACACAGAGCAGAATAGGGACTGTTCCCCCTACATAGGGTCACTTGGCAGATATGGATTGACACCTGTCCGCAGGGACCCTGATACACACTGACACAGAGCAGAATAGGAACTGTTCCTCCTACATAGGGCCACCATTTTTAGCCCAAGGCAGCTCATCTCATCAGGCCTTTTTTAGTTGAATGTATCTCCCACTGTCAGTCCCTTTGGGATCCATCCCTCATTCATCTTAATAAAGGTGAGGTAATCTAGACTTTTTTGACCTAGGCGACTGTGACGAGAGCAATCTCGCCACATTGCATTGGAGGAGCCTGGTTGCCCGCCTGCTGCCTTTGGATTATGGACCGGCAGCTAAAGGGTTAATTTTACTGTGCAGAAAGATTTATTTTTCCCTTTCTGCACAGCCGTTCGGTAGATGCTATCTACTGAACAAACAGCCGTTTTTCAGACTCCCCAGAGTGGTGGGAAGCCGGCCGGCGCCGTTAATTGGCCACCCAGAAGCTGGAGTGTGCCTTCCATTTACCTCCCTGAAGCTGCGGTTAACCGCAGCTTAATTTATTGTTACTGGGTGGCCGCAGTTACACTTAGCGTTAGTGTTCTGGAGCTCCCCGGGCAGCCAGCGCTTTTCTGCACGGCTTTCATGCACCAAACCCGGGCACTTTTACGTGCAGGCAGCGCTGAACCTCCAGCCCCTGGTTCTAATTCGTATATATTTAACCGAATGCATGTAAATTCGGCAGTTTATTTTATGTGAATGTTAACCCAGATAGCTATGCCATGGAGCCAATTCGTGTAATTAAAGACTCTGGCTCCATGGCAATTAAACCGTATTCGTGTGGTCTGAGTGCCATTCACATAATAATGTGCACTCAGACCTGAGCTATCTGGGGATATGTTACATGTCTGTGTTTTATGTATAAAATGTGTCTTTATGTATTTTAAAGTGATAGTCTGTCTTTGTGTCCCCACGTGTGTAATGGAGTTTTGCCTTTGTCCTGGGAGATAATTGAATTACTTCTCCAGGGCAGAGGGGAGGAAGCCAGGATGCATTGTGGGGATGTTTTACTTCTGTTTGTCCTGAAATTCTAAATGTCTGTCCGTTGTTACAGTCTTCCATCTGGTCCCATAGGGGAGTGTCCACCAGGTGGGAGACCTGCATAAATACAGGGGCAGGTAGCCCTCAATAAACAGACCACTGCTTGACCCTCAACAAGGAGCCTCGTCTCGTTCTTGGGGGCATTCACTGTATGCTGATAGGGACTGACTGCCAGGAGTGTAAGCCGCTTGGGAGCTTTTCCTGTTCGTCTGCTAGCAGCCATTCGTGAGGTTCCAGTTCGGGAGTTTGGAGTGCTACCTTATTCCCTTATATGCAGTTCGGGAGTTTGGTGCATTCACTTATATCCAATTTGTGATTTTACAGTAGCTGTGCCTGTCTGTGACAAGGGTATTATCGCCTAAACGGATTTTAACCCCTTGTCTGCTGAAACGGTCCGTTACAGCGACTTCTCTTCTCAGTGACAATACCGCCTGCTGCACTGAAGGTCCTTTCTGACAGGACACTTGAAGCGGGGCAGGCCCAGAAGTTCTATAGCGAATTGGGATAGCTCAGGCCACAGGTCAAGCCTGCACACCCAGTAGTCAAGAGGTTCATCGCTCTTCAGAGTGTCGATATCTGCAGTTAAGGCGAGGTAGTCTGCTACCTGTCGGTCGAGTCGTTCTCTGAGGATGGATCCCGAAAGGCTGTGGCGATGCATAAAGCTCCGCATGTCCTCCATCAACAACACGTCTTTAAAGCGTCCTGTCCTTGCCGGCGTGGTCGTGGGAGAAGGAGGATTACCTTCACCTCTTCCCCTGTTAGATTCCCTTTGTGCTGTGACATCACCCTTACACGCTGTGTAAAGCATACATTTTAATTTATTTTGCAAATGCTGCATCCTTTCCAACTTGTTGTAATTTGCTAACATTTCAGCCACTTTCTGCTTATACGGGGGGTCTAGTAGCGTGGACACCCAGTACAGGTCGTTCTCCTTCAGCTTTTTTATATGAGGGTCCCTCAACAGGCACGACAGGATAAAAGACCCCATTTGCACAAGGTTGGATGCCGAGCTACTCATTTCCCGTTCCTCCTCCTCAGTGATCTCAATGAAGGTATGTTCTTCCCCCCAGCCACGTACAACACCGCGGGTACCAGATAGGTGACAACGAGCACCCTGGGATGCCTGTTGTGGTTGGTCTTCCTCCTCCTCCTCAAAGCCACATTCCTCCTCTGACTCCTCTTCCTCACAATCCTCTTCCAGCGTTGCCGCAGGTCCAGCAAGCAATGCTGATAAGGCTGTTTCTGGTGGTGATGGTGACCACAACTCTTCCTCTTCACGCTCATCTACGGCCTGATCCAGCACTCTTCGCAGGGCACGCTCCAGGAAGAAAACAAATGGTATGATGTCGCTGATGGTGCCTTCGGTGCGACTGACTAGGTTTGTCACCTCTTCAAAAGGACGCATGAGCCTACAGATATTGCGCATGAGCGTCCATTAACGTGGCAAAAAAATAAATTTCCAGCTCCCCAGAGGCTGTCCTAGCACCCCGGTCATACAAATATTAATTAATGGCTTTTTCTTGTTGGAGCAGGTGGTCGAACATTAGGAGTGTTGAATTCCAACGTGTCGGGCTGTCGCAAATCAAGCGCCAAACTGGCATGTTGTTTCGACGCTGGATATCTGCAAAGTGCGCCATGGCCGTGTAGGAACGCCTGAAATGGCCACACACCTTCCTGGCCTGCTTCAGGACAGGATGTAAGCCTGTGTACTTATGCACAAAGCGTTGTACGATCAGATTACACACATGTGCCATGCACGGCACATGTGTCAACTTGCCAAACGTCAATGCCGCCAACACATTTGTTCCGTTGTCACAAACCACTTTGCCGATATCCGGTTGCTGCGGGGTCAGCCACTTTTCCACCTGTGCGTTCAGGGCGGACAGGAGTGCTTGTCCGGTGTGACTCTCTGCTTTCAAGCAAGTCAAACCCAAGACGGTGTGACACTGCCGTATCCGGGATGTGGAATAGTACCTGGGGAGCTGGGGGGGATGCCGTTGATGTGGAGCAAGACGCAGAAGAGGACTCCGCCAAGGAGGTTATGGTAGAGGATGGAGTAGGAGGAGTAGAGGAGGGGGCAGCAGGCCTGCCTGCAAGTCGTGGTGGTGTCACCAACTCCTCTGCAGAGCCACGCATTCCATGCTTGGCAGCAGTCAGCAGGTTTACCCAATGCGCAGTGTAGGTGATATACCTGCCCTGACCATGCTTTGCAGACCAGGTATCAGTAGTCAGATGGACCCTTGCCCCAACACTGTGTGCCAGACATGCCATTACTTCCTTTTTCACAATCGAGTACAGGTTGGGGATTGCCTTTTGTGAAAAGAAATTTCGTACGGGTACCTTCCACTGCGGTGTCCCAATAGCCACAAATTTTTTGAACGCCTCAGACTCCACCAGCTTGTATGGTAAAAGCTGGCGGGCTAATAGTTAAGACAAGCCAGCTGTCAGACGCTGGGCAAGGGGGTGACTTTCTGACATTGGCTTCTTACGCTCAAACATGTCCTTGACAGACACCTGACTGTGGGCAGATGAGCGGGAACTGCTCAAGGCGAGAGACGGAGTGGCGGATGGTTGAGAGGGGGCAAGGAGGACAGCAGTGGTTGATGTGGCTGAAGATGCTGGACCAGGAGGAGGATGGCGTCTTTGAGTTTGTGTGCTGCTTGTACTCATGTGTTGATCCCATAGGCGTTTGTGATGTGCGATCATGTTCCTACGCAAAGCAGTTGTAACTAGGTGCGTGTTGGACTTCCCACAACTCAGTTTCTTTTGGCACAGGTTGCAAATGGCATCGCTGTTGTCAGAGGCAGACTCACAAAAAAAATGCCACACTGCTGAGCTCTGCAATGACTGCATTTTGGTGGTGGACACAGCATGTGTTGATTGGCGTGCTGTCGGGCTGACCCCGGGTGCCGATGCATGCTGTCTGACTGTGCCACTAGCTACTTGCGATGACCCCCCCTGCTTCCAACTCGTCTCCTCCTCCTCTCTGTCTCCCCATCTGAACTTTCGCCCTGTTCTTCTTCTTGCCGAGCGGACACCCACGTGACATCCATGGACGCATCGTCATCATCAACCGCTTCACTTGTATCTGACAACTCAGCAAAGGAAGCAGCAGCGGGTACAACATCATCATCATCATCACACCGTACGTCCATGAGTGTAATGCTGCCTGACTGAGACATATCCCTGTTATCTACATCCTCTGGCAATAATGGTTGCGCATCACTCATTTCTTCAAACGGATGTGTAAATAACTCCTCTGACAGATAAAGTGAAGCGGCTGTGGTGCTAGTGTTGGTGGTGGCGGCAGGCTGGTGAGTGGTATCATCAGAGGTGCCTGAAGCTAAGCTGTAGGAGGATGGTGCGTCAAGGTTCCGAGCGGAAGCTGTAGAAGATCGGGTTCCAGTCAACTATGTCCTCAGAACATTTCAAGTTCAGGGTACGTGGCCTCTGAAAATTGGCCATTATTCTAGGGTAAGAAGGAATCACAGCACCACGACCACGACGGCCCCTGCGGGGTGGCCTGCCTCTGCCTGTCATTTTTTTGGGGATTAGTGGTACTATGCGTGCAAGCTACTGTGAGACCAGAAATGAGTGGCAATGTGCACTGGCAGAGGTTGGCAGAGTACACGCTGTAGGCCTGACACACCCGCTTGAAGACAAGTAACTGCTATTCAATCTATAACAGTGAAAAAAGTTTTTTGGTTTTAAATGCACACTATTGTGAGACCAGATATGAGTGGCAATGTGCACTGGCAGAGGTTGGCAGAGTACACGCTGTTGGCCTGACACACAGGCGCTTGCAGACAACTAACTGCTATTCAATCTATTACAGTGAAAAAAAATGTGGGGGTTTTTAAATGCACGCTATTGTGCCACCAGATATGAGTGGCACTGTGCACTGGCAGAGTACAGGCTGTTGGCCTGACACACAGACGCTTGCAGACAACTAACTGCTATTCAATCTATAACAGTGAAAAAAAAAATTTGTTTTTAAATGCACGTTATTGTGACACCAGGTATGAGTGGCACTGTGCACTGGCAGAGGTTGGCAGAGAACACGCTGTAGGCCTGACATACAGACGCTTGCAGACAATTAACTGCTATTCAATCTATTACAGTGAAAAAAAAAATGTTTTTAAATGCAAGCTATTGTGACACCAGATATGAGTGGTGACACTGGGCAAGTGGGCACAGTATCCACTGTGAGCCTGACACAGAAGCTGGCAGGCAGGCAGGCAACTGCAATTAGATTTCACACAAAAAAAAGCAGACTGATGTTCTAGCCCTAAAAAGGGCTTTTTGGGGGTGCTGTCCTTACAGCAGAGATCAGATGAGTCCTTCAGGACTGTAGTGGACACTGAATACACTAGCCTAGCTATACATTTCCCTATCAAATGAGCAGCAGCTACACTTTCCCTCCTCTATCTAAGAATGCAGCTTCAGAATGAATCTAAAATGGATGCTGTACAGGAGGTGGGAGGGTCTGCTGTTGATTGGCTGGAATGTGTCTGCCGACTGTGAGGCACAGGGTCAAAGTTTAGTCACTGATGACAAATAGGGGGCGGATCGAACCGCGCATGTGTTGGCCCGCCGTGGCGAACGCGAACACGCTATGTTCGCCGGGAACTATTCGCTGGCAAACAGTTCGGTACATCACTATCCCACAACACTGCTTACCTCTCCACCTCCTGGATGACTTTAGTGGTCCTAATTCTGTATTAAAACCAATTTATCTTTCTACCTGAATTTTTTGTTTTTATTACATTTTTACAAAAGGTTTTTCAAAATGTTTGGCCTTCCAGTTTTGATGAACCCTACTACTTTGCACATTAAAGTTTAGTTTATTGTGATGGTTCTGTTTCATTGTTGAAACGTCATAATCAGGTTGAAAAAGACACACGCTCATCAGGTTCAACATTTTACATATATGTGAGAAGGTAGAGAATTGTGCAAAAAAAAAATATATGCTACCAGACTTATACTCATTGCTTACAAAAGGCAGAGACTACGCTTTGCTCCAGTTCGGGGTCCTACTGGCAATTATGGTTTGGGACAACAGACTATGTTTGTGACCATTTGCTGTCAAAGAAATGTCACCACATTGCCTGAACCTTTATCATTGAATTTGGCACCTGGAAAGAAAGGTTGAGGAGGTTCTTTTTTTGCAAGTGTTGATGGAGAAGACAGGCTTACTTAAATGCAATTTAGGGATTATAATGCTGCATCTAATTTGCAACAAAACTTTCCAACTTTATAAAAGTGAACATATTAATAACATGTTTTACACTTTTAGCAAAACTTTATTTAGTAGTTTTTTTGAAGAGTAAAACTACCCTTACAGTTTCAGTGTTATGAGTAAAGAGAACTTAATCCTTTATTTGTAGCTAATAAATATTATTAATTTGAGTGTTTGTATTGATATGATATTTCTTCAAACAAGCTATTTGTTAAATACATTAAATGGGAGGGAGAAGGGCATGGCCCATTCATAGCTGAGTATAGATGCATGATAGCAGTTCTCCATCCCTCAAGCTCTTAAGCTTGACCAGGTACTTCCCACCTATTGTGACTCAATACAGATTTTTGTGGATTATGACTACCCGGGAAGACTAAACCGCCATTATTATTCCGACCACTATTGTCACAGAAATAGTTCCATACTGGCATGAAAATGGGCATTAGTTCTGTGGGATGTGAATATCATTTTGCCTCTTTATAAATCGCTGGTAAGACCACATATTGAATATGATGTACAATTTTGGGCACCTGTTCTAAAGAAGGATAGTATGGCACTAGAAAAGGTGCAGAGATGGGCTAAAAAAATTATAAAAAGAATGATGAAAGGTTAACAAATTGTTGTTTTTTTCAAAATATTTATTTTATTCACATTTTCAAGTAAATTACAACTATATTTATATCACATAACAATTTAGGCTTATTCTTCACATTATTTAGTTCAGATGATCATAAAGTTCATAATTTAGTGTGTTACATCAATATTGAACATTTAAAAGTATAGCCTAAAAACAATAAATTAAACTAATGCAGACCCGGAGATAAGCTTTTCCTATTTACTGTTCTTAGCTTCTTTTCAATTGCAAGGAATCATTTCTTAATTGATCGGCTTTACATCTTGCCTAGCCAGCGTTTAAAAGGATCTCTTTTATTTAGTTGTTGGGAATTTAAATTAAACCTTTTCTTTTCAATCCGAAGCTAAAACTTTAATTGTTGAAAATAAATATTTTTTTGGAAAGATATACTTAACTTCTATTGTCTGGCAATCACAATTTATTGCACGAATGTTGCAATAAGACTATAAATTGCCAGTCATCGTTTTTCTTTTGAAAGTGTTTCTAGATTCATATGTAATAGTGCTGAACCTGGGCCCCAATATACAAATTTCCATATTGTTTTAAAGGGACACTATAGTCACCTGAACAACTTCAGCTTAATGAGGTTGTTTAGGTGAGTGCTACAGCTACCCGGAGCCTTTTTCTTGTAAGCACTGTATTTTCTGAGAAAATGCAGTGTTTACATTGGAAGCTTGGAACACCTCCAGTTGCAGTCAATCAGACGGCCACCAGAGGGACTTCCGAGTTCAGAGGCCCTAAAAAGGCCTCTCGTCCGATGCATTCTGGGTGAATGCATCAGACTGGCTATCAGCACACAAAGCACTGTGAACGCGCTTTGTGTGCTGATAGCCTGTCAGCACTGCTGTGGGCATGGCTTCAGCTGACAGCTGAAGCCCGAACCCACAGGGATGCTGTCTGGCCACAATAGTGGTTGAAGGGGGGGGGACCTACTCTCCTTCCCCCAACCCCCCGGCCCCCACCCCTGGGTGGTGGGTCAGGGCCCTAAAATTAAAAATAAGGGCGGGGACCTACTGTCCCCCCCGGCCCCCACCCCTGTGCGGCGGGTGGGGGCCCTAAAATTAAAAATAAGGGGGGCACATACTGCCCCCCCGGCCCCCACCCCTGTGCGGCGGGTGGGGGTCCTAAAATTATCAATAAGGGGGACCTATTGTCCCCCCGGCCCCCACCCCTGAGCGGTGGGTGGGGGCCCTAAATACAAAGGGGGGGCCTAGTTAACCCTCCCCCCCCAAAAAAAGTATCTCCCTACCTACCCCACTCACCCTAAAAATAATGAGGGGGGACCCTTTAACTAAAAACCTGTAAAAGAAAAAAAAATAAGATAAATACAACTTACCATTCGATGTTTTCTTTCTTCTAAAATCTTCTTTCTTCAGCCCCAAAAAAGGCCACATAAAAAGCCATAATAACCGACGCAATAAAAAAAAAAAAAAAACCCGAGCGCAAAAAAAAGAATCCATCTTCACCCATGGAGGGCTCCGCGCAGACTGAGCTCCGCAGGGCGGGGCAAGGCTTATAAAGCCTTGCCCCGCCCTGCAATTAGGCTAAGAACACTCTGATTGGTGGGTTTAAGCTCTTTGGAATTTTCCCACGCTTGTAAAATGACACAGAGCACTGTGATTGGATGGATTTCAAGCCATCCAATCACAGTGCTCTTTGTCATTTTACAAGCGTGGGAAAGTTCTTTGGAATTTTCCCACGCTTGTAAAATGACACAGAGCACTGTGATTGGATGGATTTCAAGCCATCCAATCCCAGTGCTCTTTGTCATTTTACAAGCGTGGGAAAATTCCAAAGAACTTTCCCACGCCTGTAAAATGACACAGAGCACTGTGATTGTATGGATTTCAAGCCATCCAATCACAGTGCTCTTTGTCATTTTACAAGCGTGGGAAAATTCCATGTACATTTTTTTTTTTTAAATGACCACTTTATACCATATGAAGTCTGAAGAACAAGTGCACTTGAGAAGGTTTGGGAAAGACTAGGTGTGTTCAATGTTGACTTTCATGTACAATAAATACAATAAATAGAGTTGGTGAAAATACAGAAAGGAGACATAGAAACTAGAGTTGAGCGAACCCGAACCGCAAAGTTCAGGTTCGTACCGAACATTATGTTTTTTTGACCCCGGACCCGAACACGGACATATCACTGTATGTTCGGGTTGGAGTTCGGTGTTCGGTGATTTAATGACGCGTTTTGAAAGGCTGCAGGGCAGCCAATCAAGAAGCGTTTGACTTGTGTGCCCTTAGAAGCCATCACAGCCATGCCTACTAATGGCATGGCTGTGATTGGCCAGTGCAGCATGTGACCCAGCCTCTAAATAAGCTGGTTACTTAGTATTATTATATTATGCCCTTACTCGCTATACCGCGAGTAGGGGCATGCCTGTTAAACAGTGAGCAGCCTGTGGTTGCTCACTGTAAAAAAAAACCCCAAAAAACATTCCCTTTTAAACTAAAGGGGGGACCTATTGCCCCCCCGGCCCCCACCACTGAGCAGATGGTGGGGGCCCTAAATACCGATAAGGGGGGATACTATTCTCCCTCCCCGTCCCCCACCCCTGAGCGGTGGGTGGGGGCCCTAAATATCAATAAGGTGGGACCTATTGTCCTCCCCCCTGGCCCCCACCCCTGCACGGCGCATGGGGGCCCTAAATAACAATAGGGAGGGGGGACCTACTGTCCTCGCCTCCGGCCCCCACCCCTGAGCGGTGGGTGGGAGCCATAAATAAAAATTGGGGGGGGACCTACTGTCCTCCCCCCGGCCCCCACCCCTGAGTGGTGGGTGCGGGTCATAAATAAAAATTGGGGGAGGGGACCTAATGTCCTCCCCCCGGCCCCCACCAATGAGCAGTGGGTGGGGGCCATAAATAAAAAATGAGGGGGACCTACTGTCTTCCCCCCCTGGTCCCCACCCCTGTGCGGCAGGTGGGGGACCTAAATAACAATAAGGAGGGACCTACTGTCCTCCCCCACAGCACCCACCCCTGAGCAGCAGGTGGGGGCCCTAAATAAAAATTTAACCCCCCCAGGTGACTATTGGTCCCCAAACCCCTAGTCACCACCCCCCCAAAACAAATAACCCCTACTTACCTCCCTTATCCTAAAAATAATGAGGGGGGACCCTTATCTAAATACCTATAAAAAATAAATAAAACAAATTAGACTTACCATTTGATGTCTTCTTTATTCTAAATCCTTCTTTTTTCAGCCCCAAAAAAGGCCAAATAAAAATCCATAATAACCGACACACTTAAAAAAAAAAAAAAAAAAACGAGTGCCAAAAAAAATTATCCATTTTCACCCATGGAGGTCTCCACGCAGACTGAGCTCTGCAGGGCAGGGTAAGGCTTATAAAGCCTTGCCCTGCCCTGCAATGAGGCTCAGAGAACTCTGATTGGTGGTTTTAAGCCATCCAATCAGAGTGCTCTGACAGGTAAATAAAGAGACTGACAGGTAAGTCTCTACATTTGCCTGTCACATCACTCTGATTGGTTGCCTGGAAATCCACCAATCAGTGTGCTCCATGTCATTTTACACAGCAAGGGAAAGTTCTTTGGAATTTCCCCACGCTGTGTAATTTGACTCATAACACTCTGATTGGTTACTCAATCCACCAATCAGAGTGCTCTGTGTCATTTTACATAGCGTGGGAAAAGTCCAAAGAACTTTCCCACGCTGTGCAAAATTACAAAGAGCACTCTGATTGGATGGATTTCAAGCTAACCAATCAGAGTTATCTGTGTCATTTTACAGAGTGTGGGAAAGTTCTTTGGAATTTTCCCACGCTGTGTAATTTGACTCATAACAATCTGATTGGTGAATTAAGTAACCAATCAGAGTGTTATGAGTCAAATTACACAGCATGGTAAAATTCCAAAGAACTTTCCCACGCTGTGTAAAATGACACAGAGCACTCTGATTGGTGGATTTCAAGCCAACCAATCAGAGTGCTGTGACATGTAAATGTAGAGACTTACCTATCAGTCTCTTCATTTACCTGTCAGAGCACTCTGATTGGATGGCTTAAACCCACCAATCAGAGTGCTCTGAGCCTAATTGCAGGGCGGGGCAAGGCTTTATAAGCCTTACCCCGCCCTGCAGAGCTCAGTCTGCACGGAGTCCTCCATGGGTGAAAATTGATTTTTTTTTTTTTTTTTTTTTTAAAGTGCGTCGGTTATTATGGATTTTTATTTGGCTTTTTTTGGGGCTGAAAAAAGATTATTTATGGCCCCCACCCACCACTCAGGGATGGGGGTCGGGGTTGGACGTCAGTAGTATTGACTTCAATGGGGTTCGGGGTCAAGTTCGAGCCCGAACCCGGACTTTTTTTCAAAGTTCGGCCGAAGCCGCCGGACTCGAACATCCAGGTGTCCGCTCAACTCTACTAGGGATTTATATGGAACTGTTACTCTCCCCTTTTGAAGATTAATTTGTAGGCATATTAATAGCATAACTGGGTATAAAGAACCCTTAACCTCCGAGTTACTACAACATGCCACCCTTAACCATGTATAAGAAATACCTAACTAAACATGTTCAGATGGCAGAAAAATAGTGCAAACAATGTGCTCCAAGTATCCAACGATGGTTAAAGAGGGTCGGTGACATTTATACCATGGAAGCCATGATTGCCTCACTTACTTTCACCTATGAGAAGCATGTGGCCTCCGTAGATTCAGATCATATCTAGCCAACCCCCTCTAGATGTAATTCCCTTACAGGTTCTTGTGCCTTGACACCCCATGTTTCCCCATCCACATTTTTCGTTTATCCCACCTCTTTCTTAACTCTTCTCTTTTTTTCCTCTCTGTTTCTCAGTTTGCCATCCCTTTTGACTCTTTCAGGTGGGAGTGGTGCCCTCCTTAGGACAGGTACAGTGATATGCTCTTCTGAATAATAACATTTTGTTGCTTCTCAACTGCCTAATAATTGTTATTTGCTCTTTCCTGGGCATTGCAGTCTCACACATTCTCTTCTAACTTTTTGATGTTATTTTTTTTCTTGACTGTGTATTGCAAAATTGTTAAATAAAGATTTGAAACAAAAACACCAAACAATGGATGTTACAATTATTACTAGAGGGAAATAACCTGTCCCACTAGATTCAGATTACTGACTCTCTGAGTTAGAAAGCAATGGGAATGGTAGCTATATTGAATAGTTTATTAATATAGTCTTTGTAGTTCTTGACCAAACATACCGAATATAAAGTTTATTGATCATATAATTAGCAGTCATAAACCATGCTTTAAAGATATTTACTAAGCAACCTGATCAGCTATAACATTCATAATAGTGCAACCTATTGCAATATGTGCATATTTTGTATTATTAAAAACTTGAATAATACAAAATATGCACATATATAAACATAAGTCAAAATTTCTGATTCGTGGGGGGCGGAGCCAGCAACCAACCGAAGCAGACGCACATCTACTGAGCTCCGCCAACATAAGCCTGAAAACGCAATTTATTGCCCCAAAACCCACCAACTCCGACCCATACCGTGATATCACGAGATGGGGAAGAAAACTAAGCATCAAGTAGCCGCGAAAACGGCGGGCGCCCGCGACATAGGAGACCTTTTCCTCCGCCCTGTGAAGGCCGCAGCGCAACCCGCACCTAACTATAATGGCGACGCGACCTCGGCCTCATCGGGAGAGCAGGCGCTGGACGAACTGGACGAGTTTCCCAGCACAGGGGGCTTGCACAATACCTCCTCGGACGAGGACAATGACCTACCGTCTACAAAGGGAGACATCAAAGCCCTCCTATGTAATATTCGCACACTATTTGCCGCAGATGTGGCGACCCTGAGAGGAGAAATACAAATGGTGGAAGGCCGGGTCAAGAAAACGGAGGAAACAACACACGACCTCACCGCTAGATGCACTCAATTAGAGGCCCAAAACGCAGACCTACTACACAGTCAAGTCCTACTTGCCACCCGCGTGGACGAGATGGAGGACCGAAATAGAAGCAGGAATATAAAGATCCGGGGGATCCCCGAGGCGGTGACCCAGGACGACCTACCACAATTTATCGGGAGACTCCTATCCTCCCTACTCCCGCCACAACAGGCGAGAACAATTGGGATTGACGGCATATACCGCATCCCGAGAACGGCCAGAACCCTAACGGATACCCCAAGGGATGTTATCCTGCAACTGCAGACGAGAGCGGCCCAACTAACCCTCATGGCAGCGGTAAGAGGAAAAGACACTTACCCCTTTGAAACGGCCAATCTGTCCCTCTTCCGAGACCTGTCCCTCTTTGGAGAGGCCTCCTTAAACCCCTGACTGCTGCACTCCGCCGGAAAGCAATACCATACCGCTGGGCATCGCCCAGGAGCCTACTAATTACGCACGAAGGCGCAACGACCCGGGTGACCGACCCCTCTGAAATGGAATCGGTAATGACTGCACTGGGCCTGTCACCACAACGAGAACCCGCCGCCCCAGCCCGAAGACAGCAAACCCCACACACATGGGACATAGCGAACGTTAGGCCATTTCAGCTGGCAGGCCCCACCGCCTCATCCTCACCGGCCTTCAAGGCACAACGGGCAAACCGGAACCCAACAGGCACCTAATACCCTGAGAAGGAGATAGGTTCTCAGCAAGAACTTAACAATGAACTAACAGGTACATTGCCAGCTCATGGACTTCTGTGCCTTGACAACCTACCATTGACAGACATAGGGTGCGCAACCCCGCATGAGAGACACAAATCCCTTGCTATAAGGCATGTACTCGCCGCTGCAAAGATTGGCGATCAGACCATACGGCAAGCAACATCCTCCTTAGAACATTTTTGGAATCCCTCTATGTGTTCTCTCCTGGTTTTTGTTTTTTGTCCCTAATCATAGCCTAGCCAGCAACTTACACTTTAAGCTTAATTTAATTTCAAATGTTTAATGCCTTGACAAGTTAGTGCTGGGGTACAATCAAGTTCTTCTGTTTACATGCCTGCTACGTTACTGCAAAATGCTAGATATCTAACGCACATAGCCAAGTAGTGGCAACTGTAACGCATTAACAATGTGAGACTGACCGGACACCAAGACATGATGCCTAGTTACCCTACCTGCGCTCACTGCGCTAGGAATACCTCCCTAGGAGGCATATATCTCACACTACACGACCCACACGTATTCCCCAAGCTAAACCCGCCCATGGGACGAGTATCCAGCGGACACCAAAACATAGAACCAACCTCAGCTTAACAAAGCACTATTTTTCTTACATACATATATAACGTTAATGCCTGCCTATCAAGTACGCCTGACAGTCACCTGTTACCTTCTCGCTGACAGATATCGCTTTGCTTTGGTTCGGGTAGCGGAACACTGCTCCTAGCGACATAACACATAGCTGAATCACAACACTATAGAGAGAACTATGCCCGGAGTGAACAGAAAATGTATACACACCACAGGCAGGCTATGGAAAGGTTAAATGGTGTACGACACCCCCCAGCTTGAACACACATAATTAATCTGTGAGGCACCCCCCCCTCAACCAACTACTGCTACTAAGATATCTAAGCCTCTATTTTGGCTGTATTAATCTGCCTTTATAACAAATATGTACTACGTTCTTTTCTTTTATGCGTTGATACCCGTTTTTGCTATCTCCCTCTATAATACCTAATAACACCGCAGTGAGAACTGTTACCAATAATGCAGCCAGAGATCTACCACCCCGGTTACAGACCTACTTATAGCAGTATATATATGTAAATAATAACTGGTGAGCTGCTGATAGTATCCAGACGTTCCTAACCATAGGCAGTTAAACCAGCGACAGGCATACCGTATGCCCATTAAAATAGGAATCGAAAGCTTCCGGTATAATAAAACCCCATGAGCTTACACTCGTAAGTGGTTGCCACTCTTACACGCCAGCGAACTACTGACAGCAAAACCAGACCGGTATGACTTCCTACTTAGTCTAGCCGCTACAGGACTGGACATCGTGTTTCTCCTTATTTCACCTAAAATACCTGTTTGTTTATTGCATAGACACTTCAACCTAGCTTGAGTTCTAATATTAAACCATAATGAAAAATGTGCAGCAGCTTTAACGAATGCCATGCTATAACGTATGTTGATAAGTGAATGTATGTGGTTGTGGCATTCTATACGTGTTTGTAAATCCTTTGCACAACAAAAATAAAGAATTTAAAAAAAAATAAAATTCTGATTCGTCCACCAAAGAACACTTCAGAAACTTTTGACAGTTTTAATATCTTTGTCAGCTTAAACATTTAACACATTTTCCATTTTCAGATCAATCCAAAAACACTGCATAACCTTTGAAATTTTTTTTTAAAAAGAGATCTTTTTTTTTTTTTGCCAGTGGCCTAAAAGAGTGTATTAAGTTTTGACTGTTTATCGCTCTAGCAATTTTTTTTCAATGACCTTCCACACACAAGCAGATGAGGCTCTGTGGCGCAATGTATAGAGCATTGGACTTCTAGTGTATTGAAGGCATTCAAAGGTTGTGGATTCGAATCCCACCAGAGTCATGTTTTGCTAACAAGGCAGACAAACCTTTGTAAGAAATACTCCTTCAAGACTACAACATGAAAAACAATCTTAACAAATCTCTAACATAGGTGGTTAACTAGATGCATTCAGAAGGGATCTTAGAATAAGAAGTTAAGAAAGTTGAATAAATATTACCAACAATTAAATTTAACCCCTTAAGGACACATGACATGTGTGACATGTCATGATTCCCTTTTATTCCAGAAGTTTGGTCCTTAAGGGGTTAAAATATACGGACTTTCTTTGTAATAGACGAACAGCATTAGGAGCTGTTTCATCTATCCATTAATAATATTGAATGAAAAATCCCTGGAGAACACCAGGGGGAGATGAATCTTTACTATGAGGTTACCTTGGACTCGTCTATGGAACTCACGGAAGTGTACGTTGAAATGCACAGTAGTGCGTGTCGAAACGAACTTCCAACTCTTACTATCAGAGAGTTGCGAGCAGGTGGGAGAAGGGAGCTTGGAAATTATAACCAAGGATCAATGGACTAATAGATAGTAGAGAAAAAGAAGACACCCATGAGTCCACTAATGAACTTTAGGGACTAGAGCTATTTAAGAGGACTTAAGAGTAGGAGGTATTAGGCTGTTTTTTTGGAGCATGACTATTGTCAATGTTTTTACAAACACGGTCCTTAAGGAAAACCCAATATTGGGATGAAATGCATAGGACCAATTGTTTTATTATTATTTTATCTGTTATTGCAGAATAAAAGCTGTTTAAAGTTTGCCTACCTTTTACCACATAGACCTGTGAGCTTAACTTCTGTAACTGGAAAAGTATTTGAAAGGTTATTAAGGGATAATATTCAAGAAGTCCTTGAAGAGAACATGGTTATCAGCAAGAATCAGCATGGTTTTATGAAGCACAGGTCATGTCAAACTAACTTGATTGCATTCTACAGAGAAGTAAGTAGAAGTATAGGGTGTTGCAGTGGATGTGATCTATTTGGATTTTGCCAAGGCATTTGATACAGCTCCACACAATAGATTAGTGTTCACACTCAAAGAAATCTGTCTAGATGAAAATGCTTGTTCTTGGGTAGAACATTGGCTTAAAAATAGAGTACAAAGAGTTGTCATTAATGGTAAATTTTCAAGATGGAAAGAGGTGGCAATTGGTGTCCCTCAGGGTTCTGTTCTGGGAACCCTTCTATTTAACATATTTATAAACGATCTTGAAAAAAGCATTGAACGTCATGTTTCAGTGTTTGCAGATGACACAAAACTCTGTAAAATAATATTATGTAAGCAAGATATTACTTTGCTGCAGAGGGATTTATATAGACTGGGGGACTGGGCACTCAAATGGCAGATGAAATTTAATGTTGAAAAATGCAAAGTTATGTACTTTGACGTAAAGAATACACAAGCAACGGATACCCTTAGTGGAAGCGAATTAGGGATAACAACACACGAAAAGGACTTGGGAATTGTTATAGACAGCAAACTAGGCAAAACTATGAGGTCATGCGTTTAGACGGGAAGAAAGAAGATTTTGTCTATGGCAAAGGAAAGGTTTTTTTACTGTAAGAACAATAATTATGTGGAATTCTCTGCCTGAAGAAGTGGTTTTATCAGAGTCCATACAGATGTTCAAACAGCTACTAGATGCATACTTGCAAAAACAGAATATTCAAGTATACAATCATTCAATGTATATAATCATTCAATGTGGGTTAATAACTGCTTGATCCAAGGATAAATCTGACTGCCATTCGGGGGTCAGGAAGGAATTTTTTTTCCTAGCTTGTTGCAAACTGTTTTTTTTTTTGCCTTCTTTTGGATCAACAGCAAAAAACAAATGTGAGGAAGGCTGAACTTGATGGACGCAAGTCTCTTTTCCGCTATGTAACTATGTAACATAATGGTGGGTTTAAAACAAAATTTGGACATATGGTGTAAGTGAATCCCCTTTTTGGTTTGTTAAGATAGGTGATCTTAATTAGCCTTATAAAATTTGAGCTATCTTTTTTTTTCTGTGTGTGCGGTTTTCCAATCTTTATTTTGTATTTATTTTGGTCTTCATGGCATAGAAATGTATGTTCTGGGTGTGACACTGTGGCAAAAGTGTCCTCGCCACTGGTTTTTGGCGGGGCCTGTTTGCCAGCCTCTTGCCCCAGGACTATGGCCCCTGGGGGTATTGCCCTTTGGAAATGTTATTTGGGCATATTGGATTGTAACACACTTTTTCTGCCCCTTTAATTCCATGAGAAAATGTGCCTCTTCCCCTCACCCTTTTTCCTGTCTATTGTTTCTCCAGCAGGGCGTTGTCCCAGGGACACTGCCAGACCAGTTTAAACTGGTTGCTTTGTCCCTCCTCAATCTCTCATCAGCCCTTGCTAAACTTTAACCCCATGGCGATTTTATTCTGTTCGTGGAATCTGAGCGCTGTTCGGATATATTGAGCTCTCGGATCCAAGCTAGCTGGGGATAGGTGGGGGATATGTTCAGTATAACAGTAATTATGTATTTTTATTAGTGATGTCGCAAACATCAAATTTTCCGTTTGCGAACGGCGAACGCGAACTTCCGCAAATGTTCGCAAACGGGAGAACCCGGCGAACCGCCATAGACTTCAATAGGCAAGCGAATTTTAAAACCCACAGTGACTTTTTCTGGCCACAATAGTGATGGAAAAGTTGTTTCAAGGGGATTAACACCTGGACTGTGGCATGCCGGAGGGGGATCCATGGCAAAACTCCCATGGAAAATTACATAGTTGATGCAGAGTCTGGTTTTAATCCATAAAGGGCATGAATCACCTAACATTCCTAAATTGTTTGGAATAAGGTGCTTTAAAACATCAGGTATGATGTTGTATCGATCAGGTAGTGTAAGGGTTACGCCCTCTTCACAGTGACAGATCAAACTCCCCGTTTAACGCACCGCAAACAACCGCAAACAGTCCATTTGCACAACCGCAAACTCCCCATTTGCACAAGGTTGGATACCAAGCTAGCCATGTCCCGTTCCTTGTCCTCACTGATGTTATTGAAGGTCTCTTCCTCCACCCAGCCACGTACAAAACCAAGGGTCCCCGAAAGGTGATAACAAGCCCCCTGTATTTTTTTTTAATGTACACTACTGTGACACCAGATATGAGTTGCACTGGTGTGACACTGTGCCCTGGCAGGCCCTGAAACGCCCACGTGTGAAGGAAACTGACTGCTATTATATTACAGTCAAAAAAAAGCTATTGTGCCCCCAAAACTTTGTGTGTGGGGGTGCTGGAATGACGTGGGCCAATGGGAGCCTGATCAACTTTTATGTATAATAAACACAGGTTACTGGCTATTGGAAGATAATGTATAATAAGCACAGGTTACTGGCTATGGGGGGATAATGTATAATAAACACAGGTTACTGGCTATTGGAAGATAATGTATAATAAGCACAGGTTACTGGCTATGGGGGGATAATGTATAATAAACACAGGTTACTGGCTATGGGAGGATAATGTATAATAAGCACAGGTTACTGGCTATGGGAGGATAATGTATAATAAGCACAGGTTACTGGCTATGGGGGGGATAATGTATAATAAACACAGGTTACTGGCTATGGGGGGTAATGTATAATAAGCACAGGTTACTGGCTATGGGAGGATAATGTATAATAAACACAGGTTACTGGCTATGGGGAGGATAATGTATAATAAACACAGGTTACTGGCTATGGGAGGGATAATGTATAATAAACACAGGTTACTGACTATGGGAGGGATACTGTATAATAAACACAGGTTACTGGCTATGGGAGGGATAATGTATAATAAACACAGGCTACTGGCCATGGGGGGATAATGTATAATGAACACAGGTTACTGGCTATGGGGATAATGTATAATAAGCACAGGTTACTGGCTATGGGGGGATAATGTATAATAAACACAGGTTACTGGCTATGGGGGATAATGAATAATAAGCACAGGTTACTGGCTATGGGAGGATAATGTATAATAAACACAGGTTACTGGCTATGGGAGGGATAATGTATAATAAACACAGGTTACTGGCTATGGGGGGGATAATGTATAATAAACACAGGTTACTGGCTATGGGAGGATAATGTATAATAAACACAGGTTACTGGCTATGGGAGGATAATGTATAATGAGCACAGGTTACTGGCTATGGGGAGGATAATGTATAATAAACACAGGTTACTGGCTATGAGGGGGATAATGTATAATAAACACAGGTTACTGGCTATGGGAGGATAATGTATAATAAACACAGGTTACTGGCTATGGGAGGATAATGTATAATGAGCACAGGTTACTGGCTATGGGGGGATAACGTATAATAAGCACAGGTTACTGGCTATGGGAGGATAATGTATGATAAACACAGGTTACTGGCTATGAGAGGATAATGTATGATAAACACAGGTTACTGGCTATGGGAGGGATAATGTATAATAAACACAGGTTACTGGCTATGGGAGGGATAATGTATAATAAACACAGGTTACTGGCTATGTGGGGAGATAATATATAATAAACACAGGTTACTGGCTATGGGGGAGATAATGTATAATAAGCATAGGTTATTGGCTATGGGGGGGGATAATGTATAATAAACACAGGTTACTGGCTATGGGAGGATAATGTATAATAAACACAGGTTACTGGCTATGGGAGGATAATGTATAATAAACACAGGTTACTGGCTATGGGGAGGATAATGTATAATAAACACAGGTTACTGGCTATGGGGAGGACAATGTATAATAAATACAGGTTACTGGCTATGGGAGGATAATGTATAATAAACACAGGTTACTGGCTATGGGAGGATAATGTATAATAAACACAGGTTACTGGCTATGGGGAGGATAATGTATAATAAACACAGGTTACTGGTTGTGGGGGGATAATGTCCAATAAACACAGGTTACTGGTTGTGGGGGGATAATGTATAATAAACACAGGTTACTGGCTATGGGGGAGATAATGTATAATACGCACAGGTTACTGGCTATGGGGGGAGATAATGTATAATAAGCACAGGTTACTGGCTATGGGAGGATAATGTATAATAAACACAGGTTACTGGCTATGGGAGGATAATGTATAATAAACACAGGTTAGTGGCTATGGGGGATAATGTATAATAAACGCAGGTTACTGGTTATGGAGGATAATGTATAATAAAGACAAACACACAAAAAAAATAATACAAAAAAAAAATGAATGCAGCTTCAGAATTAATCTAAATTGTATGCGGTCTAGGAGGTGGGAGGATCTGGGAGGGAAGATCTGCTGCTGATTGGCTGGAATGTGTCGGCTGACTGTGAGGTACAGGGTCAAAGTTTACTCAATGATGACAAATAGGGGGCGAACCGAACATCGCATATGTTCGCTGTCCGTGGCGAACGCGAACATGCTATGTACGCCAGGAACTATTCGCCTGCGAACCGTTCGGGACATCACTAATTTTTATGTATTTTTACTGTTGTTGTAAATGGAGATATTCCCTGTACCTGGAGATAATTAAGTTACCACACCCACTTAAGCCAGTTATCTCCAGGATAGAGAAGATAGACTGGCTGCACAAATATGCAGGAGAAGATAGACAGGCTGCACTAAATCTGTGGAACTGTTTTGGGCAGGAAAGCCATGCTTGCAGTTGGCAAAGAGGACTTCCACCTATCTTTTGAACCACTGGACCAAATTGTTTGATTTTTTAATATGTTTGTATACTGATTATGCTGGTTCAGAATATTTTATGGAAATTGCATGTATGGTTTGGAAGTTATGAATATTGTGTAAAACTGTAAATTTTCCGGCCTGTGATAATTAAGATGGCCTATTGTGTTGAGATAATTGTATCACAGGCAGAGGGGAGAGTTTGTGTGTTTTAGCTGGGAGTTTCTGACTGTACTGTACGTTGTTGATTGGCTGTTCCACAAGGGCTACGTGGTTGGCAACCTTGTGGAGAAATGTGTGCAAAAGAAGCAATAAAGCCCCAGCTCAGTCTGTTCCTGCTTACACTCCAAAACTGTGTGTCGTCCTGTTATTGGAGGGAAAGACGATTTGCTCCTGTGTCTGCTGTTCCAGCTTGCAGGAGATTTAAGGGAAGAAGGCTTGCTCCTGTGTCTGCTGTTCCAGCTTACAGGAGATTCACCAGGGAAAGTCCTTGTAAGGACTAGAGCTAATTCCCCATTCGGTTCCAGAGTTCCCAGGACTGAGTGTCATCCAGTGCCTGGAGGTGTCTGGTGGAGTACTTGGAGCCCTCAGGAAGTGCTAGGACCATCCATCAACGGAGGTACCCAGTCGGGGTGCCAGGTGATCCGTTACAGACCCCAATTCCACTTTTTTTCTGTGGAATCTATTGGGCTCTTTTAAGTAGCCTTGTAACATTTTTTGTGTGTGCATGTTTCCCTAATCTGTATTTTGTTTGTGTATCTATGTCAGTATGTGTGTGGCAGTGAATGTGTAAATGTCCATATATCCCAGCATTCAAATACCAACACAAATACACACCTGCATTCAACCGGCAACACTACACACAAATGCTCATCTACATTAAAATGCCAACACTACACACAACTGCATTTGAATGCCAAAACTTAATACAAACGCACCACTGCATTCAAACGGCCAACCTGCAAGGATGGGAAAATGATAGAGCTCCAGCTAGCAAAGCATTGTGGGAGTTGCACAGCAGTTAAGTATCTACCTTTTGGCAATCCTTTCACTAGAGGGAGTCTCAAAAAATGTCATGCAATAGGCTCCTCTCTACATTAGTTCTGCCACTGTGTCACTCCCTAATGATGATCATGCACTGGCAACAAAATCAATGTGTCTGTTTCACTGGCAGGTTCCTCCTGCTTAGGGAAGTATTTTCTTCTCTTCACTAGATGCATTATTTAGGACTATAATTGTAGGTGAATCTCTGTAATCCACTTACTCTCTCCATTACCTGGTTTATTCAAGCTTTTTTCTAATCCCACTGTATATTTATGGTTATAGAAATATTTATAGTCAGGGAAGGATTGGCCACTATTGGCCTGAGGGCAAGTGCAATGAATGGCTTTTTTTTGTACAGAACCTGGATCTGTGTGTATTTGGCCTTACTCATGTGTAGTATGCACAATATGGTTTTGACAGATAAAAGACTGCTGGAGTTTTGAAGTGTGATGTCATAAGCCGTATATATCTATGTGACAGTCTCTATCAGTATAGCATGCAAACCATTCATAGAGAATTCACAAACATCTGCGCATGTTTAAGAGATACAGACTTTCTGCGATTCCATTGCAACCAATGTGAGTTATGAATATGATGAGCCCTGCCTTACATGATTCTATGTTGAGTTATAAACCGTTCCTGGGACATACTCATCATCTTCAGTTTCCTGATATATATCCTAGTGTGCCACTCCAGGCCTAGAGAACAGGCTACCAACCCATGCATGTTTCATGACTTTTATCTACAAGACAAAATGGTGCTTTGAGGCTGCAGCCCACAACCCCTGTATGCTAGTGGCCCAAGATGCAAGATGCAATTTCTCCACTTGCAGCCCTAACTACCACATATTAGTTGGGGTGGTGAATTGTGTTTCCCAGCAGTTGTGCAGCTGCACCAAAATAGTCTGCCAGGCTAATTCATCATCAATTTAAGTTATTGGCATAACAATTAATGTATTTGCGTATTCATATCTCTGTCCTTTATCTATTTTTAAATGCATCTACATTGTTTTGCATTTGCTTATATTGAATATCATTCATATTTGACTATTTTGTAAGTGTAGCTGTTGAGAACATTATGTTGTTGATTTGTTCTTAATAAATCTGTGTGTTCGACCATCAATCCAACCAGGGCCGTCTTTAACAAGGGGCAAAAGGGGCAGCTGCCCCTTGAACTCGCAACAGTTTCATTAGGGGCCCGTGGCTCTTTAATATTTCACCAGGTCCCTTCATCATATTTCCACGCGAGCCGCTGCCGGGCACTTCTCACAGTGATCCCCCACATGTGATCCCCCCATACGGCCGCAGCCAGGCCCCTGTGTCTTGGTTAACCCATGGCCTGCTGGGAGAATGTGAGTTAACTTACTCCAGGGCAGCTAACAGAAAGCTGCATGGGGAGGAGGAGGAAGAGGCAGAGACACACACGAGGAGAGATACTGAGGAAGCCTGGTGCCTCAAACTCCCATCACCTTATGTCAGCCAGCTCCCAGGGAAGCCATCCTTCTGCCTGTAGCAAAAGTAAGAAAACGTAAATTGCTATTTAAATATGTATGTACCTGTGTGTCAGAGTGTAAATGTACCTGTGTGTCTGTATACCCGTGTGTCTGTGTTTGTGTATCTGTGTCAGAGTGTATGCGTATCTGTGTGAATATGTACCTGTGTGTCAGAGTGTATGTGTACGTGTGTGTCTGTGTTTGTGTATTTGTGTCAGAATGTATGTGTACCTGTGTGCATATGTACCTGTGTGTCAGAGTGTATGTGTACTTGTGTATCTGTACCTGTGTGTATGTGTTTGTGTACCTGTGTGTCTGTGAACTTGTATTAGTGTGTATGTGTACCTCTGTGTCCCTATACTTCTGTTAGTGCATATTTGTATCTACGTGTTAGTGTGTTTTTGCTTCTCTGTGTTTCTGAGTGTGTGCATATAGCAGTGAATATACTCCTGCATGTTCGCCTGTGTGCATCTGAGTGTTTGTGCATATCTGTGTCAGTGTGTCTAAGTGTGTATATGTGTTTGGCAATACATACACAATTCATTCCAAAGCCCACACTGCACCCTCCACACATTGCTGCCCCCTTTACTCTACAAATGTCACATAACCCCACAATCCTGTCACACTTACCTTCTCTCGCTCTGCCACACTCTATCACATAATACTGTCTCACTCACCTTCTCACCACTCCTCAGCCCTGTCACACACATCCTCCAGCACTCTGTCACACTCACCTCTTTCACCCTGCCACACACACCCTGTCACATTAATCTCCTCTTATTGTGTCATGCTCACCTTCCCTCGCCCTGTCACACTTCCTCATCCAACCATAAAACATTCACCCAAACCCTGTAACACTCACCCCGCACCCTGTTATGCTCACCGCCCAACGCTCATTCACCCCTCTGGCCCTGGCATACTTAGGAGGGCGGGGTTCAGGGGGCCCAAGCAAATTCTTGCCCAGGGTCCAATCAATACTAAGATGGCCCTGCATCTAACATCAGATAATACCTCGCTGTATTGTTACTCACTGGTCCATTCAGCCTAAATAATATTTCAATATGCCTAGAGACCAGGGATGGCATGTATGTCAAAGTATGTTCCTGCTGTGTTAGGACTGTAAACACTGCCTTTTGAGAGAATACGCAGTGTTTGCATTAATTCCTAGTAATAACTAGAGGCAGTCACTCAGACGGCCGCCAAAGGTGCTTCCTAGTCCACTGCTGCTCAGTGTGCAGCACTGGTGATCAACGTCTACTTGTGAATGTTCCCCATAAATATATATTGATTCAATGCATCTCTATGAGGAGATGCTGATTGGCGCTATTAATTCTTATTCAATATCACTGAACTTGTTCAAAACTGCTGTAAGTTATAAATACATAGGTGAACTAGTTTTCTTTTGTAAACACACATATATAGCATATTGAACCATACCACACTATGGCTACCAGGGCCAGACTGGGAAAAAAATTCGGCCCTGGGCATTTTGTAATCACAGTGGCGCAGTGAAAAAGGGGCAGGGCCAGAGGGGATGTGTTTTGTCATCACCAATGACAAGCATGCCCCCTCTCAAAGTGAGCAGGTTGGTTCAATGCTTCTCCAGGGCAGACCATGCGCAGAGCTCTGCTGAAGAGCTTTAGCATGAGATAAAATCTCTGTATTTGCTTGTAACTTGTCTCTGGTGTCTCCATAAGTGTAATACCAGGAAACAATAGCACCAGGAAAGAGTATTGTGCATGTGTTTAGAACCTGCTTGTGGGTTTGCGTGTGTGTAGAGTGAGTTGATTGTGGTGTGGTGTTGTGTAAATAAGTTGGTTTCAGTTGTGTTGTTTGTGGTGTTATATGTGTGGCTAGAGGCCGTAGAGAGTGTGTATAAGGAATGTCATGAGTGTGTGCATATGGCTGTACTGTGTGTGTGTGTGTGTGTGTGTGTGTGTAGTTGATGCAGTGTGTGTAGAGGTTGTAGAGAGTGTGTGTTTTGGGAATGTAGTATGTGTTTGCTTATTAGAGATCTAGTGTGTGCATTGGGGATCCAGAGTATGTATGTCAGGAATGTAGTGTGGGAAGGTGGTGCAGTGAGTGTGTGTAGGGGATATAGCGTGTGTTTGAAGGACCCAGAGCGTAAGTAGGAAATGTAGTGTTTGTGTGTGTGTGTGTATAGATGATTCAGAGTGTATATTGGGATATAGTATGTGTAGATGATCCAAAGTTGTGTGAGGAATATAGTGTGTTTCTGGAATGGAATGTATGTCTGAGGGGTGCAATGCGTTGGGGGGTGTTGTGTGTGTGTGTGTGTGTGTGTGTGTGTGTGTGCGTTTTGGGTGCTGTATGTGGGGAGTGCTGTGTGTGTATTGCAGTGTGTGTGTGAGGAGTGTTGTGTGTGAGGGGTGCTGTGTGTGCCATGTGTGTGAGGGGTGCTGTGTGTGGGAGCTGTATGTGAGGATACTGTGTGTATGTGAGGGGCACTGTGTGTGAGTGGGGGGTGCTGTGTGTGAGGGTGTTGTGTGTGGGGGTGCTGTGTGTATATGTAAGGGGTATTGTGTGGGGGGGTGTATGTGTGAGGGGTGCAATGTGTGAGGGTACTGTGTGGGTGGGGGTTGCTGTGTGTGTGTATGTTATGGGTGATGTGTGTGAGGGTACTGTGTGGGAGGGTGCTGTGTGTGTGGGAGTGGTGCTGTGTGTGAGGGCACTGTGTATGGGGGTGCTGTGTGTGAGGGTGCTGTGTGTGTGAGGGTGCTGTATGTGTGTATATATGTGAGGGGTGCTGTGTGTTAAGGTGCTCTGTGTTTGTATGTGAGGGGTGCTGTGTGTGGGTGTACTGTGTGTGGGGGGGAGTTGCTGTCTCTGAGAGTACTGTGTGTAAGGGGTGCTGTGTGGTAGGAATGCTGCCTGTGTGTATGTGAGAGGTGCTGTGTGTGAGGGTACTGTGTGTGGGGGGGTTGCTATGTGTTGGGATGCTGTGTGTAAGTGGGTGCTGATCTCCCCACTGGTCCATGAAGGCACACAGCAGGGCCGGCGCTCTGAGAGTGGCTCTGCATGTGGCTCTGTTGATCTCCTCTTCCGGCCTTGGCCCATGACCATCGTGGCCCTCTGGGCATTTGCCAGTCCATATGCTTGATGGCCAGTCCAGGCCTGGTAGCAACATTCATGCAGAATCTAAATATTTAAATTTAAAAGAGAGAATATACTTCCAAATTACACCCTTTGCTAAAGGAGTAGACTGCTAATCCTTAGGGTGTTTGTCAAATCTCTACATACATAAAGATGTTTTGAGAATAGCAATGGGATAGCAAAGACTGTGTAAATAAGGAGCCACTTGGTATAAAGCCAAATGTGTACTCACATTAGGGAAATAAACAGTTCATTGCAAGATAACTGGAAAGCAAGGATTCTGAATGTCGTAGGTCTGTAATAGCTCTCCTGAGCATTAAACAATGATCACAAAAGGAAAGAAAAATAGTGCATCTATAATGTAGGGGTTAAGACCATATTTTGTTTTCAATAAAATTTACGGTACCTAAAATCTACTATAAAAATGAAACAAGAGAGAAAGGAGAGTCTGTCACTCAAAATAGTAGAAATAACTATATGTGGTGAAGTAGGTAAAGCAGTTAAAAATAATACTTTAATAATACAAAAAAATGTAGAAAATAGGTACAAACATAAAGATAATCAAAATAGCCCAAACTATTGCTAACGGTCTGGTATAGAGTAAATGACCGTAGTCACATAGAAGGGACAGACACAAACGTAATCACAATAACCCTAACTGTTGTTGACGGTCTAGTATGGAATAAACGACCGTAGTTACATAGAAGGGAAAAACAAAAAAGAGATGATACAAATTCATCAATACCTAGAGGAATAAGTTGGAAAAATGTGTGCTGAATATAGCCACAGTAATAGCCTCAAGGTCTATCTGCGCAAATAGAGTGTTTCCAAACTTTGTATCGATCTCAAATTACTGTTAAGATACTGGCAGTCTTCAATGTGCTCACGTGACTTCGAGTGTCACAATATGAGGCAGGTGAAATAGTAAACCTGCACCAGAACTATGAGGCAGCAGACCGGTTTATCTCATATAACCTAAAAGTATGTCTGCGCAACAAAAATGTATCATAGCAATGTGTCACTATAAAGTAACTAATGACACACAGACAGAAAACAGTATATTCATGAGATTAAGAGTGGAACAATATATGGCAGGTAGAATAGTGAACCTGTACCATAAACTTTAAGGCAGCAGATAGGATGGTCTGATCCAAAAGATCAGTCACTCTAGTTAGGAGTAGTGAGTATTAATGTAACTTGTAAGTTAACCTTAACTCGCAAAAGTGCACAATCCGCACTATAAGTTACTAGTAGTCTGGAAATATATCGACATAAAACTCCCTTCAGCTATCTCCTCTTATGATACTAGGGATGGGGGCTGCAATCATCAATACCCGTAGTCCCCATTTAAACAAATTAACCTGACACCAATGAAAAGGTTAAAGAGTGAGAAATAGATGGAATAGTGCCTTCATGGGCACTAGATATAGAGGAAAGCGTATGAAAGAGAGGTATTAGAGTAAGGTAGCTCGAAAAACATATGTGGTTATATGTTAAATCCTGTATGTTAGAAGCTAACGATCAGGATCAGTACCATGATCAGTAGCCGGCTAAGCACTCAGGCTGAGGATGGCTGTCAGCCGTCAGCAGTGCAGAGAAGTACCCGGGAGGCCAAATGAGAATGCCCGTAACACCCGAGGAACAGTAGTAGAAATTAGAAATAACTTCTCAGCGCTGGATGATTAGTAGCGAGAGGAGCCGGGAATGTATCACTATCGTGTAAGTGATGCACTGTAGAACACCCGACGCGCGTTTTCGCCTGGATTAGAGGCTCATCAAGGGGAACTACCACGCGGGCTGTAAAGGTTTAAAAAGCCCGCCCGCGCGGCTGATTGGCTGTGTCCGAGTCCAGGGGGAGGAGACTCCGAACACCGGTACGGTGGCCGAAAGGGTACTTAAAAGTAGAGAGTATACAACGATAACTATGATCCCCTAAATAGAAGATTAGTCCAATAGCTGAGGCTGATCTGGATGACTGGGTTATCCATAAAAGATAAATATCATGTCACAGGTGCTAATTGAAACAAGAGAACGAGATGTAACCGAATCATAAGTAAAAGGGGAAATCATAGAAACCTTTTGTATAAGTGATACATAATATCATGTACACCCTAAAAATATATACAGGAAGCGTAACTGAAGGTATACAGTATTTGTGCCAATCTTGGAGGCAATGTATTAGTTGAAGATATAGCTGGAACATAGACACTAAAGAATAAGCCCAAAGGGCGATGATCATACATAGTGATAATAAGAACATACCCTGAAGGGATGATAGGTTAATGTATGAATGCAGTGTAATTAAATTCCTCATTTAGACCGAGAGGAGCCAAGGTCTTAAATGAAAAAATCCATTGAGATTCTTTTTGTAGGAGGGACTTATTAAAGTCACCCTTCCTCGGACTGGGAAGTAATTTCTCAATTGCTTGAAATTTAAGACAGTCGGATTTGCCAGCATGGAAGTTCTGGACATGTCTTGCCACTGGGGTAGGTGTTGTGGTGTTATTAGTAGACGCTATATGTTGTAAGATTCTGCGTCTGAACTGTTGATAAGTTTTTCCAATGTATTGGATACCACAGTCGCATGTGATTAAGTAGATGATTCTAGTGGTGCTACAGTTCACCAGGGCGTTTGTGGTCACAGTGATGTGAGTTTGTGTAGAGGTAGTTGACTTAGAAGGTAGTATGAAAGGGTAGGCCTTGCAGTGACCGCATCTGTAGGTGCCCTTGATGTCCGATAGCCAGTTAGTAGCGTTTGAGGGAGATGATAAATAACTGTGAACCAGTTGGTCATGCAGATTACGAGGTCTACGTGCTGTCACAGAAGGATAATCGGTACTATAAAAATGGATATCTATTTGTGCCTATTTTCTTTTACGTTGGTGCAGATAAATAGTTTGTAATAACAATCAAAAATCTTTCTCCACCCTGCATCACCAATTAACCAGACAATATTTCTTTACCAGAGCAACTGAAATATTAATATGCATAATATAAAAGTTTGATTGCAGCTTTACAGTCTTCACACAGGCTTTACAGTCAATCTGGAAATCAATCTGCATTTAACAAAAGAAAAGTATTTACTATTACCTATGCCTAATATTGTGCTCTTATATGTTCGCAAAACTTGCGAATGGCAAAAAAATACTTTTGGCCAGACCACATCGCTCAAAAATAAAAAGCATTTTGGGATGGCCGAATTTCGAAATAGCCTGCAACAGTCTTATTTGAGTGATTAAAGTTCAATTCACAGAGACGAAGTTTTAAGCAGGCAGCATACTCTCTTTCTCATTCTAATAGCTTGGTGGCACAACTGGATTATGCATATGGTAGTATAGGCGAGCCCTGTCTTGGTTCCTGCTCCTGGTTTGGCGGTAAGAGGGCCCTCTTCGAGCCAGCAGGGATATCAAAAGATCTCCATGCTCGGCCCTGTGTCCCCTCACCTGCTTGGGAGCCAATGATAAAATGAGCACTCGGAAAGCAACTGGTTCAATCAATGCTTCTCTACAAAACACTCACAAGCCCTAATTAGTAAGGAACTAGTTTAGAGAACTCTCCTACCCAGTGGTGTACTTACCAAGATCGACCGGGCCCGTCACTCCAGGGGACTCAACCGCAGCTGCGACCATTGCGATCGTGGGCCAGTCGGGGTGTACAGCCATTTCACTTGTAAGAGGCAAGGCCACCTGAAGGCCCCATAAACCCAGGCCCTTGCATGCACACAACAGGAAGCTCTCTGCTGTCCGAATCCCGGCTTTCAGAGCGTTGCCGTGGTAAGCACAGCAACACTCAATCCCACGTGGTGCTTGGACATGTGGGAAGAGCCGGCTGACGTGAAGGCAGGGAGCATCTGCAGGACCACAGGACCACCAGGGAATATGCAGCACCCTACCTGGATACTGGTATGAAACGGGTGGGGAGGGAATACTCCTCAGCCCCCACAGCCCCTATCCTACCAAGCATACACGCTCTCACAAACACAATGCCTCCCTACACATACACACACACACACACACACACACACACACTGCATCTCAACACACACACTGCATCCCTACATACACACACTGCATCCCTACACACACACCATGCTTCCCTTCACACACTAATGCATCTCTACATACACACACAATGCATCCTTACACACACACACACACACACACACACACAATGCATCCCTACACACACACATACACACACACAAACAAACACTGCATCCCTACACACACACAATGCATCATTACATACACACAATGCATTCAAACACACACACATACACACACAATGCATCCCTATAAACACACACACACACACACACACGAACACACACTGCATCCCTACACACATACAATGCATCCCAACACACACACACACACACATAAATGCATCCCTACATATACCCACATACACACACAATATGCATCCCTGACACACACACACAAGGGGGTCTGGGACAGAGGGATTGACACACATGGGGGAGCTGGGACGGAGAGAATGACACACATGGGGGGGAGGAGATTTCTCCCCATCCTTTCTTGTACCTATAGACCTGTTTGCTCTGGTACTTACAATAGTGGATCATTTACATTTTTGTTTTTTTATGTTTTTGATTAGGTTTAATAAAAGGTAGGGCTATTTTTCCCCCTGTTATTATTATTCTTTTCCCTGTATACTTATTCCTTATCACTGTGCTCTCCCCCAGTTTGGTCCCCATTCCTCTGGGCACCCACTGAGATTTGCTTCTACTATTTGGCATATTTAAGGGTTAAGCCCTATTCATTTGAGAGCACAGCTTAGGCGACCACTCTCCTAGATTTAGAGCCTTGATATTGTGGCTCCACCTTTACCCCGTTGGATTCAGGGGTTACCACTCTATCATTATTTGTTCTGTTTAGTAGATAACTTCCTAATTTGGTACCCTTACAAATGTCACATAAGGGTACCAGATTAGGAGCTAAACACAGACAAAAGATCAAAATTAATAAAAACATTTTTTTTAACATGTTAACTGTTTAGTAGATAAACCCCCAATTTGGTATTGTTGTGTGGGATTTCCATATGTCAGGATACCAAATAAGGGATCTATGTGCTAAACAGTACCACAATGAAATATCAATAAATATGGGAATCCCAAATTTGTACATTTTGCTATTACAGTTACTTAGTAATTAATGGATCCAAAATAATTTGTTTCAATTTGTTCTGAGTTTGTTAATTTTTGGGTTGTTTCAGCTTGTATAGAATTTGGAAATTCGGATGCTTCTGAATTGTTAAATTTGTCAAAATGTATCCGAATTTTGATTCAGAATTAAACAATTTGCAAAGTCCACAAAGCACCCTGTCCTATTAGCCCTGCAATTTAAATTTAAAATAAAATATTTAACAAAATGGAACAATATTAAAAAAAGTTCTTGAATTAGTAAACACACTAAAATAAAGATTTGTGAAAATCATCAGTAACCCAGACTCTAAGAAAGAGATTAGCCGTTGCGTGCATTTTTGCAGACTAATAGTGTGTAGTTGTGTATATTAAAGTTGCCTGCTCCTTATTGCTTACTTAGAGAAGCTAAGTACCCACCCTTTAGAGTTGAAGCAGTTGCATAAGAATGAAATAGCGTTCAATCAGGTTCCAGGTGTCTCTAGATGTTTTATATGTGGTTTTAAAATACGTCATTGCTTTTTATTATACCTATCATAGATTTCAGCAAGAGCTATCTGTTACTGTTTATATTAATATTTGACTTTCATTTGCTTTATCGTGTTTGTTTTTGATTAGCTATTTCTAGTCAGTTAATTGTATGAATACAAATATTTACTCTTGTTAGGAAAGTTAATAAAAGCAAAGATAATGTCTTTATTTTAAGAAAGAGGTGTACTTTTATATTCAAGATTTGTGTTTTCAATATTTTGACTTGACTGTCCTGCATTGGGGCCTCTATCTTTAGTCCAGCTAGCATTTTGGGGGAACTGATGGACGAAATGAAAGAATAAAGTCGCCACTGTATGTATTTGTGCAGAACCCGGGATGGAATCAGTGCCATCTTAACAACATTCTGGGCCCCCGGGCAAAGCAGTGCACTTGGACTCTGCCTACACACAACTCACAGGAATAAAAATTTAAATTATAGATAAAATTAAGCTCATATCTATTAGTACCTCCAACAAATGCAATACATACATACAATACTTACACACAGACTGCTGAATACAGTCACACACTGACTGCTGAATACACACACAGTCAGACTGCTAAATACACACAGTCCACTGAATACACAAACACAAACATACACACACTCAGACTGCTGAATACATACACACAGTCCGCTGAATACATAGACACAGACTGCTGAATACATACAGACCTCTGAAAACACACACACTGCTGAATTCACACACAGACTGCTGAGTACACATGCAGACAGAATGCTGAGTACACACACACAGAAGCCTGAATACATACACACACAGTCAACTGAATACACACACACAGTTTGCTGAATGCATACACAGTCTGCTGAATACATTCACACAGTCTGCTAAATACACACACACACACTGCTGAATACATACACAGTCTGCCGAATGCATACACACAGTCTGCCAAATGCATACACACAGTCTGCCGAATACATTCACACAGTCTGCCGAATACATTCACACAGTCTGCTAAATACACATACACAGTCTGCCGAATGCATACACACAGTCTGCCGAATGCATACACACAGTCTGCCGAATACTTTCACACAGTCTGCTGAATACATTCACACAGTCTGCTAAATACACACACACACACACACACACACAAAAACTGCTGAATACACACACACACACTGCTGAATACACACAAACTTCTGTATACACACACATACTGCATTGAAGGGTGCAGTGTATGTGTTTGTGTGTATGGGTGGTGTGTGTGAGGGGTGCTGTGTGTGTCTGAGGGGTGCACTGTGTGTGTGTCTTAGGGGTGGTGTGTGTATCTGAGGGGTGGTGTGTGTGTGTGTGTGTGTGTGTGTGTGTGTGTGTGTGTGTGAGAGAGAGAGAGAGAGAGAGGAGCTGTGTGTGTGTGTGTGTGTGTGTGTGTGTGTGAGGGGTGGTGTGTGTGGGGGGGCTGTTGTGTTTATGAGCAGTGCTATGTGTGAGAGAGGTGCTGTGTGTGAGAGAGGTGCTGTGTGTGTTAAGGTTGAAGTGTGAGAGGAGTGTTGTGTGTGTGGGGGGTGCTGTGTGTGTATGAGGGGTGCACTGTGTGTGTGTCTGAGGGGTGGTGTATGCATGTGTGTGTGAGGTGTGCTGTGTGTGTGTGTGTGTGTGTGTGTGTACGTGGTGCTGTGTGTGAGAGAGGTGCTGTGTGTGTGAGGGTGCTGTGTGTGTGAGGGTGCTGTATGTGTGAGGGTGCTGTATGTGTGAGGGTGCTGTATGTGTGAGGGTGCTGTATGTGTGAGGGGTGCTGGGTTTGTGAGGGGTGCTGGGTTTGTGAGAGGTGCTGTGTGTGGGAGGTTGCTGTGTGTGTGAGGTGTGTTGTGTGTGAGGGGTGCTGTGTATGTATGTGTGTGAGGGGTGGTGTGTGTGGGGGGGGGGTGTTGTGTTTATGAGCGTTGCTATGTGTAAGAGAGGTGCTTTGTGTGAGAGAGGTGCTGTGTGTGTTAAGGTTGCTTTGTGACAGGTGCTGTGTGTGTGAGGAGTGTTGTGTGTGTGTGGGGGGTGCTGTGTGTGTGTGTCTGAGGGATGTTGTATGCATGTGTGTGTGAGGGGTGCACTGTGTGTGTGTGTGTGTGTGTGTGTACGTGGTGCTGTGTGTGAGAGAGGTGCTGTATGTGTGAGGGGTGCTGGGTTTGTGAGAGGTGCTGTGTGTGGGAGGGTGATGTGTGTGTGAGGTGTGTTGTGTGTGAGGGGGTGCTGTGTGTGAGTGTGTATGAGGGGTGCTGTGAGTCTGAGAGGTACTGTTTGATTGAGGAGTGCAGTGTGTGTGAAGGGTGCTGTATGTGGGGAAGGGGGTGCTGAGTGTGTGAGAGGTGCTTTGTGAGGGTGGGAAGACCAGAAGTTCTGCTTTGGACAGGTTCAGTTTAGGGAAATGAACAGACATCAAGTTGGAAATAGCAGAGAGGCAGTCAGAGACACGAGTCATGAGGGGTGGTGAGAAATCAGGGGAGGACAGACACATATGCGTGTCATTCACATAGAAATTATAGTGGAAGCCGAAAGAGCTGATGAGTTTACCAAGGGAGGCAGTGTAGATTGAGAACAATAGTGGACTAAGAACAGACCGTTTTTTTTTTACTCATTACATAAAACCAAATTTTTTTTGCATTTTGCATTTAAAGTTATATTTGTAAACCACATGCATATTACATCTCTTTTCAGAATCATTGCGTGCCATGGCTTCAGAGTTTCTTTGTATTGGCATAGTGAAATGTTTTGCATTTAACAAGGAGGAACGCATAATAACTGACAAATTGCAATGGATTCATCTGCATCTGTTAACTCAAAACCAACAAAAAGGTACATTCACTATGCACCCAAAATAATTATCGAAGTAATCGTATCAATCGTAGTGATAGTATTTATTGCAACACTATAATGTTTGTCAGTCGAATAACAATGTATGATTACAAAGAGCTACCATATTAAAAGCCCTTTTCTTAACTTTGATTTTTCAGCTGTTTAGTAGATAGGGTTGCCATAAGGACGCCAATTAACAAATTAGGGAATTATGTACTAAACAGTGCCCTAATTTGGTATCCTTCAATATGGCAATCTCACGTAAGCGTACCTGCAAAAACTGCTGAAAGAGCAAAATTAAGAAAAAAACTTTTCTTAAAGGGACTCTCCAGTGACAGGAAAACAATCAGTTTTCCTGGCACTGGAGGTCCCCTCTCCCTCCCACCTGCCATCTCCGATTGCTGAAGGGGTGAAAACCCCTTCAGTGACTTACCAGAGGCAGCGACGATGTCCTTCGCGCTTGCTTCTTGGTCCGCCCATGCTCATCCCTGTCCCCACGTCAGCCGGCGGGACACAGCGTGAAGATGTCCAGCGACGCTATAGCACAGAAAACCTGTGCTATGAATCAGGAAGTGCCCTCTAGTGGCTGTCTAGTAGACAGCCACTAGAGGAGTAGACAGCCACTAGAGGAGGAGTTAACCCTGCAAGGTAATTATTGCAGTTTTTATAAACTGCAATAATTACACTTGCAGGGTTAAGGATGGTGGGAGATGGCACCCAGACCACCCCAATGGGCAGAAGTTGTCTGGGTGCCTGGAGTGTCCCTTTAACTTTTTATTTTCAGTTTTTTTAGTAGATAGCTCACTAATTTGGTATTCTTTACTTTGGCAATTACATGTTAGGATAGAAAATTAGGGAGCTATCCACTAAACACTTGAACTATCAACATTTTAAAAAAGCCCATTTTTTTACTTGGCTCTTTCTGCTGTTTAGTAGAAAACTCCCTAATTTGCTATCCATATAAAAAAATGAATGGATTGGATATGATTAATTTCAATTTGTTACAGATCTGCTTGTTTGTTTGATTTTCTGTTGATTGAGAAATTCAGACACTTCCAAATTGCTGAATTCGGAGAAAATTAAATTTGTTCTGAAAAGAATTACCTACTCTGTTTGAGGAAGATGTTATCAGCAGACTTATAAAAGAAGGTTAAGCATATAAGGGCTACAGGGTGAGCTGCATACAGCAAAGGGGGAGTTCTGGTGGTTTTCAAGAACAGGTGCATAGACTGAGCCTACCAGACACAATGCAATAGGGTTGATTCCAGTTTCACGTGATGTTGCTGTGTTTAAACACAGGGTTATGCAAGTGTGTGTCTCATAATTATTTATATTTATATAGTTCAAATACTGAGTAATCTTCAAAGCAAGTAGACGTACATGAAGTTAAACATTTCTAAGCTCAGTCTGCATTTCATACAGATGAAAAACAAAATATTTGTTAATAAGATTACTTTCTACTCCGGTATTTAGTATATAAATAATTAAATAAAACCGAATGTCATATATGTGTGGCATTGTATGTCCTTTTAGTGTGTTAAATATACCTGTACAAAATTTGGAGGATTCGTATGTATATTTGTTTGAGTATGCATGTCTCCCAATGTCCTAAGTGTCCCAGGTTTATCAAGACATCCTAGATTTGGGAACTGAATTTTATTACAAAAAGGCAAAACTGTTTTATTTACAAAGGAAAACCTTGCCACCATGATAGAATTTGGGATGGAAAGATTGAGGTGATAAATGAGAACGTGTAACACTCAGTAACAGAAATTCATTTTACTAGCAGTTTTATTAGTTAAAGTGAGAATTCAAGGTGGATTCAAAGCGGGTTTCAAATGTAAGGTGAAAAATAGCTAAATTGGAAATATTCACTAAGTCAGCTATACTTTCAGTTCAGCTACTCTGCCATTTAATTTGAAGTTCACTTTGGATTCTTATTTTAGTAAATAACCTTTTTAAATTCACATACAAGTGGTCATTCTGTTTAACTTGAAATGTGTGTTACAAAGTCCATAGAATAAAACTGAAATGCATCAACTGTTATCAAACTGAACTTTTCTTTTGATTTTTAGTATACCCGGAACAATGATTACAAAGTCGGCAGGTAAGATAACACATTTTAAAATAGATATTGTTCAAATATAATTTAACCGGTCTATTTGTCTGCAGCATGATATTGTAACTATCAGTATAGAGACATTTGTTGTATATGCATAGTATTGTGAGACAATATCTAACATTGTTTAACAAACAAGACCAAAACAGCTTTTATTGGATTATATCTGATAAACGAAAATAATGTATTTATAATCAACATAGCAAATGATGTTAAATACACAATAAGGATTCCTCTTAACTTAGTTATATTATGTAGCTTAGAATGAGAAGATAAGGGAGTCGAATACAAATCTCAATATGCATATGTACATTAATGGGATGGTTTGTTATCATGTGTTTATCCATTGCTGAATTAATATTGAATATCCACCTGTAAAAATACTTTAATCATTGAAGACCATTAGCTTGTGGCACCCCCTTGAATAGCAAATACTTCAATTTAATGTTTTCTGTAACTTTTGGTCAAACTCCCATCAAATTTGATTACATTTTAGTATTTATTTTATAAATAACTATTATAAAAACTAGAAAAAAGGAAAATGTGGTCCAGGAATCAATAGTCCCTAAAGCACAGGGGGGATATCTCAGAGTAGATTAGACTAAATATATCTATTAAAAACCATACTTTATTAGAATCCAAATAAAGGAAAAATCATGACGAGACAAATGAAATGTAACAAAAACACTCCAGTGTAAATAAACAGAACTAAATGAAAACGTGATTACCTAGAGGGGAGCTCAAAAAGGCTTCAAATATCTTAATGATAATCTAGGCTGCATAGGATAAGAGGTAGGGGACTAAATAGTAATGGTGGATTTGTGATAGACAGCAAATCCCCTAATATTACTGTATCAAACAGTCAACTAGATACTATCTTATGGAGAAAAGCTGGAGTCCTAGACAAATGTATCAGTATGTCAACAAGATACTTTTATAACAAGATCTCATTATAACAAGATTAGTCCCTATATTCCTTCGTAGTTCAAGATTTAATAACATGTACTACTACTACTGTACTACTGTACTACTGTATAAGTGACTTTGGGTTCTTCTATATGTACAACTAACTGTGTTTTCAGATCTATGTGATATTTATCAATATTGGAATTAAGCCTTGTATCTCTATACCATTGTGGAATGTAAATCTTTCCCTTTTCTTTTCTGTATCCCTTTTAAAAAATGGAAAAATAAATAATATTCAAATAAAAAATAAATAAATAAAAACTAGCTTCATTGCACATTTCACTAAAGGTTAGAGGTCAGAAATAAAGGCCGCTAGCATAACACCGGCAATGACTGTCAGCCCATGATCGCCATCCAAAATTGAATTAATGTGTATGCATAATGAAGTAGGATATTACTTTAGCAACAGCAGAGGGCTCATGCCTTTTGGTGTTAAGAGAGACCTATTTTTTTTATAAACTCAAAAAAGGTTTTACAAAAAAAACAGAGACTGCACTATTTAATACCTTAAGCACTGTATTAAGCATTAGATGATATATGTGTATTTCATTTAAGATTGATATAAGTTATGTGATCTAAAACTATACATATATTAGAACAGTACCATTCGTTTACTCAATTATTCATTTTGATGGGCATAAAACCATGCACTGTGAGTGGGCCATTAAAACTTGAAGCAATGATGTTGGTAGAGTGACATAAGCTATTTTACCATGTTAGCACTCCATAGAATTTGTGGTAACAATCATACTACAGTCAGGTATTGGACAACAATGATCTTGATTAAATGTTTATCTTTAAATTAAAATAATTTAATGAACATAACGTTGTAGTTGTTTTTAGTATCATGCTGTAATATATTAAAAGTAAATATTTTTTAATATTAATGCTGTCCTCATTAGTGAAGCCTCTAATAAATAAAATTCAACAAAGTACCATGTGCCACATATTACACTTTGGTAAACAATAGCATAGTGTGATATGTTTTGGTCAGTAAATAACATAATAAAATAAAACCATATTCTCCATGTTAATTTTTTTTGCATTTTTTAAAACAATGACAATTAAATAATGACAAGATACAGGAAGTAAATATCTGATGTAAAATTCAGGTAACTTACTATGTATCAGTTGATGATTTATAGCTCAGCACATTGGACATTATTCAACATAGTTTTGTAACCTGCAAACTGTTACTTAAAACACTTTTACATTCTAACAATATTGTAGGGTGCATAACTGCCAATGTATAACTGCCAAGATATTTTATACCAGACTTTAAAAAAATGTTACTGAAAGCTTAGCTTTATTTGGTGTCATGTTCTAATAACAGCACATTTATAAAGAAAACATAGAAGGAATATATATACAGTGAATGGTCATCACAGCCTGGCTTGCATCGTTGTATCAAAACCAACCCTTGCAGTTCTGCTGTAGACAGTGAAAAGCTCTGCTCAAGCACTGAAAGAAACATACTGAAATTAAATATCTATCAGCATGATGCAAAACAGAAAAAAACTGGCCCTAGATCTATCTGCTGGTGACTGTGGAAAACCAGATGAGCTGTAAATAGTATGATTAGAGTCCCAAAAATCCCCCTTTAAGCACACAAACTTCCATCCTCACACCCCTAGCCCTTATGCAGTAAGGTGACATATGTGGTTAGGATTGGAACAAAATTGATGTTGGAGTTCCACCTTTTGTCAACCTCAAGTAGTATTCACTACTTTGTCCAAGGTATTTAAATGAAATTCCAAACCAGTCAGAATGAGTATTTCATAAAGATTACATATTACATTATTACATACTAAGAAGTGACAGAGCTATATTAAGTGTTGTTTTTTCCCTCTTATGTACATATACCAGAACTAGGTATACTAGGTATGCCTAACCGGGTTTGCATACTGTTGAAAAGTTTCTTTTCAATAATGGTTTTGAATTTTAGGTTGTGTGACAAAATGTAAACATTATTTGCATGTCATTCATTGTTTCTTATTGTGTACTGTAACAGGAGGTCATTTATAAAAGTGCTGATTTTTATTGAAATTGGAACTTGTGAGAAAAGGAAAAAAAAAAGGACACACTCTTCACATATAATGCACTTCAGCAAGCTAACAGACTTTGTGTTTTTAAAGTGCTAATTTAAAGGTTAAAGGAACACGACAGTCACCTAAATTACTTTAGCTAAATAAAGCAGTTTTAGTGTATAGATCATTCCCCTGCAATTTCACTGCTCAATTCACTGTCATTTAGGAGTTAACTCACTTTGTTTCTGTTTATGCAGCCCTAGCCACACCTCCCCTGGCTATGATTTGCAGAGCCTGCATGAAATAAAAAATCTGGTTTCACTTTCAAACAGATGTAATTTACCTTAAATAATTGTATCTCAATCTCTAAATTGAACTTTAATCACATACAGGAGGCTCGTGCAGGGTCTAGCAAGCTGTAAACATAGCAGGGGATAAGAAAATCTTCATTAAACAGAACTTGCAATAAAGAAAGCCTAAATAGGGCTCTCTTTACAGGAAGTGTTTATGGAAGGCTGTGCAAGTCACATGCAGGGAGGTGTGACTAGGGTTCATAAACAAAGGGATTTAACTCCTAAATGGCAGAGGATTCAGCAGTGAGGCTGCAGGAGCATGTTCTATACACCAAAACTGCTTTATTAAGCTAAAGTTGTTCAGGTGACTATAGTGTCCCTTTAATTACCATGTGTAAAAATTCAGCAAAATTACTGTATTTTATTGGCTATTATAGTGTTGGCTAGTTAGCTTAGTTAACATACATAGAGACAATTAGAAAAAAATGGCACTCATCGGTCTTTACTTCAAAAAGTCAGTGCACTCCATTTCATAATATATATTTCAAAAACATGAACATAATATCTGTTTATCAATAGTTTCTAGAATATGAACATGATATGTTTCTGGTTTTTTAACCAATTGTGTTTTATTTATAGATTCCATAAGCCAAATGGGACTGATCAAATTGACTGTAAAAGACTATATGAGGCAAGTTAAATTTTGCAACGGATTGTCTATATTTAATAAAAATTATAATTGTTATTGAAGAAACTGCTAAAGTAAGCATAGCTTTTTCAACTGAAACCAGATTGGTTTGATAAGGTTTATTTTACCAGATTGGTTTGATAAGGTTTATTTTATCAGATTCATTTACTAGATTGGTTTGATAAGGTTTAATATATTAACCATATAATTTAGCTTCCTGTTAATATCACCCACATCTCTACAAAATGTAGAATGCTGGGATCCAGCTAATAGCTCTAAAACATATAAATCCAACAAAAAATAGGGCAATATTGTTTGAAATGAGAACCAGAACACATTCTGGCTGTACTCACAAGTTTTATGTAATAATGTATACATCTCTATATAAGTCTACTAACTTGGCTATAGTAATCAATATTAACTGCATTTTGTCACTCAACTGACACCCATATCTGTAATCTTCATTAACCCAAAATTCCCAATTTGTTACTCACAGCCCTCCATAAGCATGTAATAATACCCCAACCTTAAATTCCCTGCAGAGCATAATCTTAATTTTACAGTATCTTGTCGACTGTTGTCATTTTGTTTTTGTCCAGTTAAGCTGTGATTTTGCTATTTACAAATAAATCTCACTGCAGCATTGAAAATCATTTGAACTGATTAATTAGCAATGACCAATTCTCCTCAACACAGTTGCTGTTCAGTTTATAACGTGAACAATTCCAAGCTTGAACTTTGATTCATTCACTGAGTAACAGACAGAAACAAAAAAATCTAGGAGGTGCAAACCACATGCCCCCCTCCTCCCTCCCCCCCCCCCCCCCCCCACACACACACTACTACCACCATTACTGCCATCACTGGTAAGTCTGGTATTAAATATTAGCCCCTATTGGACCACCAATGATTTATAACCCCAGAGGGAGCAAAGATCATACTTTGAGTAAAGTAAACTGAGTATTTTTCCTTAAATATGAAAATGCTAAATAAAATGTATTAAAGGCACAGCCTTCCAATTTACAAAACAGACTCAGCCACCACACACAATATGCACAGCCAACCCACAGACACATACATGGTCATTCACTAAATTAATAATTAAATACACTCATGCACACTACATATTTCTGTGAATTTTACTTCCATGGAGCTCTGTGATACAGCCATACACATTCTAAGATACTGTTAGTGTCATTGCTGTGGAGGTTCAAGTTGTATAGCTGTAGTCCACATAAAAAAAATCAAAGCAATAAGCAGCGTGTACAAGGAAATTCAAAGCAATAATGATTTCATTATTATGTGGCATATATAAGCATCAAAGAGCTCTAAAGCAATGACATTTGCGTTTGTATGTTGTGCTTATGTATACATGTGCTGTGCGTCTTCCACTATTTCATTAGGGCTTTGACATTTGTAAATATTAGGCATGTGCATGGGGAACATTTTCGGTTTGGTTCGGCATTCCGAAATTCGGGATTTTCGCAATTCGGGACTTTGGCAATTCGGCACTTCAAGACTTCGGCCACTTTGGCCACTTTGGGACTTCGGCATTTCGGAATTTCGGGACTTCGGCACCTCGGGACTTCTCTTGCAGCCGCTTGGTAGATAACTCCCTAATTCCCACGGTATTAGGGAGTTATCTACCAAAAGGCTGAAAGACCTAAATTAAAACCTTAGTATTAGTAAATTTTGCCCCTACTCGCTATACCACAAGTAGGGGCATGTCTAGTAAACAGTGAGCAGCCTGTGACTGCTCACTGTTTAAAAAAATGAAAATAAAATAGTGCCCCCCCTGAGCGGCAGGTGGGGGCCCTAAAGTAAAGTGATGGGGGGAGCTATTGTCATCCCCCCTGACCCCCACCCCTGAGCGGTGGGTGGGGGCCCTAAATACTTATAAGGGGGGGACCTAATGTCCTCCCCCCTCACCCCCACCCCTGAGCGGTGCGTGGGGGCCCTAAACAAGAATAGGGGGGACCTAATGTCCTTCCCCTTGGCCCCCACCCCTGAGAGGTGCGTGGGGGCTCTAAACTAGAATAAGGTGGGGGACCTTATGTCCTGGCCCCCACCCCTGAGTGGTGGGTGGGGGCCTTATATACTAATAAGGGGGACCTAAGGTCCTCCCCCCTGGCCCCCACCCCTGAGTGGTGGGTGGAGGCCCTAAATACTAATAAGGGGGGGGACCTAATGTCCTCCCCCCTGGCCCCCACCCCTGAGCGGTGGGTGGGGGCCCTAAATTGAAATAAGGGAGGACCTAGTTTCCTCCCCCCTGACCCCATCCCTCAGCGGCGGACGGGGGCCCTAAATACTAGTCACAGGCTGCTCACTGTTTAATAGACATGCCCCTACTCGCGGTATAGCGAGTAGGTGCATAATTTACTAATACTAAGTAATCTTTACTTAGTATTAGTAAATTTGGCTGAAAGACCAATTTAGGTATTTCAGCCTTTTAGTAGATAGCTCCCTAATACCGTGGGAATTAGGGAGTTATCTACTTATTCATTCCTGTCATTACATTGACTGGCCAAGTAACTTACATTTTATATGGGAAATTATTTGAATGGCTATTAAGGGATAATATGCAGGAATTCATTGGGAAGAACTGTGTTATTAGCAATAATCAGCATGGTTTTATGAAACATAGGTCATGTCAAACTAACCTAATTGCATTCTACGAAGAAGTAAGTAGAAATATAGATCAGGGTGTTGCAGTGGATGTGATCTACTTGGATTTTGCCAAGGCATTTGATACGGTTCCTCACAATAGGTTAGTCTTCAAACTAAAAGAAATTGGTCTAGATGAATATTCTTGTTCTTGGGTAGAACAGTGGCTTAAGGATAGAGTACAGCGAGTTGTCATAAATGGTAAATTTTCAAGTTGGACAAAAGTGGTAAGTGGTGTCCCTCAGGGTTCTGTTTTGGGACCGCTTCTATTTAACATATTTATAAATGATCTTGAAATGGGCATTGAAAGCCATGTATCAGTGTTTGCAGATGACACAAAACTTTGTAAAGTAATAAAATGTGAGCAGGATATTGCCTTGCTGCAGAGGGATTTGGATAGATTGGGGGACTGGGCACTAAAATGGCAGATAAAATTTAACGTAGAAAAATGCAAAGTTATGCACTTCGGTGTTAAGAATGCACAAGCAATTTACACCCTAAATGGTAGTGAACTAGGGATAACCACACACGAGAAGGATTTGGGAATTGTTATAGACAACAAATTAGTGTCACGACACTGGGGAACCCAACACGCTAACACACACACAGACACACAGACAGAAAGTGTGCAGTACCGGTCCTTAGAGTGGCCGGGCTAAGCACACACAGAATAGTCAGGAGACAAGCCGAGTAAGGGGAACCAGAAAACAGAATAACGAGAAACAAGCCGAGGTCAAAGGGTAGGAGAAAGTCACAAAGTCAGTATAACAAGCCAGAGAGTACGTAACCAGAAAGCACACGTTCAGAATCAATACAATAAAGCAAAGACCACAACAGGGCACAGATAGACAGGAAAGGTAAGTATTTAAATCCTAGCCTGAATCCTGATTGGCTAACCACCAATCAGTATTAACAAACACACGTGGGGGATATCTATACCCCCCACTCTGTTGGTTGCACTGTAGCTTTAACGCCGGGTCACGTGAGCTTAGATAATAGTGCCGGCTCCCAGCGTGCAGCGTTAGACATGCTGCCGCTGGGAGGAGGAGAGGAGGACGCGAGCGGCGTGTCAAGAGGAGAGGACGCCGCTCGCTTATCGGTAAGGGGAGAGGGGACCGCGGGCGGCGACGGACCGAGGGTGAGTGCTGCGAGAGGATTGCAGCCTCCCCTCACCGCTGCCCACGGATGCCCTGACATAACCCCCCCCTCGAAGACCGCCCAGAGGGCGGGAAGCCGAAGGCTTCAAAGGAAACCGCGCATGAAAGGAGCGGATCAAGGAGGGGGCGTTCAAGTCAGAGACAGAAACCCACGACCGCTCCTCCGGGCCGTAACCCTTCCAATCAACCAGATACTGCAACCGACCTAGAGAGAAACGAGAATCAAGGAGAGCAGCCACCTCATATACGTCACTAGAGACCGCGCGGAGGGCATCGGAACGCCTGAGAGACCCAGAGAACCGATTACAGAGCAAGGGCTTCAAAAGGGAGGTGTGAAAGGTGTTAGGTATGCGCATGGAAGGGGGCAAGGCCAGGGAGTAGGATACAGGATTCACCCTACGCAACACCTTATAGGGACCAAGGAACTTGGGCGCGAACTTCATCGAGGGAACCCTAAGGCGGAGATTCCTAGAGGACAACCAAACCCTATCACCCGGAGCATAAGAAGGAGCCGCACACCTACGACGATCAGCAAACCTCTTTTGAGTAGCAGCAGCACAACAAAGAGCAGCATGGACCTGATCCCACATCTTCCATAAGGAGGCGAGGTGCTCGTCCAAAGCGGGCATTCCCTTGTCTGAGAACACACCGGGAAGGACAGCGGGTTGGAACCCATAAGCCACCATAAAATGACTTACGCCAGTAGAAGAATGAGACACAGTGTTCCTGGCAAACTCAGCCCAGGGAAGGAGATGGGACCAGTTGTCCTGGTGTGCATTCGTGAAACAGCGTAAATACAACTCCACAGACTGATTTGCTCGTTCGGCAGCTCCATTAGATTGCGGATGATAGGAGGAAGTAAACGATAAGGAGACCCCCATCTCAGCACAAAAGCCTCTCCAAAACCAAGAGACAAACTGAGGGCCCCTGTCAGATACGATATCTTGTGGTATACCATGCAAGCGGAACACTTCTTTGGCAAATACCTGAGCCAACTGAACCGCAGAAGGTAGCTTCTTAAGCGGAATGAAGTGCGCCATTTTGGAGAACCTATCCGTTACAGTCAAAATTACTGTCTGCCATCAGATGAAGGAAGATCCACAATAAAGTCCATGGATAAGTGTGTCCACGGTTTCTTGGGTACAGATAGAGGCATAAGGAGTCCCAGGGGTTTAACATTAGGGGACTTACACTGTGTACAGACACGGCAAGCCTGCACGTAATCTACCACGTCTTTTTTGAGTGAGGGCCACCAAAACTGTTGGAAAAGACCCTTGTAAGTTTTGGTAACCCCTGGATGACCAGCCGTTTTGGCTGTGTGAAATAAAGTTAACAACTTCTTTCTGTCTTTTACTTTCACGTACAGCTTACCGGTAGGGGTCTCAGAGGGTGCTTGGGATTGGGATGACTTGATACCATCAAGAAAAAGAGACGAGATAACCAAACGGGTAGTAGCTATTATATTAGTTGTGGGTACAATGGGCTCAGGAGTGGAGGTAATAGAATCTACAGGTTCGTACTGGCGGGAGATGGCATCAGCCTTGACATTTCGATAACCAGGCCTGTATGTGATTATGTACTGAAAACGTGAGAGAAATAAAGACCATCTAGCCTGACGAGAGGATAACCTCTTAGCATCTGCGATATAGGATAGATTTTTATGATTGGTTATAACCAAAATCTTGTGTCTAGCTCCCTCTAACAAGTACCTCCATTCTTTAAATGCCATCACTATAGCTAATAATTCCCTGTTCCCAACGTCGTAATTCTTTTCAGACTCTGACAAGCGTTTTGAAAAGTAACCACAGGGAAGGAGGGGTTCGTCATACGATTGTCTTTGTGACAACACTGCTCCTATACCTGATTCAGAGGCGTCTACTTCCAGTACGAAGGGAAGGATCAGGATGGTGTAACACAGGGGCAGTGGCAAATGCCTTTTTTGAGTCTTGAAGGCCACAATAGCATTAGTATTCCAAACCCTGGGGTGTAAACCTTTTTTGTCAGTTTAGTGATAGGGGAAATAATGGATGAGAAGTTTTTAACAAACTTTCTATAATAATTGGCAAACCCTATAAATCGCTGTATTGCCTTAAGTCCTTGGGGAAGGGGCCAGGACAGTATAGCTTCCAATTTTGAAGGATCCATGCTGAATCCTTGTTCAGAAATAACATAACCCAGGAATTGTACAGAAGTTTGGTCGAATAAGCATTTCTCTAATTTACAATAAAGACCGTTCTGCAACAACCTTTTAAGCACCATCCTAACATGAGTATGATGTGTCTCCAAATCCGGAGAATATACCAGTATGTCATCAAGGTAGACTACGGCACAGACATGCAGTAGGTCTCTAAGGACATCGTTTATGAGATCCTGAAATACGGCAGGAGCATTACACAATCCAAAAGGCATGACTAGATACTCGTAATGCCCACTGCGTGTATTGAACGCCGTTTTCCATTCATCGTTCTCCTTGATACGAACAAGGTTATAAGCCCCCCTGAGGTCTAGTTTTGTAAAATATTTAGAACCTTTGACACGATCAAACAACTCCGTAATGAGAGGGATCGGATAGGCATTTTTAATCGTTATATTGTTTAGTGCTCTGTAATCTATACACGGTCTCAAATCGCCCTCCTTTTTCGCCACAAAAAAGAAACCAGCACCAGCCGGAGAGGAGGACCTTCTAATAAAACCTTTAGTTAAGGCTTCCCGTATGTACTCCTCCATGACCTGGTTCTCTTTCTCAGAAAGAGGGTAGACCTTACCCCTAGGAGGCATAGTACCCGGTAATAGGTTAATGGCACAGTCATACTCACGGTGTGGAGGTAACTTATCTGCCTCCCTTTTTTCGAAAACCAATGCAAGGTCTGCATATACAGAAGGGACAGAAACAGAAAGTGGTTTAGCTGTGGGCACGTTGAGTAAACAAACGGGACGTACCTGGGCCATACAGTCTCGTTGACACGATTCCCCCCAGGAGAGTATATCTAAACAACCCCAATCAAGTACTGGGTTGTGTTTAACTAACCAGGGAAAACCCAGAACGATGGTAGCAGTAGGGGAGTCAATTATTTGGAAGGTTAATCGTTCCTTGTGTAAAGCACCCACAGACATAACTATATCTTGGGTTTCATGGGTCACCAGAGGTTTCTCAAGTGGTCTCCATCTATGGCCTCAACGGGTTTCATGGGTCACCAGAGGTTTCTCAAGTGGTCTCCATCTATGGCCTCAACGGCCAAGGGTGTGGCCTTTCGGATCAAAGTCAGGGCTGCGCTTTTGGAAAAGTTCTCATCCATAAGGTTGTCTGCCGCACCTGAATCGATCAAGGCTTTGGTTGTTATAGTGGTTTTATTGACCAAAAGAGAAACCGTAATAAACGGTCTGGAGATGGACACATGAGGGGACAAGGTCATAACACCCGAGGCCGACCCCTCTCTGGGCCTTAGGTGCTGTAGTTTCCCTGTAACTTAGGGCAGGTATTACAGTGGTGCCCCCTCTTACCACAATAAAGACATAACCCCTCCCTTCTACGATACGTTCTTTCAGCCTCAGTTAACCCTGTAGCACCCAATTGCATGGGTTCGGGGGATGGTTGCCTAGGAGCGGGTAATGCTAGTAATGCAGTACTGGGTAGAGCAGGTAACACCCGTGTATCCAGCCGTCTTTGAGTACGCCTCTCTCTAATACGGTTATCAATAAGGATTACATAGTCTATAACATCATCCAGAAGAACAGGCAGTTCCCTGGATGCTATTTCATCCAGTATGTAAGCGGCCAAACCCTCCTGAAAGGCTGTTACGAGGGCGTCATTATTCCAAACCACTTCAGCTGCTAGAGTGCGGAATTCGATAGTATAATCCGCTACAGATCTGTTACCCTGTCGAACCCTAAGCAGAGCTTTGCCAGCAGAGGCAACCCTACCGGGTTGATCAAACGTGCGTTTGAATTCTGACAAAAAATCTGCAAAGGACATAGGAAACAAATTTTCCCACATGGGGTTTGCCCATGCTAAAGCTCTCCCAGACAGGTGGTTTATCAAAAAGGCAATTTTGGACCTGTCGGTGGGATAGGAACGTGGATTCATCACCAAATGGATGTCAATTTGATTGAGGAAACCACGACACAAAGCTGGGTCACGACTATAGCGCTGTGGCGGTGTCATATGGACTATATGAGCAGGAACGGGTACTGGAGTGGCAATGGGTTCGGGCACAGCAGCAGCCGCCTCCTGGACGGCAGGCTGCAAGTGTGCAGTACGAGCCAGTATGGTCTGTAAAGCTTGAGCAAACTGATCCATACGGTGGTCCAAGCCATCCATTCTAGCCTCCTGATTAACTAGGAGCTGGGGTATGTCAGCAGGTTCCATTATGGCCCTGTTGTAATGTCACGACACTGGGGAACCCAACACGCTAACACACACACAGACACACAGACAGAAAGTGTGCAGTACCGGTCCTTAGAGTGGCCGGGCTAAGCACACACAGAATAGTCAGGAGACAAGCCGAGTAAGGGGAACCAGAAAACAGAATAACGAGAAACAAGCCGAGGTCAAAGGGTAGGAGAAAGTCACAAAGTCAGTATAACAAGCCAGAGAGTACGTAACCAGAAAGCACACGTTCAGAATCAATACAATAAAGCAAAGACCACAACAGGGCACAGATAGACAGGAAAGGTAAGTATTTAAATCCTAGCCTTAATCCTGATTGGCTAACCACCAATCAGTATTAACAAACACACGTGGGGGATATCTATACCCCCCACTGTGTTGGTTGCACTGTAGCTTTAACGCCGGGTCACGTGAGCTTAGATAATAGTGCCGGCTCCCAGCGTGCAGCGTTAGACATGCTGCCGCTGGGAGGAGGAGAGGAGGACGCGAGCGGCGTGTCAAGAGGAGAGGACGCCGCTCGCTTATCGGTAAGGGGAGAGGGGACCGCGGGCAGCGACGGACCGAGGGTGAGTGCTGCGAGAGGATTGCAGCCTCCCCTCACCGCTGCCCGCGGAGCCCTGACAATTAGGTAGCAATATGCAATGTCAATCTGCCGTTGCTAAGGCCAGTAAGGTTTTGTCATGTATAAATAGGGGCATAAATTCTCGAGATGAAAATATAATTTTGCCTCTTTATAAATCGCTGGTAAGACCACACCTTGAATATGCTGTGCAATTTTGGGCACCTGTTCTAAAGAAGGATATCATGGCACTAGAAAAAGTGCAGAGACGAGCTACAAAATTGATAAAAGGAATGGAGCATTTTAGTTATGAATAAAGGTTACAAAATTTAGATCTCTTCAGTTTGGAAAAACGGCGCCTTAGAGGGGATATGATAACATTATACAAATATATTCGGGGCCAGTACAAACCATTATCTGGAAATCTATTCATAAACAGGGCTATACATAGGACACGAGGTCACACATTTAGGCTTGAAGAAAGGAGATTTCATCTAAGGCAAAGAAAAGTTTTTTTTACAGTAAGAGCAATAAGAATATGAAATTCATTGCCGGAAGAGGTGGTTTTGTCAGAGTCTATACAGATGTTTACATTGCAATTGGATAAATACTTGCAAAAACATAACATACAGGGATACAATTTCTAATTAGTGGGATAATAGCTGCTTGATCCAAGGAGACATCTGACTGCTATTTTGGGGTCAAGAAGGAATTTTTTCCTAGTTTGTTGCAAAATTGAAAGCGCTTCAGACTGGGTTTTTTGCCTTCTTTTGGATCAACAGCAAAAGCATATGTGAGGAAGGCTGAACTTGATGGACGCAAGTCTCTTTTCAGCTATGTAACTATGTAACTATGTTACTTGATTGTTGTAAGTGTTGCAAATGCTTACAGCTGAATCCTGGCTATGTTTGTATACTTTTTATTTAAAATTGTTTACAATGTAACATTCTTTTTTCACTGGGTAAGTATATTATAACTTGGGCAATACTGTGCTTCGGAACTTCGGCACTTTGACACTTCGGCACTTTGACACTTCGGCACTTTGACACTTCGACACTTCGGAAATTCGGTCATTTCAGAACTTAGGGACCTCGGCAATTCGGATATTCGGAAGTACCCGAATGTCCGAATTGTCCGAAATTCGTCCGAATTCATATTCGGACCGAAACTAATTGCACATGTCTAGTAATTATGTGCCTCTCCCATGTTTGACTTTGGCACCTTGCTTTCTTACATAAAATAATTATATGCATATGGAAATGTTAGATGATTTATCATATTCTTCCAATTATACATATCAGGGCTGTTCACTGAAGTGAAAATTGTTGGGAATTCAAAATCAATTCCAAATTTGAGGCCAACGTAGCTTAAATGAAAAAAAAATCCTCAAAATACTCTGGCCTTAATTTGAAATTCACTTTGAATTATATATTCTGCATATTTGAATGCTTTCTTTAATACTTTGCAGTAAAGTACTCTATGGAAAATACATTTAACTTTTATTTTCCAAAGTGATCTTTAAAACAAACATTTCTTCTCACAACAAAGGGCATTTTATGGATTGAATCCATGAGATGTTTATTATCAGCTGTTCCTATAGTAATCAAGTATTTTATTTGTCAGAACTGCTAGCTGCATATGATAGAGGTTATGTTTGTCATTGCACTTTCTACATTGCCATATAAGGTTTGAAATATCAAAATGGAAATAATTTGATAACTATGCTTATTACATTGATGCTTATTACATTGTTCTACTGTGCTTTCCATATCTGAAATTAAATTCAGAGAGTTAGAGCATCACAGAAATGCATTGCTTAATACATGACACACAAATCTAGAATCCTGGTTGTTCCAAACCTCTACAATTTAAGCATCATGGAGGCCACAAAGCTTTCAGGAACCCTCCCTGCATCCACATTGGGTATTTGTAGTCGTCTTTAAATCTGTGTCTTAACACAATCCTGTCTTTCAGCTTGTGGCTTGGTTTTTGCACTTATATACACTTAGAGGTGTGAGACCTTATATAGATAGGTGTGTGCCTTTCCAGATCATCTCTCAGGGGGATGGCCGGAAAGCGTTGCAGAACCTGAATGCAGAGTGATTGGTTTCTTGCCTTTTCAGATCATGTCCAGTCAATTGAATTTGCCACATGTGGCCTCCAATCAAAGCGTAGAAGCATCTCAAAGATGATGGGAAGCATCTAAGCTAATTTTCAAGTGTCATAGAAAAGGGTCTAAATGCTTCTGTCAATGTGATGCTTCTATTTTTTCCTTTTTTTTTAAATAAATTTGCAAAGATTTTTAAAAAGTCAGTTTTTTCCTTTGTCTTTTTATAGGGTATAAAGTGTAGACTTATGTGAAAAAAATAACAATTTAAACAATGATAGCATAAGGAAGCAACAAAAATGTGAAAAAAATAATGGTCTGAATACTTTCTGAATGCTTTCTTTATATTTATTAAATTGAATTTAAAAATTTAAGTTTTTACATACTTATGCTAGCAAATATAGTAGAATATTTGTAGGAATGTGCAAGGCCTGTGACTGGTGTGCAAAGGCTTAATGAGGTTTATTTTGTCAAAAGTCATGACACCTGGTTATAATTAGAGAAAACATGTTCTTAAATTTGTATTTTTAAATAAAGTTTAATAGGCAGTTTTCTCTGATGGCACACCCTAATGTACTGTGAATGTATATGAGAATATGGTTGAATAAAGTCTGATATTATGTAGTTAAACAGTGCATGTGAGTGACTGTCTTGCATGGTGCATGCATTATATATGGATTCAATATGTATTGCGTAGTAGATTGTACAAGTGCAGGAAGAATACTGAGAGACAAATCCAGCTATCAACTGACATGCCATTGTGCGCACATAATGGAGTTCCAAGTCTCTCTCCCCATGGGGTTTATGACTGCATTTGACTGTTATATATATACACTTGCCATCTCTACTAGAAATAGAAAAGTTCCAGTGATTATACACTTTCTGGAAACTAGACATGGAGATTTGTTTCTGGACAATTCAGAATTTGGTTCATTTGGATATATGGCAAACAAGATGTATTCCAAACAGCCCATTGACCTAATACCAAAGCAACTAAACTAGCCACTGGCCAATCCATTATGGTTACTTTGGGATCCCAGCTCCTTTTTGCCCATTGACACCAATAGCAAAAAATGTGGGAGAAAAAAACGAATTTTGCGCATAAAAAAAACTAAGAAAACTCAGAGTGCTCTGACTGAGTTTGCATGGCATGGCAAAAAAGTCTTAAGGGCACACAAGCAAACCAATTGGAGTGCTCTGCCTGAGATTGCATAGCATTGGAAAAGCCTAAAGAGCTTTCCCACGCTATGCAAGCTCATTCAGAGAGCTATGATTGGTTGACTTGTACCAATCAGAAATGTCCTGACTATGCTTGCATAGTGTTGAAAAACTCTTATACTAATTCCCAATTTGCTAAATCATTCTGCACGGAGTCCATGTTAGGTAAAGATGTAGACATTAGGATGTAATCCCACATTTATTTACCAATACCCCGCCTGCTGTCCATGGGAAGGGCTGAGTGGGGCACTATGGCATTTTTTTTATTCATAGAACCCCCACCAGATGGCCACAGGTGGGGGCAGGGGAGTGGACAGTGGTTTATCTACTTTTTATTTTGTCATAATAAACAAATAGAGTGAACTATTTGGTAGACATTCCTTTGTATTCCACCCTCTCTTTTAAGTGGGTGGTTTTTGTGTATATACTAGAATTTTCAGGAGGTCAGATCCATAGATAAAGGTCTTAATGGCCATTTGCTTATGTTGCCTAATTAGGTTACTGCCCATATAAAAGCAAAGCAGTTCTCAAAGAATGGACTTAACCCCAAAAGATAAGCTGTAACCATTTAACCTCAGTGCCACTCTGAACCTAAATTCTAGCATGTGTTAAAAAACAAAACAATCAAAAGGTTCTATCACAAAAAGGGCCCTACTTATGTAGTAATACATGCCTGTGACTTCTGATGTTTACAACATCATATCCTAGATTTTACTTTTACAAATCTATTCTTATGCCTCACAGACTGTAAAAGGTTCACCTGCCTTACACATCAGTGTGACCACCAACTCTTCAATCATTCTCCAAAAATACATTGTTCCCAATTTCAACCTTCTTGCAACCCAGAGTGAAAATAAGCAAATATTAAGATACTATTTTAGAAGCATGTATACTACTACATGCCCAGTGTGGCTCTAACCACATATAGAATATAACATGCCTTAATAGTTGTCGAAGTCAAAGAGGCAGTTACAGATTGGTTGTTTTAAATGATAACAGAATAACATACTGTTTTTCCTGATCCACCTGAGCTAAATCTGACATGAACTTGGCATTGAAACTGGCGTACAGCAACTATAAATAAAAATGGACCAGGAAGTTATTATCTGGAAATTCAATTTCAGTTTTCCATTTGATTTCTCAAGTGCTTTGACTTCTTGCTTCAGTTACGTTTATGTTTTGTTTCCTGATTTTTCTTTTTTTCAGTTAAGTTTAACTGTTTCTGTGTCTGGTGTCTAATCTATAATTGCTTTTTTTACATTTATATATCTTATGTTTTCCTGCCTTCTCGTTCTTCTAGGCCCTTTAATTAGTTGGAATCACATGATAAAATGCAATGCTTCCATGCACACACATACATGCGTTACATGCCTTAACATTAATATTAGTGGCTTTTCAATACCACAGATCAGATCAGCTCATATTAGGTATTTTCCAAATATAATGGCACAGTTCAACTAGTTCCTCTGAATATATTCATGCGGCGTGTCTGTCTAGCTATGTCTGTCACTCACCTTTTATTCAATATACCTAGTTTTGAGTATTCATCACACAGTGAATTGTTGTGTTTTTTTTAAAAAAAAAAAATACTTAGAATTCCTCTAGTTCAACCAAAGTTTTTCCAACTAGGCTAAGTATAACTATGATTGGGGAGTCAAATATGAATCTCCCTAATTTACTGTTTATAGTGTAAACCTATTGGTCCTCTAAAAAATGTCTAATCTAAGTGAGACAAACACTGCTACAGTTTTCTAAAATAAAAACATATGACAAATATAATTGTTAAAAGAATTTGCAAAAAAAATAAACTGAATTGAAATTGACGTCTTGGAATAAATGAATCCGGAAAACATCTTGCAGAGCTAGCATAGTGTTGCAACATATTTTTATAGGTTTGAGGAAAAGAAAAATCTATACTGTTTGTTACATGTTCCTGGTTTTGTGTCAGACATATGTCTAGATAAGTCATTAAGTACACACTGGAACCTTTCTCCCTACACGCAAATTCCTGTTTTATCTTGTTCCAGTGCTAATCTTAAGAAAACTATTACATAATTTAATCTTTGCACAACTCAATTATTAACTAGGGCAGGTTAAAGATTTGCCTAATCAACTTTGTATCCTACAATTGGATTGTGTAGCCAATTTGATCTCTACGGCAACGCAGCACATAAAGGAACACATTATTTCAGAAATAATATATTTTGAAAATCATGGCTGTAGAAACTGTGTTCCCTCAAGGTTAGCATTTGATTTACCATCTGTCATAAAGCAGAATACCTTCTGTCTCATTTACAATATAATTTGCATTTGCTTGCACCTAACACCTTTACTCTCACACCTACAATATGCTACCATATTTTATTTTCTAAAGTAAGATGACGTGGGCTGCAGCAGACACACATTCTAGAGTTTTTTTTTTTATTTTCCCTTAATATAGATGATTTAAGAGTAGTGATGTCGCGAACATAAAATTTTCGGCTTGCGAACCGCGAATGCAAATTTCCGCAAATGTTCGCGAACCGGGCAAACCGAGCGAACCGCCATAGACTTCAATAGGCAGGCGAATTTTAAAACCCACAGGGACTCTTTCTGGCCACAATAGTGATTTAAGGGGGGGGGGAGATCTACTCTCCTTCCACCCCCGGCCCCCACCCCTGGTTGGCGGGTGGGGGCCATAAAGATAATGAGGGGGGGACCTACTGTCCTCCCCCCCAGGCCCCCACCCCTGTGCGGCGGGTGGGGGCCATAATGATAATAAGGGGGGGAACCTACTGTCCTCCCCCCTGGCCCACACCCCTGGGCGGCACTGCTCTGTGTCATTTTACACAGCGTGGGAAAGTTCTTTGGAATTTTCCCACGCTGTGTAAAATGACAAAGAGCACTCTGATTGGCTTAAACCAGCCAATCAGAGTAATCTTAGCCTAATTGCAGGGTGTGGCAAGGCTTTATAAGCCTTCCCCCGCCCTGCAGAGCTCAGTCTGCGCGGAGCTCTCCATGGGTGAAGATGGATTTTTTTTTTTGCGCTCTGGGTTTTTTTTTTTTTAAATTGCGTCAGTTATTATGGTTTTTTTTTTGGCCTTTTTTGGGGTGAAAAAATAAGATTTTAGAAGAAAGAAAACATCGAATGGTAAGTTGTTTCTTTCTATTTTTTTTGACAGGTTCTTAGTTAAAGGTCCCCCCCCTCATTATTTTTAGGGTGAGAGGGGTAGGTAGGGGGATAATTTTGTTTTGGGAGTGGGAGGGGGTGACTAGGGTCCCCCCCATTTGTATTTAGGGCCCCCACCCGTCGCTCAGGGGTGGGGGCCAGGGGGGAGTACATTAGGTCCCCCCCTTATTAGTATTTAGGGCACCCACCCACCGCTCAGGGGTGGGGGCCGGGGGGGGGACAGTAGGTCCCCCCTTATTGGTTTTTTTTAGGGCCCCCACCCACCGCTCAGGGGTGTGGGCAAGGGGGGACAGTAGGTCCCCCCTTATTGTTTTTTTAGGGCCCCCACCCACCGCTCAGGGGTGGGGGCCGGGGGGGACAGTAGGTCCCCCCTTATTGTTTTTTTTAGAGGCCCCACCCACCGCTCAGGGGTGGAGGCAAGTATGTCCCCCCATTGTGATTTATGGCCCCCACCCACCGCGCAGGGGTGGGGGCCGGCGGGAGGACAGTAGGTCCCCCCTCATTATTTTTATGGCCCCCACCCAACGCTCACGGGTGGGAGCGGGGGGGAGGACAGTAGGTCCCCCCATTGTGATTTAGGGCCCCCACCCACCGCGCAGGGGTGGAGGCCGGGCTGGAGGACAGTAGGTCCCCCCCTTATTATTTTTTTGATGACGAATAGGGGCGGATCGAACATCGTATGTGTGTTCGCCAGGAACTATTCGCTGGCGAATAGTTCGGGACATCACTATTTAAGAGTAAGCAAAAGCAAAGTGAAAATGATTGCTCAGGAAAACCTTTGCTAGCTACAGCACTCTGTGGTTTTAATTTGAATATTTTTTTCCTTACATAGCTCACTGCATACATATATGGAAACACCTCCTGTATCAAGATGGGACAACCTCGCAAAACCGGATTTTCGCTATCCAAAAAGGTTAGCCTGTAAAAATTTGACTAAAGTATTTGCACCAACTAAAAATGTTTTTTAATACAATACCTGCGTATTGGTCATAATAAACCACAACCCAAGGAGTTTAGTTACTTTAGCCTAAATGTTGCAACTTGGTTTTCAATTTATCACAATTTGAAGTTTAATAGATAAATCTCCCTTTATCACAAAAACTGTGTTCTCAAATAATAACTATAGTGACTCATTTTGATCAAATATTTTGTTTAGATATGTTTAAAATCTTAATAGTCATTTATTTCTTTATTTTTGCCATTTATATAGCGTCAACAGATTCTGTAGCGCTGTACAATATTATGAGAGGGGGGATTTAACTGTAAATAGGACAATTACAAGAAAACAGGAACGATAGATTGAAGAGGACCCTGCTCAAACGAGCTTACAGTCTATATGATGTGGGGTAAAAACACATTAGGACAGGAAATAGAAAGCAAATAAGGTGGGAGTGAAGCAGAGCTGGATGAAAGAGTAGAGGGCTGCCTTTCAGGAGAGAGCAAGAGACAGGTATGTAAGGTAGAGGTTACGCTTGGAGCCCATAAGCTTTCCTAAAGAGATGGGTTTTAAGGCAAACAATTGAAGACTAGGGGAGAGTCTGATGGCGGTAGGCAGGCTATACAATAGGAAGGGAGCCACCCGCTAGAAGTCCTGCAAGCGTGAGTTGGCCGTACGGTTGCGAGCAGCGGACAGGAGAAGGTCATGGGCAGTACTGAGAGACCGAGAAGGGGCATACCTATTGATCTGTGATGAGATATAGGAGGGGCTAGAATTGTTTTGTGCTTTATAGGTATGGGTTAGCACTTTGAATTGACTCCTATAGGATAAAGAAAGACAATGTAAAGCGTCTTTACATTGTTTTTACAGAGGGGTGAGGTGTGAGAGGACCGACTAGAGAGGAAAATCAGTCTGGCGGCAGGATTCATTACAGACTGCAGCGGGGCAATACGGCTTTTGGAAAGACCAATTAGGAGAGGGTTACAATAATCCATGCTGGAAATTACTTGAGCATGGACAAGCTCCTTAGTAGCATCTTGTGTAAGAAAGGGTAGGATGGAATCTACATGATTTGGCAACATACTGGATCTGAGGCTCAAAGGTGAGGCCAGAATCAAGTATTATGCCAAGACAGCGCACTTGCAAGGATGGACTTATGTGGATACCACTAACTTGAAGCCAGAACTAAAGAGGAGGATCAGTATTAGGAGGAGGAAATACAAGGAGCTCGGTTTTAGAGAGATTGAGTTTCAGAAAGCGGGAGGATATCCAGTCAGAGATGGAAGAAAGGCAAGCAGTGACACGTTGCAGGACAGCAGGGGAGAGGTCAGTGGAGGAGAGATATATCTGGGTGTCATCAGTGTACAGGGGGATGTGGAATTTAAATGAGGTAATAAGTTTGCCAAGAGAGGCAATATAAAGAGAAAATAGAAGGGGGCAAGGGCAGAGCCTTGGGGAACTCGAAATGAGACAGGGTGAAGGGAGGAAGTATCATTAGAAAAGGAGACACTGATGAACGTTGGGAAAGATAATAGTGATTGAAGATTTTGAAGAATTAGAGCATCATCAACAGTGTCAAAGGCAGCAGAGAGGTCGAGAAGAATTAGTATGGAATAGTGGCCTTTGGATTTAGCTGTGATTAGGTTGTTAGTAACTTTGATAAGAGGAGTCTCAGTAGAGTGGAGAGGGCAGAAGCCAGATTGATGAGGGTCAAGGAGAGAGTTGGAATTTATGAAGTGAGACTTATGGGTAAAGACAAGTCTTTCCAGAAGCTTTGAGGAAAAAGGGAGCAGGGATATGGGACAATAGTTAGAGGGGGAGAACAGGTCGAGAGATGTTTTTTTCAGGATAGGTACTACAGTGGCATGTTTAAGGTCAGCAGGGACAATGCCAGAAGAGTGAGAGCAGTTGAAGATGTGTGTTAAGGAAGGCACAAGACAAGGGAAGAGAGATCTGATAAGGTGAGATGGGACAGGATCAAGCGGACAAGTGGTGGGGCGAGAGGAAAGGAGAAGCGCAGCCACCTCTTCTTCAGTAGCCGGGGAGAAAGTCTGAAGGGTAGAAAAGGCATGATCTATGTGCGATTGAGAAAGAGAACGGCAAGGTGGGGAGCAGTCTTTTCATAGCTGTTCAATCTTAAAGTAGCATGCAAAGCTATCAGCTTGTAAGGCTAGTTTGGTGGCTGTCCACAGCAGGACGAAGAAGAGAGATAAAGGTGTCAAAGAGACGCCTGGGACTGCGGGAGCATGAACTAATGAGAGAGGAAAAGTATTACTGTTTAGCGAGGGCAAGGGCTGCGCTGTATGAATATAAATATAAATCTATAATGGTCTGACTGGGTACAAGACTTCCTCCAGAAGCGTTTATCACAACGGGAGCATCTTTGCAGGTAGTGTGTTGATTTGTATGCTATGGTTGGGGGTGTGTCCTCCTCGAGGTGCATGTTTGGAGCGGGGCTGCAGCATTCAAGGCAGAGGTGAGGGTAGTGTTATATGTGGAGATGGCCAGTGAGGAACAGGAGAGGGAAGGGATGGATAGCAGTTGTAAATCAATATCAGCTGACAGCTGCTGGAGGTCAATAGAATTAAGGTTCCTCCTGAGTTGAGGGCGGTTAGGCTGAGGTTGTTGTGTAAGGGGATACTCGAGAGCAAACGATAAGAGGTGGTAATCAGAGAGAGGAAATGGAGTGTTGCAGATATTAGACGCTGTACATGCATAAGAGAAAATGAGGTTGAGAGTATTGCCAGCAACATTGGTGGGAGAATTAGTCCACTGCGATAGCCCAAGGGAGGAAGTAATTGAAAGTAGTTTAGAGGCTGCTGAGCTCAAAGGTGGATTAATTGGAATATTGAAGTCCCGGAGAATTAAGGATGAAATATTAGAAGAGAGGAATTAGGGTAGCCAGGCAGCAAACTGGTCAAGGAAGAGGAGAGGGGAACCAGGGGGCTATAAATAACGTAAAAGAGAGGGAGGGGGGGTGGGTAGAGGTTTGAATGAGCAGTGAGGTGAGAGTAGAAACCGTACACCACCACCTTTACATTCAGAGTGTCTTTGGTTGTGGGTAAGTTGAAGACCACCAAAGGATAAAGATGCAGGGGTAGCAGTGTCAGAGGGGGAGAGCCATGTTTCTGTTAAGGCTAGTAAATCTAGGGAACGAGAGATGATAAGGTAGTGGAAAGCAGTGGATTTTGTAATATTGCAAACAGAGCGTGCATTCCAGAGAGCAGTATTGAAGGAGGATTTAGAGGAAGAGTAACATGAGATGGGTATGAGGTTAGTGTGGTTCCTTGAATGTGGTGGGTTTGCTGAGATGGGACTGGGGTTTGGAGAGATATCGCCAGCTGCTAGGAGCAGAAGGATAGAAAGGAGGTGAAGGTGGAAGAAGGATTTGAAAGTTTTGTAAGTGGGTATGTATATAGAGGATAGAGGAGTTGGTGGAGATAGGCTTGAAAGGTATATGTAGAGTTGATGGGATGAATAGAGAGGGGAGGGGAGTAAATTGGAATTAATGAAGATGGTGTTGCCAGGGACAAGTGAGCAGAAAGATAGGGATATTTTAGTAATGAGAGAAGTTAGTGTGAAAGTGAAAAATAGAAGGGAGAACATTATTTAGAGAAAATGTGTTTTGTTATATAGATATATACACACATATACCTATGAGTGTTTAAACCATGGTTAGAGGATTCAGTTTGTTAACAGAGGGATTTCAGGTGAGGAGAGGTTTAGGGACTTGATTGGTGTGTTTTGAAAACTAGCTGCTCTGCACTATCTATAAGTATGGTAATGACTATAGGGTGGCGTGGTGTAGGGAGGGGAGGGGAGGGTGGGCAGCCTTCCAGATATGATACCTCTGCTTAGGTGTTTTTGCCCAGTCATCAAATATATAACAGTTTATTACATTTGTAAATATAACATGTTATTTTTCTCCACTCAGCATCCAAGATCTTCTCAAATTATGTGAAGCTGACCCAGTCGAGCTACTTATTGATTTGGGGTTTGGGATAGAGGAACCTGATCTCTGCACCAAAATTCCTTCACGCTTTATCATGAACCCTTCTGAAGCCAAGGGAATAAATATTCGGGTCTTCCTTGAAGCACAAAGGAAACGTATGGACATTGAGAATCCTAATTTGTGTGGTAAGTTATTTAAATATAGTACATGTATTAAAAAACAACAGTAATTACTTCACCCATTAGAATTATGTATTACAAGTTCAATATTTGCTCTTCGTGTTGTACCCACACAGCCAGATTAAATAAATTAACCAAATCATTTGGACAGATTGATCTTGTCCACATATCATTTGGACAGAATGGTCTTATCCTCCCATCCTCTCTATATAAGAGATACAGCATCCATATACAGTTTGTTTAGGACTTCAATAAGGACTAGCCAAAGAATAAGCTATTAAAAGGACTTTCCATGAAGTGGTCTGTGTGCTATGTTCCTGTTGTTTAACCTCCAACTGAACTTCTGCAGGAACAGCAATATTTACATTGCAGGGTTGACATGCCTCTAGTGGCTGTGTCCCTGACAGCCACAAGAGGCGCTTCTGCCCCAAGTTAAACTCAGCTATTTAAATCTGCTATTTAAATCAGATTGTCTCACAGAGATCATTTGATTGGTGCAGTATGGTATTTCGCCATTTATGAGCACTAGCCTCCAAATTATTTCCTGCTGGAATCATTGGATTGGCTGAGATAATCTACACTGATGATTTCAGCCAACGAGGTGGAGCAGCAGAATGGAGACCAGCATGGCAAGAGGTAAATAAATCTCACCTTAAAAATAAGTAGTTAATAGCGTTTGCATTCCCATCGATATAGTGTTCCTTTTTTCTTTTGTTCTTTCTCAGGCTAATCAGTTTTTTGTTTTGCATATTGAGAAAATTACTTTCTCATTAATATATAGTTCATTTATTCAGTTAATATGTATTTATATAGTTAATTCAATTCAGCTGTTATGTATATAGTTAATTCAATTCAGCTGTTAATTTGTTGCAACACTTTGCAAGTCCCTTTTCAATTATCCACAATACTTGCTTTCCATGACTAACCTAATAAATATTTCGAGTTACACAATCTCTATTATAAACTAGCATTATTTTTATTTGATTCTTGCTAATACTGTGTTGTGTTGTGTTGCTCAAGTTCTATAACCCTTAGTTCATACAATCTCAATGTCATAAAACAGGAATTTGTGCTTGCAGTAAAAACTATTTCCCTCTCAAAAGATTTTACATGACAGGTTTGTATTACGTTTTAAAGGGTAATATTCAACTGTAGATCAGAAAGCATGCATTGCAATTTGTAAGATTATATTCTTAATAAAATGAATTTCCTTATCAACTGTTCAGTACCAACAGGAAAGAGATTTTATCTTGCACTTCTGTTATGCTTTAATGACTCTGAAAACTATCTAATTAGTTTTTTAATGCCCCATATGCAATCCTTTCTTAGCACATCTTCTGCTGTTATAAAATATGCCTGCTAGTAAATTCTGTGGTTTTAACAACTTGTTTTTTTTAAGGATTATCTGAGGAAACCTTTACAGAGATTGTACTTGGGCAATGTAATCATCAAAACTGCTGTCTAGATGTGTCTTTGGAGTGCAATGCACCTTTACCTACTGATCGAGTTTGGTTGTAATTCAAAATGGCAACTGGTGCTCTTTTATGAAGTCACTGCTATTGCATAGACTCCATTTTAAAATGTTCTTAATTATTCCAGACATTTGAAACCCATTTCATTATTCAAGTGAGTCTGTCTTGTAATTAATGACCGATTTAGCTAGATGACATTTCAGAATAGGAGCACACTGCAAAGACTATTTAAATTAGAATATAATGGAAAATTGTTTCTAACTTAAATAAAATATTAGATGTAGTAATACCTTTAATGGCGTGTGTCACTATTTTGAGGTAATATATTAATTTGTCAAACAATAATTTACACAATAAATTAGTCAACAATGGAGAATAATAGTGGAACATATTTTTTCCTTCTGTAGCAAGCACTTAAACGCTCTACACCCATTTTTCTGTGAAAGATTCTGCAAATCCCAGTTCTTTTGTTTGGGTGTCAGTGTAACTAATCTTTATTAGAAAACTCTCCTTTTTCATGACTAATGCAGCAACTGTATAGTATGAAAAGCTCACTGTAAAGTGAAAAGAGCAGCAAACCTGATATTCAAGCTATTTTACATGTAGGTACAATGGCATTATTGTTACTTCAACTGCATAAATCATGCATATGTATCTGTATAAAAGTCATATATAATGTATATCCTCTGTGCTCTGTCATAAGAATCTACATTCCAAAACACAGGTATTGATTTTTTATCTATTTTTAATTATACTATAGACTGTTACATTATACTATAGAATGTTACACATTATTTTACATGCCATTAAGAGTCATGGCTTCTGTTGTACTATGTGTGTGCTCAGTTATAAACGTGGGTCACCTCTCACCAGTTATAGCTGTAACTAACAATGCTACTGTTTTTACATTTTGCATTTAGTAGTTTAGTTGGTAAAATTACAATTATTTTTTTGGGGGGGCGGAGCTCAGCGGGCAAGCTGAGTGGTCGCATGCCAGACGAGCTCCGGGCCAAACGGGCAAACTCTGTGAAAATTAAAGCGACTACTCTCCACAATGCCAGTTTACTTACCCCGGGGACATAAGGTTACCACCACAGCAACGCACAATCGAGAAAACGACCACACTCAGCGTATACAATGCGGGGATGGGCCCGAGGTTAAGCTGAGACCTGCTCGGACAGCGCATGGGAGGCGGCCGCTCCCTCTGCCGGCAGCGATGCCTCTCACCGAAGGTCCCCCTGACGACACATGTCCTCCCCCCCCTGCCGGTGAGGGATATCCCGGCAACAAAAGCCTGCAACCCTGAACTGAGATGCCAAACTCGACATGCAGACACAATTAAAATGGCGGATGCCTCGTGTTCACGGGGCCAGCAACTCGACTTGGAGTCCAGACTGGACAGACTCTTCATGGAATTCTGGGCCAAGCTGACCAACAGAATGCAGACCACCACGCTGGAACTGCCTACCGCAAAGGTGTCTCAACGCTCACAACCTTCGGCGGCAACACGAAAGAACCTGCCAATGAGGCCCAGAAAAGGCCCAAAGCGGAACCGGACACCCGGGCAAAACACCAAGATCCCCATTACCACGCGGTATTCCAAGAAATGCAGGTCTGGGACCGATCATCGGCCTGACAACGCCGGCCACTTCTCCACCCACACGGCACATTGAGTCAACCCGGGACTTACCCGTACAGAGCAACCCAAATGGAGACAAGGTGCTAGAGAGTGCTGGCGGACCATCACGACCTGAGACCGGAGGCATATGGGACCCAGGATGCCGTGCTGGACTATGCATTCCTCCTGCAAGGGGTAGGGTGACTATACACTATAAACTCTCAGACGGGCACCAGCCTCTAATGTATGCCCCATGTACCCGTAAGAGACTTGTGGATCCTCTGTGGCACGTATACTACACCACACTCCTCGTCTTATCCATCGCTCTACTTTATCTGTGCATGTTAGTTAATTACTCTATCACCAACTGAGGCAACTGCTATCTGTTTTGTATCTGATGGCTAGATAACCCAGAATAGCCTGCAACACTAGCTTAAAGTACTATTTACAATTGTGACCTAGGGCAGTTTACCTAGCTTGGTAAGATCACCTATTGAAAATGGTGATAATCAATCATATGCATCTCATGGAGCAAAGTGTTTCTTTAACTTGTGAGCCGCTTACTGTCTACCCATGTGTTACCAAATGTCTGACTATAATAATTTAGCATGTTACCAACCGGATCTTATGATCCATAGCTTGTATTTTCAAACTAAAGTTTAACAACAAAAATGTAAAAAAATGAGGCACCGCAATTCTGGAAATGTAACTTAATCTTGCTGATTGATGTATCAACCCTATACTGTAAATCACTCGTACATTTCCCCCAATTTCTCTTATGTACCCTTTCTTATATGCCTTTAATAAAAAAAATTGACAAAAAAAAATACAATTATTTATGTAGAGCCAGCATAGTCCATAGCACTATATAGCAGATAAACAAGACAAACAATTAATTATGTTTGTCATATTAGTGAAGTGAGCCCTGTCCAAACATGCTTAACCTCTTAAGGACACATGATGGAAATTTTCTGTCCTGCTGGCCTTTTATTTTTGAGGCTGTGTAATTAATAGGGAAAACGAGATGTAGATGGTAAATGGTTACAAATTTTCTTTGATCACTTTTAGATGATCTAGGTCCTACACTGCCACAATAATGGAGTTACACTTGATATAGAAAATATCCAATGACATTTGTTGGCTTTGTTTTTTTATAATTTTACTCACAGCAAATTAATTACTAATATTTTTTTTTTCTAATTCAAACTGTTTTGTGCTGAGGCATAACAAGAAATGTGTATTTCCCCCTCCCCTCCCCCATTCTCTTTATCTGTCTCACCCCCAATCTTCTCCATGTGTCTTATTCTCCCAAGCCCCTCCATGTGTCTCATACCCCCTCCAGCCCCTCCAAGTATAAATTTTACCCACTCTAGCCACTCCATGTGTCTCATTCTCTCCTCCAGCTCATCCATGTATCTCATCCCTCAGCTCCTCTATATATCCAAATTCCCCCTTAGTTCCTTTCCTGAGTCAATTCCCCCAGTCCCTCCATGTGCCCAAACCCCCCCAGTGCCTACCATGTGTAGATTCCCCCAAGTCCCTTATGTGTACGTGCTACACAGAGCCCTTTAAATCCGTTGATAAAACTCGTTGGCTGAGCAACAATTCTTCTGGGCTCCAGTCTGCTCAGACCCTGGCAAGGTCTCCTAGTCTCTCCTCAGCTATATGTGACTGGTGATGGCTTTGCCAGCTGCCCAGCACCTATCTCTGTATAATAAGCTGGTAATCAAGGCTCCCTTCAGAATTACGCTAAGTATAATTCTGAAAATGGACAGTAGATGATGGCAACAAACCAACATCTACAGTATTAAATGGTAAACCCCTTTTCCCTTACCTTAGGGTTAGGGTTGAAGTTAGTGATGTGGTTATGGTTAGGGTTAGATGTAGACTTAAGGCTAGGATTAGAGTTAGTGTTAGGGTAGGGTTATGGTCATAGTTCGGTTAGCTGTAGTGTTATAGTTAGTGAAGGGTTTTGGTAAGTTAAGGGTTAATTATGGGTATGGGTTAATGCTGTTTTAGGGTTAGGGATTGTGAAGGGTTAAAGTTAAATGTAAGATTGGGGTAGGCATATGGTTAAAATTAGTGTAAGCATTAGGAAAGGAGTATGATTGGTACAGCATTAGTGTGCGGGTTGGTATATGGTTAGAGTTAACTATCAAAAATGTATTTAGGTCCTAGACATATTAGGCATTTAACAATCAGGACTGACATATGAATTTATTTTAACCCCTTAAGGACACATGACATGATTACCTTTTATTCCAGAAGTTTGGTCCTTAAGGGGTTAAACTCTTTTTAATTAGTTGCACTGGATGTGCAGCAATTATAAGCAAAAATTAGAAATTTGTTTATCCAATTTTTAAAAAAAAACATTTTACTTGCATGTAATGTTGTGTTAGTATGTACATTTATAAATAAGATGGCGCAAAAATATAAAGAAATTGTGTAATAAATAATACAAAATGCAGCAACCAATACAAAATATTGGTAATATGATTTAAAAGAAATACGTTAACACATAAAGTAATGGTGCACAATATTAAAAACCACCCTCTGTGGATATATCTTATAATAAAAAACCTCTTAATGATGTTGTAAAACATACAACCAACAGTGTGACATGTGCATATACTTGCAATCTTGCACTATCATAACTCTGGTATCTAAATAAGAGACAAAAAAGCAGAAGGAACTATGAGTGCAATAAAGTCATAAAATATAGAATAAGAGAAAAATCTGTAAGTATTTAACTCACGACTTGAGAGGGGTTAGAGCCCCACTCATAGCTATATCACCCAGGGATGATCAGCCTATAGAGTGCGTGGGATCCAATGGATGCACTGACGACCAGGATAGCAGGTAAGTAAAATTCTTTATTCCAAAACTATGCAGAAAATAGTACAATCCACAGTCCGCTCACCAGCTTTGGGGAACGGTAAAGTCCTGTGTGAGGTGTATAAGCCATCACTTGATTTTCAACCATGGTCGTTCTCGCCGATGCAGACCGTTATAGAACACTTTCGCGTTCCTAGCCTGTGATGCGTTTCGCCACCCCTCCCCGGGGTTTTCTCAAACATGCGGTGTATCCTCCCACTCTCGTTCGTCTTTTATATGTGAAGATATTCGCTATGATCCAATCAGCTGTTCTTTGTAGAATTAATATGTTCGAACAAATGTAATGTCCTGTAAAGTTCTTTATACTTAAAGACATTTAGAACCCAAATACTTAAAAACATATCATCTAAAGTAACTTGAAAAGAACAAAATAAGCAATAATTGAGACCTAAAAAGCAAAATAATCTGAAAAGGGAACAAATTCATGATTTAGTGATAAATTATCCTTGGGAATTACTCTCATGGATTATGACATGTAAAAAGCATGTCTTAAGAGTTCAAAATCATGTCTGAAGAGTTATAAATAAAATATAAAATATAAAGCTAAAAATTGTTGTCATGGGAGAGGAAAGGAGTTGTATATAATACCCAATAAAATATATAAAAAAATATTAATAAACAGTGATAAAAATATATAAAAATATAGTTATAAAAAGTTACATAATTCTAAATCCTTGTAAAGACTGGGCGGAGTCAACATCTCCAGTTGGAAGATCAATTTAATTTCCTCCTGTCCGATATTGAGGATAAAATCACCCACCCTGATTATGCATTTTTTAAGTGTTCTGAGACACTATCACTCTCTACCCCTTTTTTAATGTTATAGATGTGTTCTAATTCTTTTGTCGAGGAGACGTGTCGTCCTCCCCACATATTGTAGCTTACAAAGACATCTAAGCAGGCAAATCACATTATTACTCTGACACGTGATATGCTCCTTAATGGAAAACTCTTTCTGTGTCTTCTCTGATTTAAACACATCTTTTATCTAAAAAAGCCAATGAGATGTCCCAAGAAATCCCCTGTTGGTTCTTTTGTTTTTTCTTTCAAGTAGCTGTGAACCAAAGTGTTCCTCAAATTTGGACCAACCTCGATATTTAATTTTAGGTCTAGATGGTAATAATTCACCTAGATCTCTATCTGTTTTCAATATTGGCCAACATGTGTTAAAGTTTTTTTTAATACATTTATGTTGATTATTAAAACCAAATCCTAAAAACTCATTAAAATTCTCCTAATCTTTCTTATTTATTATGTCTCTTTGAATTAATTCAGATTGTTTGCTTGCCTTAACATCATTAAGGGCTTTCTCTAAAATGTCCTTTGGATACTGTTTTTCCTTAAATTTGTTTAAAAGATCCTATGCTTGCTGCTGAAATATTCCCTCCCCTGTACAATTGCGTTTTAACCTCAGCAATTGGCCTTTCGGTATGTTGTTTAGCCATGGGGAATAATGTCCACTATATGAAACATACCCATTTACATCCACTTTTTTCACGAAGGTTTGTGTTTTAAGGACTCCTTTATCAACATAAATAAGGTCTAAAAATCAATTGATACAGCACTAATATTGCTAGAGAGATTTGCATAACTGGGTGCATAAGTACTGCCAATCGCCGTTCCTCTTTAAAAAAAGATGGGCAGTACTTATGCATCAAGTCTCTTTATGGCCTATTTGGAAAATACATTAATCTATGGGAAACATAACTGGAGTGCACAGGTACTTACCTCTCGTCGTTACATAGATGATATGATTTTATTTTGGGAATGGTCCGAGGATGATTTTAGAGAGCTTTTAATTTTTCTTAATAATATATGGGGGTGTGCCCAGGTACTTACCTCCCGTTGTTACATAGATAATATGATTTTTATTTGGGAAAGGTCCACGGATTTTTTTTAGAGAGTTTTAAATTTTTCTTAACAATAATATATGTGGAATTCAGCTCACTAGCAATATTAGTGCTTCATCAAATTGATTTTTTAGACCTTATTTAAAGGACCACTCTAGGCACCCAGACCACTTCAGCTTAATGAGGTGGTCTGGGTGCCAGGTCCCTCTAGGATTAACCCTTTTTTTTATAAACATAGCAGTTTCAGAGAAACTATGTTTATACTGAGGGTTAATCCAGCCTCCAAAACCTCTAGTGGCTGTCTCATTGACAGCCGCTAGAGGTGCTTGCGTGCTTCTCACTGTGAAAATCACAGTGAGAGCACGCAAGCGTCCATAGGAAAGCATTGTAAATGCTTTCCTATGCGACCGGCTGAATGCGAGCGCGGCTCCTGCCGCGCATGCGCATTCAGCCGATGACGTCGCAAGGAAGAAGGAGAGGAGGAGGAAAGCTCCCCGCCCGGCGCTGGAGAAAGAGGTAAGAGCCTGGCGGCGCTGGAGAAAGAGGTAAGAGCCCGGCGGGAGTGGGTCCCTAAGGGGGGGGGCACCCTCAGGGCACTCTAGTGCCAGGAAAATGAGTATGTTTTCCTGGCACTAGAGTGGTCCTTTAAGTTGATAAAGAAGTCCTTAAAACACAAACCTCTTTTAAAAAAGTGGATGTAAATGGGTATGTTACATATAATAGTGGATATTATTCCCCATGGCTAAATAACAAACCAAAAGGCCATTTACTGAGATTAAAATGCAATTGTACAGAGGAGGGAATATTTCAGCAGCAAGCACATGATCTTTTAAACAAATTTAAGTAAAAACAGTATCCAAAGGACATTTTAGAGAGAGCCCTTCATGATGTAAAGGCAATAAAACAATCACAATTAATTCAAAGAGACGTAACAAATAAGAAAGATCAGGAGAATTTATCATATATCATTTGATTTTAATAATCAACATAAGTTTATTTAAAAATAAAACATTAACAAGTTCTGGCCAATACTGAAAACCGATAGAAACCTAGGTGAATTATTACCTTCTAGACCTAATATTACATTTCAAGGAACACTTTGGTTCACAGCTACCTGAAAGAAGAAAAAAAAGAACCAACAAGGAATTTTGCCTTTTTTAGATGTAAGATGTGTTTCGCATGTAAGAGTATACAGCATGCGCATAGGAATGTAGAACTTGAGTTTAAATCTGAGAAGACACAGAAAGAGTTTTCCATTAAGGAACATATCACGTGTCAGAGTAATAATGTGATGTACCTGCTTAGATATCTTTGTAAGCTACAATATGTAAGGAGGACGACACGTTCCCTCCACATAAGAGTTAGAGAACGCATCTATAACATTAAAAAGGAGTAGAGAGTCATAGTGTCTCAGAGCACTTCTAAAAAAGAAGTAGAGAGTCATAGTGTCTCAGAGCACTTCTAAAATAATGCATAATCAGGACCCAAGTAGGTTAGAATTTTTCGGAATTAAACGAGTGTCTAGGGACTGGAGAGGGGGTGATTTTATACGCAAGATCGGACAGGAGGAAATGATATGGATCTTCCAATTGGAGACGTCGGCTCTGTCCGGTCTTAACAAGGGTTTTGAATCATGTAATTTTTTTTTTAAACTATTTTTATATATCTTTTTATTACTGTTTATTAATGTTAATTAGTGTTTTTATATATTTTATTGGGTATTATATACACCTCCTTTCCTCTCCCATGACAACCGTTTTTAGCTTTACATTTTATATTTTATTTATTATTTTGATTATATATTTAGAGTCTTAGGTTCAATATTGCCTGATGCATCTACCTTTTAAATTTCACATTATTATATTGATTGTTTTTCGTTTTTTATTTTTAGTGATGTTTTGATTTAGACAATCTACCCCTTTTTTGGATTTAGTTTTTTCCATTTTGTATTTTAATTTTGGAATATTCTGGGTTATCCCATGATGTATAACATTGCTATTTGTATTTGGACTCTTAAGACTTGACTTTTACATGTCATAATCGATGAGAGTAATTACCAAGCATAATTTATCACTAAAGCATGAATTTCTTCCCTTTTCAGAATATTTAGCTTTTTAGGTCTCCTTAATTATTACTTATTTTGTTACCTTTAGGCTATTTGCTGTAAACACTGTCTTTTCAGAGAAAATGCAGTGTTTACATTACAGCCTAGTGATAACTTCACTGGCCACTCCTCAGATAGCTGTTAGAGATCCTTGCTGGGTCATGGCTGCCTAAAATGTATCCAAACATTCAGTATCTTCTCCCTATGCATGCAGACACCGAACTTTCCTCATAGAGATTCATTGATTCAATTAAGCTATATGAGGAGATGCTGATTGACCAGGGCTGTGTTTGAATCATGTTGGCTCTTTGTCAGTCTCAGCCAATCCTATGGGGAAGAATTGTGATTGGATCAGGCTACCACTTCTGATGTCAGCAGACTGTTTGTTTTTCGGAGTCTAACAGCATGCAGAGTTACAGCTTCAGGCTTTAATACAGTAATATTTGTACTATATGTATGGAGGCATGAGGGGCCCAGGGGGGCTAGATGGTGGTTTTAACATTATAGTGTCAGGAATAAATGTTTGTGTTCCTGACCCTATAGTGATCCCTTAAGTATAATGATCTTTACAGGACATTACATCTGTTCGAACATACTAATTCTACAAGGAACCGCCGATTGGATCATGGCGAATAACTTCACATGTAAAAGACGAACGAGAGTGGGAGGATACATTGCACGTTTGTGAAAGCCCCAAGGGAGGGCCAATATAAGTCATGGACTAGGAACACGGAAGTGTTCTTTAACAGTCTGCATCGGCGAGACCGGTCATGGTTGGGAATCAAGTGACGGCTTATACACCTCACACAGGACTTTACTGATCCCCAAGGCTGGTGAGCGGCAGGGCCGGACTGGGAAAAAAAAATCGGCCTTGGCATTTTTCAATTACAGCAGCCCCTTGAGAAGGGGGTGGGCCCAGAGAGGGTGTGTTTTGTCATCACTAATGACAAGCACGCCCCTTCTCAAAGTGAGCATGTTGGTTCAATGCGCAGAGCCCCGCTGAAGAGCTCTAGCATGGGAAAAAGGCCCTGTATTTGTTCTGCACAGCGCAAGCAAATGTAATAACATACTTGCACTGTGTTTGCTTTTAACTTGTCTCTGGTGTCTCCATAAGTGGGATACCAGAGGACAAAAGGGCCAGAAAAGCGTATGGTGCATGTGTTTGGAGCCTGCTTGAGAGATTGCGTGTGTGCAGAGTGAACTGATTGTGGTGTAGTATTGTGTAAATAGGTCGATTTCATTCGTGTTTGTGGTGTAATATGTGTGACTAGTGGCTGTAAAGAGTGTGTGTATATGGGATGTAGCGAGTGTGTGCATACGGGCTGTAGTGTGTGGGTGTATATAGGTGACGTAGTGAGTGTAAGGGTTGTAGAGAGTGTGTGTTTAGAGAATGCTGTGTGTGTTTGCTTACAAGGAATGTGTGTGTGTGTGTGTGTGTGTGTGTGTGTGTAGAGGATTCAGAATGTATACAGGGTAAGGGATCTAGCGTGTATCTGGAGCATAATGTGTGTAGTGGTGCAGTGTGAGGGGTGCTGTAGTGTGTGTGTATGTATGTATGTATATATGTCCAGATACACGCTAGATCCCTTACCCTATATACACTCAAAATCCTCTACACACACACACATATATACATACACACTACAGCACCCCTCACACTGCACCAATACACACATTATATATTTTTATATATATATATATATATATATATATATATATATATATATGGAACACTCTGCTATAGTATGCAGAAACCAGGAGCTAACCTATGATACTGGCTGAGTATGGTAAATGGTAAGGGATTGCAAATATAAAAAAGTGGACTATGCCTTTAAGGTATGAGAAATATGTGCTGTGCCTTTAAATCTCACATAATGTGCGTGGTAGGTCTGCTGGTAAAAGAGAAAATAAAACAAAAAGAGGGTCCAATAAATCGCAAAAAGAATGGAGAAAGAGAGATGAGAAAATGGGAGGAAGAAGGATAAATAGAAGGAGAAAGTAAAATGAAATAGAGTATAGAAAATAAAAATAAGTAATGAAAATAAATAGATGAATAGTGGATAACGCAGCCGATGATATGTGCAGTGCAGATAACTCTATCCCTAATGGGGTATAGGGTAGTTGGTATCTGCTCCAAATATTATACTTTGTATATATCAAAGATCTGGTTCAAATTATGATAGCAATACAGTATGTGGAACTGGATGCTAAGGTGGTTGTCTATTTAAAAAGTATCACTCGATATAGAAAGCAATGGTACAAACTGGATGTAAATAACATAAACCAGTTTGTTGGTAAAATTATAAAAATATATAAAAATATGTAATAATATAATGCAGGAACAGTTCATACAGTGGTTACCAGTCTAATGAGTTTCAGAAAAGTGCAGGAACCCTTGGATTTGGCTGGGATTGATGTGGATTGACTTGGGCCGTTGAGCTTCAAAAAATCCTGCTGCCGGTGAGGACGGCGGGCTTTTCGGTGTGCGTCCCGATAAGGATCTCACTCCAGGGGACGTGCTCTGTAAACGGCTCCACTCGGCAAATACACAAAAGGTCCTGTGCGAATACTGTTCTCTGCTGGTAAGCGCTCTGCGCACTGGAACTCAGTCCTGATAGATTGCTGTGCTTGTCTAACGCGTTTCATAGGAGGGTGCCCTACTTCTTCAGTAGGGCTAGAGTTCACTCTCACGAAATCTGAGTATTGCTGTAGTAACCGCGGCAACGCTCAGACATCGCGAGAGGAACCCGGCGGAGCTGCTGGCTAGAGCTCCCTGGGTCCTCTTCGGCCTCCCTCCCCAGCCGGCGGCCGCATATCAGTGCCTCTGGGCCGGTGAGGGAGATCTTTGATCTCCCCACCGGCCCATGGAGGAACACAGCAGGGCCGGCGCTCGGATAGCTGGCTGGCTCTGCATGGGCCGACAGGGGAGATCCTGTCATTTGCCCGGTATGCCCGATGGCCAGTCCGGGCCTGGTGAGCGGACTGTGGATTGTACCATTTTCAGCATTTGTTTTTACTTACTTTTGGAATAAAGAATTTTACTTACCTGCTATCCTGGTCACCAGTGCATCCATTGGATCCCATGCACTCTAGGGGCTGATCTTCCCTGGGTGATATAGCTATGAGTGGGGCTCTAACCACTCTCAACTTGTGAGTTAAATACTTACAGATTTTTCTTTTAGTCAATGACTTTATTGCACTTGGAGTTCCTTTTGCTTTTTTGTCTCCTATTTAGATACCAGAGTTGTGATAGTTCAAGATTGCAAGTATATGCACATGTCACACTATTGGTTGTATATTTCACAACATCATTAATTATTGCCTGCAAATACACCTAGAATACACCTAGGTTTGTGAGTTGTGAATATCACTTTCAGAGGTTTTTTATTTTAAGATATATCCACAGAGGGTGGTTTTTAATATTGCGCACCATTACTTTTATGTGTTAATGTTGTGTTAGGTATGCATTTAGGATATTAAATGAAAGACTTTCTGTATTTAAAAAATGATATATAATATGTATAGGGGCACTTGAAGAAAACCCTTAAATTATGGTGAAACAAGCCTGTAGCTTAAATTTAAGGTTTTGCTTTGGTTCAGAATGTGGACAACTGCCCCCTGTCCTTAAGGGGTTAAAAATCAAAAGCTTTAAATATAAACCTTTTTGCAGACAGTCCTTCTATGAGAAAGAAATAGAAAATAATTTTTTACCTTTCCCCTACCTAATTGTCTGTTTCTCCAACAAGACTCTTCCAAAATATTCACAATATGAGACAAACAGTAAAAAGGCACGCATACTCTAATAAAATTAAAGAAAGAAATAAGTAGATGTAAATATTTCACTCACGAAATTACAGATGTTACAAGATCATTTACAAGATACTATATTGTTTATGTCTATAGTATATTATAATAGAAAAAAAAAAGAAAAAATGTAACAAATTATAATACATCGCTGCCACTTCACCAAATCATCCACCAGCATAGCCTTGGAAATCTTTAACCTGGCCCTCCAAATATAATGCTGTTTTACACAATACAGATACAACAGAATGCATAAACATTAAACAAAATAAAGTAGAACCATCCACAATACAGTGTGATTCTTGGAAAATGGTTTGAAATACATGGCAGAACACTAAGAGAGTTGCATGCCCACTGAGACGCTTATTGGATGCACTCCTTTCACAGTAGCATAAATGTAGAGTAATAATTTTCCAGGCATAAAACTTTAAAAGTAACAATGACATTGGATATGCAAAACCAACCCTATTTATCAGTGGGAAACTTAGAATCCACCATACTTTACCGACAGTAAGATTGCTTATACATTATCAGTTAGTTAATTTAGAGGAAGTTTAAAAGCAGCTAGTAAAATAGTAACACAGCTGGAATATTGGGAGCTGTTAGTGACTGGTTTTTGACTAGTGGCAGTGGTAACTCCCTACTTGTGAAATTGTCAGATAGTAAACAGTCACTACTTGCTAATAAAGTGACACTTGATTTATAAGCAGCGGCTAGCTAATATAAAGTAGTATCAGGGATGGAGATACATCGGTCCTAAACTTGCCTAGTTCAGGACAAGAATTTCTGGAATAAATGTATCCAATGTTTTCATACAAAGTTGTCCAATGTCCAATAAAAGACAGTCCAATAAATGTCTTTGAGAAGAGTTCACCACCATTGCTCTACCTAGTCAATATTGTTCCCTGTTGCTTTCCATGTTTTCTCTGTGCAAGATTTTAAACTCACTCAAAAAGTTTTCTTTGTCAGCATAACGGTTTAAATATGCACTCTCGTAAATGCTTATCTACCCTTAACTTTTATAATCGTTAACGTCAGACTGTAATGTGTGTGTTTATGTATGATGGCTTAATTTCTCCTTTTTCACAAAGAATGTAATTTAATAATTTTTGTTTCAATCTTTTTAATAGGCCGATTCCGTCAGCTAGAAGTCCTTGAGCAGGTCACAAATGCATTTTCCTCTTTGCTGAATGATGTTCACACTCTCCAGAATGGACATGGGGTTAAAGATAAAGGAAAATCAACATTGACTCAGGAAAAACGTAAACGAATACGTCAACTTCTCTGGAAGTTTTCCAAACAAAAGCTAGCTGACAAACAGGAACAGGTTATAAACCAATGCCCCAATACAATGGAACCTTCTGAAAAGCAAGATGATCTAGGAGCAGCATTAAAAGACATGAGTAAAACAAAAGGTTTTAGGAAAACAAAAAGACGTGTTCATGAACGTGGCAATTTAGATATTGCAAACATAAAACAAATGCCATCAAGCTACAATATAGATTCAATACATGTTCATCAGAAAGAAGATAATCCCCTGAGTACAAAGCGAGATACTTCTAAACGTAATCCTGTGAAACAACATAGCCTACCTGCTGAACTTCCAAGCAAAAGCAGGACATACCGGGATCCAAAAATACTATCAAGAACATGCGGAAGGACACCTGGCCAGCAAGTGAGGCATTTGAGTAAAACCTCTTTTGATATAGAAGAGGTAAGATTTAACTACATAAACTACACAAGCATTTCTCTACTTAAAAAGAAAGAATTGTCCGACATTACTTTATGCCAAGGGATATGTATTATTGTTCATTTACTTCCTTGAATTTATTTTATATATTCTTTATTTTGCAATAGTTTGCTGTTGACACATATTACTACATGTACTATAAATATTAATAGAATTCCAACCAATTAATATAAACAACAAATAAGGAAACTACACAAAAATATGTTGAGTAACTGGCAGTTCAAGTGCATTGCTATGTTTTGTTGAAACAGTATGCATCGTTTAACAGAAAGCTGCCTGGAGATGCACAGCATAAAGAAATACATACAATAATAACATAAAAGAATAAGGAACAGTTTCCTTAACTGTATGATATATTACACAGCGAAAAAAACAGAGATAGATACTATACAGTATGCTTGAATTAAAATAGGAGACATTCCAAAGAAAGATAGGCAGTTTTATCACATGCTCAATCATTTTCTGTTGAAGATAAGCTTGAAAAATACAAAACTAACAGTAAGCATTTATTACACCTGATAAAACACCCCAACATATGAAAACACCTGTCTGTCACACAAAAAAAAAACATCCATGCAAATTCCATGTCTGCTGCCGCAAAAAATATCTACCTCCTCTCACTATAGGCTTAATGAGTTATGTGTGGGAAAAAAACAAAGTAATACATCATTGGTTGTTTTTCTATTCTATTGCCATGCTAAAATGCCTTTAAAAATATGAAAAATATTTTTCACATACAATTTATATTTTGAATGGAAGAGTTTAACAAGATATACCCCATGGGAGTTGGTCTAAAATGTATTTTGTGTCCAGGGTATTCGGTCTACCTAAGGGAAGGATTTGATTAGTGGTTCTATCTTCCTCTCACCAATATCATAACAGAGTGGTCACCCAGCTCTTCTCCCATCTCCTGTACAGTAAGATGTGGGCTTTATATTAATAGGGGAGGATTTGCTAACATTCTTCCCTACTCCTTGTGTGATAATATGAGTGATGACAAGTAATTATGAAGGGTATTACAGATGACCACTATGCTTAAATGAGGACCCTTCAAGTAGTTCTACCCTTCCAGTCATGCATGCACAGTATAGTATCAGATATAGGGGAGTTAATAGTGGGAGCCTGACGACGCTGTGGAGTGATGACGTAAGTGCGTGTACGTGCACAAGTGCCCTTACACTGAGAGGAGGGGACCACACACCTTGTTTGGAGGTCCGATGGTGTTTTTGACGGCTTCAAAATATCAAAAAATCTGAATGGGCGAGCAGACAAGATAGCGGGAAACAAATACAGCGTTAAAGAACATGGTGAAAGTGAGTCTGTGAAGCTGCACAACTCAGTGGTGAGATTTTGAATATTACTTAATCCCCTCTGTGTGGAAGACAGGTGAGGGAGTTGCTAACTCTGCTAACGCTGAGCATGCTTGTTGGGAGATGCCAGGAACTCAAAATGCAAAGCTAATGGAACTAATTTATATGTAGCTTTGAAGTTACAATGCAAAATTTCTAAATTGATAGTTATACCTCCATAACAAGATTTTGGCTGAACCTTGGTGGTTTATAATTTTCTAATTAGCCTGAGGTCTGATCTCCACACTTAAAATTCAGTACTTGGAGGGTCTAACTGGTGCTGCACAGGGTACTCGTTGGTTCTTGTCATGTGGGCTATGATCCTTTGGGACCAAGAGTGTGCCAAACATAAAATATGGGTTCCTTCTATTCTGCCCTAGATCAGAAGCCTGTTGTCAGTAGACCTCATCTGGTCTCTCACTCAAACAATAAACATCTCTGAATCATGGATATACTCAGGTTATCGTGTACTGACAATGTCCCCTGGGGAAAACAAACACTAGCACCCATGCCCAGCATAATCTAACTCTATGGCCTCTAGTTAAGAGCTGTGCAATAAGGAGAGTAGACACTACAAACTGCTACTTTACTGGTTCTATTCTCTGCCTGTGTGTCCAAAGAGCTATAGATTAGGAAATGCATGACATTAACTTTTAGGTGCAAACCCTGCTGCGTCTAACTGAGCTATTGGTATGAAAACCAGCTTACAGGTTGGGTATGTCCCTCTGCTCTACTTGGAGGATCTAGGCACATCACCTCTAGGTGCTGGTGTCAGTCTCTTAATTTTGTTGCCGGGTGACATGCCTTGCCTGCGCTTGTTAACCGGTTCTCCGGTTCAGCCGGTGTGTTGGTGGGCGGTGGGGCCCCCACTGCTGCTGCAGTGTTGACAGACCAGCGAGTCGCAGAAAGCTGTCTGAACATCCTCCGAGGTTAGTGTGTGGCTCTTGCCCTTGATGTCTGTTGAGAGGGACTCCTCCATGCCCTAGCGGTACCTTACATTAGCGTCTCTTCATTTTTGGGCTATAGGTGCCAGTTTTCTTTTTTCTGCGAGGGCAGAAAAAGGTGTATCTGGGTATATAGCTACCCTGTGCTCCCCGTGAAGGTAAAAACTTCCCAAAGATAATTTGCGCCTCTCAAAGAGATAAAAAAAAAAAGAGTGTGGTTACTATAATATTTTCAAATGAAGTGTCAGTAGAAATAGAACATCAGATTATAGATCTGTTCTTGTATGCAAAATTAATTAAACAAAATATATACGCTAGTCAATCTATACCTACTTAATCAACTTACAAAAAAAGACTGAACGAATAACAAAAATAATAAGAAATGGAGAGAGCATTAACACCAGAAAAAATAGGACAATGTTTTAGTGAGTATTACAGTTCTCTATTTAATCTTAAAAATATAAATGATAAACAAAATATAAAGAGCTATCTAATAAAAGCTAATTTAACCCCTTAAGACCACATGGCATTCTATGCCGTCCCTATTTTGATGGCTCTAAACGAGATCTTATGTACTTACCCGGTCGCTGGCGATCCCACGCCGGCGATCGCGGTATGGGGACCTACCTGGGAGCCCAGGGAGTCCCCCCATTCTCTTCGGCCCCCCTGGGCCATGTGATCGCGAGGTCCTTGCAAGGCATAGCCGTCCATGTCAGTGCCAGCAGGGGGAGTGCCTGTAATAAAAGGTACTCCCCCTGCTGTCTGGAAATAAAATATAAAAATAAGTGTAAAAATAAATAATATATACTTAGATATATATATATATATATATATATATATATAAATATATATATATAATATATATGATCTAAGTATATATACACACATATACACAGATACTCATACACTGTCTAAGTGTATTTTAATATTAATATATACATAATTATATATATATATTAAAATCAAAATACACGTACAATAATATTGATTAAATATATATATAATTTTCATTTTTTATATATATATATATATATATATGTAATAAAAAATAAATAAATGTAAATACATTAAAAAATAAAACCTTAAAAATAAATAAATAATATATATATATATATACATGTGTAATTTCATTCTAACTGTATTTTAAAATTAATATATATATATATTTAGATATCAAAATACATGTAGAACGAAATAATATATATATCTATATACATAAATATATAGGCATATATCACTATATATATATATATATATATATATATACCTATATATAAATAAAAATTTTAAAAAAAATATATATATATATATATATATATATATACACATACACACACTTGTATATATATAATAATTCTATGCATATATATGTAATAATTTTACATAATTAGGTCATTTTATTAATTACAATTTGCAGGACCTGCCTAACAACCCAGGCCGAAAGTTCAGGGAATTTAATTTGCTAGCACTATATTTAACCCTGTAACTTTCCAAGACACCATAAAACCTGTACATAAAGGGTACTGTTATACTCGGGAGACTTCGCTGAACACAATTATTAGTGTTTCAAAACAGTAAAATGTACTACGACGATATCGTCAGTGACAGTGAAATGTTTTGCATTTTCCACTCACAAATGGCACACTGACGACATAATTGTTGTGATACGTTTTACTATCTTGAAACACTAATATTTGTGTTTAGCGAAGTCTCCCGAGTATGTACAGGTTTTATGGTGTTTTCAAAAGTTACAGAGTCAAATATAATGCTTGCATTTTAGTTTTTTCATATTAAAATTCGCCAGGTTAGTTATGTTGCCTTTGAGACCGTACCGTAGCCCAGGAATGAAAATTACCCCCATGATGGTATACCATTTGCAATAGTAGACAACCCAGGGTATTGCAAATGGGGTATGTTCAGTCTTTTTTAGTAGCCACTTAGTCACAAACACTGGCCAAAATTATCGTTCAAATTAGTTTTTTGCATTTTCAAATATTAACACTAACTTTGGCCAGTGTTTGTGACCAAGTGGCTACTAAAAAAGACTGGACATACCCCATTTGCAATACTTTGGTTGGCTACTTTTGCAAATGGTATGCCATCATGGGGGTCATTCTTATTCCTGGGCTACCATATGGTCTCAAAGGCAACGTAACCAATCTGGCGAATTTCAATGTGAAAAAAACGAAAAATTTAACACGCTATATTTTACCCTGTAACTTTTCAAAACACCATACAACCTGTACATAGGGTGTACTGTTTTACACGTGGGACATCGCTGAACACAAATAAGTGTATTTTATTGCAGTAAAAGCAAACAGTATTTTGACATTCACAGTAAAAATGTCACGTAGAACTAAGAAAATGTAAAAAAAACTTATTTTCTCCCATTTATTTTTATATTTTATTCATATTAAATTATGTTCCATAACTATATATTTGATGTTAAATGAAAGCCCTGTTTCCCCTGAATAAAATGATATATAACAAGTGTGGGTGCATTTAATATGAAAGAGGTGAATTACGGTTGGACAGACATATGGTGCTAATGCCAGGTTTTGTTTACGTTTGTTTTGATCACAACTTGTACATTTGGCTGCGGTCTTAAGGGGTTAAATAAACTATCAGAATCCCAATGAAGTGAAGTGAACTATTCAATATCTAAATTGGAAATTAAAAACAAGATTTTAAAAATGGAGAAAATAAAGGCAATTTATTCTATAAAATATTTAAAGATCAAGTAGTAGAACAATTGACTAAAGCTTTTAATTATTTTATTTTGCAAGGGACTTTCCCTGCCGAAATGCTCCAATCTAATCTACTACCAATCCCAAAACAAGGCAAAAATCCAACAGTACTAGAAAACTATTGGCCAATATTATTATTTAATGCAGATACTGATATATTTTCTGCAATTTTAGCCAACAGATTAAAAAATATACTGGATAATAATACATCCAGACAAGATTGGTTTTGTACCAGGTAGAAGCTCTTCATATAATACAAGGAGAATAATTGATGTTATTGATTCTGTCACAAGGAAAAATATCCCCTTGCTGACCATGTCGATTGATACTGAAAAAGCATTTGACAGGGTCAGCTGGGAATTTGAGTCAGTCATTACAACAATTTGGGATCCATGGTTGGATACACCAAACCATTATGGCTCTATATACAACTCCCTCAGCAAGGGTAGTAGGCCCTAATCTATGTTCAAAATAGTTTTCACTTAGTAACGGAACTAGGCAGGGATGCCCCCTGTCTCCACTCGTTTATATGATGTCCATGAAGCCCTTTTCTAATAGTATAAGAATTAATAAGAATATGAAGGGTTATAGATGTAAAGGAAAATAACCAAAAATGAATATGTATTTTGATAAATTATTGATTACAATTTCAGAGCCGAGTAAGTCATCAGATCATCTTATGAAGGTGATAGAAGAATACGGACAAATAGCACAATACAAAATTAATATAGATAAATTGATAATAATGGATCTTAACGTACATAATAGATCAAAAGAAGACATATTATATAAATATAATTTTGTTTGGATGAAAAAGATATGCCCTATCTAGGAATAAAATTAACAAAGGATTTAAATAAAATCAGATAAATCAATGTTTGTCATTTCTACGTCATACTAACCATCTGCTAAAAAATTGGAGAAATATAGAAACATTTTGGATGGGAAGAACTAATATAATGAATTCATATATTCTCCCCAAATGGCAATAAATGTTTAGGATGATTCCTTTGAAGTGTTCAGACTGGCGACTAAGTATAATCCAGAAGAGTATCACAAGTTTCATCTGGCAGGAGGAAAAAAACAAGATAAACTCAAAATATTTTTGCAGAAATTCTAATACTATTCTGGATCATCTTATGGGATTTTGGATAGGATTAAAAAATAAATGTGGTATATCAAACCAAACTAACTTCTTTAGAACAATATATCATGGACATGGATTTTAAGGGGTGGAGACGGAGAGGCATCATAAAAATAGAGCAAGTTTTAATGGCAGGAAGAGTAAAACCTTTTCCATAGATTGTACAAGAATACCAACTCCCAGGGTCGGAAATATTTAATTACCTAAGAATAAAAAATTATATAATGGCCAATTTATTGAGAGTAAAATCAGACATAATAGACAAACTTTTAAATTATGATTTAACATCTAAAGTAATATCCAAAAGTATTGATCTGTTGAATATCAATGGAAATATTACAAACGTTCCCAGTCTTTCAAATCTGGCAAAGAGATCTTAAATATAACATAAATATGAAGGAGTGGTGTGATGCATGGTTAAAAGTAAAAAAAAGTTATGCATTGTATACATTGGGAAGAAATACAATTCAAGGTATTACATAGGTGGTACTTGGTACCAACAAGATTGAAAAAAATGTACCCTGATTATCCATCAATATGCTGGAGATGCAATAAGGTTAATAGAACATTTATTCACATATGGTGTAGCTGTGATAAAATACACAATATTTGGAAAATTATTTTTCTTTTTATAAAAAAGCATAACAATATAGATTTGAATTTTACTCCAGAAATAGTTCTTTTGCACCTGAATGGGCCAAAGTTAAATAATAGGATTTAATTTTTTTATTATACATTGTTTTTTTGGCCGTAAAGATTGCAATCACTCACAATTGGAAAAACTCTCAAGCTCCACTTTGGTCTATTATATTTAAAAAACTACTATTCCAAATTAAAATGGATAGAATAATCAGTAAATCTCTAGGATATAGTTCCAAAACAACTAAAATATGGGAAGATTGGGTCAACAAATTGGAAATAGAGAATGATAACTAATCCTAAATGTTGAAAATCTAGAAAGTATCATAGTTATATTTGTTGGTTAAGCAACTCCCCAAGACACCCCTGCTCGACAAAGGATTGATTTTGTCTTAAATTTAAATTCCTGGGATTTTGTTTTACAGGATTTTGTGTATATTGTATAATGTAATGTATGTTATGGTTCCTCTTATGACGGGTATGATTTGGATTATATTGATATTGGAATTTTTTTTTTATATATAAACTATGTAATATTTCATATCTGATTTTGTGGGAAATAAACTATAAAAATATTATTAATAAAAAAATAGTGGGAGCCTGAGGCTCTCTTATTACCATGTTACTTAGTAAACCATATCTCCAGATTTAAATATGCCCAGCGTACATTATAGTTTCAAGGAATGCTCAGTCCCTATGATACTAATAAAACCAGTCCTATATTTCCTCTGTGCCGCAATGCTCTCCATATAAGCTATATATAATTTTTTTTTCCGAAACCTTTACCTGTTGAGAAGAGATGCACCCAGCTGTTATAAAACCACTACTACATTATGCTCAACCAACACTATAATTCCTAAAGATCCAAAACCTGTGGTATTAGTGCCAATAATCCCTTAATCTCGATGTCATAAAATGACTTCTTTCTATAGTTACAGTACTAGGATTACCACAACCCCTGGAACTTTAGAACACCTATCTGAATATATAGAGCAATTAAATATTGAGCATTTATAGCATTTATATTTGTATATTGTATATTTTAAAGACCACCCAAAGAGTGATTTTGCCTCCTTTATAATAACCACTGGATTGGATAAGTGAGCAAGTTCTCGTATGACAGCTTTGGCATCCATTATTACCTAGCAGGCAGTCAATAAAGTACATTTACAATGTGAAAAAGGCATACCTTAATTGTTTTTGACACTGGCCTCAATTACCGGTGAATATGGTCAGTTTTAGAATAGATTTAATGGCCGCTGATATTCTAACACCATAACAGACTCAATGAGGATTGTCCAATAAATGTCTTTCAGAAGAGTCTCCCACCATTTTTGCAGGAGGGAAGGCTCTAATATAATTAATAAACTCCAGGGACACCCCAGCCCCCAGCGCATGGTGGCTCTGATATGTTAATAAAGCTGTGAGAGACCTAATTCCCCCCTCAATGCCTACCCATGAGCATTGGGTGGGGGTGTGGACCATTGGATCACTGGGAGCTCTAATATAATTAATAAGCTCAGGGGAGACTTATTAGCTCCCCTCAGTCCCTACCCATTGACAGTGGGTTGTGGCTCTTATATAATTAATAAATCCAGGGGAGACCTAATGTCCCTCAGTGCCCACCCATAAGCGGCAGGTGGAGGCTATAAATAAATATACAAGGGTAGGTGGACATGCCTTTGTCTATCCCCCAACAATTGTTGCTAATGTCTCGTGTCCCCCCGGAATGGCTATCTTTCCATGCAAGACTTGAGATGGGACTTGCCCTATAGGCCTGTCAGAGAACTCTGACTGAAATTGCACAGCGTGGAAAAGCCCTTATAATAGACTCCAATTGGCCAACTTGGATCATTTTTTGGGGCGTTGTATTTCCTTTTTTTGGTGATCCAGTCTTTTTTCACATTTTAAAAGTTATGTCACTGCAGGACATTATTTGGGGCTGAAAAAAAGAATACTTTAGAGATTGGAAGATATATATGGTAAATATATACTTTTACAGGCATTAAATTGATTGGGCCTCTTATTAGTAAGGCAGGGTTTTTTTTATTGAGGCTAGGGGTTTCAGGACCCCAGTCACCCAGGGGAAGACATAAGTGACAATTTTGGATTGGTGGAAAATGTCATTTCTATCCACCCTTGTATATTTACTTTTAGCCCCAACCTGATTCTTTTTGGTGGACCTGGAGGAGCATTAGATCCCCTGATTTATTAATATTAGACTCCCCATTGCTTATGAATGAGCACTGGGAGAGGAACTTAGGCCCCCCTGGATTTATTAATTATATCCCTGTCAATGGATGGGGACTGGGGGAGACTAATTATTATAGAGCCCCCATCCAAGACTAAAGGGGGGAGGTTTGGGGAATACCATAATCTCAATGCCATAAAATTACTTCTTTCTATAGTTACAGTACTAGGATTACCACAAGGCAAATTCCAAGGCTGTGAAGAGATATCACAAGGCAAAGTAGGGACTTTTACTACACCTGACAAAACCTGACAAAAGATAGAGCTATCCCAATCAAGTTTTGTAATTTCCCCCGCCATCACTAGTGATATATGTTTAACCCAGAGTTTATTATTCATATTAACCCCTTTTACATCAAATATTTAAGTATGAAACATAATTCAATATGAATAAAATATAAAAAAAATGGGAAAAATAATATTTTACATATTTTTTTAGCTAGTGACATTTTAACTGTGAGTGTCATATGACTGTTTGCTTTTACTGCAATAAAATACACATATTTGTATTCAGCGATGTCTCACATGTAAAACAGTACCCCCTATGTACAGGTTTTATGGTGTTTTGGGAAGTTGCAGGGTCAAATATAGCATGTTACATTTTTCATTTTTTTCACATTGAAATTTGACAAATTGGTTACGATGTCTTTGAGACCGTATGGTAGCCCAGGAATAAAAATTACCCCCATGATGGCATACCATTTGCAAAAGTAGCCAACCAAAGTATTGCAAATGGGGTATGTCCAGTCTTTTTTAGTAGCCACTTGGTCACAAACACTGGCCAAAGTTAGTGTTAATATTTGTTTGTGTGTGAAAAATGCAAAAAACTAATTTGAACGCCAATTCTGGCCAGTGTTTGTGACTAAGTGGCTACTAAAAAAGACTGAACATACCCCATTTGCAATACCTTGGGTTGTCTACTATTGCAAATGGTATGCCATCATGGGGGTAATTTTCATTGCTTGGCTACCGTACAGTCTCAAAAGCAACATAACCAACCTGGCGAATTTCAATGTGAAAAAACTGAAATGCAAGCCTTATATTTGACTCTGTAACTTTTGAAAACCCCATAAAACCTGTACATAAGGGGTACTGTTATACTCGGAAGACTTCGCTGAACACAAATATTATTGTTTCAATACAGTAAAACGTATCACAACAATCATATCGTCTATGTAAGTTCCATTTGTGTGTGAAAAATCCAAAAATTTAACTTTCACTGACGATATCATGTAATACATTTTACTGCTTTAAAACACAAATATTTGTGTTCAGCGAACCCCATGTACAGGTTTTATGGTATCTTGGAAAGTTACAGGGTTAAATTAAATTCCCTGGACTTTCGGCCATGGTTATCAGGCAGGTCCTGCAAATTGTAATTAATAAACTTTCGGCCACGGTTGTCAGGCAGGTCCTGCAAATTGTAATTAATAAAATGACCTAATTATGTAAAATGATTACATAAATATATTTACATAGAATTATTATTATATATATATATATATATATATATATGTGTGTGTTTATAATTTTTTGTAAATTATTTTTATTTATATATGGGTATATATATAGTGATATATACGTATAAACTTATGTATATAGATATATTATTTTGTTCTACTTGTATTTTGATATCTATATATATATATATATATATATATATTAATTTTAAAATACAGTTAGAACGAAATTACACATATATATTTTTTTAATTTATCTTTTATTATTTTTTTTACTTATTTTTTTTACGTATTTACATATTTATTTATTTTATATATAAATATATATATATATATATATATATATATATATATATATATATATAATGATAGTTATATATATATTTAATCAATATCATTGTACGTGTACTTTGATATTAATATATATATAATTATATATATTAATATTAAAATACACTTAGACTATGTATGTGTATTTATGTGTATGTGTGTATATATATACTAAATTTATATATGATCTAAGTATATATTATTTAATTTTACACTGTTTTTTTTGTTTTTTTTTTCCAGACACCGGGGGAGTATCTGTCATTACAGGCACTCCCCCTGCTGGCATTGCTATGGACGGCTATGCCGTCCATGTGATTGTGTGGTCCTCACCTAGGGGGGCCTAAGAGGATGGAGGCGGACTCCCTGGGCTCCCAGGTAAGTCCCCATACCACGATTGCCGGCGTGCGATCGCCGGCGACCGGGTAAATACAAAGGATGGTTTGGGCGTTCTATGCCGCCCTCCAGCGCTTAGAGCCGGTTCCCTAAGGACGGCATAGAATGCCCGCCATCCTTAAAGGGACACTCCAGTGCCAGGTAAACAAACCATTTTCCTGGCACTGCAGGCCCCCTCTCCCTCCCATCCCCCATCCCAGGTTGCTGAAGGGGTTAAAACCCCTTCAGTGACTTACCTGCATTCAGGGTCTGCCCTCCGCTCCTTCCCGCCGATGTCATCCGGGGGGGGGAAGCCTATAACGCATGCGCGGCTACCGGCGGGGGAGACCTAATGCATTAGACCTCCCCATAGGAAAGCATTGAAAAATGCTTTCAATGCTTTCCTTTGGGGATTTTAGCGACGCTGTAGGTCCTCACATAGCGTGAGGACGTCCAGCGACGCTGTGCTATAAACCCAAAAGTGCCCTCTAGTGGCTGTTTAGTAGAAAGCCACTAGAGGAGGAGTTAACCCTGCAATGTAAATATTGCAGTTAATGAAAACTGCAATATTTACAGTTGCATGGTTAAGGGTAGTGGGAGTAGGCACCCAGACCACTCCAATGGGCAGAAGTGGTCTGGGTGCCTGGAGTGTCCCTTTAAGGGGTTAAAGCCCCACCTGCTGCTCATGGGTATGGCTTGAATTTGATCGCCATAATTTTATTGTGATGCATTTTAAAATGGCCCTGTCAACCTCCCCCTCTAAATAATAATTGTTTTATAAAGATAAAATATTTATGAAATACTCACACTGACTGTCTTTGAATTTCACTGAAATTTCAAGGCTGTGAAGAGATATCACAGGGCAAAGTAGGGACTTTTACTACACCTGACAAAACCTGACAAAAGATAGAGCTATCCATATGAAGTTTTGTAATTTCCCCCGCCATCACTAGTGATAGCTGTTTAACCCAGAGTTTATTAATCATATTAAAGCCCCATCTGCTGCTCATGGGTATGGCTAGGGAGGACAATAGTCCCACCCTGGTTTATTAATTATATTAAAGCCCCCACCCACTTCCAATTGATGGCAGCTGGGGGACAATAGCATGTCCTATCTATTATAATTGTAGTTGCTTCTTATTTAATGGATTGTCACCATAGTGGTCTACAGGGGACACTAGGATATCCCCCCTCTTTTTGGCTGTTACTGGGGAGTGGACGATGACAGACAGGACCGCCACCAGAAATTTTGGAGCCCCTAACTCAGCTCAGAGGCCCACCACCAATCCTGCCCATACAGACATACATTCATAATGGCATACAGACATACATACATACATACATACATACAATCAGACTGACATACATGCATATATACAGACATACTGACAGACATACATACATACATACATACTGCCATACATGCATACAGACATCCATACACACATACACACAGACATACGTTCATAATGACATACAGACATACATTGATACTGACATACATACATATATACATACATACATACAGACCTATATGCATACATACAGACATACATAATGACATACTGACAGACATACAGACAATCATAATGACATACAGACATACATTGATACTGGCATACATACATATATACATACATACTGACAGACATACAGACATATAAACATACAGACATACATAATGACATACATTGATACTTGCATACATACAGACATACATGCATATATATACAGACAGACATGCATACAGACATATATACATACAGACATACATAATGACATACATTGATACTTGCATACATACAGACATACATGCATATATATACAGACATATATACATACAGACAGACATGCATACTGACATACACAATGACATACAGACATAGCTAATTTTCCAGCCACCCTCCTGTTCCTTACCTTTTATTTGCAGGAGGGTGCCTGGGGCTGATGGGAGTAGTCAGCACGGCTCTCCCTCACTGCCGGGCGCACGCTCCTCCCATGCGGAGTGAGCTGGGAGGAAGTGACCACATCCTCCCAGCAGCACTTGTTGCGGCTGCGTTTTTTTTTTTAAGTGGCCCGGTCGCGCTATTCCACGGCCACAGTGCTGACCGGGCCCCTGAAGATATAGGGCCCATCGGGTGGCCCTAAGTGCGTGGGCCACCCAATGGGCCCCATCAGCATGCGTGACAACCGTCATGGTTGTCACTCCCTGATGGCGGCCCTGATGACAGATGTACCCAGGTGGGGCATGAGGTGGCTGTCCCCTCTATAACTGGCCATTCACTAGTGTATTATCATTGCTTTTATTTTATTTTTTTTACAATTTGCCCACTGGCTGTTATTGTTACATTTACACCCTATTTTAAGCGTCTCTAAACGCCGCCGGGCGTAATTGTACGCCCCCTCCGGTCTTTTCTTACTTACCCGGTCGTCGGCGAGCCCCCCGCAGCACGTCCATCCTCCTGGGAGCCCCCCGGCCATGTGAGAGTGAGGTCCTTGCGAGGACCTCACAATCACATGGCCGGGTTAGCTGGCTCAGGCATTGCCAGCAGGGGGACTGACTGTAATGACAGGTAGTCCCCCTGCTGGCTATAAAAAAAAGAAAATTAAGTTAAAAAAGTGTAAAAAAAATATATATACTTAGATCAAAGTATATATATGATCTAAGTATATGTATACACATATACATACACACACATACACTGTCTAGGTGTATTTTACTATTAATATATATATAATTTTTTATATATATATATATATATATATATATATAAATATCAAATTACACGTAGACTGATACTGATTAAATATATATATAATTATTGTTATATATATATATTTATATATAATATAAAAAAAATGTAAATACGTAAAAAAATAAAATTAAAAAAATAATTAAAAATAAATTATTAAAAAATATATAGATGTGTTATTTTGTTCTAACTGTATTTTGATATTAATATATATATATATATTTATATCAAAATACACGTAGAACGAAATAATATATATATCTATATACATAAATATATACGTATATATCACTATATATATATATATATATATATATATATATATATATATATACCGTATATACTCGAGTATAAGCCGAGTTTTTTAGCACATTTTTTGTGCTAAAAAACCCCAACTCGGCTTATACTCGAGTCAATAGTCTGTATTATGGCAATTTACATTGCCATAATACAGACAGGGGCTGTGGGGGCTGTAAGAGAGTTTACTTACCTCTCCTGCAGCTCCTGTCAGCTCTCTCCTCCTCCGCGCCGTCCGTTCAGCACCTCGGTCAGCTCCCAGTGTAAGTCTCGCGAGAGCCGCGGCTCTCGCGAGACTTACACTGGGAGCTGACAGAGGGAGCTGCACGGACGGCGCGGAGGAGGAGAGAGCTGACAGGAGCTGCAGGAGAGGTAAGTAAACTCTCTTACAGCCCCCACAGCCCCCCACTGAACTGCCAATGCTGGACCACCAGGGAAGGAGAGCCCCCCTCCCTGCCATGTATCAAGCAGGGAGGGGGGACGAAAAAAAAATAATTAGTAGTAATAAAAAAAAGACAAATTAAATAATAATACAAAAAAAATAAAAAAAATAATTAAATAAATAAAAATAATAAATAATAATAATAAAAAAATATTAAAATAATTATAAAAAAAAAATTGCCCATCCCCCACCAAGGCTCTGCAACACACACACACACACACCACTCATACACACACACTGCATTCATACACACACACACTGCACTCATGCGCTCACACACTGCACTCATGCGCTCACACACTGCACTCATACGCTGCATTCATATACACACGCTGCACTCATACACACACGCTGCACTCATACACTCACGCTGCACTCATACACTCACGCTGCACTCATACACTCACGCTGCACTCATACACACACGCTGCACTCATACACTCACGCTGCATTCATACACTCACGCTGCATTCATACACTCACGCTGCATTCATACACTCACGCTGCACTCATACACTCACACTGCATTCATACACTCACACTGCATTCATACACTCACACTGCATTCATACACTCACACTGCATTCATTATACACACACTGCATTCATTATACACACACTGCATTCATTATACACACACTGTAAATAAATATTCAATTAATATATTTTTTTTAGGATCTAATTTTATTTAGAAATTTACCAGTAGCTGCTGCATTTCTCACCCTAGTCTTATACTCGAGTCAATAAGTTTTCCCAGTTTTTTGGGGTAAAATTAGGGGCCTCGGCTTATATTCGGGTCGGCTTATACTCGAGTATATACGGTATATATATATATATATATATATATATTTAAAATTAATATACATATATTAATTCTACACATATATTTATGTAATATTTTTACATAATTAGGTATCCTAATTAATTACAATTAGCGGGACCTGCCTGACAACCCATGCCGAAAATATAGGGAATGTAATTTGCTAGCACTATATTTAACCCTATAACTCTCCAAGACACCATAAAACCTGTACATGGGGGGTACTGTTTTACTCGGGAGACTTCACTGAACACAAATATTAGTGTTTCAAAACAGTAAAATGTATTACAACGATGATATCGCCAGTAAAAGTGACGTTTTTTGCATTTTTCACGCACAAACAGCAGTTACACGGACGATATTATTGCTGTGATACTTTTTACTGTTTTGAAACACAAATATTTGTGTTCAGCGAAGTCTCCCGAGTACAACAGTACCCCTCATGTACAGGTTTTATGGTGTTTTCAAAAGTTACAGCGTCAAATATAAGGCTTGTGTTTCATTTTTTTCACCTAAAAATTTGCCAGATTGCTTACGTTGCCTTTGTGACCCTATGGTAGCCCAAGAATGAAAATTACCCCTATGATGGCATACCATTTGCAATAGTAGACAACCAAGGTATTGCAAATGGGGTATGTCCAGTCTTTTTTAGTAGCCACTTAGTCACAAACACTGGCCAAAATTGGCGTTTTTTGCATTTTTCACACACAAACAAATACTAACGCTAACTTTGGCCAGTGTTTGTCACCAAATGGCTACTAAAAAAGACTGGACATACCCCATTTGCAATACCTTGGGTTATCTACTATTGCAAATGGTATGCCATTATGGGTGTAAATTATTTCCTGGGCTACTATACAGTCTCAAAGGCAACGTAACCAATCTGGCGAATTTCAATTTCAAATGTAACACGCTATATTTGACCCTGTAACTTCCCAAAACACCATAAAACCTGTACATAGGGGGTTCTGTTTTACATGTGAAACTTTGCTGAATACAAATATGTTTATTTTATTGCAGTAAAAGCAAACAGTATTATGACATTGACAGTTAAAATGTCATGTACAACTAAAAAAAATAACAACATTTCTTATTTTCTCCCATTTTTTCATATTAAATTATGTTTCATTGCTAAATATTTGATATTAAATGAAAGCCCTGTTTCCCCTGAATAAAATGATATATAATAAGTGTGGGTGCATTTAATATGAAAGAGGTGAATTACGGTTGGACAGACATATAGCGCAAATGCCAGGTTTGGCTCAGTCCTTAAGGGGTTAAATTAAAAAAAAAACATTTATCAACAGCTCTTTGCTCTTGATATTTTCAAGGTCACTTATGCCCTCGATAAATAGCATTAAATTACTACATTTAATATATTATAGGCTAAGTATATTATTGATTTTCAATATGTTTTGAAAATTTATATTATTTGAACTAGCATTTAACGGTTACTAATAAGCCTTTAACGTAATTGAATCAAACCATAAGTCTTATCAGAAGCCAGTAAACTGCTGATAGACACATGTGCAATTGTTCTTTTAAATTCTCAAATTCACATTTCTAAGCATGTCATAAATAATATAGTAGTGGAGTACAACATAAGAATGTATAAAAAATAGATAATATTAATAAACACTCATAAGGGATTAACACGTTTTAATAATTAAACAGGTTTTTAATCTAATGCCAACAGTATACATAAAGCTTTGATGTCTAGGTATGCTTATGTTTTGAGAATAGGGACATAGAGATGCAGTGCATAAAGGTCAAAAAGCTTTACAATAAAAGCTGTCTTGATTTACAGGAAATCAACATATATCATAAGACAAGAAGTAAAGCACATCAGAATTTCAAAGAACTTTTAAGAAAAGCCTGTGTAATTAACTGAATATAATTATTTGAGACACAGGGAGAATGTGATCACTATAATTGTATTGTGATGCATTTTAAAATGGTCCTGTCAACCTCCCACTCTAATTAATTATTATTTTCTAAAGATAAAATATTAATGAAATACTCACATTGACCTGAAATTCCAAGGCTGTGAAGAGATATCACAAGGCAAAGTAGGGACTTTTCCTTCACCTGACAAAACCTGACAAAAGATAGAGCTATCCATATCAAGTTTTGTAATTTCCCCCACCATCACTAGTGATAGCGGTGAGGAAAAAGGCATTGTCTATAGAGGCCTCCACAGTTTCACTGACATGGACTTCTTGCAAATAATGTCCCAAGAACTTAACAATCTACCCGATAGTCTTGTTGGTGTCAGGGGTGACTTTCCAGAGACTGGGACCCAGTATGCCTGAAGATGGTAGGAGTCACAACGTGGAAATTAACCCCTTCAGGACGGAGTCAATAGTGCACGTTCTGATCAAAACAAAACGTAAACAAAAACTGGAATTTGCGCTATATGTCTGTTCACCCGTAGTTCCCCTCTTTCAAATTATATGCACCCACACTTATTATATATCATTTTGTTCAGGAGAAACAGGGCTTTAATCTATCATTAACTATTCATATATGGAACATCATTTATTATGAATAAAAGTAAAAAAAATGTGAGAAAATAAGATTTTTTTTTAAATTTGCATTTCCGTCTGACATTTTAACTGTGAATGTCATAATACTGTTAGGTTTTACTGCAAAAAAAAATGCACATATTTGTAATCAGCGATGTCTCACGAGTACAACAGTACCCCCCATTAACAGGTTTTATGTTGTTTTGGAAAGTTACAGGGTCAAATATAGAACATTACATTTTCAAATTGAAATTTGACAGATTGGTAATGTTACCTTTGAGACGGTGTGGTAGCCCAGCAATGAGAATTACCCCCATAATGGCATACCATTTGAAAAAGTAGACAAGCCAAGGTATTGAAAGTGGGGTATGTTTAGTCTTTTTTAGTAGCCACTTAGTCACAAACACTGGCCAAAGTTAGCGTTCATATTTGTTTTTGTGTGAAAAAAGCAAAAAACGAATATTTGGCCAGTGTTTGTGACTAAGTGGCTACTAAGAAAGACTGGACATACCCCACTTGCAATACCTCGGGTTGTCTACTTTTGCAAATGGTATGCCATCATGGGGGTAATTCTCATTCCTGGGCTACCATACGCTCTCAAAGGCAACATAACCAATCTGGCAAATTTCAATGTGAAAAAAATGAAATGCAAGCCTTATATGTGACTCTCTAACTTTCCAAAACACCATAAAACCTGTACATGGGGGGTACTGTTATTCTCGGGAGACTTCACTAAACACAAATATTAGTGTTTGAAAACAGTAAAACATATTACAACAATAATATAGACCATAAAAGTGCAGTTCGCTTGTAAAAAATGCAAAAAACGTCACTTTTACTTAAAATATCATCGTTGTAATACAATTTACCAGTTTGAAACACGAATATTTGAGTTCAGCGAAGTCTCCCGAGTAAAACAGTACCCCCTATGTACAGGTTTTATGGTGTCTTGGAGAGTTACAGGGTCAAATATAGTGCTTGCGAATTAAATTATCTGCACTTTCTCCCTGTGTTGTCATGCATGTCAATCAAATTTTAATTAATCAAATCACATAATTACGTTAAAAGATTATTTAAATATACATGTAGAATTTTAATATATATGCATTTATAGGTATTTAAATGCTACGTGTATACTAATGTAATCTTTTATGTAATTATATGTATTTATCTATATATATATATATTTGCGGTTATTTGTATTTTATATATATATAGATATATATAGAATGTCATTCTAAGTGTATTTTGTTACCGATATATATATATTAATAACAAAATACAGTTAGAATGAAATTACATATGCATATATAATTTATATTAAATTTTGTTTCAATATTTAATTTATTTATTTTATTATTTAATTCATTTATTATTTTAATTATACGTATTTATATATAATATATATATGTACATCTATTATATATAAAATATATATACATATTATATATATGTAACGTCATTCTAAGTGTATTTTAATATTAATATATATACTTATATTAATATTAAAATACACTTTGTATGACGTTACATATATATAATATGTATATATATTATATATATATAATATATATACATATTATATATATATAAAAATATATTTAATTTATTTTTACACTTGTCTTTTATTTATTTTTTATACTTCCCACCAGCAGGGGGACTGTCTGATATTTCAAACAGTCCCCCTGCTGGCAGATCCACAGCCAGCTATAGGGGGCCATGTGATCGCTCTTTGAGAGCGATCACATGGCCCCCGGGGGCCTGATTTGCCGTGGGAGGGCTGCCTGGGCTGTGAGGCAGTCCTCCCGAAGCGGATCGCGGCGGAGGTAAGTATAACTTACCTCCTGGGGCTGCAAGCCGTTACGGCGTGCTATGCCGTCATAACGGCTTTAAAGCCCACTTAACCCGTGACGGCATAGCACGCCGTAACGGCGTTAAGGGGTTAACAATCAGGTTCTGGTGCAGGTTAACCACACGCCCCCTGGTGTTGAGCACCAAGGTTTGTGCAGCCACATACCAGGGCCCTAATGCAGTTTCTGCAGATCCCAGGAGCTTGATAATATGCAGATATGTATCCAGTGCTAGAAACAAGGCAAGAATATAATAGGCACCAAACAAGACTAAACTAGAAGAACCCAGAACTAGCGCAAGACAGAAAGCAGAACATGTACACAAGAACAGGACATGGACAAGGCAGTACAGAACTGTACATGAACTGGGAATACAAGACAAAATAAAACAAGACAAGAGATACAAGGCAAAACAAGAGGAGAAATAACTAAGTACTATATATATAATAAACATTGGAGATTTAGACATACATAAATGGCCAAGATGTATGCAGCCCACCACTGCGCCAAAGTACTCCAATTACGGTAGGTCCTAACTACCCGGTTATGCATGACTAAAAGTACAATAATAAAACACATGGTGTTTACATGGTGGCCTTTGACTATTCATTCAATATTACATGGCACTTTTTACCGCACCCTACTGTGTACACCATAAATATTGTCAAAGTTTAAGTTTCTTACATGAATATGCAAAACTGCAAGACATCAAGCTATCAACTAATACAAAATTTAAATATATTAGTTAAAGGATTTCTAATCATCCCTTAGTTAAAAAAAAGATGAGACAAATATACAAGTTATATTTGTATACTGGAGTATACAATGTGAAATGTATTTTACATTAGAAAGTTAAACTGCCCAAAGATAAAGAAAACATACAATAATAATAATACAAATAATATATATATATATATATATATATATATATATATATATATATATATATATATATATAAAAAGCAAAAGTAAAAGTTAAAAAACAAACAAACAAACAAAAAAAAAAAACAATGAGGATGAATCTCCACAGGATAAATGAGGATGAATCTCCACAGGAAGCATCACTTCTAAACCTCCTTATCAAGATCCCCCAATAATCAAGTCAAAGGGACCACATTTTGTGCCACTAAAATTTTATTTCATAATTTTTGTTTATAGGCAGGAAAGACTATGTCTGTTAGCATGCTGAGAATGTTGGATCAGCAATTCTTCCATAACGATGTATGTCCCACTATGCACACAAAAATCAGCCACAATGTGAGTTGTCAATAAGTTAATTTGATCAGATTGTGCATCTTGTTTATTGTAGGTTGCCAGCATCGATGAAGAATATCTGAAAACATGCAGCACTTCAGGTTAGTACAATGTATAGCTAACAAATCTACAGCAAACGCTCATTCTGAACATTGGTGTATATACTCTTACCAAGATAATTGTGTTCATTTTAACGGTTATTATAATATATGACTAAAAATATATATTGAATTAATGCATCTCTATGAGGATATGCTGATTGGCCCAGTGCAATGATTTATCATACATGTACACTAACCTGCCAATGCTTATTTAATCATTGATCCATCAAGTATCCAAGGGTTTCTTTCCCAAGAGCCTTTGTGTTTGAGAGATAATTGAATTCAAATTAGGATTATTTAAAGGAACACTATAGTCACCTAAATTACTTTAGCTAAATAAAGCAGTTTTAGTGTGTAGATCATTCCCCTGCAATTTCACTGCTCAATTCACTGTCATTTAGGAGTTAAATCACATTGTTTCTGTTTATGCAGCCATAGCCACACCTTCCCTGGCTATGATTGACAGAGCCTGCATGAAAAAAGAAAACTGGTTTCACTTTCAAACAGATGTAATTTACCTTAAATAATTGTATCTCAATCTCTAAATTGAACTTTAATCACATGCAGGAGGCTCCTGCAGGGTCTAGCAAGCTATTAACATAGCAGGGGATAAGAAAATCTTAATTAAACAGAACTTGCAATAAAGAAAGCCTAAATAGGGCTCTCTTTACAGGAAGTGTTTATGGAAGGCTGTGCAAGTCACATGCAGGGAGGTGTGACTAGGGTTCATAAACAAAGGGATTTAACTCCTAAATTGCAGAGGATTGAGCAGTGAGGCTGCAGGGGCATGTTCTATACGCCGAAACTGCTTCATTAAGCTAAAGTTGTTCAGGTGACTATAGTGTCCCTTTAATTATCTCTCAAATACAGAAACTTACATACATTTTTAACATACCCCAACAATACATGAAAATAATACAGGAACCCCACAAAATCATATTCCCGAATAGTCCCAATCTGAGCGTACATCATATCCAAAAAGCTGTTTGGTAGAACGAAAGTCCTGTTCGACTAAAGTTTTGATCAACCGGCCATGAGGGGATAGCCCAAAACAGTTCCAGAGGATTGGGCAGGATGGCCTGTCGGCTTTTGGGGGTTCCTGTGCGAACACTCCCCCTGGCTGCTATGGAGCAAATGCTCCCCCTGTTCGGAAGACTAGTTGGTCAGGAAGTAGGACGGGTTCGCGGAGCCCAAAAATAGTTCCAGGCGTTCGACGACCAGGTACCGCTGTCTGCATTCGGGAAACAAAATGGCTATACACTGGACCACGTGCGTTCGGTTATCGAATGGCAGCCACCACACTCGAGTTAATGTGTGAAGTTGTTCATTTGTGGTTAACAGTCAGAGGTGGTCGGTGTTCGCTGGGGCATAACAAGGGGGACCACACACCAGTCATTCAGGAGATGAACAATGGAGTACGGACAACCGAACCCAAGGGAATAGAGTCTGCTACACATTCCCTTTATTTTTCTGGTAGCTTTTCATTATGGAATTAGCTGGCGCTATATAAATAATAAAATAATATTAATTGCCCCTCCTTTAAAGATATACTATATCGCTCGGAATACAATCCTGTATTTAACAATTTGCTGTAAAAACCTGAAAAAAATGTTTTTGCTTACCTCTATTCCTGTGTCAGGACCCCCTAAGCTATGCCACCTCTTCCCACAATGCCTCTGGATCTCTTCGTGATGATCAATCCAATGATCCTCATAGAAGAGCACTGGAGACTGATGCACATGCATGGCAAGCAACGCTCGTGAATCGAAATGCTTCTTATAGGAAAGTATAGAATTCAATGCTTTTCTATGAGCTGCTTTGGTTGCAAAACTAAGTTTTGTTTGGTTGTTCTTGTGGAAGACAGGCACTATAAGTGTGTTTACCCATGCAAAGAAAACATTGGCCTACTATAAACTATAGGCCTACTGCACCCAGACTACTTTATTGAAGTGATCTTGGTGCCTTTAGTAGAATTTTGACAGAGTTGCCCCTCTTTACCAATGCCACCTTTTAATACCCCTATAATTAACCCTCTTCTTTGCTGCACTGATATCATCTATCTATCTATCTATCTATCTATCTAAATCTGGTGATGTGTAGAGTGCATGAATGTATCACAGAACTGCTCAGTTTGTGTGATATGTGTGCCTGTGGGGTGACTGAGTGTGAGGGTCAGTATACATGATTGGTTGAATCTACTGTGAGTGTGGTTGGCTAAGTGGGGTTGTGTAAAAAAAAAAGGCAAAACAGTAGTTACTAGGCTTTATATATAAATGTTGACACCCTGCAAAAGCTAGAAGAAATTTGATTTAGTCTAATGCAAAGGAATGGCTGTTTCTACCATTAGAGCAATAAGGATGTGGAATTATCTGCCTGAAGGTGGTTTTATCAGCATCTGTACAGATGTTTAAACAGAAACTGGATGAATAGTTACAAAAAAATAATATGCAGGAATATAACTTTTATTATATGGGGTAACAGCCTCCTGATCCAATTAGCGATTTGACTGTCATTCTGGGATCAAGAAGGATTTTTGTTTCCTCGTTATTGCAAAATTGGAAAGTGCTTCAAACTGTTTTTTTTTTGCCTTTTTTTTGATCCACAAACAGCAAAACAGATGTGAGAAAGGCTGCACCTGATGCACAAATGTCTCTTTTCAGCATATGTAACTATGTAACTATATTCCATTTTTACATGACACCACAAAGTTACTTAACCATTAATTTTCAGGACAATTAAATATTCCCCACAGCCATACAAACACACAATCACTGATACATACAAAGACAAACTGCCATACAGACATATATAGTAATATAAACAATAGTCCTACAAACACACATACACAGTCCTACAAGCACAAATACACACAGTCATATAGACACATACACACAGGCACAACTGAATACGTATATGCATATACTCTATGCCAGGGAAGGATGTATCCTCACCCATGTCTGTATGTTATATGACTGCAGGCTTCCCTAGGACTCTGACTTGGCTCTGCCCATTTTCCAAGTAATGTTTCCCCGTTTTACACATGTGTAGCTTCAACCCTCTTTTGGGGCAAGTAGCTCCGCCCTGTTTTTTGCAAATGAAACAGGCCATCCTTAGACTGCAAAAAGAAAAAAAAGAAAAAAACTTATCAGAGAGCTGGTTAGGAGGGGTCAAATCAACAGTTTGATACATTCTGAGAATGCCCTGTTGAATAAAAATGGTTACAATGTCTAAATTGCCCAGAATATTGCAAACTCATAGTGTGCCCAGAATATTGCAAAATCATAGGATATTGTGTTTAGTTTTTTTTACCTATATAGCTTTAGAAAGTGTTGATCAATATATGTATACATACAATTAACAATACAGTTTGTGTGTGTATGTGTGTGTGTGTGTGTATGTGTATGTGTATGAACGTATCTGTAATTTTGTGTGTGTGTCTGTAATTATGTGTCTTTGACTTTGTGTGTCTTTGTCTGCGTGTGTCTGTGACTGTGTCTATGTCTGTGATTTCATAAAATACTCTGTGATTTTATAAAATAATTTTGTTCACCTCATTGAATTAAAGCTAAAAGTCTGCACTTCAATTTTGATCCCTTTGTGTCACTATATAAGTAGCACTTTTCAGAAATTGCAGATAGAAAAAAGTGTTTTTTCCTGTTCCTTAAAAGATAAGCATCTCTGGAGCAGCTAATGTTTAACAACTTATGTCCCTTTAATGTACGGTACTTGGAGTAGTTTAGTAATTAGTCCCCTCTCGAGGTCTCTTTAAGGTCACAAATCATTAATAGCTTTTGGGTGTGTGCTTCCTTTAGGGGGCAGGGATTTTAAAACTCCACCTTACTATTTATAATTGAGATGCTCACAGTGATAATTAGTCTTAATAAAGTGTAATACAAAAAGCACAGATGTTGAGATTAAATGGGAGCAGCTCTGTTTGTAAAAGGCTTGGTAATTCACTGGCATGGATGGTTGTCAGAGCCGGTGCAAGGATTTCTGCTGCCCTAGGCAGGGCCGGTGCAAGGATTTTTGGGTACATATGCATTTTTCCGCCCCCCCCCTCCTCTAAAATTAACATCTTCACCTATGTGCCTCCTAACCAGCCCCTCCCTCTTCCCTGTCCCTTAGTGTTCCTCTCCCCTCCCCCTCTTTCCCTGTCCCTTGGTGTTTCTATCCCCTCCCCTCTCTGTCCCTTGTTGCACCCCCCACCCTCTTAGCGGTCACACTCCCCTTCCTGGTGTGCCTCCTACCTGTCTTGTAGCGTTGCGGAGCAGATCCTCTACAGGAGCTTCAGTTTTCTGTACCTGGCTTGACTGACAGGAAGTGCTCTCTCAGTGAGCACTTCCTGTCAGTCTGGCCGGGTACAGGAAACAGAAGCTCCTGTACTGCGCTCCGCTACACCACGCTACACTCAGTGGTGTATACACACTAACAGCCACACACACTCAATGACAAACACACAGACGTCACTGACAGACACAGACTCACTGATCTGACACACACTCATTCATTGACAGACACACACTCAATCACAAACATACTCTCACTGATTTGACAGACACTCACAAACACACACTGATAGACACACTCACACTGACAAAACACACTCATACACTCACAGACACACACATTCATACAATCATTCACAGACACACACACACTCACTCACAAATGCATAACACACACACACATTTAAAGACACACACTCACAGACAAACACATACACACACAGACACATACACACACTCACACATACACAGACACACACACTCACAGACAAACACATACACAGACACATACACACACTCACACATACACACACACTCACAGACATACACATACACCTACTCACAGACAAACACATACACAGACACACACACTCACAGGCAAACACACTCACAGGCAAACACATACACAGACACACACTCACAGACAAACACATACACATACACAGACACATACACAGACACAGACACAGACACACACTCACAGACAAACTCTCACACATACACTTTCAGACACACACAAATTATTAATAATATCCACCCAGCCTCCCTACCTGGAGTGGATATTATTAATAATTTGTGTGTGTCTGAAAGTGTATGTGTGAGTGTTTGTCTGTGAGTGTGTGTCTGTGTCTGTGTCTGTGTATGTGTCTGTGTATGTGTATGTGTATGTGTTTGTCTGTGAATGTGTGTCTGTGTATGTGTTTGCCTGTGAGTGTGTGGATCTGTCCCTGGGGTCCAGGGGGGCTTCAGTGCGGCGGGCGGCAGCGTTCTAATGAGAGGCAGCGAGGGAGCTCTAACCTGTCTGCTCTTCTCCCTCGTGGGCTGTCTACTGATGCCGGGAGCCGGAATATGACGTCATATTCTGGCTCCCGCAGAATCAGCAAACGGCGCGCGAGGGAGCAGAGCAGACAGGTTAGAGCTCCCTCGCCGCCTCTCATTAGAACGCTGCCGCCCGCCGGGGGTCCAGAAGGTGACCTGGCAGGAGGGAGCGCTTCCCTCCTGCCGGTCACTGAAATCTGGCGCCCCCAGAGCCGGTGCGCCCTAAGGCGGCCGTCTGTGCCTCCTTATGTACGCGCCGGCCCTGGCCCTAGGCAAGATCCACTTTGCCGTCCCCTCATGAAAGCAAATACAATCTCACAGAGGTGTATTTACTAAACTCTTAATTGCAGTGGGTTTAAAACCAAATTGTAAAGTTTAAACAAAAATAGCTGAACTGTAACTGTAGTCGGATTGGAGAATTTTTCTAAATCAGCTATTTTGGCCTAAATTTCGCCACATGGTTTCCAGTTAGGTCTGCCTAATACACACATACTGCTTAATGCGTACATCCATACACACATACCACCTAATACATGCATCCATACACACATACTGCCTTATACATGCATCCATACACACATACTGCCTAATATCTACATCCATAAACACACACTGCCTAATACATGCATCCATACACATATACTGCCTAATACAGACATCCATAAACACATACTGCCTAATTTATGTATTCATACACACACACCATGACAAACAGACACACACACACCATGACAGACAGACAGACACACACACACATACACACACCATGACAGACCCATACACTCACATTGACAGACTGACTCACACATATTATTACTACCAGTGGGGTCAGTGTGCAACCGGCCAGGGGATAGTGCAGGCGGCCGGCATGCTGGAGGGTTGTGCCGGGCGGGCGGCTGGTGGTGCGAATAGGGAGCTGTGCTGTCTCTGCTCTGCTCCCCAGCATGCAGCTTAATGAGACCGGGGCCAGGTCTGGTTGTCATATTCCGGCCCTGGTCTCATTAAGTAGTGCGCAAGGGTAGGGGAGCAGAGCAGAGACAGCACAGGTCTCCCTCCGGCCACTAGCACACCAGCTGTCTGCCCGGCCCCAGGTGCCGCGGCCCACCAGGAAATTTCCTAGTATCCTGGTGGGCCAGTCCGGCCTTGGTGGCTATGTACTACATACTCTCTGCAGTGTGCCAGCAGCTGGGATATGTCATCTTCCTGGAATCAGCATCACTACTAAATGCACATGGGAGCTGTGCAGGGAGATGATATATTAAGATAATATAGTATAAACCTTCTAATTACAAGAATTTTACAAGAATAAAATAACACATCACCTATTAATCTATTGTAGAATTACATCCCGGCAACTGCCAAGGCTTGGAAGTCCCGTTTTCAGCCTTGCCACAGGAGTCTCAGGTTAATCAGGGAAATCACTGAGCTGTGCATCCCCCCACAGTTGAGGCTTCTGACAAAACTTAAAAAAAAATGCTATTATAATCAAACAAAAAAGGGTTTACCCAACTAATTTATTCAAGAGACATACGCATTTAATACATGTAACGTAACAGTGCAGTTACTCAAAAATACAAGACATCAGCCCACCCAAGAGAGCTGGCCAAATGCCCAGAGAGAGTCCTAGCCATGTGATAAGATACCTGCACTTTGTTTGGAAGATTCTGGAACTCTGGGTAGTGTGCCCAGAATATTGCAAAATCTTTAGAAAGCGATGATCAATAAATGTATCCATACAATTAACAATACAGTGTGTTTATGAAGGTGTCTGTAAATTTTGTGTGTGCATGTCTGTGATTATGTGTTTTTCACTGTGTATGTCTGTGACTGTGTGTCTATGTCTGTAATTGTGTGTGTGTGTACATCTGTGATTATGTGTGTAGATCTGTGATTGTATGCATGTGTTTGATTATGTGTCTGTGTATGTCTGTGTGTTTAAGTGATTGTGTGTGTGCATGAATTGTATATGTGAACGTGTATGTAATCCCACATAAGGATAGCAAATAAGAGAACTGTCTACTAAACAACTGAAAGATCAAATTTAAGAAAAGGGCTTTTCTTAATTTGGATCTCTCCGCAGTTTATTTGATGACTCCCCAAATTGGTACCCTTATGTGGTATATCTATATATAAGGATACTGGTGCTGTTTAGGAAATAGCACCCTTGTTTGGTGTCCTGAAATATGGCAAATAGCAAATAGGGGAGTTATCTACTAAACTGTTCAAAAGATCAGAATTAAGAGATTTCATTAGCCAGAGTGGAAATTATATTTTAGTCTGTGTAATTTTATGACCTCCATTCTGCTCTTTCTATTTTTCCTACAGCTTAGACAGCAAGCATAGGCAGTCAATCTATTTGTAAATAGATTAACAGTTTACCTTTAGATAGCACCAGAATACTTCTGGCACCATAACTACTACATTGCTGTACTAGTTATGGTGTTTATAGTTTTCATTATGCTCTTTGGAAAAAAAGTAAATGGGACCCTCCCAAAAATATATCACTAAACTCAATGTTCATTAGTTCAGTCACATTGTAGGACCTTCCATTAAAATAGGATATATAAAGGCAAGTCTGTTATGACAGAATTATCCCAACACTGTTCCTAAATAGGTTGTTTTTGTTACATAGAATATCACATTAATATAGTGAAATATCTTCACACATCCATCTCGATGGGTTAAACTGGCTTTGCAATGCAGGGATTGGCATTTACTCACACACACATACACCCACACACAGTTTTCTAAAGGCATCAGAAATATATACGTTGTTTTTAACAACGGACATGTTGTTCAGTTACATGTTCTAGATAGTCTAAACACTGAATCATATTGAATTGTTTGTCTCTCTGGTATAAGTTCCTTAAAGTAATAGCTTGGACACCAGTTTTGTTCAATTGGTTCATTTCCTGTTCTCTGCAGGACAGTCAATATTCAGACTGCTTTGCGTCTTCTTTATGTTATGCTGTCAAGCTGCTTCTGGCTGCTTCATTGCAGTAGTCTATGTGATGATGTTTTTTGGGGGGGGGGGAGTTGGGGAATGGTAGTATGCAAAAACTCAATTTTAAGACACCTCAAAACGCACATAGCTCTGACTAATTAGCAATAAAAAAGAGGGTTATTTCTTGCTGCATGTGTGATGTATGACCACGTTATTATCAACCATTTGTACCATTGTTATAAATAAGTAATTGGGCTGGGGAGAAGGGATAATCCTTATTTAATTAAATTCATCTATACTCCCAGGTTGGCAGCAATAAGACATATGTGAGACTAATACCCTCAGTCTGCCTGCATGCATGTGCAATTAAAAATTCACTCTACAGTTGCACTGGCAGTTTAGTGTTGCTTTTGGCATTTACAAATTCTTTTATTTTGTGACTTTTTTACCAAACACATATGCTGAAGCAGATGTTGCTTATTTGTTGTTTATTCAATTCTGTAGGCACTGGCAGGCAACATCATTGTTTTGTACTAAGGTTCCATTCATACCCCAGCTTTAGGACCCAGTAACTCCGACACAGGCTAAGTTGGCGCTTAGTAGAATCTATAGAAATAGCCCTGAAGCTGGCTATTTACATCTCACTTTTTTTTTTTTTCTTTTTCATCTGTTCTGGAAGAGAAACATCAGTTGAAAAATATTTGTCATTGCAACATTTTGCCTTGATTTAGTGGTTGAAAATGTGATAATTTTACATCTTGTCTACAGGTAGAAACAGGGATATTTTGATTGATTGATTTTTTTGTGTCAAGAAATGTTTACAGTATTAAACAGTGTTGCAAAAATAATATTAGTATATAATAATACTGGTAATAATTACATGACTGTTTATTTATGTATTTATTTATTTATTCATTCATTTATTATCACTTGGTAAAAAAAAAATGAGAAACAAAGGATTACAATGATATCCTGTTTGAAAAGAAATTATTAAAAAAGAAACTGGCAAAACACATAAATAGTAGCAGGTTAATGTCTACCCATAGGTGATGGCTGAGGTGGACACAAGATTACCCTGTGTCTTTAAAGAACCCCCTGCCCACAGACCATTCCCGGGGGCACATGGGATGTTCGGATGTCCCCCCATTTTTTTAATTTGATAGCCTCCACGCACCTGCCACTGATTTAGGTAGGGTTGTAGACAGTGATCCAACCACATTATTTAATTCAAAGACCCCCACCCAATGATACAAGATGGGACCTTTCTAGCAAGTGTTTAATGTTTAGTAGATATGCCTCCACTTTCCGCAATGCAGATGGGGGAATTAGTGAAGTTTAGAAATCCCCTTATACTTATATGGGGTCATATTGACTCGCATAGGCTTCATTTATTTTTTTACATTTTTTTTTTTTTTTATTCTTTATTTTGGTTGTGTAAATGTTACAATTTCACATTTCAAATTGTTAAGCAACACAAACAATTGTAATTATATCACAAGAAGATTTAACAATATGGCTTATTTTGCACATTGTTATATATTTTCTACAAGTTGATGAGGCACAGTGCTTGTGTGGGATCAAGCTACATTATGAGGTTCCTGCACCGATTGCAGGAACTAGACTAGTGTAAGGGCTGAGTGGCCTGTGAGTTTGACCTGAAGGTAAGATATACAGGTTGCAGATGTGTGTTATCACTGATTTGTGTCGGGCCTTCGGCTCGTAGTAGTGCTAATTGAGGAGGTGCTAAGTGAGGAGGTACCTATTGATAGGTACTCAGTGGGTTTGTGTATTGCGATACTGGTAAAGAGCCGCAGCTGAAAGAGCTATAGCAGTGTACACAGGCTTAGACGGTGTAAGAAAGGCAATTATTGGGTTAAAAGTGGATGGCTTCTTGTGAGCGCTTGGGAGTGTCTGAGCTTAGTGTATGTTGCGGGTTATTTATACTGTTTCCTGGGGTGGTGCAGCACCTCAGTACTGGGAAATGACTTGAGTGAGTCTGGGTTTAGAGTGTCCATCTGGGGATGCTCAGCCGATGCCGGCAGGCCGGTAGCTATAAGTGGCATGAGTCCACGCAGGTGTATAGGCTTGTTGGGTAGGTCGGTCTCCGCTGGGAGTTGTGCGAGGTGCAGGTGGCCACTGGGAGTTGTGCAAAGGGCAGGTGGCCTTGTTCGTCGGGCGATGAACCGGCCTTTTTCTGTCGCTGGTGCTTTTGGACGTTGAGTATAGGTAAGTCCCATGAGGTTCCCTGGGGCTGAGAGGGAGCTGTTTCTAGGTTTGTTCTGTCTGAGGGCGCGGGGCTTTCCAGTGTAGCGTCTTTTCTCCGATGGAGCTGGATGCTTAAGGGGGGAGTATTGCGGGGGTAGCCTCCGGATGAGTCCCTTTTGAGGCTTTAGGCGACTCACCCGTGGTCGAGCGTTGAGGTGTCGGGGCTTGTTTCGGGCTTCCCACCTCTTTCTCCCTGCTGCCCAAGTCCCTCTCGGGTTTCGCAGCGGTACTGCGTGCGTCTGCTTGGGGTTTCTTGGGGCTGGTGCCGCTGGTGCGTCCTCCAGAGTGTTCCCGCGGCTCGTTATCTTGGCCCAGAAGCTTGCAAATAGTTGGTTGAGCCTTTCCGACAGTGGGAGCAGGCTGGTCTCGGGTGCAGAGGCCCGCGTGGCTGCCGCCATGTTGTTTGTCACTGACTCTGCGGCGTTGGTGAGTCGAGGTTGGTACCTCCATCTAGGGCTGCATGCTTTGGTTGCCGGGATGTCCCGGCAGGTGGGTGATCCGGAGAGACCTTTGGCAATATGGGCTGCAGTCAGTTGGGGGATCGGCCGTCTCCCCTGTACCTTCTGGGTAGGCCGCAGGTAGGCCTCAGGTCTATCTCCCGGTCACGGTCGCCTGTTTTGATCAGGGTCTCGGTTTAGCTTCTTCTCCATGATGTACCTTTGGCACTGGGGCTGAAAAGCAGTCTCTGTGTAGAGAATTGTAGTATTTTTAACAAGTTTTAGGGCCGTTTGGCCCGGAGCTAATCTACAATGCGGCCACTCAGCTCAGCGTTCAGGCTCCGCCCCCTCTGTTTTTTTACATTTTAATTTGACCACGAGCTATTAACGCTGCCATTAGGAATATTGATCATATTTTTCAATATAAGTCCACGGTGCCATTCAAAGTCTAGCAAATAACCCTGTAAATTAAAATGTTCTCAAAATATTATACAATATCACCTATGCATGTATGATCCCAGTCAACCGTAATTACAAATCATTGTGTGTGTATATATATATATATATATATATATATATATATATAAATATATATTGCACCAAAGTCAGCATAATGCAAGTGTAAAAGAATCTGACAACAAGTAATCATTAACACAATGAAAGGTCACAATAGGTGTCATGTACCGTATTTTTTGCTCCATAAGACGCACCTCACCATAAGACGCACCTAGTTTTTAGAGGAAGAAACCCAGAAAAAAAATATTCTGAACAAACTGTCCCATAGTGTTTCTTACTATGGGACAGTTTGTACAGAATATTTTTTTTCTCCCCTGTCCCATAGTGTCCCCCCCTTCCATAGTCTTCTCCTCTCTCCCATAGTCTTCACTCACCCCCTCCCCATAGTCTTCACCCACCCCCTCCCCATAGACTTCACCCACCCCCTCCCCATAGACTTCACCCACCCCCTCCCCATAGACTTCACCCACCCCCTCCCCATAGACTTCACCCACCCCCTCCCAATAGACTTCACCCACCCCCTCCCCATAGACTTCATCCACCCCCTCCCCATAGACTTCATCCACCCCCTCCCCATAGTCTTCACCCACCCCCTCCCCATAGTCTTCACCCACCCCCTCCCCATAGTCTTCACCCACCCCCTCCCCATAGACTTCATCCCCCCCATAGACTTCATCCCCCCCTCCCCATAGACTTCATCCCCCCCCTCCCCATAGACTTCATCCCCCCCTCCCCATAGACTTCATCCCCCCCTCCCATAGACTTCATCCCCCCCTCCCATAGACTTCATCCCCCCTCCCCATAGACTTCATCCCCCCCTCCCCATAGACTTCATCCCCCCCCCTCCCCATAGACTTCATCCCCCCCTCCCATAGACTTCATCCCCCCCTCCCATAGACTTCATCCCCCCCCTCCCCATAGACTTCATCCCCCCTCCCCATAGACTTCATCCCCCCCTCCCCATAGACTTCATCCCCCCATCTCCCCATAGACTTCATCCCCCCCCTCCCCATAGACTTCATCCCCCCCTTCCCATAGACTTCATCCCCCCCTCCCCATAGACTTCATCCCCCCCTCCCCATAGACTTCATCCCCCCCTCCCCATAGACTTCATCCCCCCCTCCCCATAGACCTCCATCCCCCCCCTCCCCTCCCCATAGACTTCCATCCCCACCCCTCCCCATAGACTTCATCCCCCTCCCATACTGTCCCCCTCCCCTCGTCCTATAATTACTTACCTGTCTTGCAGCGTTGGCCGGCAGCACAGGGCGCACCGCGGTAGTGGAACTTGAATTTCATGTTCCGGTTTCCGGCGGGACTGAAAGGAAGTGCGCACTCAGCTTGTGCACACTTCCTTTCAGTCCCGCCGGAAACCGGAACATGAAATTCAAGTTCCACTACCGCGGTGCGCCCTGTGCTGCCGGCCAACGCTGCAAGACAGGTAAGTAAAGCTTCACATTCGCTCCATAAGACGCACAGACATTTCCCCTCACTTTTGAGGGGGGAAAAACTGCGTCTTATGGAGCGAAAAATACGGTAATTAGTGCATAGGTGCTGCCTTGCAAAAAAAAAAAAAACTGTTTGAATTGTTTGCTGCTGCATACTCACAGTAAAATAGAACTTTGTATAACTATATTATTATTTAAACTGTTGTGGTGATATAGAAAAGTAATAAAAAGAATAATAATTGTACGTGATTAACAGTTTGCCCTGCTTTATTATGCATTTTTTTAATTTTGTTTCCACTTTAACCCCTTAAGGATCAGTGGTATGTCACAAAGTGGCCTAAATTTCTTATGCAAACATGGTTATTTACTAAAGTCAGAATTCCAAGTGAATTTTAATTATCACTGTAGGATATCACCTTGATAATATTTTGTTTAACAGCTGCTGCACTATAGCTAACTAGATGCTCACAGCCAGTGTAGAGTATTCAGATATAACAAATTGGTACCAGGCCTCCCAACTGTTCTGATTACGTTATGGCAGTCCCAATTTTGGATACAGTCCCGCCATCCCCATTTTGTTCCCTGGTGTCTTGCTTTTGCAGGTCTAAAATCTGAAATGGACTGGTCACCATTTGGAAACAATGCAGAATAAAAAACTATTTTGTTTAAAACTACATACAATTAAAATAGCAGTACCTAATTTTAATAGTTGGATAGTGTTACTTTGTGACACCTGTTTATTTCAGTTTCAGATATCCACTTTTGACAGATTGGCCTAGTGGGCCCATGTCACATTTGGATTAAAATTCCTGCCCAAACTGCAGTTTACCTTCATCATGTCAAACTATACATAAACGCAAGCAACCAGGGCTTTTTCACAAGGACTGTTAAAAAGATTATAAAGAGGCCATTTTGTCACCATTAAAGGGACACTATAGTCACCTGAACAACTTTAGCTTAATGAAGCAGTTTTGGTATATAGAACATGCCCCTGCAGCCTCACTGCTCAATCCTCTGCCATTTAGGAGTTAAATCCCTTTGTTTATGAACTCTAGTCACACCTCCCTGCATGTGACTTGCACAGCCTTCCATAAACACTTCCTGTAAAGAGAGCCCTATTTAGGCTTTCTTTATTGCAAGTTCTGTTTGTTTAAGATTTTCTTATCCCCTGCTATGTTAATAGCTTGCTAGACCCTGCAAGGGCCTCCTGTATGTGATTAAAGTTCAATTTTGAGATTGAGATACAATTATTTAAGGTAAATTACATCTGTTTGAAAGTGAAACCAGTTTTTTTTTCATGCAGGCTCTGTCAATCATAGCCAGGGGAGGTGTGGCTAGGGCTGCATAAACAGAAACAAAGTGATTTAACTCCTAAATGACAGTGAATTGAACAGTGAAATTGCAGGGGAATGATCTATACACTAAAACTGCTTTATTTAGCTAAAGTAATCTAGGTGACCATAGTGTTCCTTTAACTGCAGATAGTAGTGGTCATAATATTTTTCTTGGTTTTTTTTTTGTTTTGTTTTCCACATGCACACTGCATTTACATGGTAAGCACAATACTGTAACTCTAGTAAAGAAGTACCCCAGTAAACCTTTTCACATAATTTGTGAAGTCATTGCTTTCAATTTGCCACCAGTCTGTTTCAAATTTTAGACCATTTGATTTACTAGGTCAATATCACCTTCAGAGCAGAATAACATATCCAAGCTGTAGTTTATCCCCATCATGGCACACCTTGTAAAGTGGTCAAATTACTTTTTTTCTAGTGTTTTTTCAATTTTTTCCTAATCCAACATTTCTTACAAATTAACCAAAAAACAAGAGTTTGAGACCACAGGCAATGGACAACAGCTCAAATAGCTTGGCATGTGTTGTATCCTCACTCAGGTTTCATATATGTTTTAGCAGACTGATCCCATCTACAAGAGCATCCCAGATCCAAAATGCCCACAGGTTCCCTGTGAGCGACAGATCATTTAGGCCTTCTTTAAGCCTTGTCAGTGAGGTGTAGCTGATACGCCCTAGGCATAGTAAGCAAGTGGTCCCTTTTGATTTGCAGAGATCCTATTCATTTGCAAATGAGGTAAAAACTAGAGTTTACAAGAACATTGAGGATGGACATCAACTCATTTGTTATCAGCTTGCCTTTCAGTGCATCCGCATTCAGGTCTTAGAGTATGTCAGACTGATCCAACCCACATATTCAAAATGCCAGCAGGTTTCCTGATAAAATTTAAGTTTAACTTAACTTCCACAAGCAGTATCATGGGTTTACAGTATAGAGCTGCTCACTTAGCATTGTTTTTGCCAAATTAATCAAAATAATCATATTGCAAAGAAAACTAAATCAAGTTTAAAAAGGTGTGGTAAGTGGCAGATGGGAAGATATCCCACAGTTAATATGGCATTTGGCATATTGATTAAGGATTTTTTTTTACTGATTTTTGAATGAAAATCAGACATTTAGGTCCTCTTGCATCTGTATTTTGTATTGTATATTGTAGAGTTAACTTTTTATAGTAAACTCTATAAAAGCAGTATTAATTATATAAATAGTAGGGTAGAGGACAATTGATTAACATTCAGCAACCTTTATTTAAATTAATCTCTTAAAGAAAAAGTGTAAAAAGTGAAAACAGGTATGAAAAAGTGAAGTGAACATTTATACAATATAAATGTATCCGTAACTTTTAAAACCATTTAAGGATAACAACAAATCTTGTATATGAAAATATTTAAAAGATTACTTCAACCCTTTTTTGTATATAATTTGTGTAATGCCCAATAGTTCCCACCCCCTTAATTAAAAAAAATAAAGTTTTCCAGAGCAGGGACAAAGTTCCTGGCACCACTTTCCACGCCTCTTCCTGATTTGTGGGCAGTTGCGCTAGGTCAAATCACAGGTTTCTCATAGAGAAGCTTGTGAATGGATTAATTTGCCAGTTTAGAGTACATGTGTGTGAGTGGGGAGGAGGAGGGACAATGAGGGAGTGAGGGCTCTTTTTTTTTTTTTCAATGGAGGGAGGCGGGAGGGAATGCTGTGTAGGAGGAAAGGAGGGAGAAAAAATTGGTTGCCAGCGCATTGTACGCACTGGTAAAAGAAGTAAATTATGCACAGAATTCACTTTAGGCAGTTCCGGGCTGCCTAAGTCAAGTGTGCTGGGGATGCAACTAGACCAAGCACAAAGTGCTAATTACTCAGTATGTGCAGTGTTTCAAGTTGACCACTCAGCTGGCCACTCATTATGTGCAGTGTTTCAAGCTCCTACCACCATGACCACTTAAAATTACTGGTTGGAATAATCTTTTAATCCTAGCACATCCAAGTTCTCAAAATCCCTTGTAGGGAACTAGTAGTGAAGCTGGATTTACTCAGCTGTAACTTAAAAAGAGAAACCTGGGCTTCATTTTAGAATAATAACAAGGAGTAAGATACAAAGTATTAATTTAGTAGACACATTACATTTGCATTTTCATGAAGATTTCTAAATTTACAACTATAAAACACAGTTTGAAACTATTGACTAACAATAATGTTTTTATTTTCCAAGTGGTAGTGTACTAATTCGCCTGTATAATGGTTTGTTTTGTGCTCTTTTATATATTACCAGATTCCCCTCCAGTTTTATTGGGGTTTCTGTAACAATAGAATAAAATAACAATACATCTAAAACTGATTTAAATACACACATTACTCTAAACGGTAAGTAAATGAACAGATGCCTATTATTGGCTAAGCTAAATATGAAAAATGTTAATACTGAAACAATTAAGGACACATAATCCTCTTAATACACAGAAAGCATAGGATATTAGAAGATTAGAACATACAAAATAAGGAATCAAACAATCCCTGATGGTAATTGCAGCACAAGAGACAGATAATGGCACTTTAGCCCCTAGCCGCCACAGTTGCTTCACACCCTGGACGAGGATCTGGATCCAGCTTTCAGTGGTCAAAGCTCTCTTACAGAGAGTATAGCTGTATAGTAGTAATTATAGCTGTTATAGCATTCCCCCCACACATCAGCCGAGACTTAACACTTGGAGTAGATCTGTTTAATGTAGGCAAAGCTTCAAAATTTAAACACACAGTTAACTCATCCCCTGTGCCTTAGAGATAATTGAATCAAGAACTGTACAAAATTCATTATCTCCATGTACAGAACCCCCCCCCCCCACCCCATTTTTTAAACACCCCAAAAGTACCACCAAAATCCACCCCTCAAGAGTCACATCCCCAGATAGCCCTGATCTGAGCGATCATCATATCCAAAAATCACTCAGATTGGTTTGGTGTTTGGATTTTTCATGGAAGACAACTTTTGACTAACTGCACACGTGGCTTCTACCCAAAATAATTCAATTTAAAAAGTCATAGCAGTCGATCAATTTCAGGAGTCCAGAACCGAGCAAAATACCGAACCGATCCTCTGGCTCCTAGGTAGCGATTGTTTGTCTAGTTCATGCGAACAATCCTACCGAATGCCACTCTCCTGCTTGAATAGCAACGAAGCAGGTGTTCGTCAAAGTTCAGCGTGTACGCAAGTTAGAGTGTCCAATTTTTTTTTTAATTCTTTATTTTTGTGTGCATATGATTTACAAAAATTCCGTCCATGCCCCAACAGCATCGACAGACAAGCAATATAACAGTACTTAACTATTGTGTGGCATTTGATGGTGTTGCACTTTTAGGTAATATTTTATATTAGATTTTTTCTCTCACAGGAGCAGCCGATGATGTCAGCTTACGACGGATAGCAGGTAAAGCTATATATGACATGCATTAGTTTTTGAAACAGGATTAATAACTAGGTTCATAACACGTTGTACATTCAATTTTTCCTCTCAGGAGTGGCAAATAATGCCGGCTTAAGACGCATAGCAGGTAAAGCTATATATGACATGCATTAGTTTTTGAAACAGGATTAATAACTAGGTTCATAACACGTTGTACATTCAATTTTTCCTCTCAGGAGTGGCAAATAATGCCGGCTTAAGACGCATAGCAGGTAAAGCTATATATATGACATGCATTAGTTTTTTAACAGGATTATTAACTAGGTTCATAACACTTTGTACATTAGAGGTTGTCTCTCAGGAGTGGCAAATAATGTCGGCTTAGGGCGCATAGCAGGTAAGGCTATATATGACATGTATTCGTTTTTATCAGGATTGTTAACTAGGTTCTTATCACGTTGTACATTAGAGTTTTTCTCTCAGGAGTAGCATATCATGTCGGCCTAAGGCGCAAAGGAAGTAAGGCTATATATGACATGTATTAGTTTTTTAACAGAATTATTAACTAGGTTCATAACTCGTTGTACATTAGAGTTTTTCTTTCAGGAGTAGCACATAATGTCGGCCTAAGGCGCATGGCATGTAATGCTATATATGACATGCATTAGTTTTTTAACAGGAGTATTAACTAGGATCATAAAGCGTTATATATTAGAGTTTTTCTCTCAGGAGTAGCAAATAATGTCGGCGTAGGGCGCTCAGCAGGAAATGCTATAAATGACATGCATTAGTTTTTTAAGAGGATTATTAACTAGGTTCATATCACATTGCACGTTTGAGTTTTTCTCTCAGGAGTAGCAAATAATGTCGGCTTAAGACGCAGAGCAGGTAAGGCTATATAAGACATGTATCGGTTTTTAAACAGGATTAATACCAAGATTCATAACTCTCTGGAAAAGAGTGAGGCTACGTATGATGTGCGTCAGCTATTAGGCAAGGTTAGCAACAAGTTTAAGAACCAGATCAATGAGCAGGCTTGTTCAGGCCTATGCAGTGCTAGGGCCTCAGTCTCATGGGGAAACCTCAGCTTCACAGTACCTGTTGACTCCATAGCGGTCTCTTTAATGCTAGTTGGGCCGTGTGGTAGGGGTTTTTAGTGAGGGGCATCCCAATCCGGCTATTCCAATGGAGTTCTCGTGAGTTTTATTTTGGGGGCTAATTCGTTAGTATGTGTAGGCGTCTAGTCTGCAGGATTAACGGTATTTTGTGAAAGGTGGTGTACTCTTATGTTAGGAGCTATGTGGTCGAGTTTTCAGGACAACAAAGGTGAGTCGGTGTTGTGTTAAACCCCCCCCCCCCCCCCCCAAGTGTGTAGGTATTTCATCTGGCTAGATTTGGGGCTAGGGTTAAGCCAGGATCAGAGTTTAGCCTCATTTAAGGTCTGCCGCGGGGGTCGCTTAGGATTAGATGTCGCCCTAGCTGCTATCAATCCACAGTGTTAACGGTAGTACAAAAAAGGACGAGAGAACAACTAAACATATATAAGAAATAAAATAGAAAAAGAAAAAAAAAGATAAAATAAATAAATAAATAAATAACTAAGAAAAACAGAGAGGCAACAAGCAGTAACAGCCAGCATAAACAATGGCCAGGTACCAGTTCTGACAGTTAGCATTATGCTGTAGTTGGGGGTTCACCCCTCGGCGGCGGTGAGTGTCCCTGTTTGTTCTACCCGGTCTCAGGTGCCTGTTGACTGGCGGCCGACCCTTTGTGCCTTAAATGCGGCAGAGGGTGAAGTCGTGGCTCCGGTCGGCTGGAACAGTTGGACCTTGGATATGTCCCAGATGTGAGGAGGATGTTGTCTCGGGGCTTGAGTGGTCTGCACGGGGTGTTGTGGTAGCTGCAGTGCGTTCAGCACCGAGTCCATCTCCTCCGCTTCAGTTATGCGAGTTGTCGCGCCTCCATGCGAAATGACCAGGCTTCGAAGGAATGCCCAGCGTTATGTGATGTCGTGTTGGCGAAGTGTGGTGGTTAGCGGTTTGAACTTGCTTCGCCATAGTAATGTGGGTCTGGATAAGTCCTGGAAGAAGGACAGGGTGGCGGTTTCAAACAGGAGGGTAGCTGTTCCTCTTACCGCCGCCATGACGGTTAGTTGGGCCGACCGTGTCAGCAGCTGTAATATGACATCTCTTGGTATGCTCACCGGAGCTTTGGTGGCCCTCGGTATGCGGTAGGTCCCCTCGATCGTAGCCATTTTCGCCTGTTGTGGCGTGAGTAGGGAATTGAGGAGCCTCCTAATGTATGGCAGTAAGTCACCCGGGGCCACTGTCTCCGGGATTCCCCTGATCTTTATGTTTCTGCTCCTGTTCCGGTCCTCAAGTGCATCCAAGCGGTTAGTAAGCTGAGTCTGAGTGCGCTGTAGGTCAGCGTTCTGGGCTTCTAGTTGTGTGCAGCGTGCATTGAGGTCCTGCGAGCTTTCCTCTATAGTCTTAACTCGCCCCTCCACACTGTGTATTTCTTCTCGCAGTGTGGCGACGTCTGCAGCAAACAGTTTGCGGAGGTTGCAGAGTAAGGCCTTGAAGTCCCCCTTCGTGGAGGGCAGTTCGCTGTCCTCGTCGGAGGAGGGGTGATAGAGACCCCCCAAGGTTGGGAATTCATCCAGCTCGTCCATGTTGCGTTCCTCGGAGGAGGCCGAGGCTGCGTCGCCATATTGTTTTGGCGCGGTGAGGCTCAGGGCCTTTTTGCAGGCCGGAGGAGAAGGTCTCCAATGTCGTGCGCTACTGTCGTTTTTGTTGCTCCTTGATGTTTGGCTTTCTTCCCCATCTTTGTGTACCTCAGTGGGGGTTGAATTTGTGTGGATTAGGTGTATAATTCGCTTATTTCAGGCTTGTTGTTGCGGAGCTTTGCTAGTGCACGTCTGCTCTGTGTAGTTGCTGGCTCCGCCCCCCAGAGTGTCCGATTTAATTCCAGGCACTCGACGACTGAAACCGTAACATCCCGTAACAACTTTTAATCTTGTACAGACAGAATATAAAGAATATAAGAAGAGGAACAGGAAACTTGGGGAGAGTTTAACGTGGATATCAGCAGCATACTGGCTCTTGAGATGTGAGCTCATGGAAAAGGCTGCCATGTGAAACACACATATATGCCTTGACATCTTCAATCCTGAGAAACATACAAAGTCAGAGAAAAGCTGTTGCACTTTGTGATAGACCACTACAAAATAAATAAAGGAACTATAAGCTTAGGAATACAAAACATTATTCCTAACACTATAGTGTCCTTTTGCCCCCACGATCACCGCAGTCCACCTCCCCCCCAGACATGTAAAGGGTTAAATATCCTTTTTAAAATCTTACCTGATTCAAGCACTGTGATCCTGGATTGAGTTCCATCTCCGACATCAGTCAATGGGGGGAATTTAATATGAATGCAAGGCATTATTCTTTCCCTATAGGACTCAATGCTTTCTATGGGGTATTTCAACATGCTGGATGTCCTTATGCAAGCGTGGGGATGTCTAGTGTTTTTTCACAGAGTCAAAGTGTCTGGTAGACCCGTAGGGTTAAGGGAAACAAGACTCTGCACCCAGACCACTGTGCATGCCTTTAAATTTGAATAATTGATTATTATGAAACCATGCAGAGATGTAGATGATTCATTCTACCAGGATTTTATACAAAGGCCTTTGATATAATGCAAAATGGTAGGTTTCTGAATAAATTAAAATACATAGAATTTGACAGAGCACTTGTCCTTTTACTAGCTTAAGTATGTAAAGCTGACACAACCCTGTTGACCCCCTATTATGAAGTGGTCAAAAGTTGGGATTCCTTAAAATTAATTTTTGAAGTCTGATTTTATTTCACAAGTTTATTAAAGGAACAATATAATGTCAGGAACACAAATGTGTATATCCTATAGGAAACCAATGGGAGGCAATTGTGCATGCGCAGTATATCGCCGCGCTGCGCAAATCAGCATCTTCTCATAGAACGTTCAGCATCTCTCTGCAGTGTGTGGAGACGCTGAACATCTCCAAGAAGAGCCTCTACTGGCCACGTCTAAGTGACGGCCACTAGAGGTGGTACTAGGCAGTAATGTAAACATTGCCTTTTCTCTAAAAGCCTTTAGGGACAGGCTGTAGACACCAGAACAATTACATTAAGTTATAGCTTTTCTGGTGACTATAGTGTCCCTTTAATGTCTTATAAATGTACAAATAATTTAAAAATACATAAGGTAATTAACTGTGAGAAAGTCTGCACTTGATGGACACAAGTCTCTTTTCAGCTTATGTAACTATGTATCTATGGAAGTCAGAGTGTGCATATTCTCTGCAATATTATATAGACAAAATGTGTGACTGGGCATTCAAATGTCAGATGCATTTAACTGTACAAGCAAAACAAATATTCATTTGGTAATGAAACACAGGAATGTAAAATTTATTCTAAAAGGTTGTTTATTTGAAAGGATTCCAATTAGGAGGATCTGTGAGTACTTGTTGATGATAGACTTCTCAGCTGTGTGCAATTTCAGACATCTGTGGCATAGATAAGTACCGTATATACTCGAGTATAAGCCGACCCGAATATAAGCCGAGGCCCCTAATTTTATCCCAAAAAACTGGGAAAACTTATTGACTCGAGTATAAGACTAGGGTGGGAAATGCAGCAGCTACTGGTAAATTTCTAAATAAAATTAGATCCTAAAAAAAATATATTAATTGAATATTTATTTACAGTGTGTGTATAATGAATGCAGTGTGTGCGTATGAGTGCAGCGTGTGTGTATGAGTGCAGCGTGTGTGTATGAGTGCAGCGTGTGTGTATGAGTGCAGCGTGTGTGTGCATGAATGCAGCGTGTGTGTGCATGAATGCAGCGTGTGTGTGCATGAATGCAGCGTGTGTGTGCATGAATGCAGTGTGTGTGTGTATGAATGCAGTGTGTGAATGCAGTGTGTGCAGGGCCGGTGCAAGGATATTTGCCGCCGTAGGCAAAAAAAAATTTGCCGCCCCCTCCCCCCCCCATATGTCCTGACTTCCCCTCCTCCTCCCTTAGTGGTCCTTACCTCCCCACCCCCGTGTTCCTTCACCCCCCCCCCAGTGGTCCTGACTCACCCCTCCCCTAGTGGTCCTTACCCTCCCCTCCCCTAGTGGTCCTTACTTCCCCCTCCCCTCCCATAGTGGTCCTTATCCCACCCCCTCCCTCCCATAGTGGTCCTTATCCCCCTTCTCCCTCCCATAGTGTTCCTTATCCCCCCCATCCCTCCCATAGTGGTCCATATACCCCCCCTCCCTCCCATAGTGGTCCTTATACCCCCCTCCCTCCCATAGTGGTCCTTATCCCATCCCCTCCCTCCCATAGTGGTCCTTATCCCACCCCTCCCTCCAATAGTGGTCCTTATCCCCCCCCTCCCTCCCATAGTGGTCCTTATCCCCCCTCCCTCCCATAGTGGTCCTTATCCCCCCCTCCCTCCCATAGTGGTCCTTATACCCCCCTCCCTCCCATAGTGGTCCTTATACCCCCCCTCCCTCCCATAGCGGTCCTTATACCCCCCTCCCTCCCATAGTGGTCCTTAACCCACCCCCTCCCTCCCATAGTGGTCCTTATACCCCCCCCCCATAGTGGTCCTTATACCCCCTTTTTTTTGTTATTATTAATTTTTTATTATGATTATTATTTTTTTATTATTTCTTTTTATTTATATATTATTTTTTTTCGTCCCCCCTCCCTGCTTGATATATGGCAGGGAGGGGGGCTCTCCTTCCCTGGTGGTCCAGTGGCAGTTCAGTGGGGGGAGAGGGGGGCTGGCAGAGCTGTAACTTACCTGTTCTGCAGCTCCTGTCAGCTCTCTCCTCCTCTGCGCCGTCCGTTCTGCTCTTCTGTCAGCTTACACTGTAAGTCTCGCGAGAGCCGCGGCTCTCGCGAGACTTCCAGTGTAAGCTGACAGAAGAGCAGAACGGACGGCGCAGAGGAGGAGAGAGCTGACAGGAGCTGCAGAACAGGTAAGTTACAGCTCTGCCAGCCCCCCTCTCCCCCCAGTCTGTATTATGGCAATGCAAATTGCCATAATACAGACCTTGACTCGAGTATAAGCCGAGTTGGGGTTTTTCAGCCCAAAAAATGGGCTGAAAAACTCGGCTTATACTCGAGTATATACGGTAGGTTGCTATCATGTATTAAAGTGCAAAGCATCGGTATTTAATATTGTCTCTCTGCAAATACATATTTATGAAAATATAAATAGTTCCATAAATAATCAATAGCTAAACTACTAAATTTCAATCCATAATACAACTTAAAAAAAATTATAATGAGAAAACATGAATAATGTTAATAGCAGAAACTATAAAGGTCACAAACATTGATAATAATCAAATAAAGTATTACAATTAGTACATATTTAAATCCAAACAGTTTTACAAATACAGTTGTTATCAGAATTATTCAGCCCTTATTGAAAATCAGGTTTACTGTCAAAATTTGCAAAGACTTTCAGCTGTTTGCAATGAACAAATCAAACAAAAGCAATTGAAACGAATGCTTCAAGTAGTTTCCCCAACTGAAAAGGCAACTTATAATGTCTTCTCCTGTCTCAAAATTATAGCAAGCATCTATATTACTTAGTAGAGCACTCTGTTGCTGTCATTACCTGCTGCAAATGGGATACAAAGCCAGACAACTTCTGGCAGTGTTTCTGAGGAATCTTAGCCCATTGTTCATGCGCAATGGCCTTCAGTTCAGTAATATTCCTGGACTTGCATGCTGCAAACGTTTTCTTCAAATCCAATCAGAGAATTTCTCTGGGGCTTGTCAGGTATATGTGATGGCCACTGTAGAATTTTCCAGGACTTCTTCTGCAACTAAGCCTTGGTGGAATTTGAAGTATGCTTAGTATCATTGTCTTGTTGGAAAGTCCGATGATGCCCAAGCTACAGCTTCCTCACAGACAGCATGACATTTTCTCCTAGAGTTTCCTGATACTTTAATGAATCCATATTGCCTTCCACATGCTGCAGATTTCAAGTGCCATATAATGCAAAGTAGCCCCAGAGCATTACAGAGTCACCATCATGCTTAACTGTAGGCAGAGTGTTCTTTTCAGCATATGCTTCATACTTCTTCCTCCAGACATACCACTGATCCATTGGCCCGAGAAGTTGCAGTTTTTGGCATATTTATATGATTTTTAATATATTAGAGTCAACATTTCTTGTGATTTTAAGTTAGTAGAGGTATACATCTTGGAGTTCTGCCGTGGAAACCTTCTGCATTTAGTACACGCCTTACTGTGCTCACTGAGACCTCAGTGCCTGTTGCCACCAAGTCTTGCTGCACATCTTTGCAGTCACTCAAGGGTATTTCACAACCCACCTTCTCAGAAATCTGAGAAGGTAGGTTATGAAAAACCCTTGAATCATTGATAGCCCCCTTTTTCTGCCCTGTCCAGGTAGTATAACCACTGTTCCTTCCCCTTTGAACTTGCAAGCGATGCTTCCAATAATGTCTCTAGAAACATTCAGTGCCTTTGCTATCTTTTTGTATGCTGTACTTGTTTGTGAAGGGTAATGATCTCTTCTCTTAACTTTGTGAATCATTTATTTGACTTAGCCATATTTCTAACATGCAATCAAATGTGCCACTCAACAAACCTCTAGCCAGTTCAGGTATTTAGTTTTTTGTAATTATTTATTTTTGCGGGTGAGCATTGCATTACATTGTGTGATAAAAAACAAAGTATCAAACAAACAATAAGATATACATGGTAGCATGATCAACAACAGTAATGAGTAAACCCTTTTTATTTTATTGTGATCTAGCTTAAGTCCCTCATATCTGAACCATGTGCAGCTAGACTTTGGACTAGAGGTTGCTTGCCAATACCGAAATGCGCCTGCTTAGTTAACAATAAGGTGTATGTCAAAATGTTCTAAAGCTCTTTGAGTTGAGCTGTCAATAACCTATGACCCTCTTAGTGGTTATCTGGTGACAGGTTGGTCCGGCTTGGTCAGCTTTTGAACATGTTTTATGTTACATGTGTAATTGAGTAGTGCAGGCACCTATAAAAAAGGTGTGGGGGGTATTAAGTAGGCAAGGTGTCTGGCTATTAGCTTACAGAGCCAGGTGAGAGGTGCAAGCTATTTTAAAATAATATGATCGTATCAGTCAAATAGTAGATTAATCCTTGGGAGAGTATTTAGTAGCCTTTATTTTGCGTATGCAGTACACTAAACAGTGATCACTGAAACTGTCAGGGAGAACACCGGCTTCCTGTATTCTATCATGAGAAGTGGAGAGAATCTAGTCGAGCATGGCTTTTAATGTTTATGCAAGTTGAGGAGGAGATTAATTGCGTTAGCTGCAAAGTATTAAACAGAGAGCAAGAACTATTATTTTTAGGATTCAGCCAATCAATATTAAAATCTCCAAAGACCAACAGTTCACTTTTTGGGTTTTGAGCTTTGGTTTCACTAAGGAGATGGGCTGTGTCAGATAGGGAATGCACTGGGGATCTAGGTGGGCGGTGGATTCCTGCAACAATTATTGATTTACTGCACAGGATCTCAATCCCAAAAAGGAAATCAAAGGTGGCAGGAGAGCTAAAGTTTTGTAAGGGGATAAAAACTTTATGGAATTGTCAACATAAGTAACAATGTCTCCTCCTCTCTTTGCTCTGTCATTTCTAAAACATGAATAACCCTGTATTGCAATGGTGGTGTCTGGCATTTTAGTTGATGATGCTGTAATGACTCATAGGTGGACCTAGAACCTGAACTAAGAAGAGGCACTGCTGAATTATTGTGACAAATTCTAAAATGTGGGGAATAGGGAATTGGAGGCACACCCGGGAAATGTATTTCACAGCAATAGTGCTGCACCCATTAGAGCCGCTAACCCTCTCACGACACCCCTATTACCCGCTGCACCCAGTACAGCCCCTATTACCCTATGCACCCATAATGCTTCTATAACCCATTACAGCCTCTGTTGGGTGTGTGTGCATAGGGTAATAGGGCCTGTAATGGGTGCAGGGTGTAATAGGGGTTATGCAGGGTGCAGGGGAGATAGGGGATGTAGTGGGTACTACAGTTAATACCCACTAAACCCAATACAGCCCCTATCCCCATAAACCCACTACAGCCCTTATCCCCATAAACTTACTATAGCCCCTATTAACCCCTGCACCCACTACAGACCATATTACCCTATGCACTCACTGCAGCCCCTGTTACCCCCTTGCAACCACCATACCTGCTATTTTCCCTGCATCCACTACAGCCGCTATTAACTTATACGCCAACTACAGCCCCTAGGCAACATCATCATGTGTATTTTATACTATAGTGTTCCTTTAAATTCATAACAAAAGGTATACATTGCCTACAGAGTACTTGGTTTATCTTTGCTGAGTAAGGAAAGTTAAGCAAAACACAAATCCTCCTATCTGTAAAAAAACGAAAACATCTCTCCATCTTTATACAATTTATTGAAAACTGAAAATATAATGTACTGCTGCCATCTAGTGGAAAATATTAGGAATATTTAATGAAATATGAATAGTGTAATCTTTTCGTTACATGCTGAAGACTTTTAAAAGTCAATAGCCACCAATGAGTGAAACAACAATATTCACAGTAAACTAATAATTGGAATGAAAAGTTTATGTATTTATTTATTTGGTAGGGTTATATAAAGTGGGAATTAAGAAGTAGTTCATATTGTACATGCTGTAAAACTTAACATTCATTTAAATGTTTTAGGCAGACATGTCAGTTTGTTTCCTTATTTCACATGTAGTTGTCAGACAAGCAATGAATAAGCTATTTAAGTGATACATTTGTTTATTTTGTTTAAAATTCCTTATATTCTGTTAATTTTGTTTTTGTAACGTCCTGAGTGTAGGAAATAGCGATGAAGGCGAACTTGGGGAAACAGGTCCATTACCGTAATTTTGTGGGTGGAAAGAAGGGACAGAACCCCCAGCTATGATGGTGTATGATACTTTAATTATGCTATTTTCATTCATTGTGAGTGAGTTAATGTTAAATTAAAATTATCATGTCATTACCCATGTCTCATGCTTTTAAACTACTTTCAATTACTCCCTCCCTCGGGCTATCACAGTGGGCTAATTCTCCCACCAATGTAGCTGGCAATATCCTCGACCTCATTTTCACTTATGTATGTACAGTATCTAATATCTGCAACACTTCATTTCCTCTCTCTGATCACCACCTCTTATCGTTTGCTTTCAAGTACCCCCTCACCCAACAACCTCAGCCTAACCCCCCTCAACTCAGGAGGAACCTTAATTCTATTGACCTCAAGCAGCTGTCAGCTGATATTGATTCAGAACTGCTATCCCTCCCTTCCCTCTCCCATCCCTCACTGGCCATCTCCACATATAACAGTACCCTCACTTGTGCCTTGAATGCTGCAGCCCCGCTCCTTAATGCACCTCGAGGAACACACGCCCCCAACTGTGGCATACTAAATCAACACGCTACCTGCAAAGATGCTCCCATTGTTCCAAATGCTTCTGGGCGAAGTCTCGCACCCAGGCAGACTATATCCAGTATAGATTCATACTGTGTTCATACAGCATAGCCCTTATCATCGCCAAACAGTCATACTTTTCCTCTCTCATTAGTTCATGCTCCCACAATCCCAGGTGTCCTACTTGACACCTTTAAATCTCTTCTTTGCCCTGCTGTGGCCACCCCCCCCCCCCAAACTAACCTTACAGCCAATAGCTTTTCATGCTATTTTACCGACAAGATTGAACAGCTAAGGAAAGCGTTCTCCCCACCTTGCCTTCTCATTCTCAACCACACATTGATCATGCCTTTCCTACCTTTCAGACTTTCTCCCCGGCTACTGAACAAGAGGTGGATGCGTTTCTTTTTTCCTATCGCCCCACCACTTGCCTGCTCAATCCTGTCCCATCTCAATTTATAAGATCTCTCTCCCCCTGCCTGGTGCCTTCCTTAACACACATCTTCAACTGCTCTCACTCTTCTCTCCCTGTTGACCTTAAACATAGCACTGTAGTACCTATTCTAAAAAAAACATCTCTTGACCCGTCCTCTCCCTCTAACCATATCCCTGCTCCCTTTTTCCTCAAAGCTTCTGGAAAGACTTTTCTTTACCCATATGTCTCCTAAATTCCAACTCCCTCCTTGACCCTCTTCAATCTGGCTTCTGCCCTCTCCACTCACCAGAGACTGCACAAAGTTGCTAACAACCTAATCGCAGCTAAATCCCTACTCCATACTAATTCTTCTTCACCTTTCTGCTGCCTTTGACACCATTGTTCATGCTCTTCTTCTTCAAACTCTTCAATCACTCAGTCTCTGTGACTCTATCCTCTTGTGGTTTTCCTCTTATCTCTCCCAACGCTCATTCAGTGTCTTCTTTTATAAAGATACCTCCTCCTCTCATCCTGTCCCAGCTGGAGTCCCTCAAAGCTCTGTCCATGGTCCCCTTGGTGCCCCTTGTCGCAAAATTGTAAGCACTTCAAACTTTTTTTTGCCTCTTTTTGGATCAACAGCAAAGACAAATGTGAGAAAGGTTGAACTTATTGGACACATGTCTATTTTCAGCTTTGTAAATATGTAACTATGTAACAGTACAAACCCTGTCACCCCAGTATAGCAATATGGTACTTGTCATCCCACTATAGTTACTAACCCCCAACTAAAGCCCATATTCATCCACTGCAACTCCAAATGCAACACAGCAAGTAACCACCCCAGACGTGCAATCCCACAAGCAGCATTCCCACGGAAGTACAACACCACGAGCAGACTTTACACACATACACACTTCCTCTCCCAGCCCTGTCCCACTTATCATCCAAATACCAACCTAGTCACATTAACCAAATAATCATACACCAAACTGGTCATATAAATGCATGCAATCTGATGTATGTATGTATATATAGAGTTAGTTAGTATTGAGGATACTGTGTTTCGGGCAGCAAGGAGGGGAAATCCAGCCCTGGCATGTTTTGGGATGTGAGACTAATAGTGTGTCAGGTACAATGTGTGTCCAGCATCCTCACGTCATCAGCATGTTTGATACCAGATGCAGCATGGCACAAGTATCAATTAGGATGTTTTGTTTGATGAGATGTTAATGCATTACATTGGATATTGGAAAAGGATTGATTTATTAATACATATGTCAAATAGATATATTCCTAGGTAAGTTAATTGTATATTTTTACAGAGTATTTACCATGTAATATACCTATTTGACATATTTGCCAACAACCTAATCCTTCTCCAATGTCCATAATTTCACCCAAGATATCTTGGTCTATTACTTGCCTATAGCTTTGCATGTGGAAAAATGTACACAGTGTCACAAATGGTTATGTTCACTAATTCTAGGTATTCTATTACAACAGCTTGCATATGTCAGCTCCCATTCAGATTTATATTAGCATTTCACTTTTTAAGGAATAATATGCTGCTCATGGCTGCAATGTGTATATGTCCGCATCAATGTCTTATAACTTACTGAGCAGAGGATTCAGGAAAAAGTACCGGAATAGTTACAGCAGTCACATTATTTTATTCTCTCTTGGAAATGCTCATGTAACTGAAATTGAAAACATTTTGTATGTGGACAAATTTGAACATGAAGATTATTCCAAGGAAACTATTTTGCTATCATATAATATGTCTGGAGTGTAAGTCTTCCTACATTAGTGTTATCTGTTTACCCGAGGTCACAACTGCCCTTGTGGAGACATGTCATCATTGATCAATAGACTTATGTATAAATACAGATTTAATATTAATAATGCTAAATAATAAAATGCTAATGTTGCAGAGCATAAGCATACATTGTAAATGTTTGTACATATAACATGAATTAATATATTCAACCAATATAAATATTAAAAGATAACCTATTCTTAAATCTTAATAATTTTAGTGTATTATAAAGTAAGATATGATGATATTTTTAGACATTGGATTTGAATTATTGACCACCAGCCATAAAGGGGATTCAGCACACTAAACAGATTATTTAATAAACACCGGATTTTGTTTGGATGGACAAAATCCAATAAATATAGCTGAATTCCAACTGCAGTACTTATATTTGCTAAAGCTAAACACCTTCGGATTTTGTCCAGGACAAACGAATATGCAGCAATTTGCTGGATGCATTTGGTGACCGTTATACAAAGTATAAGACGGAGAAGATTCACAAAGCACTGATTTTAACCAAAATCAGAATTGAATGCACCTAGCTCGATGCATGTGCTAAATATTGTCCACTCACTTCTTACAAGTGAAGCACTATTTCAAGTACTATTTGCCACCTTACAGCACTAGCTCTCAAATGCTAGTCAGCTGCCACATAAAAAAAAAAGAAGTAAATAAAATATTGAAAAACACCCAGAATAACCCCAAATTACTGTAAGGGAGGTTTTAAATCTCCTTATGCCCCCACTTAAGGGGCATATCTACTAAATGTTTAAAACTAGGGATGGGATACCTTATTAAAGTCCCTACACATCATTTATGAATAGGGACTTGGAGGGGGTACTACCGTTTGGTGCCCTAGATTATTACCAAAGCCCACACCCGTCACCGATGGGTGCAGGGCTGGGGACCTTAGATGCACTCTGTTTTAAATAAATAATCCCTACCCACTGACCACAGGCCTATGCATTAGGACTTAAGTGAATAACCCTATATATTTAAACTCAAATATACATTTAGAAACCATTTATAAAAACATAACTCTAACAAAAAATGGTGATTTTGAAATATTGACTCTGTGCACAGTGTAAGTATTTCAGAACCATTTACTGTAATTGAATATTTTTTTTATTTGATATACGCATTCATATATAGTGCTGATAGTTTAGGTTGTTTCAGAAGTGATGATGGGTGTAATATATTAGTGATTTGCATCTCTGTCTATTTTGTATGACAGATTTGTAAACCTAGGTTCATTTTTTTTAATATTGCCATCAATGTATTTCCAAATTTCTTTACAGCTCAACTGAATATTTACATGGTTAAATACTTTGTTATTATTATTATTATTATTATTATTATTATTATTATTATTTACATGCATATTTAATTATATTACATTTTCTGTTTTAACCTGTTTCAGACATGGCAAGAACCAACAGTTGCCAATCTGACAGTAGTGGCTTTCAAGATGAACCACCAGAATCTTCACTAGTAAGATATTACAAATCCTTACGAGATATAAAATTATTTTTGTTTTAATAATTGCAAAATGGCATTGTGGATGGTGCTTTGCTTGTAATGTGTGTGGCATTAAAGAAACTGGCCTTGGACAGCTAGGTAGATAAATCTGGCCCTGGCCATTCAATTAAACATTGAAAATTGATTATAATATTTGTTACATTGTTTCTACAAAAATGCTCCAGTTTCTTTTAAATGTATATAAAAGATTAAGTAGAGGACATCATAATCCAGTTAAGACAAGGCAAAGCCAGAACAAACATTACAGATGAGGTGGAGAAATATAAGCATTGTTTAACCCCTTAGAAGGCAATTGTACACGTTCTGACCAAAACAAAACCTAGAATTTGAGCGATATGTTTGTTGAACCATAATTTACCTCTTTCATATGAAGCGAACCCACACTTATTATATAGCATTTTGTTCAGGAGAAATGGGGATTGGATTTCTCAACAAATATTTATAGTGAGATAGCTCAGTGGGTAATGCATCATCAGTTCAACCCTTGGTGATCACAAGTTCATTTCCTGGCAGGGTTGTTTAAGCCCTTAATCCTTCTGAGATAGATTACATAAGGTAGTTCCCCTTATCGTGATCGCAAGGGAGGGTGTGTATCATTGAGGGTGGGGGGATGCTGATTGTTACGGCATGCCACCCTTATGGCATTCAAGCCATTCTTTTGCAGGACAGCACAGTCCAATATCATTAAGTAGTTAATTCTTCTTCTTTGTATGCTTTCGCTGACTGCCAGGTGCAAAGGACAGATCTTATTACTATGATTGCTTGACAGGTTGACAGAGAGCTAAAATGGAGGGATCCATTTGCAGCATAAATATGTGTGGATTTCTACATTTATTTTTATTTTTCCACACCTCACATTAAATATATAGTATGTAAACATAAGTAAAAATATTGGATGTGACAGTCCTCTTTTAAAAAGCTGGTTATCATGAAACAACCATTCAACACAAAGATTGTTGTAAAATGGGACTGCCCAACAGGTAGATCTCCAGATTTTGTGGAACTACAACTCCCATGATGCTTTGCATGCCTTTAGAATGCATTTAGAATGACAAAGCATCATGGAAGTTGTAGTTCTACAACATCTGGGGATCTACCTGTTGGGAAAACCTGTTGTAAAAGGAGGAGAACTATAATTCTTTCTACTCTGTTAAAGATGCAATGAGAAAAACCTCAAAGACTCTAGCAGAATGATTTTGTTGTCTCAGTCATATAAGTTTTAACATATTGGTAAGCACCTTTTTTTAAAGGGAAACTATAGTGCCAGGAAAACAAACTTGTTTTCCTGGCACTATAGCTTCGACGTCTGTCAAGGCCACCCACACGGCCACCCTGTGGTGCAGAACGAGTTACTAACCCCATCTGTTACTTACCTGGGTCCAGCGGTGGCTTTGCTCAACCAACGCTCCTACCCCATCCACATAAGTCAGCAGGGAAGACCTAATGCACATGCACAGCAATGGGCACACTCGCATTAAGATTTCCCCATAGGAAGGCATTATTCAATGCTTTCCTATTGGGATTCCAGTGACGCTGCACAGCGTGAGGACGTCCAGTGACATTTAGGCAACCAAAAGTTGCCTTTGAGCCAGGAGTTAACTTTAGCTGGTAATTATTGCAGTTTATAAAAACTGCAATAATTACATGCTAAGGGTTAAAGGTGATGGGACATGGCAACCAGACCACTTCAATGAGCTGAAGTGGTCTGGGTGTCTACAGTGTCCCTTTCAGCCATGTGTTTACTAGGTTTACTGTTGACAGTTAATTTTTGTTTTTGTTTTTGACAGTTTGATGGTATGCAAATATACCAATAATATCAATGTTTTAATACAATTAATAAATTGTCAAGTGTGCATCTTTTATTTGTTTAACTGCTTTACTTCACGATGGAACTCAATATGCCATTTGTTATTTTTCATGAATTATTTCTTTGTCTATAATTATTCTCACACACACCGAAGAAAAAAAAATTACACCTTGTGACAAATGCTCCTTATCCGGGACATTTGCCACAAACTCCTGGAGGAGTCTGCTAGCTAGCCTCCTGCCCAAAGATTATGGGCCATATACAAAAACCCTGTTCAGGAGTTAAATCTCCCCAGCCACCATTAGCAGCTTTCCCTGGGTGCCCCTGGTTTGTCACTAGCTCCCTGGCGGCTGTTTGCATGAAGAAACCCATAAATAGTCCTCAGTCGCGATCATTATGGAACTAAATTCGGCATGAGGACTTTGTGGGTTCCCGGTCACCTCAGCAGGACTAAGCCGCGAATGTTATGGAACTGTTCAGCATGAGGTGACCGTGCGGCTCCCGGACAACTTGGTCTGTGGTTTTGAATGACATTTTGGAGGGAAGGTGCCTGAGATTAAGGGGAACAAATGCAACCCAGGCAGAGCATCCCATATTGCAGCCACAGGAGCTCCCAAAAGTTAACCGGCCAAAGCACCAAACGCCCTGGAACTGTTTTGGGCATAGGACCACGTGTGCGGCCGGTCAGAACTTTGACAGTGGTTTTTCCCCTATTCTAAATAGATCTGAGCACTTTTTGAAGAACTTGGGCGCTCAGATCAGGGCTATTTGAGGATGTAATTTTTGTGGGGTTATTATATATTTTTATGATGTTTTGGGGCATTTTTATGCTTTATATTTTTATGTTTGCCTCTCTGTTCCTGGGAGATAATTAACTTACCAGTCTTTAACACTATTATCTCCCAGGCCCAGAGATCTTTGGGAGGGGCTTATATTGTATGGAGACCCCCTGCTGGGTGTCTGTGTATAAAAGTGGGCCATATGGCCATAATGAAACCAGTTTTCTTATACCCTTCATCAAATCTAAGCTGATGTTTAGGTAGCTCAGAGCTTTAATCACTGGTTCACTTGGGATTTGGGAGAACTACAGCAGATATACTCAGGCGGAGTATAGGGGATCCATTACATTTGGTGGCAGCGTCAGGCTGGCTTTCTAGCAACGGGGGAATCATGCCTGGGACAGCAGCGCAATTTCTGGGACACCTGTGCATCTTCTGGAAAGGGATAGAGCTAGCGTCCTTGTTGTTAGAGGAATTCCAGAGGTGAGTGTTCGAGGGATTGGCTTTATTCAGAGGCAATCCATAAGCAGAGTTGGACCAGACAAGCATGGCTGACTCTTACTCAGAGTTTCTGTTCGAGGTGCAGCAGTGACTGGCCTGGTATGGCTCTAATGTTTCGATGTAGACATTCCAGGCAACCTGGGACCAGGTGACTATCGCTTTACAAGCCAAGAGAGAACACGAGTTCCAGGTGGCCAGAACAAGGGAAGTCTCCAGCGAAAAGAGGTTTGGAGTGACCATTCAGCAGAGGGGGTGAAATTGATCTGGAAGGATGTTCCCCCCATAGGATGTCAACCTCCCTCCCCAGCAGCAGAGTGCAACCCAGGGAATAGAGGTAATTGGTCTCCCCACCCAGCGGCAGATCTCAACCAAGGGAGTGGAGTTAGTTGTAGTTGACCTAGCTATAGTCTCCATTAGTATAATCCTTGGATGGCAGTCAGCCCTGATCACCAACCTCCTGGCATGGGGTCCTCAACCACTCAGACATCTTCCCAACAGCAGTTGGTCCTTGTCACGATCTCTGGAATTGCAGTACCAGTTCTTAGAATGGCCGGGCTATGCAAAACAGGGAGAAGTCAGAATACAAGCCAAAGTAAGAGGGAAATGGAGAGACAGGATAACTATAATACAAACCGAGGTCAAGGATCAGAGAAAGCAGGATAAATGGTGAGACAAGCCAAAATTCGGTAACCAGACAATCAGGCAAAGTAAACACTCTTAGAAGACCACAAGAGGACGACAAGGCAAGGAGGAGGTAAGTTTAAATAGGGTTAAGAAGATTCTGATTGTCTAGTTTCCCGTTGGAATTAATTATCACACGTGGAAGGTATTTGTACCTTCCACTTTGACCACTGACATCATTATTGTGCGCCAAGTCAGGTGCAGCATCATAGATAACGCCGGTGAGCCCCCTTGGGAATAGAAACGGCCGTGAGTGGCACTGCACGACCCCCTGGCAGGTAGTAGTAATGTGTGTCAGTGTGAGTTTGTCTGTTATGGTGTGTCTGTCTGTCTGTTATGGTGTGTGTCTGTCTGCCAGTGTCATGGTATGTGTCTGTCTGCCAGTGACATGGTGTGTGTCTGTCTGTTATGGTGTGTGTGTGTGTGTGTCTGTCTGTGTCATGGTGTGTCTGTCTGTCTGTCTCATGGTGTCTGTCTGTATGGTGTGTGTGTGTCTGTCATGGTGTGTGTGTCTGTCTGTCTGTGTCATGGGGTGTGTGTCTGTCTTTATGGTGTGTATGTCTGTCTGTCATGGTGTGTGTGTCTGTCTGTCTGTATCATGGGGTGTGTGTGTGTCTGTCTGTGTCATGGTGTCTGTATGGTGTGTGTGTGTTTGTCTGTGTCATGGTGTGTGTGTGTGTGTCTGTCTGTCCATAATGGGGTGTGTGTCTGTCTGTGTCATGGTGTGTGTGTCATGGTGTGTGTGTCTGTCTGTGTCATGGTGTGTGTGGGTCTGTCTGTGTCATGGTCTGTGATGGGGTGTGTATCTGTCATGGTATATGTATGTTTATGTGTTTGTCATGGTGTATATGTGTGTTTAAAAATAGTGTTTTTGCTCACCTTTCCCCCCCCCCACGCAGCGTGCTGGTCTCCCCTCGACTGGCCCTGCCTCTATGGCTGAGATCATCAAGCTTGATGATCTTAGCCAATCCAATGCTTTGCCATAGGATTGGTTGCAAAACACCAATCAGCATCTCCTCATAGAGATGCATTGAATCAATGTATCTCTATGGGGAATGTTCAGCGCCTCCAGAGTGGGAAGGCCCTGAATGTAGGTGCACTGACACAGGAAGCACCTCTAGTGACCGTCTGAGTCAAAAAAAAATTGTTAACAAACAGTATGCAAAACAGCTTAATTGGCATAAACACCAGATTTCACTGTTGGGGATTTTTTGCAATCCAACTCTTAATTAACTCAAATTAAATGAAAGGGTAAAAAGTTAGTTTACAGTTTATAGTAAATCACTATTTAAAGGAAACTGCCACTTCCCAGGATTTTAAATATTATGTTTACTTTTCCCTATATTTAAGGGGACTCTCCAGGCAGAGTCTTTTACTCACCTCGTTCCAGCGCCGGGAGCCTCGTGAAGCCGCGCCCCCTATTTCGTCAAAATGACGAAATAGGTGGGCGCGAGCAGGGAGCAATCAGACGCTTCCATTTGGAAGCGTCATTGCTCCCTTGTGCGCATGCGCGGCTTCGCCACACATGCGCATATACTTCAGAGGGCGGCATTCATGCCGCCCTCTGAAGTCCTGAGCGCACTACCGCGCATGCGCGCGATGTGCGCGGCCGTGAGCTGAACTGACTGACAGCTCAGCTCACGGTCTTTGCCCGGCCCCCTCCTCTGCTGACAGGCTGGAGAGAAAAGGCGCGCACACAGTGCCTTCTCTCTCCTGCACACATCAGACGTATTTTAATACGTCTGACGTGTACAGGGCCTTTTTAGGGCCCTGCATGATAGGAAGTCCCTCTGGTGGCCGTCTGAGTGACGGCCACTGGAGGTATTCCTATCAATCAATGTAAACACTGTATTTTTTCTGAAAATACAGTGTTTACATTAGATTGCCTGCAGGGAGCTATAGATCATACCTGAACAACTACATTAAGCTGTAGTTGTTCAGGTGATTATAGTGTCCCTTTAACAAATAGATATTTGTGAGGTGAGAAAAATCATGTTCAAAATAGAAATCCACACATATGTATCACCTCTTTATCCTGCAACTAGATGCCTCATATAAGAATCCTGTTAATCATAAATGTTATAAGCTGTTTACTGCCCCTTACACTCAGCATAGGGAAATGATACAGAGAAAAGGAGAAATGAAGCAAGGTTTTTATTTATCTTCTTAATTTGCAGTGTTTATCCTTGTCTGCCCTAGATTGTAATGAAATTTGCGAAGTATTAATGTCAATTTAAAAGAATATGTGGTCTCATAAAAACATATTAACACAATTTATAGGTGATTTTCCACATTTTGTTCAATGGTCCAAATTTTAGAGAAATTACAGTCAGTCCCCCTTAAATGAATAAATTCCCTTCAACTTCATATTTTTTTTTACATAAGCACAAGCATCATCTCTACATTACTTACAATATGTAAAAAGGAAATATACTAAATTATTATTTTTTTTCTTTTCCAGAATGGACTTAGAAATGTTATTATGAATTCTGATAGTACTGACAGCCAAGCAACTCTCATGGAAAATAATTACTCCCTTAAAGAGAGTAGGCTCTCTCATAATGCAAACAACCAAGCAATTGATATAGGATACAGAAATATTGGAAACACATCTAGCAATGCTAACGCACTTCAGACAAGCAAAGAAAATCACAGAGTTTTTTCAATAAGTTCTCAAACCAGTAATGAGGAATTCCAGAGCTTTGAAAGTCACAATGAAGGCATTGAAAAATATATTGGAAATGAAACTGAATGTGAAAAAATGCTGAAAGATGGGAGTGAGGAGATTGAAAGTGGCAATCGAGAAGCTGAGGATGAAATGGATGATAATCATAATTGTAGCTCAGAGTTGCAAGAACCCAATGATATATCAGAAGTTGACTTCCCGGTTTATATTACACACTATCTAAGCAAAAGTGTGGGACGTTATAACACTTATGATTTGTTAAATGACGGGCAAATGCAAGGCAATACTGATGGAAGTGTAAGTGATTTGAAGAACAAAGGGAATAAAAAAAATGGTCAGCTTAGTAAAAATGGCAAGGACTATCTTGATAGCTCAGTGGAAGTATCCGAAATGGAAAGTACATCTTTTACTGCTTTAAATGAATTGCACAGTCTAAGTTCTCCATTCCAGGCTCCAAGTGGGTCACCAGAAAACAGAGATGAAGAAACAAATTGTTCTTCCAAAGATCCACAAAACACTTTCCAGACAGAATTAAGCACCAACATTTATAAGTCTGTAACTATTCAGATGTCTTCATCTTTAATGTCAGATACACAAAAGACATATCCTGGTGAATACTTAAATAGGCAGCATACTTTTTACTCCATGAGATCTGAAACAAACCAAGAAGATGTTGCAATAAAAAATAACATAGAAATAAAGGATGTCTATTGCCAAACTGACTTGGGATGGTGGCATCAAAGCTGTACTAACAATCACTGCACAAATTCAAAACATTTTCAAACAGATTCACATTCTTTTGATACAGGTCTTTGTGGTCTGCATCCTTGTCATGCAACACTTCCACCTGCTTGTAGGCACTGTTGTCATTATTGCCACTGCCACCACTGTTGTTTTTCAGGATTTTCCTCATATTATAATCAAAGTGCATCAATGAGACCTAACCTAATTCACAACAGCATAGAAAAGGATCTGTCAGACACATTGGCATTACTGAAAGAGTCACTTTCAAACCTGTCACTGGTATGTATGTACATATGTACTGAATGCTGCACTTAAAAAGAATGCTTTTCAAAATGAAATTATAAGTGATATTAAATATTGTATGCGCTTTTCAGATTTAACCACTCACCCTCGCATCTTCATACTTTATAGCAATCATGGCTCGTTGCTCTTGCTCATCACATATTTTTAATGGCTACAATAAATGAGAGAAGGAGATTGAGACATAAAAACAAAGTACAAGAGAATACTGAGAACGGACGACAGCTTGCTCTTTGGTGGGCTCCCGCTCAGATCTCAAGCTGGTTTTACTCATCTTGTGCCATTACAAAGAGAACCTAGGTTATGTATATATGAGACTGATCAAAACCAAAAAGGGTGCTCCAGATCTGAAATGCAGGCTGGCTCTCTCTGCTTGAGAGATCCGGCAACTCCAATAGTTTTGACCTTGTTAGGCCTAATGAGGTATAGCCAATATCTCTCTAGGGCTGGCAATGTGAGCAAGGGGTCCTATTTTGGGCTTCTGGGTGGTTTTTAAAATGTTGCAATGTTTTGCTTTAAGGATGACCCTTGTTAAAAAAATGTAAGTTTGTCAGCATACCCAGTTGCAGGCCATATCTCAACTGTTCTTGACTTAAAGGAGAACCTTTATTTCTCTTGATATTAAACCATTAACTAAAATAATGAAAGCCTCCTGCAACATGTATTAACCTTTTGTAATGAGAATCTCTGTTTAATTTTAAAATTATATTAAAGACTTATAAATGTACATTATATTCCAGTTTAGACAAGGCATAACTAGGGCGTGCTTTCACTTGCAGGGTAACTTGCAAATGTAACCTTTTCAGGTTTCTTAATAAATTCATTACAAATGTCAGTTTTAAAGGGACACTCCACTGCCCAAATACAAAATAAATAAAAATCACTGTTTAGTAGATATGCCCCAATATCAAAATGTGCATGCATTTAATTATGCATTTTTTTTAATTGCTGTATATCTAAAAACAGCATGCAACATTTTCAATTCTGCCTTTACACTCCCTCCCCTTCTAATCCTGCCCAGACTGTATGTGGCTGTCTAATCACAGACTTCTTAATGCAGCTCAATGAGATGTCTTTATAAGGCAGGTGCTCTGAGCAATTGCTGCCTCGAGTTCAGCGCCACTGAGCTAACCAAACCAGGAAGTAGCAGGACCTGTTGTCTGTTTGGAAGCCTGGGGGGTGTAACCAGGTTAGTTTATAGAAGTGCCAATTTCTACTGAAATCTTCACTTTTTGCGATAAAGAGGATACACTCTTCACACAAAGCTTTTCATGGGTTCCTTTAAATATTAACTTACAAAATTAAAAGTGATATTGAATGTGAATTTCTATTCCGAGCATAGCCATAAAACACACAGTACACAATATTATCACAAAGATCCTTACAGCTTAAAAGGCATAGCTTTGTCCGTTTGTTTTAGTCGGTTTTAGATAGAAATATGGCTTGCGTGGAAGATGCAAGGGAGAGCAAACTACAAAGTTGTATTCCTTACACTATAGTTCCCAATGCCCCCAGCGCTCCTCTGATATGGGGGGGGGGGGGGGGGGGGGGCAGGGGTGGGCTAATGCACATGCTCAGAGGGCACTGGATGCCCATATGCTTTCCTTTGAGGATTTAACTGACGGTGGATATCCTCATGCAGTGGGTGAGGATGTACAGCATCAGTTAGGTGACCAAAAGTCATCTAGCAAGCAGAAAGGCATCTAGTGGATGTTTGATTTACAGCAACTAGAGGCAGTCTTAGTCTTGCAATGTAATCATTGCAGTTTCTCAAAAACTACAATGATTTACATTGCAAGATTAATGGGGAGGGACACTGCACCAGGCCAGTTCAATGAGTAAGGGCGGAGAACCCTAAAAAGTATCTCCTATACAACACACAGGAAAACCATCATGGCTTATTAATACAGCTATGTCCATGCCACCACCTATCTGCACACATCTCTTATCTTAAATTAAATACATGCTTTAGGCAGAAAGAGGCAAAGCAAATTATAAGAGCCTCCAAAGCACACAAAAAAAAGATAGAATAGCAAAGTCAGTAAAAAAAAAAAAGGGGGATGAAACATTGTTTAGATACATAAATGAGAAAAGGAAAGTAAAACAAGGATTAGTCAGATTAAAAACAAAAGAAGGAAGGTATGTAGAGGAGGCTAAAGGTCTAGCTGGCTGCCTAAAGGAATATTTTTGTTCAGTATTTAAAGATGAATATAAAGGAAAAAGGACATATGTGTTACATGTGAGTTTACAAAGGAAGGGATTCTATTTCAACTGTCAAAAGTAAAGACAAATAAGTCGATGGGGCCCGGATGGGATACAACCAAAGTTATTAAAAGAGCTTAGTGGTGTACTAGCAAAACCATTAACCATTAACATTTATTTAGCCAATCATTATGAACAGGAGTAGTCCCAGAAGATTGGAATTCACAAGAAAGATGGTAGGGAGGAGTCAGGCAACTATAGACCAATAAGCCTTTCTTCAGTAGTGGGAAAAGTAATGGAAACCATGTTAAAGGATAGGATTGTTGATCATCTAACATCTAAATGAATTTTAAGATCAGAGACAACATGGATTTACTTTAGGGAGATCATGCCAAACTAATCTTCTTGATTTTATTGATTGGCTAACTAAAATAATAGATCAGGGTGGTGCAGTAGACATTGTTTAACTATTAATATTTTTATTAGTGATATTGCAGATGGTCTTGATTGTAAGGTATGTCTTTTTGTTGATGATGCAAAGAATTACAACAGGGTTGATGTTCAAGGAGGGATAAACCAATGGCAGACAATGTAATAGAGCAGTATCAAATGCTAGCAGAATGCTTGGTTGTGTAGGGAGAAGTATTAGCAATAGAAAAGAGAAGTGTTCATTCCATTGAACAAAACACTGGTGAGAATTAACTTGGAGTATTGTACGCAATATTGGAGACCTTACCTTCAGAAGGATATTGATACTTTGGAAGAGTTCGGTGAAGAGCTACTAAATTGGTTCATGGATTTCAGGATTAAACTTACCGGGAAAGGTTAAAGGATCTTAACATGTATAGCTTGGAGGAAAGACGAGATAGGAGGGACATGATTGAAACATTTAAATACATACAGGGAATCAACACAGTAAAGGAGGAGACTATATTTAAAAGAAAAAACTACCAAAACAAGAGGACATTGTCTTAAATTAGATGGGAAAAGGTTTAAAAATAATTTCAGGAAGTATTACTTTACAGAGAGGGTAGTGGACACATGAAATAGCCTTCCAGCTGAAGTGGTAGAGGTTAACACAGTGAAGGAGTTTAAGCAAGTATGGAATAAGCAAGTATGGAATAGGCATAAGGCTATCTTAGACTTAAGATAGGCCGGGTTAATGAAAGTATTTAGAAAATTGGGCAAACTAGATGAGCCAAACAGTTCTTATCTGCCATTACATTCTATGTTTCTATTGCAACTAGCTGTCTCTATACCTCTGCATTTCAGCATTCCCCATGTCCAAGCTATCACCATATTTCACTTTTCCAGCTCTTTCCAGTCCCCCAGCTGCCTCCACACTTTCCAACTTGACAATGACCCTAAGCACAAGGCCAACTTGACCCTCCAGTTGTTACAGCAGAAAAAAGTGAAGGATTTGGAGTGGCCATCACAGTCTCCTGGCCTAATTATCATCGAGCCACTCTGGGGAGATATCAAACATGTGATTCATGCAAGATGACCAAAGACTTTGCATGACCTGGAGGCATTTTGCCAAGACGAATAGGCAGCTATACCACCTGCAAGAATTAGGGACCTCATAAACAACTATTACTAAAGACTGCACACTGTCATTGATGCTAAATGGGGCAATACACAGTATTAAGAACTAAGGGTATGCAGACTTTTGAACAGTGGTAATTTCATTTTTTTTCTTTGTTGCCATGTTTTGTTTATGATTGTGCTATTCTCTTATAACCTACGGTTGAATATGAATCACATAAGAAATAAAAGAAATGTGTTTTACCTGTTCACTCATGTTTTCTTTAAAAATGGTACATATAGTACCAATTCTCCAAGGGTATGCAAACTTTTAAGCACCCCTGTATTTCCTTAACCCCAAATCAGAGCTAATTAGAACTTAATGTCAAATTGGAAAATAGACATAATCCAATTGTTTTGACAAGATCTGTTTTCTTAATTGATACTTTGCAATAATGTGTTGTCGTTTCATTCAGAATACAGATCGTGATATGGAAAAAATGAAAAAAGAATGTCAGAGATTTCGAGATCAGTTATTAGAAATGGAGCAGCGTTTGACTGAGCAACAAGCTGGATGTTTCTATACATTATCAGATGAAGATAGGTATGTAGGTTAAAGGTATGTAAGATGAATGTTTGGAGGGAGGACAGTACTACTACTACTCATTCTCTGCATCCAAGAGCTACACAGAGTCGTTTGCAATGGTAAAGAAAAACTCCAAACACCTAAGCACTTTAGCTTACTGAAGGGCTTTGTGTGAAGTGTGTCCTCTTTTTTTTTAATTTTTTTATAGATTTTAGATTTCAGTAGATATTTGCACTTTTATAAATGAACCTTGTTATACCCACTGGCTGTCAATCAGACAACCGTTCTTGTTACTTCCTTGTTTGTTTAGCTCAGTGGGACTATATTCAAGAGGAAGCAATTGCCCAGATCTCTTACCTTGCAAAGACTTCTCATTAAGCTGCTTTAAGTATTCTGTGATTCACTCTCATAAAAGGTCCGGGCTGGAGAAGAACCGGAGGGCTTGAAAAGGCTACAGACAAGAGATCTGCAGCTTTTGGAAGCTGTTTATAGATGCACCCCCCATTTTAGATATACCACTGCATAATGAAAAGTGTGTGTATAGATAGATAGATGTTTCGTAATACAAAAATAATTTTAAAAGTTCATCCAAAAATATTACACATATTTTTGCTCTAAATATTTTTTTATATATTAGAAAAAAATATATATTTTAATATGTTGAAAAAAAAATATTGTATTAAATATTAAATCATTTGGAAAGCTTATAAAACAATATAAATTAAGTCTTACATGGCTAAACTACCAGATTATAGATATATCTAGCAACATAGTGAGTCACAAGGTATTCAATATAATAACTGACAAAAAAAGTATCCAAGTGCTAGCGATGTAACTTGGTGACAGATAGCAGTATCATTTAATCCACTAGATGTCACTAGTCACTAGCACATCAGGCTCTAATATCAATTTTCATACTATTGCAAACAATTGGTATAATCTACTCTTTTGCATAGATTGTTATTGCAATCGTAACATAGTATTCAAAAAGACTGCCACTGATTCCCCTACTCTTACCAAAGTCAAAAGGAATAAGCCCAAGTCGTTGAGACCTAGTAATGTTAAGATCAATGAGGCAGCAGCCAATTTTAATAAAATGAAGCACAACATTATTAAATGGCTACAATCAGCGGATGATTAGGATCATATGTCTATTATATTAGGCTAACTGAAGGCTCGCCAGTTATGCTTTAGCTGTTGTAGGCTATTCCGTATACATCTTAATGGCATATAATGATGATATGCCATTAAGTTGATATACCACAATAAAGTGAAGGCATATAATATTGATATGTTTAATGAGGAGCTAAGAAGTTTAGGTTGTTAGGTGATGAGTTGCTAAGGTTTGAAGTTAAAGGTTTTGTCTCAAGAAACCAGAGATTATTTTGCCATAATATACACTTAATCATTTTATTTAGCTTGTTGAAGTTACTTAGTGTTAAAGTTGGGGTAGTCTAAGGGGTTAGTGTTATGGCTAGGTGCATTGGGTTAAGGTAATGAGGAGGTTAAGGGTTTGGGGTACTGTCAAAGCTGGTGCAAGGATTTTTGGCTACACAGGCAAAGAAGCATTTTGCCGCCCTCGTCCCCCCCAAAAAAGAGTTATCACCTGTGTTTTGTAACGCCCCTTTTGAATTTTTAGTATTTTATATTCCTCATTTGAATGTCTTACCCCCTGTAGCCCCTTTGTGTGTCTCTTACAACCCACCTTGTGTATTTCTTACTTCCCCCCCAATCCCTTTGTGTGTCTCCTACTTCCCCTCCAGACCCTCACCCTTTCTGTGTCTTTTTCTCTCCCACCCATGCCCCAGTCCCTTTGTGTCTTTCCTCCCAAGCCAAATGGCCTTAGATATACAGGCAAAAATACATACATGCACAAAGACACAAAAATACAGACACACAAACATACATGCACACAGACATAGTTATTCAGGTACACAGTCCCACAGTCATAAAAGGCAAACAATTAAACACACAGGCCCATACATACAGTCTTACAGAGACATGCAGACACTGTCATACAGAGACATACAGAGACCTAGATGTAGTTATACAGAGACATACAGACGCAGACATACAAATACATATCTGTCATATAGAGATAGAACCATACTGAGATACACAGGCAGTCATACACACAGTCACGATTACATACATCGTCTCAGCCCTGTGCAATCAGCAATGTCCTCCAAATGCTTTGGTAAAGCATTGGGAGGGCTGGAACCATCAAGATTGATGATCTCAGGCATGGAGGCAAGGCCAGTCAAGGCGATACCAGGGCAGCATGAGATAAAGGTGAGTAAAAACACCTTTCCCATGGGATTGGGTGGTACACCTAACTAAATAATTTAACACTGTAATGTCAGTAATGCATGTTTTATTCCTGACACTATAGTGTTACTTTAAATTTACACATAAAGTAGACAAACATGATTGGCCATCTCACTGGTTGTTCATTTATATGTCTGTATGGCACTTCATAGATATGGAATTTGTCTGAAAAGTCTTAAAAATTCAAAAGTGCATAATGAATAATGTTGTGTAAGTGTTAATCATTTTGGAAGGGGTGTAGGTATAATCCATAAAACCATAAATATAATTATGTAAAAAATTATTTTAATTGCTTATAGGGAAGAAATCAGAAGACTGTATTTGTTACGTCGAAGTGTTTTGAGGGAAGTTTCAGAACTGGAATTTCACTTGGATGAAAGAGCACGGAATGTTAAGGAGACCATATCAATGGTATCTAAAGTATACTACACTGTTCAATATATTTATTTTCAGTGGTGACTCTTAAAGCAACAGATAATTATAGTAATAATTAAAAAATGCCAAGTCTGTGTATAGACTGTGTATAGACCCAGACATCCTATGCCTGCTCCTAGAACTGATCCCTAGTGCCACTCATTTAATTAGCTTGGACTGCCTAAAAGAATTACATTTAAATGGTCAATTATTATTTCAATCAACAGATTATTAGAAAAGTATACTGATAAGTAATGTGTTGGTTTTCAAATGTGAAAATTCAGGCACTTTTTATCTGCTCATAATAAATATTTTGAATTACAGTTCTATTTTTTTTTATTCCTAAATGTATTGTAATTAGTAGAAATGTATTACACTATCATAGATATACATTATTATCTTACACTTTATACTTTACACCAGCGTTTCCTAATTGGTGTTCCGCAACAACAAAAATGGGGTTCCATCATGATATCGCCAACCAAAATGGCTGCTGCTATTTTATCACTAAACAGGGGCCCGGTCTTTAAGAACACGATTGGGCCCCTGTAGTATTGGTTGTCTGGGACGAAGTGATAGCAGATCACTTCCTCCCTGCTTCACAGAGTGGCTGCCGCGTGGTAGGGTGGGAGGAGGTGGCAGCTGGAGGCTGGAGACGGCCACCCAGACAGGCAGCAGCATGGATGGCAGAGTAGAGGCTGAAGTGGAGTGAGCTGCTGCACACTCACTCCCATCAGCCTCAGCCAACATCACCAGGACCCCAAGCAAGCCACCCTCCTGGACACATAGGGGAAGCTAACAGGAGGGTGGCTCTGATGTTCATCATATTGTGTATTTGCGTGTGTGCATCTGTGTAAAGGTGTGTGTATCAGTATGTTTGTATATACCAGTGTGTATCTGTGTGTGTATGTCAGTGTGTGTGCATGTTTCCCTGTGTGTATCAGATTGTGTGTAGCTGTGTGTATGTGACAGTGTGTGTATCTGTGTGTGTATGTGTCAGTGTGTGTATATATATCTGTATTTGCATGTGCCAATGTGTGTATCTGAGTGGTTGTGTATATGTCAGTATGTGTGTATCGTTATGTGTATGTACCAGTGTGTGTATCTGTGTGTCAAGGTATGTGCATGTGACAAGGTGTGTATGTAAATGTGTGTTTATATGTGTGACTGTGTGTTAATGTTTCTGTGTATCTGTGTAAGTATGTATGTGACAGTATATGTGCATAGATCCTAGCAAACAAACACCAACACAACATGCAAACATACCCCTGCAAACACAAACATTACATACAAAAACACCCCTGAATTCAAATTCCAAATGTATATACAAACACTCAAACAAACCCTTCACTCAAACACCAATATTACACACAAATGTACTACGTCCACACACACCCCTGCACACAAATGCAAACATTACTTACAAACACACTCCTGTTTCAAAATGCTAAAATGATATACAAACACCAACTGTACACACAAAAGCACACCTGCTCCTATGTACTACTATCAGTTTACTATCTGAGCTATGGAGCAAACAAAATGTTGGGTTCCATGGTGTTAGTGCGCTATGTCAAAGGGTGCCACAAGAAAATGTATATTAATCGGGAACCCCTGCTTTACACAAACTACACTAAAATCACATAGAGAGTTTCTGTGCATTGAATATCCACCTTGGTGATGTCAATTCATCTGATTTCATAGGATGAAAGCATCAGCTGACACTCTCAGCCATTGCATTTCTTCCAAATATGGAAAACTTGATATATTTAATGTGGAAGAGACACTTCCACTTTAGATATAGCAGAAAAGGGGGGACTGGCTGGAGGCACCTGGAAGATCCAGATAAGTGTTAAAACAAGGTACCAGAAAACTTTGTGTTTTAGTAGTCATGGCATTTAGACTGCAACTTTACTAGATTAATAGAACATCATTTTTGAAATAATAGTACTAATATAGACATAAAATAAAATATAAAACATGTATTTATATTTACTTGAAATAGTTTGAGTACACACAAATTCTAACAGGGTAATGGTAATAAAATGCAATTATTATTTCTAAAGACTAGTATATCAATGAGACAGACAAAGAATTCCTTTCTAAATTACTAAAATCCCCTTTAATACAGATGCTGTAAGTGATCCAAATCACAATATACTTAATCATCTGCTTCACTTTTAATTAAGTTAAATAAGTTAAGTGATATAATACAATTCCATGCTACACACTGCAGTACATCTAGCATTGTGCCCTGACATCAGTTTCAGGGAATAAATCAGAGTGCAAAAAAGACAAACAAAAACAAAACAAACAAACAAACAAACAAAAGTTTAATTGTTCCTTTAATTGGTACTATGTACAGTGATATGATTTTACTGTTTTAATTGTTTCATTCATTGTTTTATTTCTGTGCAGCAACTTGAACAGGTCTTGGATGAGCAATCAAGACTTTATTCTGAGCTTGAGTTATGCAACTGGGAACAAGAAAGAAGACAATTACAACATTATGATAGTACCAAGACTATGAGCAGTTTTACATCATCAGCATCTGCTAGTTATGACATAAATGAGAATGCGCATGCTCCCATTTTGAAATCAAATGAAATGGACAAAACAGAGACATCAAAGTCACAGACACAAAAGACAGACTTCATTGCCATTTTAGAGAATGTAAGTTATTTTTATATATAATAGTAACGAACGAAGCAGCAATGTGCATGGGTTTATTTGTCTTTATCAATGAGAAAAAAAAAGAGAACTGATAGGAGAGAGTAAGAAATAATAACTGTATCGCTGGTGGAGTGGCAAATATCAACCAATTAAGCTAGGTATTTCTAAGAATAAAACGTAACTTTTAATATATAGCGATTAATAGGTGAAATAAGTCACCACAACAAAAAGAAAAGGAAAACAAAATGCAAACAGAAATAATAATGTACATATTTACAAAACAATTAATCCTGCGTGTAGCTATAATGTCTTTATATGAAAATCTGGTAGTTCTACCCAAATATAGGGATATGAATACAGAGTAAGGTAGTACAGGCTGTAGCTTTGTGAGTTCAGGATAATAAAAAAATAAAATAAAATAAAAAACACCTGTAGCAGACAAGCAGTATAAGGAGAATAGAAAAATATCTAAATCTAAACTCCAAACAAAGGGATAAGGGGATGTCTCCCTCCCTTTTTAGAAAGAAAAAAGTAGTTTTTCATAATGTGCAGCGTTGCAATAAGAATACTAAGATATCAGAAAATGCTTGTAATACAGACTAAATGGTCTTGTTAGAGATAGTGCAACTAAAAAAGTCCAGCAATGTAGTGGGGGGAAAAAAAGCAACATTGTATTAGCTAATAGTCACTGCCAAACAATGTAGCCAATGTATGTCTGTATCAATAGGGGTGAGCAGGGAGAGGTAAAGTAAATACTAAGTAAATACTAATTCTGTGCCTTTGAGGGCACCCCTTAACCCAAAAATGCATGTTACCCCTAAATGGATGTATAAGAATGCCTCCCACCTCTAGAATCAATATAATGAAAGAAAGCTGGAGATTGTAATGATAGCCATTATTTTCACCAATATATGGGGACAGGTATTAGTGAATTTCTGTAAACGCTATTATAAGCCCGAACATGAGCTCACTTGTGATACAGTGGCTATGAAGTGTGCTTGTCAGAACCCCTGACGCACGTTTCGCCAATCTGGCTCATCATCCCCGTGTCTGTCTCCATCCAAGTCAACGGCGCCACCATCACCTCTACCTTACTGGCTCGCTGCCTAGGTGTTCTCTTTGACTCCAACCTCTCCTTTACCCCTCATGTCCAGTCGATTGCCAAATCCTGCTGATTCCATCTCAAAAACAAAGCTCGCACCCACCCCTATTTACCAGCAGAAACTGCTAAGGTGCTGGTCCATGCCATTGTTCTCTTTCGCCTTGAGTACTGCAATCCCCTTCTCAGTGGTCTTATGTGTTCCCAGCTTGCACTGCTGCAATCTATAATGAATGCGGCGGCGAGTCAAATTTTCTTGTCCACCCTCACCTCCCATGCCTCCCCCCTATGTCAGTCCCTACATTGACTTCCAGTTAGATATAGGGCTTAATTTAAGATTCTGGTGCAGTACAAGTCCCTACATAATGCTGCTCCAACCTACCTACCTTCCCTAATACACAAGTATGTCCTGTCGAGGCCCCTGCGCTCTGCGAAGACTTACGTCTATCCTCTGTCCGTACTCCCACCTCTGATGCTAGTCTTCAAGACTTTGGTCTCATCTGACCACAACACTTTCACCCAGTTCTCCTCTGAATCAATCAGATGTTCATTGGCAAACTTCAGACGGGCCTGTACATGTGCTTTCCTGAGCAGGGGGACCTTGCGGGTGCTGTAGGATTTTAGTCCTTCACGGCGTAGTGTGTTACCAATTGTTTTCTTGGTGACTATGGTCAGCTGCCTTGAGATCATTAACAAGATTCTCCCGTGTAGTTCTGGGCTGATTCCTCACTGTTCTCACGATCATTGAAACTCCACCAGGTGAAAACTTGCATGGAGCACAAGACTGAGGGAGACTGACAGTTATTCTGTGTTTCTTCCATTTGCGAATAATCACGCCAACTGTTGTCACGTTCTTACCAAGTTGCTTGGCGATGGTCTTGTAGCTCATTCCAGCCGTGTGTTGGTCTACACTCTTGTCCCTGACATCCTTGGACAGCTCTTTGATCTTGGCTATATTGGAGAGTTTGGAATCTGATTGATTGATTTTGTTATTCTGTCTCTAACTGTTAAAATACACCTACCATTAAAATTATATACTGATCTTTTCTTTGTCAGTGGACAAACGTTCAAAATCAGCAGGGGATCAAATACTTCTTTCCCTCACTGTATGCTGGATATAATAAAATGGGATTTTGGTTATGGTAGGTCAGGGGTAGGCAACCTTTAACACTCCAGATGTTGGGAACTACCTCTCCCCTGATGGTTTGTTAGCTTTATAGGTATAAAAAAAATTATGGGAGATGTCGTCCACAACATCTGGAGTGCTGAATGGTTGCCTATCCCTGAGGTAGACTGATGGATTCCCTGGGAATTTTTTTAGTTTAAAGCTCAAAATATTGTATTAAAGTCTAATATGTGTAAATTTTCTTCCTAGATTAAGAAAGCATTCAGAAACTTCAACAATTCTTGAAAATATTGCAAATTGTGGATGAAGACAATAAAAGGTGGATGTTGCCATCTCACATTCTTTGTGAAGGATCACTATGAAGCTAACGGTTACTCTTGTTTAGCATGGGTTTTAAAATGTTAAGGCACACTATCTAGCACTGAAATTGTGTTCTGTTTATTCAGTACTCAGAATGTATTGTTTGTTGTGGAACTATTTATTTGAATTGATTTTCTGAAATAGTGACTATTTCCCTACACTGTCCTTTCACAGAATAAATTTCAAATATTACATGTTGTACACATTCTACATGAGCACAGATTGTCTGTGGAGGAGTAATTGTACATGATCTAGGTGCTTTAGGACTTAATTGCCTATTACCAGCCTATTTGGCTTATGCACTAAACTTTCATTTTGCGGAGTCAGAATAGTACTCCATCTCAGTTATTGACACTATTTTATCCAACATTTTGTGTTCATCTATACTACTATTTAAGTAAATATATTCACATTATTTGTTTTTTATTTGAAAGATAAAGATAATGTAGAGAGTGTGTGTGTGTGTATATATATGTATATATATATATATATATATATATATATATATATATATATATATATATATATATATATATATAAAACTATGATTTATATTAAGGTTATAAACAAAAAAGTTTCTTTTAGTACAAACCTCGGCGGTTTATGTTGATAAATGTGTTTTCAGTACTATAAATCTATGGAGACTTTTATTAAGTCGAATTCATTCAACACTCGGATACGTTCACATTTTATTGTTTATTGTATTATATTGCTGTCTCCAAACAATTGATGTTTATTGAAAGAGAATGAATATAAAACATATTTACGTCTAAACACAGTCTTATAAAGTATAGTGCAACTCTCTGTTTTATGTTAGTGCCAACTGGCAACAAATTATTTTTTATCGTCATCTTGATGTTTTGGAATTGCATTATATGTGGATGCGTTTTTCAATATTACTCCTCCCAGTGCCAGAATGAGAGGATTATTTACATTTAAAGGGTGGAATACCACCGAAATCATGCAAACTAATGACATGTTACCCTATGGAAGTTTATTGCTAGGATAGAATTCTAGTAAAAAATTAAATGTGTTAAAGTAACATTCCATAACCACTACAGCCAGGGCCGCCACCAGGGGGTGACAGCCATGATGATTGTCACGGGCCCGGTGTTCTTGCGGGACCCGGACTGCACTTGTAATCCTCTGCATGCCTGAGCCCTGCCCTCCGATGTGCATATATATAGTGTGTGCCACTATATATATATGTCTCTGCAGGCCCTGCTGGCTTCCAAGATGGGCCCAGTATTCATTGACCTCCACCTACAGCACTATCACAAGCCGCAGCTGTAAATTGTTGCTGCGGGTTGCCATGACAACGCCCTGCGGCACACATTGCATACTGGGCTCACAACAGAAGTAGAGCACTGGCTGCTGGAGAGGAAGATGGAAACTGCTGGGCCCCTCTTTGCTGGCCCAACCAGTTAAGCCACCGGACCACCAGGAAATCCAGTGTCTACCCCTAAGCAGCATTTATACAACATAAATACACATCCACTACACACACACATCATCCAACACATAAACTACATCCACTACACACACACACACACACACACAGCATCCACAACACAAACATACACACACAGTATCCACCACATAAATACACAAACTGTCCCCACTACACAAACACACACTGCAATTAACATACACACAGCATCCACTACACAAACACACACTCTGCATTCACTATACACACTATTCAGTCACTATACACACTGCATCTAATACACACTAACATTCCATCTACAACAAAAACATACCCTCTAAATTCACTATACGCACTCTACATCCATTATATACACACTACATCCACTACACAAACACGCATTCGGCATTCACTATACACACACTACGTCTACTACACAAACATGCAGTCTGCATTCACTATACACACACGATACATCCACTACACAAACACACATTCTGCATTCACTATAAACACTACATCCACTATACAAACACTACTCTATCCACTACACAAACACACTCTGCATCTAATAAACAAACATACAACCTGCATCCACTATAAACATCACATCCACTTTACTCACACACTTTGCATCCACTACACACATTCTACAGCCACTATACACACACCAAATTCAGTACACACTCACTTCATCCTCATGGAATGAATCAGAATGGACACTGTGGGTGGATTTAGGGGTGGGACATGTGGGCGGACTTGAGGCGGGTCATGTGCATGGGCTTGGGGATGGGCCCCGTGACCTGAATTTCAAAATAACGGAGTAAGAATGCTTTAAGAAATTCAGGGATGTAGCTAAGGCTCTCACTAATAACAAAGAAAGTAAAATAAGTATAAATATATAAGCAAAACATAACTCAGATGCTGACTATAGTGTTTGTGAGATCATGCCATTTCCAGGTTGTTTTTAATAATACAATATTTATACATCTCCTGATATAAATGAATAACCCAAAATATAACATTTACAAAATGGATTGTGAGACATTTAAGTAATTTTATTTCAGAATAATTCTAGCAACTGTGTCCGTATACTGAAATAATTACTTTAACCCCTTAAGGACACATGACATGTGTGACATGTCATGATTCCCTTTTATTCCAGAAGGTTGGTCCTTAAGGGGTTAAATACATCTAAAATGGCTTGACTACTTACAATGGGGTGAGTGCCAAGACACTCCTTGCAACATCACCACTACTATGCACTGTTGCGGTTATGGTGCTTGGTGTGTTTCTTTAAAGGAACACAAATTAAAGTATTTAGAAAATTGGACAGACTAGATTGGCAGAATGGCTCTGATCTGCCATCACATTCTATGTTTCTCTGATTCTATATTTGGAGCTAACATATTAAAGTTAATCAAAACTCACTAACAAGGATATTGGTTCCAAAATCAGTTTTCACACATCCAAACCATTTCAAGAGTTAAGGATTTCCCAGTCTTTCTATTTTTTCACAATTATAAAACCTGAATCATTGAGGTGAATGAAGTCTAGAAGTGAAAAATAATTATTTTTTTAGCTCAATTTGTCGACAGACCAATGTAAGATAAGTAAATATTTTGTTGAGGTATTAACTTTTACTTGCATGTAGAGTTGAAATATAATTCAATGTGTGCGTAGAATTAAAAATAAACCACTAGACTAAAGAAGAGCAAGCGCTCAAAAAAGGGATGTAGCACCCATAATCCACTGCGCAAACCAGAAATATCATAGACCCGTAATATCTTCTCATTTGATAAGACAACCACAGTAATGTCCAAACTATTTATGAGCCAGGAACAAAACCCTCCCTTGGTTATCCATATTCTGAAATAATATAAATTAACCTGAATGTAAGTCTTGACTAAGATAGGCCTTGATTTAATACCGTTGGATAAGCATTTCAAATGATTTCAAATCTTTGGATAAACTTTTAAAATTATTTTTTTTAAATATTAATATATTAAAATATCAAAATATATCTCAAATATAAAATTGTATCAAAATATTACAAATGTAAAATATTTTTTAAAATATTAAATCATTTTAAGTGTATCCAAAAATATTAACTTGAGGCCATAATGTAATTAATTACAATAGACAAATTTATATTTTTGACTGTATCATTAAACTGATATGATAAACGTTTGTTTTCAGCACTTTGATATTTGCACGTGGATAATTAACTGTATATTTACTAATAAATTAAAGAAAATGCTTACAATACTACAGTTTGTTTTGAAATACAAAAGAGTACAAGAAATCTTGCTTTGAAATGGTTTATGTAGCAACAGTTTTGGGATTGTCACACAGTGTGGGTATATGTATGTGTGTGATCAGATATTGGACTCACTGCTAAAATACACATTGACACATTGATATGTGCACGTACACAGAGGGTCATTGTTAGCAATAAGACCAGGGACTGCAGTCCACAGGTAAATGTTGTGGCCTCTCCACCATATATTGACTGACATTTCTCCTATAACCAGGGCTATATCACGCTCTAAGTCCAACCTTACCATATTCTATAGCTCACTAATACACCACACTTGAAAAACTCCACACTTGTTATATTATCCCCATAATAGCACATTTTTGACATTCTAGTGTTTCTAAGCTATGTGCTAACCAATGATGGATATCCCATTGGGCAGAGTATACACCTGCGTACAGTAGCATGCCTGATATGGATGCCTACTCTGCCTGTTGAGATTTCCCCGCCTATCTCATGCCTGGTGTTTGCTGTTTGGAAAAGACTGCTGGACTTTGGGATTGCTGTATTCAATCAGAGGGAGCCTGCTCTGTGCATGGTTCAGCCCCCTCAGGCTCAACACAGGAGCTCCCGGAATTTGAGGACTGGGGCCAGAATGACAAACTCAGAAATTAAAGGTCTACACACACACAAAAGCGCACACTGCTACTACTCACGTTGCTATCCCAACTGTTACAAATATACTTCTCAACACACACTGTACACTAACAGATACTGATACATATGCACAGACATACATTCGCAGACATGCACTCAGACATTGATGCACCCTACTCAAAAAAATACATTTATATACACTTACTCTTTATGTGTATATACAATAATTTTTTATCGTAAAATTGTAATTAAAAAAAAATTGGTATGGGGTAGGAGGGTTGGTGGCGCTTAAGAATATTGTGTTGTGTTATATAAATCCGGCCCTTATGCTAACTAACAATGCAATCTCTATTTTCCTAGCAATAAACTCAATTTCATGAAGATGTACCTGTCAAGTATCTGGCAAGAGTCAGATAATTGTTGAAATAACTCTGTTCTTGCCTTGTTCTCACTGATTTTACTGAATTTTCAGATCTACTTTATTGGGGTGATTTTTGATATCTAACTATCCTTTATGCAGATAATTATAACTTACTCCAATTAGGTTTATATATATTATCCGTAATTCTGCATATTTAGTTGGTATATAAGTCTTTGTTCAATGCTCAGAGATCACTCTTCCATATTGATTTTGGTTTTACTGTGGATGAGTCAAATTGCAATACTAACAAACAGATCAGCCAATTAAGGATTAACCATTTCATTCTTCATCTGGAACAAACCTATCACGATTGGATTTACACCACAACCCCTAGCCATTGTAGGGCCCATGTACAATAATGAAGCTTCTGCATCTAACTTTGGTAATTATAGTTACTATTCAGTGGCGTACACACAATACATGGGGCCCCGGTGCGAAACTGAACCGTGGGCCCCCCTCCTGATCCGTGCCCTTCCCCTGTGACACATACAAACAGACACAGACATACATAGACACATACATAGAGGCACACACACATACACACAGACACATGCAGACACATACATACACACAGGCAGATACATACACACACACACACACACACACCCGACATACAGACACCTACATACATACATACACACACACACACAGACAACACATACACCCCCCAACAGACATACACACATACACACACACACACATACAGATACATACAGACACACACACACATACAGTCTGTATGTGTGTGTCTGTATTATGTGTGCATCTCTATGCATGTCTGTCGGTAGGTATTTGTCTGTGTGTGTCTCTGTATGTATGTGTCTGTGTGTGTCTCTGTATGTGTCTGTATGATACAGACACATAAATACATACAGAGACACACACACAGACACATACATACAGAGACACATACAGACACATGTATACAGACATACACACACACACACATACAGAAAGACACACATACAGACACACACACACACACACACACACACACACATACAGATACATACATACAGACATACACACAGACACATACAAAATGTTTGTCACCCTCCTGTTTCCTACCTTTTGCAGGAGGGTGACTTCCCTGGGGCCCAGTGTGGGCTCAGCCTGATGGGAGTCAGAGTTCCCACTCTGACTCCTTCCTCCCGCACGGCTCTGTCAGATAGCTGGGTGGAGTGAGGTGCAGTAACTTCCTCCCAGCTCTGTCTGACATCATCACAGGGGGCCTGGTCGCGCTGTTAAAGTGCCCAGCGCTGACCGGGTCCCTGACAATCCGTCTCCATCGGGTGGCCCTGACAGCATGGGCCACCTGATGGACCCCTTAACATACGGCCCCGGCGGTTTGCCACGCGAGCCGGGGCCCTTAAAAGATGGTGGCGGGTACCCGTATCATAATATGCGGGCACCTACCACTAGTAATTCACCAGCGACAACTCACTTGTGTCAAAGTCAGAAATTGCTCGCCCAAATAGCTGCATCTGCATTAAATCCAGGTCAAACTTTTCCATCCAAGCACCATTATTACTAGATCAAATTTGTGTAATTTTAGCCATCATATATTCTAAAATAACACAGGCCATAATTTTCACACCTTTCATCTTAATTAGTTGGCGCCCTGTCTTGCTCAATGCACATGCATAAAACTAATGCAATTATGCTGCAAGTGCCTATTCCTATATTTAACACGTTCTGACTTCCAAACAGTGCCCTTAGGATTATTCCAGTGTTCCAAATTTACTAACTAACCACTAGGGGGTTTTGGTCCCCCTGTGCCCATTATTGGTGCAGTGTATGTTGAATGTATTGCTTGTCTGTGCCTCTCCCCCTCTCCCTTTTTCTTGTCCTATTGTTTCCCTAGCAGGGCATTGTCCAGGGACTGCCAGACCAGTTTAAACTAGCTGCTATGTCCCTCCTCAATCTCCAATCAGTCCTTGCTATTTTCTGACCCCATACTTCCTTGTACTATAGCGCATTATGATACCATTATATGTAAATTAGGCTGTTGGGGGCAGTGGTGTATCCTGGTTTTGTCCTGCCCTTGCATTGACTTTGTTCTGTCTAATTTTGGCCTGATTAATTAAATTAAAGGATCACTATAGGGCGGGGATCCAACCCGGGTGCCTCAAGGTAGGTGGGTACCACTATGACTGTCCTTGGGGTTGTGTGACTGCACAGGGCAACATAGAGCAGGGAATCAGCCGACACAGCTCACACACAAAGGGGCCAGTAATACAGCAGGAGTACTGCATGGAAAATTGAGGGCGGAGCCAAATCGGATGTGGAGGAGAAGCCAAATCTGGTGCGGGGGCAGAGCTAAATGCATCTTCCACCCGCTGCTCTTACTGCTGCACACAAAGCGTAAGGAAGGAATCCCTGCTTCCCCAACTACAACACACCAGGGATTGCAGTGAATACACTCCTCCTCCAGCTCATTCTGTCAGTGAGCAAGTGTATGTTTAACTGTGATTCTGTCGCTCTGCCTGTGACTATCTGTGTGTGACTGTCTGTCTGTGACTATGTGTGACTGTTAGTGTGACTGTCTGCCTGTGCAACTGTCTGCCTGTGACTGGCTGTGTGACTGTCTACCTGTGACTTTGTATGTGATTGTCTGCCTGTGACTTTGTGTGTGACTGTCTGACTGTAACTTTGTGTGTGACTTTGACTGTCTACCTGTGACTGTGTGTGACTGTCTGCATGTCACTGAGTGTGTGTGACTATCTGCCTGTGATTGTGTGATGCTGCCTGTAACTGTGTGTAACACACTGTTATTGTGCATGTGACTGCCTGTAACTGTGTGTGTGTAACTGTCTGCCTGTAGCTGTGTGTGTGACTGTCTGCCTGTAACTGTGTATTTGACATTGTGCAAGTGACTGTGCCTGGGACTGTATGCATGTGGCTATATTTGACAGTATATGTGTATAACTGTGTGCATCTGACTGTGTCTGACTGTCTTCGCCCTGCAGTGAGCCGGCAGCCGGGATATGACGTCATTATGTGTGTGATTGTATTTGCATCTCTGTGGTTAAGTGTGTGTGTTGTGATTATGTATGTATGTTGTTGTGTGTGTGTGTGTGTGGTTATGTGGATTTATGTCTCTGATTGTGTACACACACAAAACCACAAATATACATGTGACGGTAGTAGCTGTCACTGGGGATGGAAGACAGTCACCCTGTGCCCATTATTGGTATGTTGAATATATTGCTTGTCTGTGCCTCTCCCCCACTCCCTTTTTCTTGTCCTATTGTTTCCCTAGCAGGGTGTTGTCCCAGGGACACTGCCAGACCAGTTTAAACTAGCTGCTATGTCCCTCCTCAATCTCCCATCAGTCCTTGCTATTTTCTGACCCCACACTTCCTTTTACTATAGCGCTTTATGCACCATTATATGTAAATTATGCTGTTGGGGGCAGTGGTGTATCCTGGTTTTGTCCTGCCTTAGGCATGACAAAACTCAGGAACCCCCCTGCCCCGACTTCTAAATAAACATACACGCTCAGTGTCAGACACATATACACTAGCTAACAGACATACACACTCACTGACAGACACACATACACACTCACTAAAGGACAACATACACTCTCACTAACAGACACACACACTCACTAACAGACACACACACAGTCACTAACAAACAAGCATACACTCTCACTAACAGACATGCATACACACTCACTAACACACTAACAGACACACACACTCACACACTAACATACTCACTGACATGCATACTCTCTCACTAACAGACATGCATACACACTCACTAATAGACAAACACACTCACTAACAGACACACACATAATAACACACTCCTTAACAGACACACACACACACTGTAACACACTCCCTAACAGACACACACACTAACAGACAGACACACACACTCACTAACACACAGACACTCACTAACAGACACAAACACACTCACTAATAGACACACACTCACTAACACACCCCTGGTTGGGGGCTTAAAATATGTGTGCTATATCTAGTAAAGTGAGTTGCTGTTTTAAACTCCACCAAGTGTTGTCTGGTGTTTGGTCCAGGGTGGAAAAGGCCCTCAGTGATCCCAGTCAAACCTCGGTGACTGGGTCTGAAGTGCTCCAGGGTCCCTGATAGCTACGAAGAAGCAGACTAGGCAGAGGTACTCGGTCGGAGTACTAGAGCTCCATCACAATACACACACAGGCATACATCTACTTTGTTATTGTGTGTGTATATATAAATGTGTAGGTGTTTAGTAGATAGCTCCCTTATTTGGTGTCCTTGCAATCCCACATAATGATAACAAATAAGGTAGCTATCTACTAAACAACTGGAAGATTTAAAAAAGGGCTTGTTTAACCCTTTAAGACCGGAGGGCGCCCTACATTTTTTTTACTTACCCGGTCGCTGCGGCAGATCCTCTCTCCTGGGGGCCCCCCCGGCCATGTGAGAGTGAGGTCCTTGCGAGGACCTCACAATCACACGACTGGGTTAGCTGGCTCAGGCATTGCCAGCAGGGGGACTAACTGTAATGACAGTTAGTCCCCCTGCTGGCTGGAAATAAAATAAAATTAATTAAAATAAGTGTAAAAAAAATAATAATATACTTAGATCATATGTAGTAAGGCCTTTTGGCCTGTGTTTGTGGGAGGGGCGTATGACACACCCCTTCCCTACTTAAGGGACACCCCTTACCTGGCTCCATACCTTTGAGGTCAGCGTTGCCCGAGAATCCACTTCCGGTTCACGTACAACGCCATCTTGATTTTCAAAAAACCCGCGATTTTCGTCTGGTATAGCTGTGTCCAGGATTCCTTGTAGGTTTTCCGCCCGTCCAGCTCCTCACAAATCCGGTCTTCATCGCAGACTACGTCCTAGTGACTTCCAAATCGTAAGTTCGACGCCTGGATCATTCCCACGGCGTCGCGCTTTTAAACGGGCCTTACTTTACGGCCCAACGCTTTACGGCCAGCTACATATTCGGTTAATTCCCTTCGTTAGTTGTATACGAATGGTACTTATTCACCAAGTACCCACTTTGTTTTAATTCGTCTACTCGTATCATACGTACTCATTCGAACTGACTGGCGTTCGGTTTTCTGCATATCTTATACACATATCTTTCGCCTATGTCTGTTTCATACGGTATCTGGTTATTCATGCGATATATGCTTTCGGCAGTTTGCTTATGTCATTCACATCGCAATTCGTTTCATTTCTTTTAAGACAGCAATACAGCCTGTATATGTATATATAAAATATAGTTTGGTATATTTACCTGTTTCATGTGCAATCTATATATATATATATATTATTTAAATCTACGTATTAGGTTTTCTATTTCATTATGTTTTTAGGTTCTTTTGACTCATATATTAATTTATGTTCACATTATTTTAGATAGCATGTATAATACATAAATGTGATAGGTTACCTCTAAAGGTATTTCTGAATATTACGTTTTATCACAACCATGTACACACGATTACATGGCACGTACAATTTCTGACCTTTCTTTATGTACTCAAACGACATAGCGAGTATACAAGAACACGGTCCCAACTTCACAAACTTTCGGGTTGAATCACACGTTTTGGTTCAACCACTCATATGTCATTTTTCTGCATATGGTTATTTGCACATATTTTCTACCTCACCCACATCTTTCAATTTTACATCACGGCACAGATAATCCATACCGGATAAATCATATAACTCCCTGCACCATGGAATACTACAAACAGTAGCATGGCCATACTATATATATAAGTTTGGTCACCATGTAGACACATTATACACACCCTAAACACCCCGCTACCAGGGTAAATCTCTGCGTTACGGTTATACAACATAACAAATCAGGCAGGTTACTACCATGCTCATAAATTTTTCCCTCCAACACATACGGTTACAAAATCTACTACTGCATATCTAGACTACATTGGTATCACAGGATCCAATTCTCACACTATCATATCTTATTTCTACCCATTTAGGTTTACCCAGGTTTTCTATACCTGACACATCTCAAAAACGTATACATACTACCAGGTACGTAAGCCTGCTCACGTCATGTATCACATACGTTCCATCTCTACATAGGACATAGAGTACTGCAAATTCAGGGATATAGGCCCAAATAGGTATCTCCCCTCTTGGCATACTGCCTATAGTTTAGCGGTCCGTGAGGCCAATACCCCGCCTCAACGTTTCAGAGGCAAACGCCCCTCGAGCCACATGTGAGTTAGCCGCCTCGCAAATTATAGAGAGGGTGTCACCTGTCACTCCCTTCCCCTGTTTTCTTTTATTGTCACCGAGAGGCCTACGAATTCCTGCCACTACATCGGGTGGCCTCAATATTCCCTCGCGCCAACGCATAGATAGAGCCTCTCATAGCCACTTGGCAACTAGCAGGGCCTCACCTGTCACCAGAGAACAAGATTAATTTTTCGCCTTAGCCGGCATAGTTAGCCTGCCAGTACATCCCCTGGGGTTCCACACACTAACTATATATTTTCTCATCTAGTATGTCTCAAGAAGGGGTAGAGGATTTCTCCATCCCGAGCACTCCGGCTAGAGCAAATACCCCATCACAGGAAGAAGACATGGCTAGTCCTGCATCTTTCAGGTCATGGACAATCCCTCGCATAACCAGCTAACTCAGGAGGCGACAAATTCCTTTCCCCGCTACTGCAAGGAAGGCGGAACTGTACAAGTTACTGCACACCTCAACTGATAACACTGAGGCAGGGGAAGGGACTAGCCAGTCTAACCTGGCAGATATACACGGCATGCTAACATCCCTCATGTCATCCATTGGCAAGGTCAACTCCAGGCTGGAGAAACTGTAATCGGTCACCACAGCCCTTACCATGGCTGGGTCGGCCACTGCGACCCCTCCGCCACTGGTCGAGTTGCAACTAGTTTCTTCAGCCACCACCTTTGATGAGCAGGAGGTTAAATAGAAAATAGAGAGTATACCACCAATGATATTGACCAAATGTTTGCCATAACAACAGATTCGTTAAGTAAAAGGAACTACATAGATTCCGACAATTGTAGATACCACTTAGAGAAAGCTTTGATTAAAGAAATGAAAATAAAATGGGAGATAGCCACCTTAAGAAAATATGTAAGAGAACAAATCACCCCAAGAGGCCTGAGATTTGCTAAAAGTCCCACTTTTGATAGAGATAATACAGGGTTCATGACAGGGTGGAATAAAATGCTGGAAGGTTTTGCCTTCAGTGCAATGGGATACATTGTATCCAGGAGGGAAGAGAACCTCATAGAATTAGACAAAGAGATAAAAAATTGGAAGGAAAAAATAAGTGAGACCACCAATCCTGAAGTTTACAACCAGGTAATGAAGGATATCAAAATCAAATTAGACAAAACTGAAAGGGAAACAATTGAGATAAAGAAAAGCAAATATCTGAGGGATACTAACGATTATCGAACAGGAAATGTGGATATTCAAAATAATCAAAAAAGGGAAAGTAGGAAAACCTATTCCAACAGATATGAACCACATTGGAGGAAATTAAACAACTTCCAAACCAGAAGCAGGCAGAGAGGAAATAACGAAAGAGGCAGAAACAACACTCGATCTAGAAGTAGACCAAGAGGTAACTATGAAATAAAATATAATAATAGGACGCCAAGCTCGACAAAATACAGACAAAATACTCAATACCATACACAACCCATAGGGAATCAGGAAAGAACACGCTCCCCGAGACCACTAGCATTACATCAACAAAGGAGAGGCCAGGGCAGAAGGCAATCACCCGTTAAGACCTACTCTAGATATAAGAGTTACAGTGAGGCAGTTCAATATAATTCACCCAGGAAAGGGGGAAAAGGTATCAGAAGCACAGCACAGAATCAATATGGATCTGATATGAGGGGAATAAGAAGATCTCCCATTATTTGTAGGAACAGGTTTGAGGGACTAGAGGAAGAACCCCAAACATCGAATTTAGATTCGTTTTTTCGGAAGGACCCAACTACAGAGAGACTAAAACAACCGCAATCTGTGCACACATGGGAATCCCCAGGAAAACGCAGGAGATCGATATCAGAAGAAAGGGAAATAGAGGAAGAAGGAATAAGAAACAGAGAGAAGAGAGGAAAGAAGTGAACACCGAAGGGATTTTTAACCTAACTGGGAAACAATTACCCATTGGCGAAGTAGAAGTTTTAAAAAAGGGTTTAAAATTTGCCCCCACTGCAGATTTGAACAAATTTGATTTTTTTGTAGATATTAATAAATTTATTAGGCATCTTTGCTTAAAGAAATTTTTTCATAATAGAGAGGACGCTACAAGTGAAGAACAAGAATCACAATTCATTCATACAGATTTAAAACTAAAATCCAATTTCTTTCCGAAGCATCTCATCTCAGATGAAATTAAAACATTCGAGATGATGGTGATGAAAGACATAAAAAGAATTAAACCCCTTAATAAACATCAACAGAATATGTCACTTAGGGAGAAAAAAGCGGTAAAAGAAATTAAAGAAAATAAAGAAGTTATCATTAAACCGGCGGACAAAAGGGGGGGAGTAGTAGTCCTGCAAAGGGATAATTATATACAAGAAGCTGAGAGGATACTCTCAGACCAACTGACATACCTGAAATTAGATTCGAACCCGATTGAAGGTATAAAAAAGAAATTTGAGGAATATATTAATAAAGGTTTTAAAAAAGAAATTTTAACAGAAAAAGAAGCCAAATACTTATCCACCCCGCACCCAAGGACACCGGTATACTACCATCTCCCCAAGATACATAAAGATAAAGAAAATCCACCGGGAAGGCCGATTATTTCAGGCATAGACTCGATCTCAGCTAAAGTGTCTGAATACTTAGACAATCTATTACAACCAGTGGTAATACGTAACCCGGCTTATCTAAAAGATACCATACATATTTTAAGACTTTTAGAAGACATTGTATGGACGGAGGGTAATTTTCTAGTCACTTGTGATGTGACATCACTTTACAGTATTATCCCCCATGAAATTGGGTTGAAAGCAGTCCGACATTTTTTAACGAAATCAAATTTTAAAAGTGAGCAAATTGAGTATATCTTAGAAGGAATTCATCTGATTTTAACGAACAACTTTTTTTGGTTCCAGAACACATTTTATTTGCAGATTAGGGGCACGGCGATGGGCACCAAGTTCGCTCCGAGCTATGCCAATCTGTTTATGGCATACTGGGAAGAATTGTGTGTTTTTCAGGGACACCCATGGGGAGCGAACTTGGTGTCCTATCGCCGCTTCATCGATGACATATTTTTTATTTGGACAGGGACAGAGCAAGATCTAGACCTTTTTTTAAACTACCTCAACAGTAACGAATGGAATATTGTTCTATCCGCACAAAAAAGTTTAGAGGAAATTAATTTCCTTGATCTAGAAATCTATGGTAAAGAATCACGCATTGGCACTAGGAATCACTTTAAGGAGGTGGATGCCAATGGGTATATTAAGAAAGAGAGCTGCCACCACCAACCGTGGCTGAACAATGCCCCCAGAGGACAATTTCTGCGCATTAGACGGAACTGTTCAGATGATCAAGACTACCTCAATCAAGCAAACCGAATAAAGACCAATTTTTTGGAGAAGGGATATGAAGAAGGAAAGCTACAGTCCGTCTTGGAAGAAGTCCTCTCTATCCCCAGAGGGAATCTTCTTACCTACCACCAGAATAAGAAGGAAAAATGGAACAAAAATGACATCCCTTTTATTTGTAGTTTCAATGGTAATAACAGGAAAGTACACAAAATTATAGCAAAATATTGGCACATCTTACAAGATGACCCAATCCTGAAAGCAATTTTACCAACAAAACCGAAAATAATTTATCGGGGAGCGTGCAATCTAAAGAGAACTCTTACACAGAGTAGTCTAAGGAATATAACCCCTGTTAATAGTTTTCTAAACCAAAGTAAAGGCTTCTTTGGTTGCGGAACCTGTTTGGCATGTAGAGGGACAAAAAGTAGAAAAAGGCACATACTAGACCTAGAACCCTATACCAACAAAAAATTTGAAATCAAGGACCACTTATCATGCCACACTAAGGGAGTGATATATTTACTTAAATGCCCCTGTAATCTCCTATACATAGGAAGAACAATCCGCTGTCTTCATATAAGAATAGCAGAACATGTGAGGAACATCAGAAAAGGATTGGAGTCACACAGTGTCTCCAAACATTACAAATCAGCCCATGATCAGAATCCAGAGGGACTCTTTTTTTGTGCAATCAAGCTTGTTAAAAAGGATTGGAGAGGAGGAAATTACACCAAAAAAATTGGAATGGAAGAGATGAAGTGTATATTCAATTTTAATACATTGGTCCCCCACGGTTTAAACCAAGATTTTGAGTTGTGCCATTTTATAAACTGATACCAGATTTTAATCAATTTATACCAATTTCCCCTTCTGAGATCATACAGCCTTATATCTTTTATTAAGTTTATCTATTATATTTTAGAATTATCTAAATAGCAACCACCAATCTACTTTTAAACTTAGCTTATTGCACTTTAGGACACATGTGTCCCTTTTTTCGATGAAATGCCCAAAAATTGGTTTTTGAAGTTTTTTAAGTTAATGCACCTTGCAGGCTTCCATTTTTATGCTATTTGCACTTATGCACTTTTAAAGTTTAATACTACGGCAGAATTAAACATAATATGTGTGTATTCAATATCTTAATACAATTAATAATCCCTGAGAGCTAATTAATATAAATAAAACATATCACTATTTCTATGGAATATTGTAAATAGCAGAGCTTTCGTTTCGTTTATTCATATCTTTAGTATTGATTGAACAAAGAAATAAATCACACAGTCTGAGAATAAAGGGTAATAAGTAAACAAATCACACAGTCTGTGAATAAATGACAACCTCTTACTGGTAGACATATGAATGTATATTGAAGCGATTTTATAAGACATGATGTGTGTTTTTACACTAACCAATAAAGTTATCCTATTCCATATGGTTGGAACGCAAACCGGAAGCGGAAGAGTACAAACGCTTGATGGTGGAACGCACGTTTGCGTTCCAACAGTTCACACTGTCGAAACCCGGAAGTGAACAAATACCGGAAACGGAAATTCCGGAACCCGGAACTAAAAAGCGAGTGACTTATTTAAAGAACAGAAGACAAGGAGAAGACACACAGCCAACTGAGGAAGCCCATTTAAGGGCGAAACGCGTTTTGGACATTTATGTGGACTATTTAGTCATCCAGAGACATTTGTATCCGGTATTTATATTTATTTTACTTGCATCAAGTTTTTTGCATTAAGTTTTTTAACATTGCATTTTTAGTGTATATTTATTGTGGATCACCAATAAAAGCAAATTGTTTTTGTAAACTTTGCTGTGGCATCCTATATACACATATAATATAATACCAAATACTGGGGATATTGAACAACCATCACCACTCCATAAAACAAAAGGAACCAGGTTTCCAGCAAAGTCAACACAAGAAAGGATTGGACATCCTTAAAGAGTCCACAAGCGCTTACCATCCGAGTCATATGTGGTTTATGACTCCTGACTTGTGAGTGACATCATATACGTCTCTTTATAGATCATTTCTATTTCTGCAATATTGCACTATTTGTGTTTTGTATTTATATTATTACAGATACATATTTGAACAACTTGTACAAGAAGCTCCGCCTTATGTATGTAAGGAGGTTAACCCTGCCCATATGATACCTGAGCATCTTAAGAAAGACATCCTGGAAGGTAAAGATGTCAACTTAGCTTCACTACTAATTGCCTCCCAGGATGTGGTGGAGCATAAAACGTATGCGTATGATGATATTTCCGTGGTGGTCAAGTCTAGGGATGCACGCCTAAATAGGAAACTCACCATCCCGGAATTTGTGTTGGCCTTTTGGCATTTACCGGGATGTCATTTGTGCCGTATACCCACACAGGCATGAGGAATTTTATATGTATATGCACAAGCTGGTGGACCTGGGCAATAAATATGGTGGATCGGCATTCTACGATTACCTTAGATATTTTTCTGCGAAAGTGTCAGGCGCCTTCTCCCAGTACGGGACAAGGTCCAACTGGAGCAAGATAGACACGGTGATTTTCTGCAGACACTTTGCAGGTCTAAGGACGCCGGCTTGTGCATACTGCTCCTCCATGTCTCATTCTGCAAATTTTTGTCCCACCACTGCTAACGAGCATACCCACTTGCAAGGACCTAGCTCTGCTGGTCCTATGGAGAAAACATCCAAAGACAAACTGGGAAGGCCTATCAAGTTTCTGGGCAAATCCCAGATATGTAATAATTTTAATGTTGGAACATGTAATTACAGCGGATGTCGTTTATTGCATATATGTTCTAAATGTTTCAGGGCACATGCTAAACTCATGTGTCCCAATAAAATGTATCCTAAACAATACTTAACGTCTATAAACACATCCCTACTTTCGACATTTCTGTCACATCATCCATCTACACATTTGGTAGATTTCATAATCTCTGGTCTATCAGAAGGATTCCACACGGGTATCATACATATGCCTTCTGGAATCCTGGAATGTTCAAATTTACAATCCGCCCAGCACAACCCTGCAGCTGTTGACACACTCATAGCTAAAAAAGTCACAGAGGGTTTCTTATTGGGACCTTTTCAATCCCCTCCTTTCACCACATGGCGGACAAACCCCATCGGGATTGTCACAGGGAAATCTTCCAACAAGTAGAGACTTATTATTGATTTATCGGCACCACACACCTCAACCACTCCTAGCCTTAATTCCCTAATACCATCGGAGGAATTCTCCCTGCAATATTCCACTACAGACCACGCCATTACGGCTATCATACAGGCAGGAGTTGGTGCATGGCTCAGCAAGACCGACATAACAAATGCCTTCAAACTACTACCAATCCACCCTACACTGTGGCACCTACATGGCATCAAATGGGCAGGGAACTACTACTTTTTCTCACGCCTAACTTTTGGTTTCTTAAAGTAGTCCAGCCATATTTGACAAATTCCCCGAAACCCTATGTTGGCTATTACTCAATATATCCAGATGCCCTACAGTCATACATTATCTGGACGAATTCCTACTGGTCGAGGAGAATTCTTCCCCTCCCAGTAGCCTCAAAGAAACCGTCAGCCTATTCAACCAGTTGGGGGTCCCAGTCTCCCCTACCAAGACCGAAGGCCCAGATACCATCATCACATTCCTAGGCATCATGCTAGACTCAGCCAACATGCAAGCTAGCCTGCCACGCACCAAGGTAGAAAACATCCTTACAAACATCAATCTCTACATACAACTACGCACTTGTAACCGCAAAGAACTACAATCTTTACTGGGGTCACTCAATTTTGCCATGCGTATTATACCTCAAGGCCGTGCTTTCATCTCACGACTCCTCAGCATGTTCACACTTTTTCTACATGATGCACACAGATTATCCCTAGATACCCAAGCTACGGCAGACCTACTCATGTGGAGAAACTTTTTAACCACCTGGAATGGTAAAAGCATGTTCCTCCCTCAATTGTCTGACACCACTCCTACTATTTGGTCAGACGCGGCGTCTACCACAGGTTTTGCAGCAATATTCGGGAACGAATGGCTTTGGGGCAGCTGGCCTTCAGAGGTTCAGGACCTGGAGGGTTTTTCCTCTACCTCAGCTCTTTTTGAGATATATCCCATCGTGGCAGCTGCCATGGCAAGGGGACATCTATGGACAGGTTCATCAGTAAGGTGTTACTCAGACAACCAAGCAACCTGTCACATTATTAACAAAGGTCGCTCCAAATCCCTTACTATCATGAGATTTCTGAGGAAACTCACTTGGTTGGCAGCATGTCATAATTTCTTCTTGTATTGTGTTCATATTCCAGGTGTATGTAACGAGGCAGCTGATAATTTGTCTCGTTTTAAATTCCAGGCCTTTCATCAACTTCTCCCGTCAGCCGCGCTCACAGCCACGGCCACTCCACTGTTCCATCATCTAGTAATGGACTAGACGCTATCATGCAACATAGCAGAACGTTGTCCCAACTAGCACTATCTACAAATACCCGGAAAACTTACGACAGAGCTTTCATTTTTTTTGATTCCTTTCGGAACACAACATATTACAACCGTTCATCATGACATCATTTTTAGGTTTTGCCTCTTTTTGCCACATCAAACTCAAACTTTCTTACAACACAATCAAACTATATCTAACAGGCGTCCAACATCACATGCTAACGTTACAACCCAACAACTCAAGTTTTATGTCATCGTACCAAATTAGGAACATCCTTAGGGGTATACAAAGATCCGAACCCCTGCATACAGCACAGAGGCTACCTATAGATTTTCATATCTTTAAAGAATTATCACACCTACTAGATCTAAAACCCTTTTCCATCAGCACAAATCTAGTCATCAAAATAGCAATTTATGTGGCTTTTTATGGGTTTTTGAGACCTAGAGAATTTACCGCCATCAATACAACACAGTCCACTCACCTCCTGCTTCATTCACACTTAATCAAACATATGGATTATTATATCCTGACACTACCTCATTCCAAAAACAATCAACATGCACCACCAGTAGAGGTTAAGTACTATCCGACTCACAACAGATAGTGCCCCGTCCAAATACTGGACTCTTATACACAGAATAACAAGGCATCGCCATCACAACCACTTTTTGTTCTACAAGGTTCAGTACTCACTACTACCACCTTCATGACCCACGTCAGGTCATTACTAACACAGCTGGGACTCAAGCCAGCTAACTATTCAGGCCACTCCTTCCGCATAGGAGCGGCCTCCACAGCCTCCAGTGTAAACATACCGGTTCATGTTATCAAGACACTGGGGCGCTGGAAATCATCCGCTTACACACGATACATTCCTAACCCTGTACAAGAAGTAAGAAATGCTTTTCAGAACATGTCTTGTTAAAAGTATGTATCTTGGTGGTATGTATTAAATATTGAAATTTCTAATTTTGCCCTCTTTATTTACAGGCCTACCTCATCGTCAGTTCCGGCACACCACAACCGACTTGCTACTTTTATACCATCCTACACTTATTAATGTTTTATTACTCTGTACCATCATGAGCCCTTCACACAAGTAGTAAGGCCTTTTGGCCTGTGTTTGTGGGAGGGGCATATGACACACCCCTTCCCTACTTAAGGGACACCCCTTACCTGGCTCCATACCTTCGAGGTCAGCGTTGCATCACCCTCCCACCCACTCCTCTTTATCAAATCCTTTTTCTTACATTTCTTCTTGGTTGTCCCTCTTTATTTACAGGCCTACCTCATCGTCGGTTCCGGCACACCACAACCGACTTGCTACTTTTATACCATCCTACACTTATTAATGTTTTATTACTCTGTACCATCATGAGCCCTTCACACAAATATATATATATATGATCTAAGTATATATATACACATATACATACACACACATACACTGTCTAGGTGTATTTTACTATTAATATATATATAATTATATATATATATATTAATATCAAATTACACGTAGACTGATACTGATTAAATATATATATATATATATATATATATATAATTATTGTTATATATATATTTATATATAATAATAAAAAATATGTAAATATGTTAAAAAATAAAATTACAAAAATAATTACAAATAAATAATTCAAAAATATATAGATTTGTGTTATTTAGTTATAACTGTTTTGTGATATTAATATAAATATATATATATATATATATATATATTTATATCAAAATACACGTAGAACAAAATAATATATATCTATATACATAAAAATAAATAAATAAATATATACCAAATAGGAAAAAAACAGAACTGTAATTCCTGGAAAACCAGGAAAGATAGATGGGTGGATTGGCGGTATTAGTGAGAGATGCAACTACTCCCAAGTGTACAGAATCACCAAAACAGCACAATGAACATACATAAGAAACCCAAACAGATAGAAGAATTCAAGTCTAAAATAGGGTCTAAGTTTTTTAAAATTAAGTCGTTTATTACCTGTCACACCAATAATGAGGTGTATTTGCTCACGTGTCCTTGTGGACTACAGTATGTAGGGAGGACATCTAGGAGCCTTAAAACAAGGATACGTGAGCACATATACAATATAAAGAGAGGTTTTCTTAAACATAATGTGTCTTCTCATTTTCTTAATGTACATGGAGGAGACCCTACTGGGCTCACTTTTCATGCTATCCAAAAAATGAACTGCCATTGGAGAGGAGGCCATGTTGAGTCCGCCCTAAATCGCTGTGAAATGAGATGGATTTTCAATTTGGAGACTTTATCTCCGGGTGGACTTAACTTGGACTTCGAAATGGCAGCTCTCATCTAATTCAATTTCATCCATACAATTCCATGTGTATAATTTTTAAATGTATATATTTTTATATAACCTCTCTTTATGATGGGATGTTTTGTGTATGAGATTTAGTTTTTAATCAGTCACCAGTTGATTACCAAATATTTGATACTTATTTTTATTTACTAGTTTCCCTCTTTAAAATGAATATTAAGTGGACTTTATGCCAGATTCCAAAATGCCATTTTTCTCTATAGAGGACTTCCCCTTTTTCATCTAATAATGATAATGAAAAACCTCCCGATCACATGATGCGTCTAAATGCCGTGACGAATCATGTCGACGTCATGACGTCAGAATAACCGGAAGATACCCGACCACCATCTTGGAATCTCGGACGGAGAAAATATGCCGAAAATCTCGAGAAGAACTGGGGAACTTTGAGTAAACATACAATATTGCCATGAAAGTCTATGTGCTATATGATATTTGATTAGGTTTATAATGCTAGTTAAATGTGTATTTGTGTTTAGTGAAGTCTCCCGAGAATAACAGTACCCCCCATGTACAGGTTTTATGGTGTTTTGGAAAGTTAGAGAGTCACATAAAAGGCTTGCATTTCATTTTTTTGACATTGAAATTTGCCAGATTAGTTATGTTGCCTTTGAGACTGTATGGTAGCCCATGAATAAGAATTACCCCCATGATGGTATACTATGTGAAAAAGTAGACAACCCAAGGTATTGCAAATGGGGTATGTCCAGTCATTTTTAGTAGTCACTTAGTCACAAACACTGGCCAAATATTAGTTTTTTTCTTTTTTTCACACAAAAACAAATATGAACGCTAACATGGCCAGTGTTTGTGACTAAGTGGCTACTAAAAAAAGATTAAACATACCCCACGTTCAATACCTTGGGTTGTCTACTTTTTCAAATGGTATGCCATTATGGGGGTAATCCTCATTCCTGGGCTACCACACCGTCTCAAAGGTAACATTACAAATCTGGCAAATTTCAATTTGAAAATGGAATGTTCTATATTTGACCCTGTAACTTTTCAAAACACCATAAAACCTGTTAATGGGGGATACTGTTGTACTCGTGAGACATCGCTGATTACAAATATGTGCATTTTTCTGCAGTAAAACCTAACAGTATTATGCATTTACAGCTTAAATGTGAGGCGGAACTACAAATTTAAAAAAATGTTAAAACTTTCTCACAGTTTTTTTAATTTTATTCATAATAAATTATGTTTCATATATAAATATTTGATATGAAATGAAAGCCCTGTTTCTCCTGAACAAAATGATATATAATAAGTGTATATAATAAGCCCACAACAAGAAATCTCTGTGGCTAATGTATATTCTATACAAATGTGTTTTCAGATGCCAGCATGCACAGGACAGCATGCTAGCATCAGACAACCAATGGCAGTACATTACCCCATACCCTCCTCCTCCGTTTTGACTGTGGTATATTATGTGCCTTCCCCCTATATATTGTTCCTAGCGTCACCACTGTGTCTGCGTATCTGTGTGTGACTGTGTGTCTGTATATCTGCGTGTGTGTCAGTGTGTATATATGTGTGTGTATGTGGATATTTGCATACATCACAAAATCTCGCCAACACTACACACAAATACACTCGTGCACGTCAACACTAAATAAAAACCCCACCATTATATATAAGCACACCACTGCATTCGAAAACCACACATCACACAAATGCATGCTTGCATTCAAATACCAACAATACATATAAACACACCCCTACATTCACTCACACATACTTCATACAAAACACACAAACACTGCTCAGTGCTAAATACATATTAAAAATTGCGGTTGTTTTTTACATTTTATGTTGGGGGAGAGTGCCAAATATAGGAACCACTCGAGGTGCCAAATGCTCTAGGTACGTGTGACGAGAGCAATCTCACCACATTGCATTGGAGAAGCCTGGTTGCCCGCCTGCTGCCTTTGGACTATGGCCCTGGGAGATTGGGCCCTTTAAAAACAGTATTCGGCCATACCAGAGTGTATGTCACTCATTCTGGTCCTTTAAATACAGTGGGGTCATTCGGTACTTGCCCTGTGTGAGCGGTGATACCCCAGATAGCAATGCCATGGAGCCCATTCATATAATAAAAGACTATGGGAAAGACTTTAGCTCCATGGCAATTGAACTGTATGTGTGTGGTCTGAGCACCATTCGATAATGTGCGCTCAGGCCTAAGCTATCTGGGGATATGTTGCATGTATATGTTTTATGTAGTAATTGTGGCATTGTGTAGTTTTATGTCTTTTTGCAACCATGTTCTCAATGGAGTCTGCCTCTATCCCTGGATATAATTGGATTATTTTCCCATTGTCTCCAGGACAGAGGGCTCTGTGGAACCGGTTTTGAGCCAGATAGCCATGTGCCAGCCAGGGCCCAAAAGATACTTTACTAACTTTTGAACCCCTGGTCTGATTCATGCCATTTTTTAATATGTTGGTCCCCTGAATGGATTGATTGTGAATATGTAATTTTTATGCGAATGTGATGTATGGTTTTAGAGTTATGAAAGTTGGGTAGAAAGTATGTTTTAACTGTATGTGTAATTGAGTTTCCTCTCAGGATAAGGTGAGGGAATATGTGGGATGTAACTGATATGTGATTGGTTGTTTTATACCTCCCTGTGGGCGGTCCTGTATTTGAAAAGACTGTAATAAAAACCAGGCTGGGTGTGCCAGCACCTCAGACCACTGCTTGACCCTCAACACGGAGCCTTGTCTCGTTCTTGGGGGGATTCACTGTGTGCTGTTGGAGACTGATTGCCAGGAGTGTAAGCTGATGTATGCTTTTCCTGTTCGTCTGCTAGCAGCTATTCGTGAGGTTCCAGTTTGGAGTGCTATTTTGTATCCAGTTCGGGAGTTTGGTGTTCTGCAGTAGCTGTGCCTGTCTCTCAGAAAGGGGCATATCGCCTAAATGGATTTTAACCCCTTGTCTGCTGAAACGGTCCGTAACAGTACGCCACTGACTATAGGGTCAGCCAAGAAAGAAAAACTAGAATCATGTGCAACTGGTATTCAAAGTGCACACCCAGGTGTTACCATATTTATTTGAAGGACAAAATACAGACGTTCAGGCAGAGACCCCTATATCAATGCTAATTAGTGATGTCGCGAACACAACATTTTCGGTTCGCGAACGGGCAGGCGATGGGCAAGGCGAATTTTAAAACCCACAGGGACTCTTTCTGGCCACAAAAGTGATGGAAAAGTAGTTTCAAGGGGACTAACACCTGGACTGTGGCACGCCGGAGGGAGATCCATGGCAAAACTCCCATGGAAAATTACACAGTTGATGCAGAGCCTGGTTTTAATCCATAAAGGGCATAAATCACCTAACATTCCTAAATCACAATGGATATGGATTGACACCTGACATATGACATATTGACACCTTAACATATGGATTGACACCTGTCCTCAGAGACCCTGATACACACTGACACAGAGCAGAATAGGTACTGTTCCCCCTACATAGGGTCACTTGGCAGATATGGATTGACACCTGTCCTCAGTGTCAGGATCGGGACAGGGATCCAACACGCAGAGTACGAACAGGAGAGATGTACGTATACCGGACCTTAGAATGGCCGGACTAACGTAAGGAGAAAGCAGAGAATAGTCAGAGACAAGCCGGGGTCGAGGGAACGAGAGGACAGGTAAGCGAGAGACAAGCCGAGGTCAAAGGACACGAGAGGTAAACAGGAACGATAGAACAAGCCGAGTCAAAACCAGATAGAACGATAAACATGAGAGCACTGAGGAACCAGACAAGCTAGAACCACGACAGGGCAATGAACCATTACACACATCCCTCTTTTATACCCTGGTTCTCTAAATCATGACTCCGCCCTTGCCGAGCCCTGATTCGTTGTTCCGAACCAGATTGACAGGTCGGGATGTGATTGCCGTCATGACGTCGGCTCCTGAGCATCGTGTCATAAAAGGGCGTGGGGTTCTCGCGGCCGGCGTGGGAATGACTATGAGAGCTGTGAGGATTGGATGAATCAGCCCCGCTGAGAGAACGGACGTCGGGAAGTCTAACCTCCTCCGAGGTAGAGACTTCAGGTACCCTGACACTCAGAGACCATGATACACACTGACACAGAGCAGAATAGAGACTGTTCCCCGTACATAGGGTCACTTGGCAGATATGGATTGACACCTGTCCTCAGAGACCATGATACACACTGACACAGAGCAGAATAGGGACTGTTCCCCCTACATAGGGTCACTTGGCAGATATGGATTGACACCTGTCCTCATAGCCCCTGATACACACTGACACAGAGCAGAATAGAGACTGTTCCCCCTACATAGGGTCACTTGGCAGATATGGATGGACACCTGTCCTCAGAACCCCTGATACACACTGACACAGAGCAGAATAGAGACTGTTCCCCCTACATAGGGTCACTTGGCAGATATGGATTGACACCTGTCCTCAGAGCCCCTGATACACAATGACACAGAGCACAATAGGGAATGTTCCCCCTACATAGGGTCACTTGGCAGATATGGATTGACACCTGTCCTCAGAGATCATGATACACACTGACACAGAGCAGAATAGAGACTGTTCCCCCTACATAGGGTCACTTGGCAGATATGGATTGACACCTGTCCTCATAGCCCCTGATACACACTGACACAGAGCAGAATAGGGACTGTTCACCCTACATAGGGTCACTTGGCAGGTATGGATTGACACCTATCCTAAGGATCCCTGATACACACTGACACAGAGCAGAATAGGGACTGTTCCCCCTACATAGGGTCACTTGGCAGATATGGATTGACACCTGTCCTCAGAGACCATGATACACACTGACACAGAGCAGAATAGAGACTGTTCCCCCTACATAGGGTCACTTGGCAGATATGTATTGACACCTGTCCTCAGATACCATGATACACACTGACACAGATTAGAATAGAGACTGTTCCCCCTACATAGGGTCACTTGGCAGATATGGATTGACACCTGTCCCCAGAGACCATGATACACACTGACACAGAGCAGACTAGAGACTGTTCCCCCTACATAGGGTCACTTGGCAGATATGGATTGACACCTGTCCTCAGAGCCCCTGATACACACTGACACAGATCAGAATAGGGACTGTTCCCCCTACATAGGGTCACTTGGCAGATATGGATTGACACCTGTCCTCAGAGATCATGATACACACTGACACAGAGCAGAATAGGGACTGTTCCCCCTACATAGGGTCACTTGGCAGATATGGATTGACACCTGTCCTCAGAGATCATGATACACACTGACACAGAGCAGAATAGGGACTGTTCCCCCTACATAGGGTCACTTGGCAGATATGGATTGACACCTGTCCTTGGAGACTTAATTGTGTAATAATGGTAATACTATTACCTATTATATAATATTGGCAGGGGCAAGGAAATTCCCTCTAAATAGATGGGTGTAGGCAGAGAGTATGGAGACCAGAGTGATAAAGTGTCAATAAGGTGTTATAAAGTTAAATGTATCACAGACACACAGACACCCTTTCTCTTAGCTAGTTTCCAGAAATGCTGGATAGGTAGAAGGGCTATAAAGACTCAGATAGGTCTAAGAAGAATCCTCTAAACTAGCCCTAATCTCCTTAAACACCTTCAAGGGTGTTCTAAGCTAAAGCTCAATCTAAACGTTTAGATGACTGCCTGATTTCCCATCACAGATGCTGGCTAGGAATAACAGTGTGCAAGACAAAGAGTGGTGTAAGTGCCCATATTGCAGTAAAGTGTCCCTAGTGAAGTGAAAAAGAGAAAAACGAGCTGGCGCCCAATAGAACAACCGGCATTCAGAGCTAAAATACAGCAGTGTGTGGACCATTTTTAGCCCAATGCAGCTCATCTCATTAGGCCTTTTTTAGTCGAATGTATCGCCCACTGTCAGTCCCTTCAGGATCCATTCCTCATTCATCTTAATAAAGGTGAGATAACCTACACTTTTTTGACCTAGGCGACTTCTCTTCTCAGTGACAATACCTCCTGCTGCACTGAAGGTCCTTTCTGACAGGACACTTGAAGCGGGGCAGGCCAGAAGTTCTATCGCAAATTGCGATAGCTCAGGCCACAGGTCAAGCCTGCACACACAGTAGTCAAGGGGTTCATCGCTCCTCAGAGTGTCGAAATCTGCAGTTAAGGCGAGGTAGTCTGCTACCTGTCGGTCGAGTCGTTCTCTGAGGGTGGATCCCGAAGGGCTGTGGCGATGCGTAGGACTTAAAAAGCTCTGCATGTCTTACATCAACAACACGTCTTTAAAGCGTCCTGTCCTTGCCTTCGTGGTCGTGGGAGGAGGAGGATGACTTCCACCTCTTCCCCTGTTAGAGTCCCGTTGTGCTGTGACATCACCCTTATACGCTGTTGTAGCGGAGTAGAGGTATTATGCAAGGTATCTCCGCTGGTAGACAGGAAAGGTAATCCAAGGTACAAGACAGGTAGCATAGTTACAATCCCTCCCCTCCAAGAACTAAATGACACATAGCTTGGAGGTCAACGTTGCCGCAGGTCCAGCAAGCGATGCTGATAAGGCTGTTTCTGGTGGTGATGGTTACCACAACTCTTCCTCTTCCTCTTCACGCTGATCTATGGCCTGATCCAGCACTCTTCGCAGGGCACGCTCCAGGAAGAAAACAAATGGTATGATGTCGCTTATGGTGCCTTCGGTTCGACTGACTAGGTTTGTTTTGAGCGTCCAGTAACGTAGCAAAAAAATTCCCAGCTCCCCAGAGGCTGTCCTAGCACCCCGGTCATACAAATATTCATTAACAACTTTTTCTTGTTGGAGCAGGCGGTCGAACATTAGGAGTGTTGAATTCCAAATTGTCGGGCTGTCGCAAATCAAGTGCCTCACTGGCATGTTGTTTCGCCGCTGGATATCTGCAAAGTGCGCCATGGCCGTGTAGGAACGCCTGAAATGGCCACACACCTTCCTGGCCTGCTTCAGGACGTCCTGTAAGCCTGTGTACTTATGCACAAAGTGTTGTACGATCAGATTACACACATGTGCCATGCACGGCACATGTGTCAACTTGCCCAACTTCAATGCCTCCAACAAATTTGTTCCGTTGTCACAAACCACTTTGCCGATATCCAGTTGCTGCGGAGTCAGCCACTTTTCCATCTGTGCGTTCAGGGCAGACAGGAGTGCTTGTGTGGCTCTCTGCTTTCAAGCAAGTCAAACCCAAGACGGCGTGACACTGCCGTATCCGGGATGTGGAATAGTACCTGGGGAGCTGGGGGTGTGCCGTTGATGTGTAGCAAGACGCAGCAGCAGAAGAGGACTCAGCCGAGGAGGCTATGGAAGAGGATGGAGTAGAGGAGGTGGCAGCAGGCCTGCCTGCAAGTCATGGCGGTGTCACCAACTCCTCTGCAGAGCCACACATTCCATGCTTGGCAGCCGTCAGCAGGTTTACCCAATGCGCAGTGTAGGTGATATACCTGCCCTGACCATGCTTTGCAGACCAGGTATCAGTGGTCAGATGGACCCTTGTCCCAACACTGTGTGCCAGACATGCCATTACTTCCTTTTGCACAATCGAGTACAGGTTGGGGATTGCCTTTTGTGAAAAGAAATTTCGTCCGGCGAGAGACGGAGTGGCGGATGGTTGAGAGGGGGCAAGGAGGACAGCAGTGGTTGATGTGGCTGAAGATGCTGGACCAGGAGGAGGATGGCGGCTTTGAGTTTGTGTGCTGCTTGTACTCATGTGTTGATCCCATAGGCGTTTGTGATGTGCGATCATGTGCCTACGCAAAGCAGTTGTACCTAGGTGGGTGTTGGACTTCCCACGACTCAGTTTCTTTTGGCACAGGTTGCAAATGGCATCGCTGTTGTCAGAGGCAGACACACAAAAAAAATGCCACACTGCTGAGCTCTGCAATGAGGCATTCTGGTGGTGGACACAGCATGCGTTGATTGGCGTGCTGTCGGGCTGACCCCGGGTGCCGATGCATGCTGTCTGACTGTGCCACTAGCTCCTTGCAACGACCTCCCCCTGCTTCCAACTCATCTCCTCCTCCTCTCTGTCTCCCCATCTCCCCATTCGCCCTGTTCTTCTTCTTGCCGAGCGGGCACCCACATGACATCCATGGACGCATCGTCATCATCAACCGCTTCACTTGTATCTGACAACTCAGCAAAGGAAGCAGCAGCGGGTACAACATCATCATCATCATCACACCGTACGTCCATGTGTGTAATGCTGCCTGCCTGAGATATATCCCTGTTATCTACATCCTCTGGCAATAATGGTTGTGCATCACTCATTTCTTCAAACGGATGTGTAAATAACTCCTCTGACATACCAAGCGGCTGTGGTGCTAGTGTTGGTGGTGGCGGCAGGCGGGTGAGTGGTATCTTGAGAGGTGCCCGAAGCTAAGCTGGAAGAGGATGGTGCGTCAAGGTTCCGGCAGAGCTACTCTGCCAACCTCTGCCAGTGTTGTTGATGGAGGACATGCAGAGCTTTTTAAGTCCTGCGCATCGCCACAGCCCTTCGGGGTCCACCCTCAGAGAACGACTCGACCGACAGGTATCAGACTACCTCGCCTTATCTGCAGATATCGACACTCTTAGGAGCGATGAACCCCTTGACTACTGTGTGTGCAGGCTTGACCTGTGGCCTGAGCTATCGCAATTTGCGATAGAACTTCTGGCCTGCCCCGCTTCAAGTGTCCTGTCAGAAAGGACCTTCAGTGCAGCAGGAGGTATTGTCACTGAGAAGAGAAGCCGCCTAGGTCAAAAAGTCTAGATTACCTCACCTGAATGAGGGATGGATCCCGAAGGGACTGACAGTGGGCGATACATTCAACTAAAAAAGGCTTGATGAGGGGGACGTAACAGGGTTTCGCGGCTGCCGGCCCGCCGCGTGATATTTAAATCCCTAGCTCACCCCAGTACCTTGCCCTGTCGTGGTTTCCTGTTCCTGGTTTCCTGAGAGTGCTTTATCATTGTGAATCTGATTTCCTGGTATCCTGATCTTGGCTTTTCCCTGGTTATTCTGAATTCTGGTTTCCCTGACTTTGCTTGTGTAAACGGTATTGTGTATTTTCTGGCTTCCTTGACCTCGGCTTTCCCTTTGACCATTCTCTGTCTCTAGCGTATTAGTCCGGCCATTCTAAGGTCCGGTTTATGCTCTGTCCTTTTATGTTCCTTTTCTTGCCTATGTATATGTTTATGGACTGTTTGTGGTTGTTTGCGGTGCGTTAAACGGGGAGTTTGGTCTGTCGTAACCCTTACACTACCTGATCGATACAACATCATACCTGATGTTTTAAAGCACGTTATTCCAAACAATTTAGGAATGTTAGGTGATGTATGCCCTTTATGGATTAAAACCAGACTCTGCATCAACTATGTAATTTTCCATGGGAGTTTTGCCATGGATCCCCCTCCGGCATGCCACAGTCCAGGTGTTAGTCCCCTTGAAACAACTTTTCCATCACTATTTTGGCCAGAAAGAGTCACTGTGGGTTTTAAAATTCGCCTGCCCATTGAAGTCTATGGCGGTTCGCCCGGTGCGCCCGTTCGCGAATATTTGCGGAAGTTCGCGTTCGCCGTTCGCAAACCGAAAATGTTATGTTCGCGCCATCACTATATAAGAACCCTAAGGGTTTTTAAATATTCTCATGCAAGAGAAGTAAGTTTATTCTGTGTGGAACTCCCCAAGGGCTCACATTGATAAATATTGTCTACTTCCAATTTTCTTTCCTTTTCATTATTTTTTTCTGTGAATTGGGACTTTATAATTTTTATTTTTATAATAGTAGCTGTAACAGAACCTTAACTTTGCCTGGGAACATTTATTGCTAAACCGGCCCTTTAACCACTAACCAGGTACATGCACATTAACAGAGACCATAACCACAATGGAATGTGCTTACCTGGTTCATGTGGATTACTTTTGTCAGACCTTCCGGCATTCGCTAACCGTGGACTTCCGGGTTCTCGGAGCGCGGCCACTCCCCCTCCTATGACGTGGTCGTTCCCAGGGTTCATAGAGAGTCCGCGTCAACACCACAGTGCTGGATCAACTCGAAAGCTCCCGCGAACTTCAAACTGAATATTTACTTCTACTGTGTATCGGACCCGGACTGTTTAATCATTTACCCTCCTTCTCCTCTCCTACGACCTCGGACTGTTTTTTGGATATTCTCTTGCCTGCTGCAACCTCGATTCTCTGTGGAATCTCCATCACCAATTTGGATTATCACTCCTTCATAAGTTAAGTAAACCAGATTGGCTCAAACTTAATATATAACCATCCTAAATCTAAGTGGTTCGCTATCTGCTCCACATCAACTCATAATCTTGTTTCCAACACCTACTTATTAATTATCTGCATCCTAATTTGGAACTTCTCGCTGGTTGTGTTAAATTTACCTTATCCTAAAACAACTTCAAACACCGCTGCTGGTTATAACCTGCCAGGAATTAAAGAGACAGTTCAATTTGATTATCTTTTTTTATTTAAAGTAATAAACATTATCAACCTCAGAAATCTGCAGTTGTTTCCATCTTATCAACAATTGAGCGTTACAGATTGATCCAGCCTAATTAATGGATACAGCAGATCTCACTTCTGAAATCACCAGATTAAACCAAAGGGTGGATACTCTCACTCAAGGCATGCAAGATCTACAGATCACCAATGAAAGAATCCTTACTTATGTAAGGGACTTGCAAACCCATACTCCTCACACAGTTACACACTCGGCTAGTGACCCTGCTGTCTCCAACCCCGAAAAATTCTCTGGAGACAGGTCCCAATACCGAGAGTTCATCAATTCTTGCAAGTTGTTGATTGCATTAAAACCCCGATCATATCCCACTGAAAGATCTAAAGTCTGTTCTGTTATTTCATTTCTGAGAGGTGAACCCATGGCCTGGGCTCATTCCTTTCTTGAGAATGATGATCCCATATTGGATTCTCTGGATGAATTCTTTGAAGCCATGTCTCTCCTTTACGAAGACCCAAACAAACAAGCGACTGCAGATTTAACCATTAGAACACTGCAGCAAAGAAACCGGCCTGTTGAAGATTACATTGCTGAATTCAAACGATGGGCACCTGATACTCAGTGGAATGACATAACTCTACGTAACCAGTTCCGTATTGGGTTATCTGAAGCTGTCAAAGATGAGCTCTCCAGAACTGAACTACCTACTACACTAAATACACTTATTCAACTGTCAATCAGTATCGACCGAAGACTTAGGGAAAGAAAAGCTGAGAAATCACTCACTAGCTCTCTATGGAAAAAACCCTTCACCTCTTCAAAGGCACCGGAGAAACCTATAACTCCCGCTGAACCTATGGAAATAGGGGTTGTGAGAAGTCCTCTTACTCCAGAAGAGAGAACCAGAAGAAGACAACTGAACCTCTGCATGTACTGTGCTTCGCAAGAACATGTTGTCCCAGACTGTCCCCTATTGAAACGTCCAAGAGGCGGTAAGCATGGTTCTACCACGACTATAATGAGTGTACTTCCTTCTAAACCAACCTCTCATTTTTCCTCTGTCTCTCTCATATTACAGTGGGACAAAGAAAGAATTACGACTAAGGCCATTATTGACTCCGGTGCTAATGGGGTGTTCCTGGACTCATCCTTTGTTACAAAAAATAAAATTCCTTGCGTTCAAAAACGTAATTCCGTCTCTGTCAGAGTTATTGATGGCTCCTTAATCTCCTCGGGGCCCATTCGCCTTGAAACTGTCCCTTTAAGGACTACTACTAATTATCTCCATTCTGAATTTCTTGTTTTTGATGTCATAAATTCTCCTCTTTATCCTATAATATTAGGGATAGACTGGTTACGGACTCACAACCCACTTATTACCTGGGCTCCTTTCTCTCTCACGTTTAACTCTGCATATTGCCAGAGAACATGTCTACAGCACATCCCCATTTTGCATGTTACTAGGGAATCCACTATACCTTCCATCTATTCAGAGTTCGCTGATGTGTTCAGTAAAAAGGAAGCAGAGACACTTCCTCCTCATCGACCCTATGATTGTCCGATTGACCTTGTTCCTGGTGCTCCTATCCCTTTTGGACACATTTACCCTCTCTCTGAATCAGAGTTAAAAACCCTCAAGGAATACCTGGATGAAAACCTCCGGAAGGGGTTCATTAGACCTTCCTGTTCACCAGCCGCTTCCAGCATGTTTTTTGTAAGAAACAAGGACCAGACTATTCGGCCAATCATCGATTACAGGTCTTTAAATAAAATAACTATCAAGAATCGTTACCCTCTTCCCCTGATCAATGAGTTGATTGAAAGATTAAGAACAGCTACCATCTACACTAAACTTGACCTTCGTGGGGCATATAACCTTGTTAGAATCAAAGCCAATGATGAATGGAAAACGGCGTTCAGAACCCGATATGGTCTTTACGAATATCTTGTCATGCCCTTCGGGCTATGTAACGCCCCTGCAACCTTTCAGCATTTCATTAACGATATCTTCCGAGATCTCCTAGACGTTTGTGTCATCATTTACTTAGATGATATTCTCATCTACTCCAACAACCTTGAAGAACACAGAAAACACGTGAGATGGGTATTATCCAGATTAAGAACACACAAATTATACGCAAAACCAGAAAAATGTATATTTGAAGTCAATGAAATCACTTTTTTGGGATATGTTATCTCCCCTCATTCAATAAGTATGGATACCTCCAAAATAGATTGCATTGTCAACTGGTCTACTCCTACTAATACTAAAGACTTACAACGTTTTCTGGGATTTGCCAACTTCTATAGGAAGTTCATTAAAAATTACTCCAAGGTTGCTCATCCCCTCAACCTGCTCAATAGCAGTAAACGGTCCTTTGCTTGGAACGAAGAGGCTCAAGCAGCCTTTGATGAATTAAAACGGAGATTCACAAGTGCACCCATTCTTCAACTACCTAATCCTGCTTTTCTCTACGTCATGGAAACGGATGCTTCTGATACAGCTATCGGGGCTGTCCTCTCTCAACACCAAACGCCTCAAGATCCTCTCCATCCAGTAGCTTTTTTTTCACGATCCTTGTCTCCTGCTGAACGAAATTATCCTGTAGGAGAAAAAGAGTTATTAAGTATTAAAGCTGCATTCGAAAACTGGCGTCACATACTTGAAGACACACGCACTCCTGTAATTGTTTATACCGACCATAGGAACCTTGAATATCTTCATTCCAACAAAACACTCTCTGCCAGACAAGTACGCTGGAATCTTTTCTTTTCCCGTTTCAATTTTCAAATCATCTACAGACCTGGATCCAGAAATAAAAAGGCAGATGCCCTGTCCAGAATTCACCAAGATCTTCCTGTAAACGAAACTCAACCTCCTAAAATCATAGGTATTATTTCGTCATTAACTGATGATATTAAACATCTCAAAGAAGAAGATCTTGAACTTCCCAAACAAGGCAATCTATCAAAAAAGGACGGTTTGTACTACTTCAAGGACAGGTTATACATTCCTCCCTTGTTTAGGAATAAAATACTCTCCTTGATTCATGATTCCCCTCTGGCTGGTCATCCTGGTACAAGAAAAACACTGGAGCTGTCTAAAAGATATTACTGGTGGCCTCGCCAGGACAGAACCATAGAATCTTATGTAAAAAACTGCCCAACCTGTCTGAGATCAAAATCTGACCATCATCCGCCATTCGGTCAATTACTGAGCCTACCTATTCCAGAAAGACCTTGGCAGTCCATCTCAATGGATTTCTTGGTAGAACTCCCTCCTTCGCAACATCATACCACCATTCTGGTAGTGGTAGACCGTTTCACCAAGATGTCCCATTTTATTCCTTTAAAGAAATTACCCTCTTCATCTGAACTTGCAAAAGTATTCATCAACAACATCATGAAACTCCATGGTCTTCCTGAAGAAATCATATCAGACAGAGGAACACAGTTCACCTCCAAATTCTGGAATGAGATGTGTTCCTCCCTCAACATTCAACGTAAATTATCTTCAGCCTATCATCCTCAAACCAACGGACAAACAGAGAGAGTTAACCAATGTCTTGAACAATACTTGCGGTGTTATTGCTCTCATTTACAAGATGATTGGATCACGTGGTTACCAATGGCAGAGTTCTCTTACAACAACTCGGTACATACTAGTAGCAAAATGACTCCATTCTTCTCAAATTTTGGATTCCATCCTTCTTCATTCCCCGATCAAGGACTTCCTTCTTCTAATCCATACGTCTCCAACCATAACTCGTTCATGTCTGCCCTCTTCCTCAGGTTACGTGATAACCTTAAAAATGCATCAGCTGCTCAGAAAAAGTTTTTTGATACTGGTAGACGACCTTCCCCTACTTACAAGGTTGGTGATCTAGTATGGCTCTCTTCAAAAAACATTGTTACCAACCGTCCCTCAAAGAAACTAAGTTCACTCTTCCTTGGCCCTTTTCGTATATTGTCACTCATCAACGAAAACGTGGTTAGATTGAAACTTCCACCTACCGTGAAACTACATCCAGTCTTCCATGTGTCATTGCTTAAACCACACCACTCCGACCCTTTCCAAAGGGATGTTCTTACTACTCCTGATCCCCTTCTGGTGCAAGGTGAAGAGGAATACGAGGTACAGAGGATTCTCGACTCACGAATCCATCGTGGTTCCTTACAATATCTTGTCCGGTGGAAGGGCTACGGAGTTGACGAAGACTCATGGGTGTCGTCCTCCGCGGTGCATGCTCGTTGACTTATCAACGCGTACCATGCTCGCTACCCATCCAGACCTCGTTGACAGCATCCGGTGGCTGCTTCTTATGAGGGGGGTTCTGTCAGACCTTCCGGCATTCGCTAACCGTGGACTTCCGGGTTCTCGGAGCGCGGCCACTCCCCCTCCTATGACGTGGTCGTTCCCAGGGTTCATAGAGAGTCCGCGTCAACACCACAGTGCTGGATCAACTCGAAAGCTCCCGCGAACTTCAAACTGAATATTTACTTCTACTGTGTATCGGACCCGGACTGTTTAATCATTTACCCTCCTTCTCCTCTCCTACGACCTCGGACTGTTTTTTGGATATTCTCTTGCCTGCTGCAACCTCGATTCTCTGTGGAATCTCCATCACCAATTTGGATTATCACTCCTTCATAAGTTAAGTAAACCAGATTGGCTCAAACTTAATATATAACCATCCTAAATCTAAGTGGTTCGCTATCTGCTCCACATCAACTCATAATCTTGTTTCCAACACCTACTTATTAATTATCTGCATCCTAATTTGGAACTTCTCGCTGGTTGTGTTAAATTTACCTTATCCTAAAACAACTTCAAACACCGCTGCTGGTTATAACCTGCCAGGAATTAAAGAGACAGTTCAATTTGATTATCTTTTTTTATTTAAAGTAATAAACATTATCAACCTCAGAAATCTGCAGTTGTTTCCATCTTATCAACAATTGAGCGTTACAACTTTTATCACAGTACGGGACATTTAACCACTTTCGTCTATTTTATGCAATCCGTACGGTAGAGATTCAGCATGTATAAGAATGAACACAAACTACCGAACACCGGACCACCCTGCGATTCAATTATGTGGTATTTTACCTCCCAGGTCGGCACTTACCATCCGTATGAAACACACAAACGCTTTGTTCCAGTTACTAGGTGGCCGCCATTTCGGGACTTTTACACGTGTTCGCGGCCATCTTAGTTCACGAACAGCGGTGATTTGCCGTCGAGTGTCTGGAACCAAAATCGGACACTCGAGTAGGCGAACACCGCTGAGACCTCCATAACACTGTAAATTCATGCTGGAACTACCGACCGTGCTGCCGTTCGGTAGAGAGACTATAACAAATACAGGGATTTTAGCGACCATCAGGAAACTCACGGATGACAGGATTTTCGTGCCCTTTCACCGCACGAACGAGGACCGACCGCAAGGCCAAAACGTATGGAACTATTTTCGGCTAGTGTGCCTGTGCGGTCGGTCAAAACTTTAAATTCCCATAACTCCCAAACCCCTTAACGGAATGGGATAATTTTTAAATATGTTGTTCCCCCAGATTGGGGCTATCTGTGGATACTGGATTTATGAATGTACCCCAAATACTTCTGATGGGAGGAAATGTGTGGGATGTAACATGTTTGTAATTGGTTACTGTCCTAATTATGTAGGTGTCTCCCTTTCATGGGCAGAATCGCAAAAAAGGCGAATCCCTGTCATTAAAATGTAGTTCTTCTTGACCCTTCAAAACTTAGCCTTGTCTCGTTCTTGGAAGGGGATTTTTACTGCATTATTACTTTGCTTTTTAACAGCTGAACCTGACTCTCCTCTTGGATCTTGTGGATGTGAATAACCAACTTAATTACGATACAGTAACTTGCCGGGAAAAAGGACGTCTCCAACGGCTGATACCCTCTCACTACCTGGGTAGCTGTTACAGTAGCATCAGGAAGTAATGGATATTTATTTGGTCTTTTGTGGAACTGAAAAAATATTTATTTTTTTATAAAATATTTTACAAGGAAAAATACATTGAGATTTATCTAGTTTTCAAGTATGTCCTCGGTCCACAAAACATTGCATTGATACATTATGGTCCAATAAAATACAAAAAAATATTAATACACAATATATACAAAATTTAATATAGAACAGGTAGGAAATATATAATCAACCATGACACATGCATTCCGTTTTGAGGTATGTAGAGAGGGATCTCTTAAAGGACTTTAGGCTTGGGGAAGATTTTAAAGTGTGCGGAGGTCGTTTCAACAATTGCGACGCTCTGTAGGAGAAGGAGGATCGGGCTGCTTTCTTTTTTGTATTGAGGTAGACTAAATAAAGTGCTGGTACTGGATCAGAGGTTATAGGAGGTGGGAACAGCTGAGGAGAGCATTCTGCTCAGGTAGGGTGGGAGTTTCCCAGAAAAGCTCTTAAACACAAGGCTGGAAAGATGAAGGGTGCATCTGGATTCTAGCGACAGCCAGTTTAGTTCTTTTAGCATGTCACAATGGTGGGTCCTGTAATTCCACTGTAGCACAGAAGAAATAAAATGTCTGATGGTTGGTATAACATTTTATTTTTTTTGGTATTAGATTTATTTGCCCCCTCGCTATTATTAGGGTGAGGGGGTAGTCAGGATTTACTTTTTTTTTAATTTTGAATGGGGTGGTTAGGGGCCTGGGGCTCCTATCAAGCTTGGAGCTGGGGCTCCTATCTAGCTTAGCACAAATTTTGAAGGGTGAACAGTAGTATGTCTACAAATTTTTTTCAATCTTCTTAGGGTGGAAGGAGTGAGTGGTTCGTCAATGGCATATGTGCAATCACTTTTTCCTGAAAAATAGAAGTGATTATACATAAATATGGAGAAAAACATTGTTCTATCTGCTTTTTCCAAATTCATGAACAGTGGTAGCAGGCATTAAACATGTGCAATTCATATTGAAACTATTAAAACAATGTTTTTATTGTTTCGATAAGCATACAATAGAGGGGATACAGAAAGAAAGAGGGTGTCGCAAGTAAACTATTCAAATTTCATCCACATTTTAGCAATTTTAATGATTCTACACATACACATTTCCAATCTGATTACAACCAATCCGGCGAATTTTAATGTGAAAAAAATGAAACACAAGCCTTATATTTGACACTGTAACTTTTGAAAACACCATAAAACCTGTACATGAGGGATACTGTTGTACTCAGGAGACGTCGCTGAACACAAATATTTGTGTTTCAAAACAGTAAAAAGTATCACAGCAATAATAGCGTCCGTGTAAGTGCAGTTTGTGCGTGAACAATGCAAAAAAAATCACTTTTACTGGCGATATCATCGTTGTAATACATTTTACTATTTTGAAACACTAATATTTGTGTTCAGCGAAGTCTCCCGAGTAAAACAGTACCCCCCATGTACAGGTTTTATAGTGTCTTGGAAAGTTATAGGGTTAAATATAGTGCTAGCAAATTAAATTCCCTTTACTTTCGGCATGGGTTTTCAGACAGGTCCCGCTAATTGTAATTAAGATACCTAATTATGTAAAAATATTACATAAATATATATGTAGAATTAATATATGTATATATATTCGTATGTGTATATATATATATGTATATATATAATTTTTTAAAATATTTGTATTTATATATAGGTATACATATAGTGATATATACATATATATTTATGTATATATATATATATATATATATATATATATATATATATATATACCGTATATACTCGAGTATAAGCCGAGTTTTTCAGCACATTTTTTGTGCTGAAAAAACCCAACTCGGCTTATACTCGAGTCAGAGTCTGTATTATGGCAATTTGCATTGCCATAATACAGACCGAGGGAGAGGGGGGCTGGCAGAGCTGTACTTACCTGTCCTGCAGCTCCTGTCAGCTCTCTCCTCCTCCGCGCCGTCCGTTCAGCTCTTCTGTCAGCTCACACTGTAAGTCTCGCGAGAGCCGCGGCTCTCGCGAGACTTACACTGGGAGCTGACCGAGGTGCTGAACGGACGTCGCGGAGGAGGAGAGAGCTGACAGGAGCTGCAGGACAGGTAAGTACAGCTCTGCCAGCCCCCCTCTCCCTCCCACTGAACTGCCAATGACACTGGACCACCAGGGAAGGAGCCCCCCTCCCTGCCATATATCAAGCAGGGAGGGGGGACGAAAAAAAATATAATAAAAAAAAATAATAATTAATAATAATTCAATTAAATAATAAATAATAATAATAATAAAAATATATAATAATATTAAAAAAATAAAATAATAATTAATAAAATAATTAATAATATATCAAAATGCCCACCCCCACCAACACATACACAAACACACACTGCATCACACACACTCACACTTCATTCATATACACACACTGCACTCACACACACTGCACTCACACACACTGCACTCATACACACTGCACTCATACACACTGCACTCATACACACTGCACTCACACACACTGCACTCATACACACTGCACTCACACACACTGCACTCACACACACTGCACTCACACACACTGCACTCATACACACACTGCACTCATACACACTGCACTCATACACGCACTGCACTCATACACACACTGCACTCATACACGCACTGCACTCATACATACACGCACTGCACTCATACACACTGCACTCATACACGCACTGCACTCATACACACACTGCATTCATTATATACACACACTGGAAATAAATATTCAATTAATATATACGCACACACACTGCACTCATACGCACACACACTGCACTCATACGCACACACACTGCACTCATACACGCACTGCACTCATACACACACTGCACTCATACACGCACTGCACTCATACATACACGCACTGCACTCATACACACTGCACTCATACACGCACTGCACTCATACACACACTGCATTCATTATATACACACACTGGAAATAAATATTCAATTAATATATACGCACACACACTGCACTCATACGCACACACACTGCACTCATACGCACACACACTGCACTCATACACACACACACTGCACTCATACACACACACACTGCACACACACTGCACTCATACACACACACTGCACTCATACACGCACTGCACTCATACGCACACACTGCATTCATACGCACACACTGCATTCATACGCACACACTGCATTCATTATATACACACACTGTAAATAAATATTCAATTAATATATTTTAGGATCTAATTTTATTTAGAAATTTACCAGTAGCTGCTGCATTTCCCACCCTAGTCTTATACTCGAGTCAATACGTTTTCCCAGTTTTTGGGGGTAAAATTAGGGGCCTCGGCTTATATTCGGGTCGGCTTATACTCGAGTATATACGGTATATATATTATTTCATTCTACGTGTATTTTGATATAAATATATATATATATATATATATATATTAATATCACAATACAGTTAGACGAAATAACACACATCTATATATTTTTTAATTATTTATTTTTAATAATTTTTTAATTTTATTTTTAACGTATTTACATATTTTTTATATTATATATAAATATATATATAACAATAATTATATATATATATTTATTTAATCAGTATCAGTCTACGTGTAATTTGATATTAATATATATATATATATATATATATATATTAATAGTAAAATACACCTAGACAGTGTATGTGTGTGTATGCATATGTGTATATATATATACTTAGATCATATATATATATATATATATATATATATATATATATGATCTAAGTAAATATATATATATATATATATATATATTTTACACTTATTTAACTTTTTCTTAAAATCTTTTATTTGATTTCCAGCCAGCAGGGGGACTAACTGTCATTACAGTTAGTCTCCCTGCTGGCAATGCACCAGGCAGCTAACCCGGCCATGTGATTGTGAGGTTCTCCCTGGGAGTCTCCCAAACCGCGATTGCCGGCGTGGAATCACCGGCGACCGGGTAAGTAAAAAAAAAAAAGGAGGGCGTACTATTACGCCCTGCGGCGTTCAGAGACGCTTAGAATAGGGCGTAATAGTACACCCTCCGGTTTTAAGGGGTTAAGAATAGCAGAAACAGCTGCAGAAGTAGTTTAATTTAAATATATATATATATATTTGAAAAAAATATTCGGGAAAAGTGAATGGGCAAATGACAACCCACTGACCCTTCCACCCTGAGAAGATTAAAGAGTTTCCTACCCATCCAGCTTATTGCAAGAGTGACATTCTTTCAGTGTGAAAAAAAAGCATTGCCCTATCAGGTTTTTCCAACTGCCTCTGCAGAGGTACCAGGTAGAATATGTGATACAGTACTAACCTCAACATCTGAGGAAAGAGATTTAGAGGAGGTAATTATTTCAGATGACTTAAAGGTAGGCAGACAATGTAAAAGAGCAGCAGGAAATGCTAACAGAATGCTTGGATGTATAGGGAGAGATATTGGCAGTAGAAACATGCCATTGTACAGAGCACTGGTGAGACCTCACTTGGAGTATTATATGCAGTAATGGAGATTGTATCTCCAGAATGACATTGATATTTTGGAGAGAGGTCTGGTTCATGGATTACAGCAGCAGTCAAACTCAAAGTCTATCATGGGCCCAAGAAACATAGGTTTATTTTGAAAAGTACAGTATAAAAAATAAAACAGCATCCCCCTTTATTAAACTACAGCACCCCCACACACACACCCTTGATGCATCTCTATGGGTAAAGTTAAGCACACAATGTGCAGTACTGGTCCAGGAAGAAGTTCTAGTGTGACTGCCACTGGAGGTGTTCATAGGCTATAATGTAAACACTTAAAATAAACAGTATATAAGGATTGGTATAACCCAGTACAGTATGGTGCTACTATCACCTATGTGGGTCACTCCACCACACAAAAGTGCACTACAAACATATAATAAAATGGTGAGAGCACACAAAAAAAAATATATATATATATGTATATATATTACCACATATGAAAATTTGGATAATCCTGTAAATGAAAAAAACGACAAGAAAAACATAGGGTAATAATGTTTTAAAAAAGTGAAACATTAATTTAAATCGGTCTCAAATATTAAAATATATATTTTTTGTTTCCTTTTATTTATTTTTTATATATTTCATATTTATGTATTTGTTTTTATCTTTGAAATTACTCCATATATAGAAGTATAAAAATATACAAAAATATTTTTGATCCCTTTTATATATTTATATATATTTCATATTTATGTTTTTATCATATTTTTATAAAATTAAATTGTTTTTCCCAAACACATCACTACCTCCTTTTCCCTTTTCTAATGTTTTTATCAATTGTAAATGAATCTGCATATATCATTTTATATGTTATAAGATTAAGTATAAGTATACTGTTTCCCTTTGTTTAGGTTATGTCCTTGGTACATTACTTACTTATATCATGCATTTTCATGTTATTAATTGATGTATTTTTATATTTAGGAATACTTATATTTTTGTCCCATCGTAGGACGTTTAAGTTTGTAATTTTTCCTACTTAAGAGAGTAAAATTCCATCATGCTTATTGGCATATCCGCCCTTGAGATCGCTACGACCTTTCCCGGCAAACTTAAGTCATGACGCAAATACGGAAGAGAGCGTCATGACGAAAGCGGAAGAATCGAGGGTGATAAACAAAAGAGATGTCAGGACGGGAGGATGCAGTCCTGACGTCGGAAACGGAAATGGGAAGTGTTTACCCTCCAAAAAGGCGCACCAATACCGGACTTATTTTAAGACTGGGACACACAGAATGCATATCATGCTTTTGAGAAAGGCTAATGCTGAAATGTGTCAAGTGTACTTATATTGTTTAAGTGGACTTTTATATTTAAGTTTTTTAGCTGTATTTATTTTCTATTTTTCAATAAATATTTTATTCACGGTATCCTGCACCCTGGATTCTATATGGGAATATAACTAAGAACAACAAGAAAGCTACTGATATTTATCATGAGACCACCTATATTTATCCATTCAATGCCTTTAGTCTGAGCCAGCTTATTTAAGTGGCTCAGCAGCATGTGAGTGAGACAGATTTTGATTAATGTCTCACTTTTTAAAACATTATTACCCTATGTTCTTCCTGTCTTTTTTCATTTACAGGATTATCCAAATTTTCATATGTGGTAATATTTATGTGTTTTTTTTAGTGTGCTCTCACCGTTGTATTATTTGTTTATAATGTAAACTCTGCCTTTTCTCTGAAAAGGCAGTGTTTACATTAAAATGCCAGCTGGGACTAATTATAAAGGCTATTAGTGATGTACCGAACTGTCCGCCGGCGGACAGTTCCCGGCGAAATTAGCTTGTTCGCGTTCGCCGCGGCGGGCGGACACATGCGCAGTTCGATCCGCCCCCTATTCGTCATCATTGGGCAAACTTTGACCCTGTGCCTCTCGGTCAGCAGACACATTACAGCCAATCAGCAGCACTCCCTCCCTTCCACACCCTCCAACCTCCCTCCCAGCATCCATTTTCGATTCATTCGGAAGATGCATGCTTAGTGAGAGGAGGGAAAGTTTAGCTGCTGCTGATTACATAGGGAAATTGATAGCTAGGCTAGGGTATTCAGTGTCCACTACAATCCTGAAGGACTCATCTGATCTCTGCTGTAAGGACAGCACCCCAAAAAGCCCTTTTTAGGGCTAGAACATCAGGCTGCTTTTTTTTTTTTTTTTTCCTGTGTAATGTAATTGCAGGTGCCTGCCTGCCAGCCTGTGTGTCAGGCTCACAGCATATACTGTGCCCACTTGCCCAGTGCCACCACTCATATCTGTTTTAACAATCGGTTAAGCTTTACATTTCAAATAAATATTTTTTTTTCACTGTAATAGAAGAGCAGTTGCCTGCCTGCCAGCTTCTGTGTGAGGTTGGATGCCTTGCCCATTTGCACAGTCAGTGCCACCACTCATATCTGTTTTAACAATCGGTTAAGCTTTAGATTTAAAATAAATAATTTTTTTTCACTGTAATAGAAGAGCAGTTAGTTGTCTGCAAGCATCTGGGTGTCAGGCCTACTTCAGCGTGTGCTCTGCAGACCTGTGCCAGCGTGCTTTGACAGTTGCCAATCATATCTGGTGTCTCTTTAGCGTGCTTTTACAAAGAAAAAAGGTTTCCAGTGTAAGCTAATAGCAGCCAGTCAGTGTCCTTCAAGCTGCTCTGTCAGGCCTTCCATCAGCGTGTGCCCTGCACAACCCTGCCAGCGTGCTTTGACAGTTGCCAATCATATCTGGTGTCTCTTTAGCGTGCTTTTACAAAGAAAAAAGGTTTCCAGTGTAAGCTAATAGCAGCCAGTCAGTGTCCTTCAAGTGGCTCTGTCAGGCCTTCCTTCAGCGTGTGCCCTGCACAACCCTGCCAGCGTACTTTGACAGTTGCCAATCATATCTGGTGTCTCTATAGCGTGCTTTTACAAAGAAAAAAGGTTTCCAGTGTAAGCTAATAGCAGCCAGTCAGTGTCCTTCAAGCGGCTCTGTCAGGCCTTCCTTCAGCGTGTGCCCTGCACAACACTGCCAGCGTGCTTTGACAGTTGCCAATCATATCTGGTGTCTCTTTAGCGTGCTTTTACAAAGAAAAAAGGTTTCCAGTGTAAGCTAATAGCAGCCAGTCAGTGTCCTTCAAGCGGCTCTGTCAGGCCTTCCTTCAGCGTGTGCCCTGCACAACACTGCCAGCGTGCTTTGACAGTTGCCAATCATATCTGGTGTCTCTTTAGCGTGCTTTTACAAAGAAAAAAGGTTTCCAGTGTAAGCTAATAGCAGCCAGTCAGTGTCCTTCAAGCGGCTCTGTCAGGCCTTCCTTCAGCGTGTGCCCTGCACAACCCTGCCAGCGTGCTTTGACAGTTGCCAATCATATCTGGTGTCTCTTTAGCGTGCTTTTACAAAGAAAAAAGGTTTCCAGTGTAAGCTAATAGCAGCCAGTCAGTGTCCTTCAAGCGGCTCTGTCAGGCCTTCCTTCAGCGTGTGCCCTGCACAACACTGCCAGCGTGCTTTGACAGTTGCCAATCATATCTGGTGTCTCTTTAGCGTGCTTTTACAAAGAAAAAAGGTTTCCAGTGTAAGCTAATAGCAGCCAGTCAGTGTCCTTCAAGCGGCTCTGTCAAGCCTTCCTTCAGCGTGTGCCCTGCACAACCCTGCCAGCGTGCTTTGACAGTTGCCAATCATATCTGGTGTCTCTATAGCGTGCTTTTACAAAGAAAAAAGCTTTCCAGTGTAAGCTAATAGCAGCCAGTCAGTGTCCTTCAAGCGGCTCTGTCAGGCCTTCCTTCAGCGTGTGCCCTGCACAACACTGCCAGCGTGCTTTGACAGTTGCCAATCATATCTGGTGTCTCTTTAGCGTGCTTTTACAAAGAAAAAAGGTTTCAAGTGTAAGCTAATAGCAGCCAGTCAGTGTCCTTCAAGCGGCTCTGTCAGGCCTTCCTTCAGCGTGTGCCCTGCACAACCCTGCCAGCGTACTTTGACAGTTGCCAATCATATCTGGTGTCTCTATAGCGTGCTTTTACAAAGAAAAAAGGTTTCCAGTGTAAGCTAATAGCAGCCAGTCAGTGTCCTTCAAGCAGCTCTGTCAGGCCTTCCTTCAGCGTGTGCCCTGCACAACACTGCCAGCATGCTTTGACAGTTGCCAATCATATCTGGTGTCTCTTTAGCGTGCTTTTACAAAGAAAAAAGGTTTCCAGTGTAAGCTAATAGCAGCCAGTCAGTGTCCTTCAAGCGGCTCTGTCAGGCCTTCCTTCAGCGTGTGCCCTGCACAACCCTGCCAGCGTACTTTGACAGTTGCCAATAATATCTGGTGTCTCTATAGCGTGCTTTTACAAAGAAAAAAGGTTTCCAGTGTAAGCTAATAGCAGCCAGTCAGTGTCCTTCAAGCGGCTCTGTCAGGCCTTCCTTCAGCGTGTGCCCTGCACAACACTGCCAGCGTGCTTTGACAGTTGCCAATCATATCTGGTGTCTCTTTAGCGTGCTTTTACAAAGAAAAAAGGTTTCCAGTGTAAGCTAATAGCAGCCAGTCAGTGTCCTTCAAGCGGCTCTGTCAGGCCTTCCATCAGCGTGTGCCCTGCACAACCCTGCCAGCGTGCTTTGACAGTTGCCAATCATATCTGGTGTCTCTTTAGCGTGCTTTTACAAAGAAAAAAGGTTTCCAGTGTAAGCTAATAGCAGCCAGTCAGTGTCCTTCAAGCGGCTCTGTCAGGCCTTCCTTCAGCGTGTGCCCTGCACAACCCTGCCAGCGTGCTTTGACAGTTGCCAATCATATCTGCTGTCTCTTTAGCGTGCTTTTACAAAGAAAAAAGGTTTCCAGTGTAAGCTAATAGCAGCCAGTCAGTGTCCTTCAAGCGGCTCTGTCAGGCCTTCCTTCAGCGTGTGCCCTGCACAACCCTGCCAGCGTACTTTGACAGTTGCCAATCATATCTGGTGTCTCTATAGCGTGCGTTTACAAAGAAAAAAGGTTTCCAGTGTAAGCTAATAGCAGCCAGTCAGTGTCCTTCAAGCGGCTCTGTCAGGCCTTCCTTCAGCGTGTGCCCTGCACAACACTGCCAGCGTGCTTTGACAGTTGCCAATCATATCTGGTGTCTCTTTAGCGTGCTTTTACAAAGAAAAAAGGTTTCCAGTGTAAGCTAATAGCAGCCAGTCAGTGTCCTTCAAGCGGCTCTGTCAAGCCTTCCTTCAGCGTGTGCCCTGCACAACCCTGCCAGCGTGCTTTGACAGTTGCCAATCATATCTGGTGTCTCTATAGCGTGCTTTTACAAAGAAAAAAGCTTTCCAGTGTAAGCTAATAGCAGCCAGTCAGTGTCCTTCAAGCGGCTCTGTCAGGCCTTCCTTCAGCGTGTGCCCTGCACAACACTGCCAGCGTGCTTTGACAGTTGCCAATCATATCTGGTGTCTCTTTAGCGTGCTTTTACAAAGAAAAAAGGTTTCAAGTGTAAGCTAATAGCAGCCAGTCAGTGTCCTTCAAGCGGCTCTGTCAGGCCTTCCTTCAGCGTGTGCCCTGCACAACCCTGCCAGCGTACTTTGACAGTTGCCAATCATATCTGGTGTCTCTATAGTGTGCTTTTACAAAGAAAAAAGGTTTCCAGTGTAAGCTAATAGCAGCCAGTCAGTGTCCTTCAAGCAGCTCTGTCAGGCCTTCCTTCAGCGTGTGCCCTGCACAACACTGCCAGCGTGCTTTGACAGTTGCCAATCATATCTGGTGTCTCTTTAGCGTGCTTTTACAAAGAAAAAAGGTTTCCAGTGTAAGCTAATAGCAGCCAGTCAGTGTCCTTCAAGCGGCTCTGTCAGGCCTTCCTTCAGCGTGTGCCCTGCACAACCCTGCCAGCGTACTTTGACAGTTGCCAATAATATCTGGTGTCTCTATAGCGTGCTTTTACAAAGAAAAAAGGTTTCCAGTGTAAGCTAATAGCAGCCAGTCAGTGTCCTTCAAGCGGCTCTGTCAGGCCTTCCTTCAGCGTGTGCCCTGCACAACACTGCCAGCGTGCTTTGACAGTTGCCAATCATATCTGGTGTCTCTTTAGCGTGCTTTTACAAAGAAAAAAGGTTTCCAGTGTAAGCTAATAGCAGCCAGTCAGTGTCCTTCAAGCGGCTCTGTCAGGCCTTCCATCAGCGTATGCCCTGCACAACCCTGCCAGCGTGCTTTGACAGTTGCCAATCATATCTGGTGTCTCTTTAGCGTGCTTTTACAAAGAAAAAAGGTTTCCAGTGTAAGCTAATAGCAGCCAGTCAGTGTCCTTCAAGCGGCTCTGTCAGGCCTTCCTTCAGCGTGTGCCCTGCACAACCCTGCCAGCGTGCTTTGACAGTTGCCAATCATATCTGCTGTCTCTTTAGCGTGCTTTTACAAAGAAAAAAGGTTTCCAGTGTAAGCTAATAGCAGCCAGTCAGTGTCCTTCAAGCGGCTCTGTCAGGCCTTCCTTCAGCGTGTGCCCTGCACAACCCTGCCAGCGTACTTTGACAGTTGCCAATCATATCTGGTGTCTCTATAGCGTGCGTTTACAAAGAAAAAAGGTTTCCAGTGTAAGCTAATAGCAGCCAGTCAGTGTCCTTCAAGCGGCTCTGTCAGGCCTTCCTTCAGCGTGTGCCCTGCACAACACTGCCAGCGTGCTTTGACAGTTGCCAATCATATCTGCTGTCTCTTTAGCGTGCTTTTACAAAGAAAAAAGTTTTTCCAGTGTAAGCTAATAGCAGCCAGTCAGTGTCCTTCCAGCGGCTCTGTCAGGCCTTCCATCAGCGTGTGCCCTGCACAACCCTGCCAGCGTGCTTTGACAGTTGCCAATCATATCTGGTGTCTCTTTAGCGTGCTTTTACAAAGAAAAAAGGTTTCCAGTGTAAGCTAATAGCAGCCAGTCAGTGTCCTTCAAGCGGCTCTGTCAGGCCTTCCATCAGCGTGTGCCCTGCACAACCCTGCCAGCGTGCTTTGACAGTTGCCAATCATATCTGGTGTCTCTTTAGCGTGCTTTTACAAAGAAAAAAGGTTTCCAGTGTAAGCTAATAGCAGCCAGTCAGTGTCCTTCAAGCGGCTCTGTCAGGCCTTCCTTCAGCGTGTGCCCTGCACAACCCTGCCAGCGTACTTTGACAGTTGCCAATCATATCTGGTGTCTCTATAGCGTGCTTTTACAAAGAAAAAAGGTTTCCAGTGTAAGCTAATAGCAGCCAGTCAGTGTCCTTCAAGCGGCTCTGTCAGGCCTTCCTTCAGCGTGTGCCCTGCACAACACTGCCAGCGTACTTTGACAGTTGCCAATCATATCTGGTGTCTCTATAGCGTGCTTTTACAAAGAAAAAAGGTTTCCAGTGTAAGCTAATAGCAGCCAGTCAGTGTCCTTCAAGCGGCTCTGTCAGGCCTTCCATCAGCGTGTGCCCTGCACAACCCTGCCAGCGTGCTTTGACAGTTGCCAATCATATCTGCTGTCTCTTTAGCGTGCTTTTACAAAGAAAAAAGTTTTCCAGTATAAGCTAATAGCAGCCAGTCAGTGTCCTTCAAGCGGCTCTGTCAGGCCTTCCTTCAGCGTGTGCCCTGCACAACACTGCCAGCGTACTTTGACAGTTGCCAATCATATCTGGTGTCTCTATAGCGTGCTTTTACAAAGAAAAAAGGTTTCCAGTGTAAGCTAATAGCAGCCAGTCAGTGTCCTTCAAGCGGCTCTGTCAGGCCTTCCTTCAGCGTGTGCCCTGCACAACCCTGCCAGCGTACTTTGACAGTTGCCAATCATATCTGGTGTCTCTTTAGTGTGCTTTTACAAAGAAAAAAGGTTTCCAGTGTAAGCTAATAGCAGCCAGTCAGTGTCCTTCAAGCGGCTCTGTCAGGCCTTCCTTCAGCGTGTGCCCTGCACAACCCTGCCAGCGTACTTTGACAGTTGCCACTCATATCTGGTGTCTCTATAGCGTGCTTTTAAAACCAAAACTTTGTTTCCACTGTAATAGAAGAGCAGTTGCCTGCCTGCCAGCTTCTGTGTGAGTTTCACAGTGGATACTGTGCCCTCTTGCCCAGTGCCACCACTCATATCTGTTTTTACAATAGCTTAAGCTTTAGATTTAAAATAAATAATTTTTTTCACTGTAATATGATTGGCAACTGTCACCAGATATGATTGGCAACTGTCAAAGCATGCTGGCACAGGTCTGCAGAGCACACGCTGAAGTAGGCCTGACACCCAGACGCTTGCAGACAACTAACTGCTCTTCAGCAGTTAGTTGTCTGCAAGCGTCTGGGTGTCAGGCCTACTTCAGCGTGTGCTCTGCAGACCTGTGCCAGCATGCTTTGACAGTTGCCAATCATATCTGGTGTCTCTTTAGCGTGCTTTTACAAAGAAAAAAGGTTTCCAGTGTAAGCTAATAGCAGCCAGTCAGTGTCCTTCAAGCGGCTCTGTCAGGCCTTCCTTCAGCGTGTGCCCTGCACAACCCTGCCAGCGTGCTTTGACAGTTGCCAATCATATCTGGTGTCTCTTTAGCATGCTTTTACAAAGAAAAAAGGTTTCCAGTGTAAGCTAATAGCAGCCAGTCAGTGTCCTTCAAGCGGCTCTGTCAGGCCTTCCATCAGCGTGTGCCCTGCACAACCCTGCCAGCGTGCTTTGACAGTTGCCAATCATATCTGGTGTCTCTATAGCATGCTTTTACAAAGAAAAAAGGTTTCCAGTGTAAGCTAATAGCAGCCAGTCAGTGTCCTTCAAGCGGCTCTGTCAGGCCTTCCATCAGCGTGTGCCCTGCAGAACCCTGCCAGCGTACTTTGACAGTTGCCACTCAAATCTTGTGTCTCTATAGCGTGCTTTTACAACCAAAATTTTGTTTCCACTGTAATAGAAGAGCAGTTGCCTGCCTGCCAGCTTCTGTGTGAGGTTCACATTGGATACTGTGCCTACTTGCCCAGTGCCACCACTCATATCTGTTTTAACAATTGGTTAAGCTTTAGATTTAAAATAAATATTTTTTTTCCACTGTAATAGAAGAGCAGTTGCCTGCCTGCCAGCTTCTGTGTGAGGTTCACATTGGATACTGTGCCTACTTGCCCAGTGCCACCACTCATATCTGTTTTAACAATTGGTTAAGCTTTAGATTTTAAAGAAATCATTTTTTTTCACTGTAATAGAAGATCAGTTAGTTGTCTGCAAGCATCTGGGTGTCAGGCCTACTTCAGCGTTTTGCTCTGCAGACCTGTGCCAGCGAACTTTGACAGTTGCCAATCATATCTGGTGTCTCTTTAGCGTGCTTTTACAAAGAAAAAAGGTTTCCAGTGTAAGCTAATAGCAGACAGTCAGTGTCCTTCAAGCGGCTCTGTCAGGCCTTCCTTCAGCGTGTGCCCTGCACAACCCTGCCAGCGTGCTTTGACAGTTGCCACTCATATCTTGTGTCTCTATAGCGTGCTTTTACAACCAAAATTTTGTTTCCACTGTAATAGAAGAGCAGTTGCCTGCCTGCCAGCTTCTGTGTCAGGTTGGATGCCTTGCCCATTTGCACAGTCAGTGCCACCACTCATATCTGTTTTTACAATAGCTTAAGCTTTAGATTTAAAATAAATATTTTTTTTCACTGTAATAGAAGAGCAGTTAGTTGTCTGCAAGCGTCTGGGTGTCAGGCCTACTTCAGCGTGTGCTCTGCAGACCTGTGCCAGTGTGCTTTGACAGTTGCCACTCATATCTTGTGTCTCTATAGCGTGCTTTTACAACCAAAATTTGTTTTTTACTGTTATAGATTGAATAGCAGTTACTTGTCTTCAAGCGGGTGTCTCAGGCCTACTTCAGCGTGTGCTCTGCAGCACTGTTCCAGTGCACATTGCCAATCATATCTGGTGTCTCTATAGCGTGCTTTTAAAAACAAAATTTGTTTTTCACTGTTATAGATTGAATAGCAGTTACTTGTCTTCAAGCGGGTGTCTCAGGCCTACTTCAGCGTGTGCTCTGCAGACCTGTGCCAGTGTGCTTTGACAGTTGCCACTCATATCTTGTGTCTCTATAGCGTGCTTTTACAACCAAAATTTGTTTTTCACTGTTATAGATTGAATAGCAGTTACTTGTCTTCAAGCGGGTGTCTCAGGCCTACAGTGTGTGCTCTGCAGAACTGTTACAGTTCACATTGCCAATCATATCTGGTCTCACAGTAGCTTGCACGCATAGTACCACTAATCCCCCAAAAAATGACAGGCAGAGGCAGGCCACCCCGCAGGGGCCGTCGTGGTCGTGGTGCTGTGATTCCCTTTTGCCCTAGAATGATGCCCAGTTTTCAGAAGCCACGTACCCTGAACTTGAAAAGTTCTGAGGACATAATTGACTGGCTAACACAGGACACCCAATCTTGTACAGCCTCCGCTCGGAACCTTGACGCACCATCCTCCTCCAGCTTAGCTTCAGGCATCTCTCAAGATAGCACTCACCGCCTGCCGCAACCACCAAAACTAGCACCACAGCCGCTTTACTTGGTATGTCAGAGGAGTTATTCACACACCCGTTTGAAGAAATGAGTGATGCGCAACCATTATTGCTAGAGGATGTAGATAACAGGGATATGTCTCAGGCAGGCAGCATTAAACACATGGAGGTACGGTGTGATGATGATGATGTTGTACCCGCTGCTGCTTCCTTTTCTGAATTGTCAGATACAAGCGAAGCGGTTGATGATGACGATGCGTCCATGGATGTCACGTGGGTGCCCGCTAGAAGAGAAGAAGAACAGGGCGAAAGTTCAGATGGGGAGACAGAGAGGAGGAGGAGGAGACCAGTTGGAAGCCGGGGTCGGGGTCTGCAAGCGTCTGGGTGTCAGGCCTACTTCAGCGTGTGCTCTGCAGACCTGTGCCAGCATGCTTTGACAGTTGCCAATCATATCTGGTGTCTCTTTAGCGTGCTTTTACAAAGAAAAAAGGTTTCCAGTGTAAGCTAATAGCAGCCAGTCAGTGTCCTTCAAGCGGCTCTGTCAGGCCTTCCTTCAGCGTGTGCCCTGCACAACCCTGCCAGCGTGCTTTGACAGTTGCCAATCATATCTGGTGTCTCTTTAGCATGCTTTTACAAAGAAAAAAGGTTTCCAGTGTAAGCTAATAGCAGCCAGTCAGTGTCCTTCAAGCGGCTCTGTCAGGCCTTCCATCAGCGTGTGCCCTGCACAACCCTGCCAGCGTGCTTTGACAGTTGCCAATCATATCTGGTGTCTCTATAGCATGCTTTTACAAAGAAAAAAGGTTTCCAGTGTAAGCTAATAGCAGCCAGTCAGTGTCCTTCAAGCGGCTCTGTCAGGCCTTCCATCAGCGTGTGCCCTGCAGAACCCTGCCAGCGTACTTTGACAGTTGCCACTCAAATCTTGTGTCTCTATAGCGTGCTTTTACAACCAAAATTTTGTTTCCACTGTAATAGAAGAGCAGTTGCCTGCCTGCCAGCTTCTGTGTGAGGTTCACATTGGATACTGTGCCTACTTGCCCAGTGCCACCACTCATATCTGTTTTAACAATTGGTTAAGCTTTAGATTTAAAATAAATATTTTTTTTCCACTGTAATAGAAGAGCAGTTGCCTGCCTGCCAGCTTCTGTGTGAGGTTCACATTGGATACTGTGCCTACTTGCCCAGTGCCACCACTCATATCTGTTTTAACAATTGGTTAAGCTTTAGATTTTAAAGAAATCATTTTTTTTCACTGTAATAGAAGATCAGTTAGTTGTCTGCAAGCATCTGGGTGTCAGGCCTACTTCAGCGTTTTGCTCTGCAGACCTGTGCCAGCGAACTTTGACAGTTGCCAATCATATCTGGTGTCTCTTTAGCGTGCTTTTACAAAGAAAAAAGGTTTCCAGTGTAAGCTAATAGCAGACAGTCAGTGTCCTTCAAGCGGCTCTGTCAGGCCTTCCTTCAGCGTGTGCCCTGCACAACCCTGCCAGCGTGCTTTGACAGTTGCCACTCATATCTTGTGTCTCTATAGCGTGCTTTTACAACCAAAATTTTGTTTCCACTGTAATAGAAGAGCAGTTGCCTGCCTGCCAGCTTCTGTGTCAGGTTGGATGCCTTGCCCATTTGCACAGTCAGTGCCACCACTCATATCTGTTTTTACAATAGCTTAAGCTTTAGATTTAAAATAAATAATTTTTTTCACTGTAATAGAAGAGCAGTTAGTTGTCTGCAAGCGTCTGGGTGTCAGGCCTACTTCAGCGTGTGCTCTGCAGACCTGTGCCAGTGTGCTTTGACAGTTGCCACTCATATCTTGTGTCTCTATAGCGTGCTTTTACAACCAAAATTTGTTTTTTACTGTTATAGATTGAATAGCAGTTACTTGTCTTCAAGCGGGTGTCTCAGGCCTACTTCAGCGTGTGCTCTGCAGCACTGTTCCAGTGCACATTGCCAATCATATCTGGTGTCTCTATAGCGTGCTTTTAAAAACAAAATTTGTTTTTCACTGTTATAGATTGAATAGCAGTTACTTGTCTTCAAGCGGGTGTCTCAGGCCTACTTCAGCGTGTGCTCTGCAGACCTGTGCCAGTGTGCTTTGACAGTTGCCACTCATATCTTGTGTCTCTATAGCGTGCTTTTACAACCAAAATTTGTTTTTCACTGTTATAGATTGAATAGCAGTTACTTGTCTTCAAGCGGGTGTCTCAGGCCTACAGTGTGTGCTCTGCAGAACTGTTACAGTTCACATTGCCAATCATATCTGGTCTCACAGTAGCTTGCACGCATAGTACCACTAATCCCCCAAAAAATGACAGGCAGAGGCAGGCCACCCCGCAGGGGCCGTCGTGGTCGTGGTGCTGTGATTCCCTTTTGCCCTAGAATGATGCCCAGTTTTCAGAAGCCACGTACCCTGAACTTGAAAAGTTCTGAGGACATAATTGACTGGCTAACACAGGACACCCAATCTTGTACAGCCTCCGCTCGGAACCTTGACGCACCATCCTCCTCCAGCTTAGCTTCAGGCATCTCTCAAGATAGCACTCACCGCCTGCCGCAACCACCAAAACTAGCACCACAGCCGCTTTACTTGGTATGTCAGAGGAGTTATTCACACACCCGTTTGAAGAAATGAGTGATGCGCAACCATTATTGCTAGAGGATGTAGATAACAGGGATATGTCTCAGGCAGGCAGCATTAAACACATGGAGGTACGGTGTGATGATGATGATGTTGTACCCGCTGCTGCTTCCTTTTCTGAATTGTCAGATACAAGCGAAGCGGTTGATGATGACGATGCGTCCATGGATGTCACGTGGGTGCCCGCTAGAAGAGAAGAAGAACAGGGCGAAAGTTCAGATGGGGAGACAGAGAGGAGGAGGAGGAGACCAGTTGGAAGCCGGGGGGGTCGTCGCAAGGAGCTAGTCAGACAGCATGCATCGGCACCCGAGGTCAGCCCGACAGCACGCCAATCAACGCATGCTGTGTCCACCACCAGAATGCCGTCATTGCAGAGCTCAGCAGTGTGGCATTTTTTTTGTGTGTCTGCCTCTGACAACAGCGATGCCATTTGCAACCTGTGCCAAAGGAAACTGAGTCGTGGGAGGTCCAACACCCACCTAGGTACAACTGCTTTGCGTAGGCACATGATCTCACATCACAAATGCCTATGGGATCAACACATGAGTACAAGCAGCACTCCTACTCTAAGCCGCCATCCTCCTCCTGGTCCAGCATCTTCAGCCACGTCAACCACTGCTGTCCTTCTTGCCCCCTCTCAACCATCCGCCACTCCGTCTCCCGCCTTGAGCAGTTCCCGCTCATCTGCCCACAGTCATGTGTCTGTCAAGGACATGTTTGAGCGTAAGAAGCCAATGTCACCAAGTCACCCCCTTGCCCAGCGTCTGACAGCTGGCTTGTCCGAACTATTAGCCCGCCAGCTTTTACCATACAATCTGGTTGAGTCTGAGGCGTTCAAAAAATTTGTAGCTATTGGGACACCGCAGTGGAAGGTACCCGGCCGGAATTTCTTTTCACAAAAGTCAATCCCCAACTTGTACTCGATTGTGCAAAAGGAAGTCATGGCATGTCTGGCACACAGTGTTGGGGCAATGGTCCATCTGACCACTGATACCTGGTCTGCAAAGCATGGTCAGGGCAGGTATATCACCTACACTGCGCATTGGGTAAACCTGCTGACGGCTGACAAGCAAGGAATGCGTGGCATTGCAGAGGAGTTGGTGACACCGCCACGAATTGCAGGCAGTCCTGCTGCCACCTCCTCTACTCCTCCTACTCCATCCTCTTCCATAACCTCCTCGGCTGAGTCCTCTTGTGCCGCTGCTTCTTGCTCCACATCAACGGCACCCCCCCAGCTCCCCAGGTACTATTCCACATCCCGGATACGGCAGTGTCACGCCGTCTTGGGTTTGACTTGCTTGAAAGCAGAGAGTCACACCGGAGAAGCACTCCTGTCCGCCCTGAATGCACAGGTGGAAAAGTGGCTGACTCCGCAGCAACTGGATATCGGCAAAGTGGTGTGTGACAACGGAAAAAATTTGATAGCGGCATTGAAGTTGGGCAAGTTGACACATGTGCCGTGCATGGCACATGTGTGTAATCTGATCGTACAACGCTTTGTGCATAAGTACACAGGCTTACAGGACGTCCTGAAGCAGGCCAGGAAGGTTTGTGGCCATTTCAGGCATTCCTACACGGCCATGGCTCACTTTGCCGATATCCAGCGGCGAAACAACATGCCAGTGAGGCGCTTGATTTGCGACAGCCCTACACGTTGGAATTCAACACTCCTAATGTTCGACCGCCTGCTCCAACAAGAAAAAGCTGTTAATGAATATTTGTATGACCGGGGTGCTAGGACAGCCTCTGGGGAGCTGGGAATTTTTTTGCCACGTTACTGGACGCTCATGCGCAATGCCTGTAGGCTCATGCGTCCTTTTGAGGAGTTGACAAACCTAGTCAGTCGCACCGAAGGCACCATCAGCGACATCATACCATTTGTTTTCTTCATGGAGCGTGCCCTGCAAAGAGTGCTGGATCAGGCTGTAGATGAGCGTGAAGAGGAAGAGGAAGAGGAAGAGTTGTGGTCACCATCACCACCAGAAACAGCCTTATCAGCATCGCTTGCTTGACCTGCGGCAACGCTGGAAGAGGATTGTGAGGAAGAGGAGTCAGAGGAGGATTGTAGCTTTGAGGAGGAGGAGGAGGAGCAAGACCAAACACAACAGGCATCCCAGGGTGCTCGTTGTCACCTATCTGGTACCCGTGGTGTTGTACGTGGCTGGGGGGAAGAACATACCTTCAATGACATCAGTGAGGAGGAGGAACGGGAAATGAGTAGCTCGGCATCCAACCTTGTGCAAATGGGGTCTTTCATGCTGTCCTGCCTGTTGAGGGACCCTCGTATAAAAAGGCTGAAGGAGAACGACCTGTACTGGGTGTCCACGCTACTAGACCCCCGGTATAAGCAGAAAGTGGCGGAAATGTTACCCAATTACAACAAGTCGGAAAGGATGCAGCATTTGCAAAATAAATTAAAAAGTATGCTTTACACAGCATATAAGGGTGATGTCACAGCACAACGGGAATCTAACAGGGGGAGAGGTGGAAGTCATCCTCCTCCTCCTCCTCCCACGACCACGCCGGCAAGGACAGGACGCTTTAAAGACGTGTTGTTGATGGAGGACATGCGGACCTTTTTAAGTCCTATGCATCGCCACAGCCCTTCGGGATCCACCCTCAGAGAGCGACTCGACCGACAGGTAGCAGACTACCTCGCCTTAACTGCAGATATCGACACTCTGAGGAGCGATGAACCACTTGACTACTGGGTGTGCAGGCTTGACATGTGGCCTGAGCTATCCCAATTTGCGATAGAACTTCTGGCCTGCCCCGCTTCAAGTGTCCTGTCAGAAAGGACCTTCAGTGCAGCAGGAGGTATTGTCACTGAGAAGAGAAGTCGCCTAGGTCAAAAAAGTCTAGATTACCTCACCTTTATTAAGATGAATGAGGGATGGATCCCGAAGGGACTGACACTGGGCGATACATTCGATTAAAAAAGGCCTGATGAGATGAGCTGCCTTGGGCTAAAAATTGTCCACACGCTGCTGTATTTTAGCTCTGAATGACGTTTGACTTGCGTGACTTATCCGCCACCAACTAGGGTTCAAGCCGCCATGTTTTAGGGCACTTTCTGCCTGTGAAACAAACATCAATTTTTCTGGACGCTGCTACAGCAGCGGCTGCAACAATACCAAATTTTTCAGGCATGTGTACATGCCTAATTTTTAGGCCCACTGGTGCAAGTGGACTGATTACAATTACAGGGCCTCTAAAGAGTCCTGTATTGTTATTTGTCGTCACTACCTTCCCGCGTCGGGAGTGGGTCATTTGCGCCCCTGCTGCCTTCCTTGCATGTGGTAGCTGTTTGTCAGAGATTTGTCAATCCATATCTGCAAAGTGACCCTATGTAGGGGTAACAGTCCCTATTCTGCTCTGTGTCAGTGTGTATCATGGTCTCTGTGGACAAGGAACAGTCTCTATTCTGCTCTGTGTCAGTGTGTATCAGGGGTTTTGAGGACAGGTGTCAATCCATATCTGCCAAGTGACCCTATGTATATCTGCTGTCAGTACACAGGAAAAGTTTAAATATTTCTTGTTCTACGTTCTCTGCAACTCCACGCACCGACTCATCCAATACGTGAAGATCTGGGGTTTCTCTGACTCTCCTCAGTAGTGTATCAAACAGAGTCTGCACTGTGGTAACACGGACATCTTCAGGACATAACTCAACTATTTGCAGATAGGCAGTCTGCAGCTTCTCTTTTTCACCTGTTCTCTTCTTTCTCTTATGCGTATTCTTGTCTATATGCAGGTGGTCTCTTGCCTTTCTTTTAACCAATTCGTTCCTTCCATATGGTTTCAAAAGAACTCTGGCATCATTACTTTCAACGCAAATAACGTCATCATAGTTAGTCTCCTCATTATTCACCGGGAAGAGAGTGTTTGCACTGACTACCCACAGCATGCTCTTGCCATTGCCTACTCCACCTTCAACGACAGGGTGCAAGTCCCAAGGAGAAGGATCATTCACTTCATTATCTGTCTTTATTTCACAAGTAGTGCCTGGAACATCCTCATGGGTCACAAGATGTAAATCTGGACTAATGTCAACCCCAGGGTCTGGAAAATCTAAAGAGTCCTGTATTGTTATTTGTCGTCACTACCTTCCCGCGTCGGGAAGATTTCTTGCACAGGGCGCCCAAAGGCCTAAGGCTGGCCCTGCGCATGGGTCAGTGGCTCTGCACCAGACTTCCCTCCAATTGATCAAAGTTAAAGGATTTCAAGTGGACTGATTACAATCACAGGGCCTCTAAAGAGTACTGTATTGTTATTTGTCGTCACTACCTTCCCGCGTCGGGAAGATTTCTTGCACAGGGCGCCCAAAGGCCTAAGGCTGGCCCTGTGCATGGGTCAGTGGCTCTGCACCAGACTTCCCTCCAATTGATCAAAGTTAAAGGATTTCAAGTGGACTGATTACAATCACAGGGCCTCTAAAGAGTCCTGTATTGTTATTTGTCGTCACTACCTTCCCGCGTCGGGAAGATTTCTTGCACAGGGCGCCCAAAGGCCTAAGGCTGGCCCTGCGCATGGGTCAGTGGCTCTGCACCAGACTTCCCTCCAATTGATCAAAGTTAAAGGATTTCAAGTGGACTGATTACAATCACAGGGCCTCTAAAGAGTCCTGTATTGTTATTTGTCGTCACTACCTTCCCGCGTCGGGAAGATTTCTTGCACAGGGCGCCCAAAGGCCTAAGGCTGGCCCTGCGCATGGGTCAGTGGCTCTGCACCAGACTTCCCTCCAATTGATCAAAGTTAAAGGATTTTAAGTGGACTGATTACAATCACAGGGCCTCTAAAGAGTACTGTATTGTTATTTGTCGTCACTACCTTCCCGCGTCGGGAAGATTTCTTGCACAGGGCGCCCAAAGGCCTAAGGCTGGCCCTGTGCATGGGTCAGTGGCTCTGCACCAGACTTCCCTCCAATTGATCAAAGTTAAAGGATTTCAAGTGGACTGATTACAATCACAGGGCCTCTAAAGAGTCCTGTATTGTTATTTGTCGTCACTACCTTCCCGCGTCGGGAGTGGGTCATTTGCGCCCCTGCTGCCTTCCTTGCATGTGGTAGCTGTTTGTCAGGGATTTGTCAATCCATATCTGCCAAGTGACCCTATGTAGAGGGAACAGTCCCTATTCTGCTCTGTGTCAGTGTGTATCATGGTCTCTGTGGACAAGGAACAGTCTCTATTCTGCTCTGTGTCAGTGTGTATCAGGGGTTTTGAGGACAGGTGTCAATCCATATCTGCCAAGTGACCCTATGTAGGGGGAACAGTCTCTATTCTGCTCTGTGTCAGTGTGTATCAGGGATCATTAGGACAGGTGTCAATCCATATCTGCCAAGTGACCCTATGTAGGAGGAACAGTCTCTATTCTGCTCTGTGTCAGTGTGTATCAGGGATCATTAGGACAGGTGTCAATCCATATCTACCAAGTGACCCTATGTAGGAGGAACAGTCTCTATTCTGCTCTGTGTCAGTGTGTATCAGGGATCATTAGGACAGGTGTCAATCCATATCTTCCAAGTGACCCTATGTAGGAGGAACAGTCCCTATTCTGCTCTGTGTCAGTGTGTATCAGGGATCATTAGGACAAGTGTCAATCCATATCTGCCAAGTGACCCTATGTAGGAGGAACAGTCCCTATTCTGCTCTGTGTCAGTGTGTATCAGGGATCATTAGGATAGGTGTCAATCCATATCTGCCAAGTGACCCTATGTAGGGGGAACAGTCTCTATTCTGCTCTGTGTCAGTGTGTATCAGGGATCATTAGGACAGGTGTCAATCCATATCTGCCAAGTGCCCCTTTGTAGGAGGAACAGTCTCTATTCTGCTCTGTGTCAGTGTGTATCAGGGATCATTAGGACAGGTGTCAATCCATATCTGCCAAGTGACCCTATGTAGGAGGAACAGTCCCTATTCTGCTCTGTGTCAGTGTGTATCAGGGATCATTAGGATAGGTGTCAATCCATATCTGCCAAGTGACCCTATGTAGGGGGAACAGTCTCTATTCTGCTCTGTGTCAGTGTGTATCAGGGATCATTAGGATAGGTGTCAATCCATATCTGCCAAGTGACCCTATGTAGGAGGAACAGTCCCTATTCTGCTCTGTGTCAGTGTGTATCAGGGATCATTAGGATAGGTGTCAATCCATATCTGCCAAGTGACCCTATGTAGGGGGAACAGTCTCTATTCTGCTCTGTGTCAGTGTGTATCAGGGATCATTAGGATAGGTGTCAATCCATATCTGCCAAGTGACCCTATGTAGGGGGAACAGTCCCTATTCTGCTCTGTGTCAGTGTGTATCATGGTCTCTGTGGACAAGGGACAGTCTCTATTCTGCTCTGTGTCAGTGTGTATCAGGGGTTTTGAGGACAGGTGTCAATCCATATCTGCCAAGTGACCCTATTTAGGGGGAACAGTCTCTATTCTGCTCTGTGTCAGTGTGTATCAGGGGTTTTGAGGACAGGTGTCAATCCATATCTGCCAAGTGACCCTATGTAGGGGGAACAGTCTCTATTCTGCTCTGTGTCAGTGTGTATCAGGGCTGGGCTTTGAGGACAGGTGTCAATGTTAGGTGATGTCTGCCCTTTATGGATTAAAAGCAGACTCTGCATCAACTGTGCAATTTTCCATGGGAGTTTTGCCATGGATCCCCCTCTGGCATGCCACAGTCCAGGTGTTAGTCCCCTTGAAACAACTTTTCCATCACTATTGTGGCCAGAAAGAGTCCCTGTTGTTTTTAAAATTCGCCTGCCCATTGAAGTCAATGGCGGTTCGCGCGGTTCGCCGGTTCGCGAACATTTGCGGAAGTTCGCGTTCGCCGTTCGCGAACCGAAAATTCCGGGTTCGCGACAACACTAAAGGCTATATTTAAATAAAAATAGAAAAGTAAAAAGTAAAATGGGCATAATAGCTAGAATATTAATTCTCTCTGGATCATCTAAGATCTACCCTAGATCTACAAACAATCTAATTAAAGTGAGTCTTATTGAGCCACTAAATAAAGTAAGTCACTTTCTAAATAAAATTTTTTTAAAGTGAGTATCTGGTGCAGTGCACATTCACTGTGCAGTAAACATGCATTCAACACTGCACAAAAGAAAATGCAGGAAAAAATCAAGTGTCTAAGTTAACTTAATCAAATCCATTTAAAAGGAGGTTGAGCAAGTGGTTCAAATCACCAGTCTCCCACAATGAATGGAAGCAAGGATCAATGGCAGGATATCAAAGTAATGTACAACAAATGGCTACTTTAATAGCATTAGTCAAATTGTCTAGAAAAAAAAAAAACGCTTTCAATGTATTTAGAGTTTGCTTACTCTCATGTTGTTACTCTACTGGTCAGTTGCTCTGACAAAACCACCACTTGGTGGCTGTCCTCTTAAAATCAGTTATAGGTTTTCCTGATTGGACAGGGGATGCAGTCTACATTGTTAACATACCCTTAGGTGGCTAATTTACTACATTATATCAACTCCTCCTGCTTTCCATTCCCTGTTCTGATGCAACAGCCAGCATCCGTTGGATGAATCAAAGACTCGCGTGGAAGAATTGCATTCATCATGCGATTCATTTGTCTATCCAACATTTCTTTGTTTTGACAGGCCAAAAATGTATCCAAATCATAGTCTGTCTGAAAATGAAAACATACTTTAGAACCATGCGACTATCCTCTTGGTTACATATACAGAACAGAAAAATAATCTGTAAATTAATATCTGACCAGATGCTCTAGGTAATAAGGGCCATCTGCTTTTGTAATGTAATTTGTTTCAGCTCATTTCACTAACCAAGCAGGAAAAATTCTCAGACTTTATGCAGGAAAGCTACACAAATTAAGCTATTTGTACCTTTTTATTAATTCTTTTTGCTATGGCTCAGAGATATTTGTTCACAGTGTTATCACATATAAGATCTTCACTTCTGTCAATGCATTGATGTTTGCATGCGTGTATGCATGCATGGTTTTTCTTATTTTTCTCACTGGAGCCAGAAAATATTGCGATAATCAACAAAGCAAACATTTGCTGAAGAAATCTCCTTCTTGTATCACTGTACAGATATGGAACATTCAAAATTGTTTTATTCCATCTATTAACTCCTTAAATATGGAGGCAACTGTCCAGGGGCGGGCTGGGAAGGGGGGCAGGGGGGCAATTGCCCCCCAGGCCGCCCTAAACCCAGGGCCGCCCACACCCAGCAAAAAAATGAAAAATCTGAACCCCCTGCTTCTGGCTGAGGAGTCAGATTTTTCAACTTACCTCACTCTTCCTGCAGTCTGCAGTCAGTGGAGTCGGCCGGCCTCTCCTGATGATGTCAGGAGGAGGGGGCGTGACTTCCACTGCTCTTCTCACAGGACCGCTGGGGAGTCTGGGAGAAGAGCAGAGGAAGTCACGGCCCCTCCTCATGACATCATCAGGAGAGGACGACTTCACTGGCTGCTGCTGGTTGCTGCTCCTGTTGGCTGCTGCTCCCTGGCCTAAGGTAAGATTCAGGGAGGGGGGAAATACACTTTTAAAAAAAAAAAAATTTTATTCCCCTCCTCAGCCCTGTCCCGTTAGTCAGCTCTTGCCCCCTCCTCAGCCCCTGTCCCCTCCTTAGCCCCTGTCCCCTCCTCAGCCCCTGTCCCCTCCTCAGCCCCTGTCCCCATCTCAGCCCCTGTCCCCACCTCAGCCTTAGTCAGGCCCTGTCCCCTTAGTCAGCTCCTACCTCAGCTCCTGTCCCCTACCTCAGCCCCTGGCCCCCTAGTCAGCCCCTGTCCCCCTATTCAGCCCCTGTCCCCTTAGTCAGCTCTTGCCCCCTCCTCAGCCCCTGTCCTCTCCTCAGCCCCTGTCCCCTCCTCAGCCCCTGTCCCCTCCTCAGCCCCTGTCCCCTCCTCAGCCCCTGTCCCCATCTCAGCCCCTGTCCCCACCTCAGCCTTAGTCAGGCCCTGTCCCCTTAGTCAGCTCCTACCTCAGCCCCGTCCCCTACCTCAGCCCCTGTCCCCTACCTCAGCCCCTGTCCCCTACCTCAGCCACTGGCCCCATAGTCAGCCCCTGTCCCCCTATTCAGCCCCTGTCCCCTTAGTCAGCTCTTGCCCCCTCCTCAGCCCCTGTCCTCTCCTCAGCCCCTGTCCCCTCCTCAGCCCCTGTCCCCTCCTCAGCCCCTGTCCCCTCCTCAGCCCCTGTCCCCTCCTCAGCCCCTGTCCCCATCTCAGCCCCTGTCCCCACCTCAGCCTTAGTCAGGCCCTGTCCCCTTAGTCAGCTCCTACCTCAGCCCCTGTCCCCTACCTCAGCTCCTGTCCCCTACCTCAGCTCCTGTCCCCTACCTCAGCCCCTGGCCCCCTAGTCAGCCCCTGGCCCCCTAGTCAGCCCCTGGCCCCCTAGTCAGCCCCTTTCCCCTTGGTCAGCCCCTGTCCCCTTGGTCAGCCCCTGTCCCCTTGGTCAGCCCCTGTCCCACCCTTTCCCTACTCCTTTTCCCCCTCTCAGCTCCTGCCCCCTTCCTCAGCCCCATGCCCCCCACCACAGCCCCATGCCCCCCACCACAGCCCCATAACATCCCCACTACAGCTCCTCTCCCCCAATTGCAACCCATATTACACACACCACAGCCCCTTTCCCAAATTGTAGCCATCAACTTGCTTCAGCCCCTATCCCCCCGTACATTTCCTAAACCCCCAATTACAGCTTATACCCTCCACTACCACCCCTGTCCCCCCACTACAGCCCCTGTCCACTGGTTTTGAAAGTGTCAAGTTTGGGTGTGTGTGGATGAGTATGTCTGTGTGTGTCAGTATGTCTGTGTGTGTCAGTATGTCTGTGTGTGTCAGTATGTCTGTGTCAGTCAGTATGTCTGTGTTAGTCAGTATGTCAGTATGTCTGTGTGTGCGTTAGTATGTCAGTATGTCTGTGTGTGTGCGCATCAGTATGTCTGTCTGTGTGTGTGCCAGTATGTCTGTCTGTGTGTGTGTCAGTATGTCTGACTGTGTGTGTGTCAGTATGTCTGACTGTGTGTGTGTCAGTATGTCTGACTGTGTGTGTGTCAGTATGTCTGTCTATGTGTGTGTCAGTATGTCTGTCTATGTGTGTGTCAGTATGTCTGTCTATGTGTGTGTCAGTTTGTCTGTCTATGTGTGTGCAAGTATGTCTGTGTGTGTGCCAGTTTGTCTGTGTGTGTGTCAGCCAGTATGCCTGTGTGTGTGTGTCAGTATGTCTGTCTGTCTGAGTCAGTATGCCTGTAACAGTGTGTCTTTCTGTGTGTGTCTGTGTGAGTACCAGCATGTATCTCTGTGTGTGTGTCAGTATGTCTGTGTGCAAGTATGTCTCTGTGTGTGTGTCAGTATGTCTGTCTGCCAGTATGCCTGTGTGTGTCAGTATGTCTGTCTGTCTGAGTCAGTATGCCTGTAACAATGTGTCTTTCTGTGTGTGTCTGTGTGCCTGTCAGTGAGTGTGTGCGTGTGCCTGTCAGTGAGTGTGTGTTTTTTAGTGTGTGCCAAATCAGCAAGTGTGCCTGTCATTGATTGTCTGTTTAGGTGACTGCTCTCCCCCCCCACCCCCCCCACACACACACACTTTCAATCACATGGGAAAGGTGTTTTTACTCTCCCCTTGGTGCAATGGGCCACTTGACTGGATTTGCCCCCCAGGCCTAAGGCTGCCAGCCCTCCCCTGCAACTGTCCATGTTCTGAACCAAAACCTAGAATTGGACCTATATTGTTTATTCAACCATAATTGACCTATTTCACGTGAAATGCACCCACACTTATTATATATCATTATGTTAAGACAAATAGGACTTTCATGTGACATAAAAAATTTATATATGATACATAATTTAAAGTGAATAAAATCTCAATAGCTGAGAGAAATTAAGATTTTTTTTATGTTCTGCATTACATATTTTACTATTATCATAATACTGATTATGGCAAGACTCAACCAGACAGGACAAAATCACCACAATGTAAGGCATTTAAAAAGCATTACAACCCCCACTAGCACCACCTTCAAATTTGTCGATTTTTGTTTTTTTTGCAAAGAGTTAAAAAAGACATACAGCAAACTATGTAATATACTGAGGAAAGAAGCTTTCAATTTTCAAAGCAGGAGCAGTCGCACATTGCAAATAAAATAATCTAATCCATCTAGAATTATTTTTTTTGCAATATACAATAGGTGAGTGGACGTGCCATATCCCCCTATACCTTAGCCAAACCCCTTAAAATAAACTAGCCATGCCTACCCTCCTCACCCTAATGATAGTGAGGGGGCATAAAAAAAAACCTTTAAAAAAGAATAGATTATACTTACCATTTGAACTCTTAATTATTCTAAATCATTTTTTCATCATCCCTAAAGAAGTCAAAAAAAAAAAAAATACTCCTGTGACATTTTTTGAAAATAAAAAATATGATTTACACTGGGAATCCCTAGACCTATGCTGGTTGACAATTAAAATGGGCATGTCCACCCCCACATAAACTTTGTAAAGACTTCAGATGCGAAAGCACTGTTTTTACTTGGTCACAGAATGCATTCAGGCAATTGCTGCATATTTGCTTGGGCAGATCAAAATTAAATTCCAAACTTAATATCCACTGACGTCAGAATTTGTCATTTTTTTTCTGCTATATGCCAGTTAAATGGAATTGAATCACTGAAGCCTATATTTTCAATGTAAATATAGGCCTCAGATTCAATATGATTTTGGCTCCTTAACTACTGGAATTAAATTGTTAAACTGCTGATACACGTGATAAGCTGGATTATAATTATGACCAAGGTTAGTTCCCACTATATTCTAGTTTCTTGTGATCATTTGCTTGTACTTATATGGATTTTAAATCATTTTAACAATGAGCAGATGTAACGCTATAGATAGCAAATACTGTATAGAGCTATACTGTAATCATTAGTTTTCATTGTCAGTTTATTGATTATAACATGAACATGATATGTGGATAGTTCTGTGAAAATATATTTTGAAATTCTGCATTTCTATATTTGCCACCCATTGATTTTTTCCATTGGATACATTCAGTAATCTAGTTTATGAAGAACCTTTAACTGATTGCTATGTTACCTATTGTACATTAATATACTATACACTGCTTTATATAATTCACTCAAATACTTAGCATCACCTTTAAAAAAGAATATTGTCAAATCTCATTTTATCATAGAGACTTCCTGTCTATTTTGGTTTTCAGAACTGCTCTCAGTGGAGCAATATGACTAATCTATCTATTGATTCACCCTCTTTCTGAGTTCATACTTATGGTTTCCTGGAATACTCACTCATGGTCATTGAACAACAGATGTTTTCTCATTGAAGCATTATGTATCACTGAATAGTTAAATATTTTCAATATATCTGGACTACATTCTATGCATCAAAAACCAAAGCATTTTCACTAGACTGGAAATCGCTTCTAATTTTAACAGAACATTTCAAAGTTAAGTTAAAGGACTCCTTTAATGGCAGAAAATGCTAGTATTAAAAATATCCCATTCCTATACATGCCATGGAAAAACAATGCAAAAATGATACACTGATATTGAACACTCTGCGTGTATACGAGGCTAAGGATTTTATCAGTAATTGTTGAAAAATAAGTTTGTTTTTGAGAACTGTTTTAATGATTTAGGCATACCAATGTATGCTGGTGTTTAATGGCTAAGAAAAACAATTCAACAATAAGAAAAATACCACCTGCCTCCCAAAAAATGGAAAACAGGTATAAAATACTATATAAAATATCCCACAGATCTATTTGCAATTCAGGGAGGGGTTATTCACTAAACACTGGCTTCTGTTGAAATCCGACCCCAATAGCAATTCTCATATTTACGCTAGCCATGCATGGTTGTAATTCAGATAGCCTGAGTGATTCTGCAGCAATCGTGGGGTACATTTGTAGTCTGAATTAAAATCTGTGTTTTTTGCATTTGATTCCAATACAAAGATTCAAAATATTGACAAAGCACCAGTTTAACTAAAATTACAGGATGCATATTCGCAAATTGTCCTTAAATACAAACTGCTTAATACAGCAGTGGCTGGGCTACAGATCAATGATAGCAGATACTTGGACTTGCTATTAGTGATGTCCCGAACGGTTCGCTAACGAATAGTTCCTGGCGAACATAGCTTGTTCGCATTCACCTCGGAACATATGCGATGTTCGGTCTGCTCCCTATTCGTCATCATTGAGTAAACTTTGACCCTGTACCTCACAGTCAGCAGACACATTCCAGCCAATCAGCAGCAGACTCTCCCTCCAAGACCCTCCCACCTCCTAGACAGCATACAATTTAGATTAATTCTGAAGCTGCATTCATTTTTTTGTATTATTATTTTTTTTTGTGTGTTTGTGTTTATTATACATTATCCTCCATAGCCAGTAACCTGTGTTTATTATACATTATACCTCCCATAGCCAGTAACGTGCTTATTATACATTATTCCCCCCATAGCCAGTAACCTGTGTTTATTATACATTATCCTCCCATAGCCAGTAACCTGTGTTTATTATACATTATCCTCCCATAGCCAGTAACCTGTGTTTATTATACATTACCCCCCCCCATAGCCAGTAACCTGTGCTTATTATACATTATCTCCCCCATAGCCAGTAACCTGTGTTTATTATACATTATCCTCCCATAGCCAGTAACCTGTGTGTATTATACATTATCCCTCCATAGCCAGTAACCTGTGTTTATTATACATTATCCCCCCATAGCCAGTAACCTGTGTTTATTGTACATTATCCCTCATAGCCAGTAACCTGTGTTTATTATACATTATCCCCCCACAACCAATAGCCTGTGATTATTATACATTATCCCTCCATAGCCAGTAAACCTGTGTTTATTATACATTATCCCCCATAGCCAGTAACTTGTGTTTATTATACATTATCCCTCCCATAGCCAGTAACCTGTTTTTATTATACATTATCCTCCCATAGCCAGTAACGTGCTTATTATACATTATTCCCCCCATAGCCAGTAACCTGTGTTTATTATACATTATCCTCCCATAGCCAGTAACCTGTGTTTATTATACATTATCCCTCTCATAGCCAGTAACCTGTGTATATTATAAATTATGCCCCCCATAGCCAGTAACCTGTGTTTATTATACATTATCCTCCCATAGCCAGTAACCTGTGTTTATTATACATTATTCCCCCCATAGCCAGTAACCTGTGTTTATTATACATTATCCCCCATAGTCATTTATCGATGGACCTAGGCAGCATGATGTCTTAGGCCGGCCCAGAGAGTGAGTGAGTGAATGATATAATATATCAGCATGTCCAGCATGTATGTGTTTGCTGACAAGGAATGTAGTGTGTGTGTAGTTGGTGCAGTGTGTGTGTGTGTGTGTGTGTAGGAGATCTAGTGTGTAAAGGACCCAGAGTGTGTACAGGGGAGAGTGTGTGTGTGTGTGTGTGTGTAGGATTAAGAGTGCATATAGGGCAAGGGATCTAGCGTTTATCTGGAGCGTAATGTGTTTAGTTGTGCAGTGTTAGGGGTGCTGTAGTGTGTGTGTGTATATATATATATATATATATATATTATAAATTATATATATATTATAAATTATATATATATGTGTGTGTGAGTGAGGTTGCTGTGTGTGTCTGAATGTGCTGTGTGTGTCTGGGGGTGCGCTGTGTGTGTCTGGGGGCTGCGCTGTGTGTGTCTGGGGCTGCGCTGTGTGTGTCTGGGGGTGCGCTGTGTGTGTCTGGGGGGGACGCTGTGTGTGTCTGGGGGTGCGCTGTGTGTGTCTGGGAGCGCTGTGTGTGTCTGGGAGCGCTGTGTGTGTCTGGGGGTGTGCTGTGTGTGTCTGGGGGGGCGCTGTGTGTGTCTGGGGGTGCGCTGTGTGTGTCTGGGAGCGCTGTGTGTGTCTGGGAGCGCTGTGTGTGTCTGGGGGTGCGCTGTGTATCGGGGTGCTGTGTGTTTCTTGGTGCGCTGTGTGTGTCTGGGAGTGCTGTGTGTGTGTCTGGGAGTGCTGTGTGTGTGTGTCTGGGAGTGCTATGTGTGTCTGGGGGTGCTGTGTGTGTGTGAGGGGCCTGTTAGTGTGAGTGTATTTTGTATTTAAAATTAAATATATATTTTTTTATTAATAATAAAAAATAAACAGTTATATTTATTTCCCCCCCCCCCTCCCTTCTTACCTTTAGCCTGGGAGGGGGTGGGAAGCCGGGTTTCCCTGGGGGGGTGCCGTGGTGCCATGGAGGGTGCTGCCTGATCCCTGGTGGTCCTAGTGGAGGTTGGGCAGTTGCTTAATATCCCCCCTCCCTTCTTACATTATGCCTTGGAGGGGGAATCCTTTCTGCAGATTCCTTCCCTGGTGGTCCAGTGGTGAGAGTGAACTCTAGCCCCTGCAGGCTAGAGTTAACTCTCGCGAGATCTGAGCGTTGCCGCGGTAACCGCGGCAACGCTCAGAATCCCGCGAGAGGACCCGGCGGAGCTGCTGGCTAGAGCTCCACCGGTGTTCTCTCCTCCTGCCTGCCTCCCTCACACCCCAGCACCGGCTGCCTGTACCAGTGCCTGTTGGCCAGAGAGGGAGATCTTTGATCTCCCCACCAGCCCATGGAGGTACACAGCGGGGCCGGAGCTCGGGTAGCGCTGGCCCTGCAGGGGCTGGCTGGGGAGATCCTGTGATCTCCCCTGCCGGCCTCGGCCCCACGGCCATCGCGGCCCACCGGGCATTTGCCAGGTATGCCCGATGGTCAGTCCGGGCCTGCTCCTAACCCTGCAAGTGTAATTATTGCAATTTTTTATAAACTGCAATAATTACCTTGCAGGGTTAACTCCACCTCTAGTGGCTGTCTATTAGACAGCCACTAGAGGGAACTTCCTGCTCTATAGCACAGGAAACCTGTGCTAGAGCGTCGCTGGACGTCCTCACGCTGTGTGAGGACCTCCAGCATTGCTCAAATCCCCATAGGAAAGCATTGAAATTCGTTTTCAATGCTTTCTTATGGGGAGACGTAATGCGCATGCGCGGCATTGCCGCGCATGCGCATTAGGTCTCCTTGGCCGGTGGGCGGGATCAGTCTCGCCCACCGGCCGACGCAATAAAGAGGCGGAGCGTTGCGGAGGAGGAGACAGCGGCGAGGGACATTGCCGCTGCCTCAGGTAAGTGACTGAAGGGGTTTTCACCCCTTCAGTAACCGGGGATTGGGGGGTGGGAGGGAGAGGGACTTTCCAGTGCCAGGAAAACTGATCGTTTTCCTGGCACTGGAGTTTCCCTTTAATTAAAAGCATATGCATATGCATTCAACATATTAATATTTTAATTCATCACTTCTAATAATAATAGGGAAACTGATGCATATTAGTAGTACATACATAGTAGTACATAGCATTTTAGGTAATGAACTAAATTAATAAAAAAAAGTATGTTATATTGATTCCTCTAGGATTTATATTTGACACTTTAAGTTTTGATATCTTAATTGAGCAAGTAAAATAGAGCAGTCTGAGCAGCACAATGGCTTTGCCTTCGATTGCTTCTACTTGCGCTCGGGAACATGGCATTTTTGTGGACCTGCTGATAGAAAGGAGTGTGTTCTCGTGCACATGCGCAGCACATGAAATTGCAGTGAAACACATGATTCCACTTCCAGTGCCTCGGTCCAGACTTTGAAAGTGTTGAAAATGACAGAACATCAAGTCATCATAATACAGCAGGATTTGTTTAACCCCCTGCTGTGAAGATTGAATAAATATATGGTTGTCAAGAAGTCTTTTGTATAGTCTACTTTATTTAAAAAAAAAAAAAATATATATATATATATATATATATATATATATACACACACACACACACACACTCTCAATCTCTTATAGAACTCTTGCATAGCTCATTTTTATGTATTGTTTTATTGCACCTATTAAACATATTACTTAGACCTTACTTGATCTTGAGAAAGACTGTCAGGGGTCAAAACGGCGATCAATTTTCAGATGTAATTGTTTATTTTTTTATTAAATCACCGTTGAAGTATACCAGTCTTGTGAGTTCCTCCGTTGATAATATTTGGATATACGGAACACAGATAATAGCACCAAGGCAAAGTCTATCATAGAAGAGGTCAGGAGAGTGCCATGCTGTTTTGATATATAGAAGGCGTATGCCTGAAGTTGTGGGAGGGATTTATGGCCTATATAAACCCAGCAAACCCCTTACTCACCTGTCTTCGACGATTTCGGAAATTCCCTCCCACCACACCCTCTTTATATCATTATACCCAGGTGGGCCCTCTTTTTACAGGCCTAACCTCGCGTCGGTTTCGGCACACCTCAACCGACTCTTACATATTAAAAACTACACACACTTTAATGTGCGCCCCTTCCATAATCCCGTACACAAATATATATATATATATATACATACATACATATACACACACACACAGCAACCTCTTATAGAGCTCATTTTAATGTATTGTTTTATTGCACCTATTAAATATATTACTTGGACCTTACTTGTTATACAGGTTCACAGACAGTCTAAGACATTAATGTTTTCCTTTTTAATCTGAGCTAATATTGAGGATTAAGAAGATATTTTTCCTATATATTTTATCATGCATGTATCTGAAAAAGCAGGAGCATTTTCACTTTGAGTATCTGTTTACATTGTTTTTGAGTTAGCTATTTAATTGACAATGTGACTTGCAAAGTTTCATTTATGGCACGTGAATGTTTAATAGCATCCAGCTGCCTCTTTTTTGTGCCATTTAAAGGCACCCAGCTTGGTTTATTTGTTTGACAATAATTATCTTTCTAGATATAGAAAATCCCTTTGCATTCTTATGCAACTTTGTTGTTGTGTTCTATGGGTTTGTGTGATTTCATTAATTAACCCCTTAAGGACACATGACATGTGTGACATGTAATGATTCCCTTTTATTCCAGAAGTTCAAGCCTTAAGGGGTTAAAGGAATTTTTAGACATTTATGAACATTGTACGTCCCATTTTATCTTTAAGTATTTGTTCTGAGATGTTGCATTATACAGAACCCAACAAGCATGACACATGGATGATAAAGCTCTTAGCTTTAGAAGTACAGTGCTTAGTATTGAATATAATGTTTCCATAGTAACATCTGCTTCTGACCCCTAAATAAAAGGGGAGGGCACAAGGAGCCATTAGAAGAAAGAACTGAAACTCCAGAGAAGACAAGCTCAATATTGTTCCTTTCAAGATTTTCATGTAAGTACATTTACTGAATGTATGAATTTATTTTTTTTAAAGTAAAGAGTAAACCATAATTAGCTTTTAATTGTACTCTTCTAAATGCAATACACAATCCAAACACATTGCACATTTTATGAGAACTCACACATTTCTCACTTTACACACACACAGTATGAATTTGTGTTTTCTCTAGTTATTACATTTCAAAAGAAAAGATAGAACGCATTTTTTTATTATGAAATCTATTTTATATGGATTTTGTTAATGAATCATTTGGCTAAAATTTATAAAAAAAAAAAAAAAAAAGATTTAAGAATTTAACACAAAACTGTTTTCACTGCATCCCGAAACATATATCTGACCGGTTATCTAAGGGTAAAAGCAAATGTTGATGTAAATATTACTACCTATATTATATAATATTTTAAAAATAGTATGCTAAAGAACACTATACTACATTATAATATATTATTAATATTTTCAGTTATGAGCTTAACAAAGTAAAAAAAAAAAAATATATATATATATATATATATATATATATATATACATATATATATATATATACAAAAATAGAGACTTAGAAATTTCACATGCTTTCAGTAAATCTTATAAACATGTTTCTTTAAAATGGTAAACATTTGTTAATGAAATGACACAGAAATAATACTAGACTAGACTACACTAGACATTAGAGATTTGTTTTGGTCTGAACTGCAATTCATGCGATTTTGGGCTGATCGGTGATCGGTCGAATTCCCAAACGCTGAGCCTAGATGTACCCGAATAACATGCCAACGCTTTATTTTAGTACATGATATTTAAATGATTGATGGAAAGAAAAGATGATCATGGGTCATTCAATAATGATTTTATTCACAGATCAAGAGAAACGTGAATAGAGGGGAAAAAAAGAGGACCATTTAAAAAAACAAAAAAACTATATTTATATATTAAATATTTATTAAATATATAATTTTTGACTTTTTTTAAAATGCTCCTCCTGTTTTTCCTCTCTATTAGTTACTATTTCTCACTTGATCTGTGATCCTAAAATGCACCCATTAGTGCACTGCAAAATATATACATAACATTATATATGTATTTTCCAGTACACTAGTTAGTCAATTTACACAATTTTTTGTTTCCAAATCAACTTGGATCTTGACAAAGTGTTCAATACAGTTCCACACAGTATGTTAGTGTTGGGATAGATCAGGGGTAGTCAACCTTTTAATGCCCACAGCCCACTTTTGTATCTTTGTTGATGGTAAAATTTCCTTACCGCCCACCAGTGCCACTGTAGCTCATTTTATAGCGCAATTGCAATTTGTTTAAAAAGAAAGGATTTTTTTTTTAAATATGTACTCAAATGTATCTGTTTCTTATTCCTTTTTTTCTTTTTTCTATTTTCTATTCTACATTTCTTCTATGTGTGTATGTGTGTGAATGGTGCTGTGTGTGTGTGTGTGTGAAGGGTGCTGTGTGTGTGTGTGTGTGTGAAGGGTGCTGTGTGTGTGTGTGTGTGTGAAGGGTGCAGTGTGTGTGTGAGTGGTGCTGTGTTTGTGAGGGTGGCAGTGTGTTTGTGTGTGTGTGTGTGTGTGAGAAGGGTGCTGTGTGTGTGTGTGTGTGAGGTGCAGTGTGTGTGAGGGGGCAGAGTGTGTGTAAGAGGGAAGTATGTGTGAGGAGTGCACTGTGTGTGTGGTGGAGGGGTGCAGTGTGTGTGAGGAGGCAGTGTGTGTAATTGGAGCAGTGTGTGTGTGTGTGTAAAGGGTGCATAGGGTCTATGCAGTGTGTAGGTGGGTAAGATGTGAAAATCTATCTTAATGTCTCCCCCTACTTTCTTCTTAACTTTCACCAGGGAGGAGGGGGGGGCATATTACTGAAAGCCCTGGTTGTCCAGTATTGGCATGCTTACTTTAGCCTGTAGCTCCTTCGGCTGCAGGCTGACTCTCCTGTCCTCCTGAGAGCACAGCACCATATCAGAGCATTGCCATAGTAACATAGTAACACGCGGCAACGCTCTGACCAGCCTGCTCGCGAGAACAACACAGAGCCTCCCAGGCCCTTCCCTCCCTCTGCTGGAACTCAGTGCCAGGGGGCCGATGAGGGAGATCTTTGATCTCCTCACCAGCCCAAGAGGGCTTATAGCAAGGCTGGCTATGCATGGGCTGGCAGAGGAGATTAAATGATCTCCCCTGCCGGTCTTGGTCCATGGCCATCGTGGCCCACCGGGCATTTTCTGCAAAACCCTCCACCGCCCACCTGAAATCCCAAACTGCCCACTAGTGGGACCAGGTTGACTACCTATAGTCTAGATGAAAATCTTGTTCTTTGGTAGAACATTGATTTAAAGATAGAGTACAGAAAGTTGTCATTACTGGTACGTTTCCAAACTGGACAAAAGTGGTAAATGGCAGGGTTCAGCTCTGGGACTGCTGCTATTTAACATATTTAGAAATGATCTTGAAATATGCATTGAAAGCCATGTTTCAGTGTTTGCAGATGACACAAAACTCTGTAAAGCAATACAATGGCTGGAAATCTATTCATAATCAGAGCTATGCATAGGATACAAATTCACAAATCTAGAATAGAAGAAAGCAGATTTAGTCTAATGCAAATCAAATGTTTTTATAAATAATAAGAACAATGTAGATGTGAAATTATCTGCCTGAAGAGGTGGTTGTATCAGAGTCCTTACAGGTGTTAAAACTGCAATTGGAAATACTTGCAAAAACATTATATGCAGGGATATCATTTTTAATTATTGGGGTCCAAGGAGATATCTTACTTGCATTACTTGCAATCTTTAGGTTGAATAAGTTTGGCTTCGTGGATCAATACAGTGTTATTGCAGTGAAAGAAGAGTGTGAAGGACCATTTTGTAGTGATTCTGTCATGGATATATTTCAACTCCTAACATTCACAGGCAGGCAGCTGACAAATTTTGATATAACTGTTTCTCCATCAAAAACAGGTTGACATGGAGCTGTGTATGAATAGAAAGTGAACAAACATTATGGGTTCAGAAGTTGGTTAGACTAATTTACAACCACTAAATTATGTCTGAGTTTCAATTCTAACTATTCTTAGACAGCCAACAACTGACAGTGATTAACCCTTTAAATCCGGAGGACGTACTATTACGCCCTGCAGGAACCGGCTCTAAACGCCGGCGGGCGTAATAGTACGCCCTCGCCATAATGGCCGCCCACGTGGCCGGCGCTAATCGCCCGCTGCAGATCGCGGTCGGGGGGGATGCCTGGCCCCCCAGGCAACCCCCCCTGTGGCCGGTGACCGCGATCTGCAGTCTCTGATCGCAGTGACAGGCTGTCACTGCGACCAGTATTCAGCATGTGTCAGCCGATTTCAAATCGGCTGACACATGCGGCCGGCGGCTTTCCCCTTCTGCAGATCGCGGTCGGGGGACTTACCTGGCCCCCCAGGCAGTCCCCCTGGGGTCAGTGACCGCAATCTGCTAAGTCTGAGATCGCAGTGACAGGCTGTCACTGCGATCTCAGAGCGCTCTGATCGCAGTGACAGCCTGTCACTGCGATCAGTGTTACATGTGTCAGCCTATTGGCTGACACATGTAACTGGCACAATGATCCCCCTGCAGATTGGAAGGGGGGAGTGCTTGTACCACCCAGGCACTCCCCCCTGTGGTCAATTACCCAATCTGCAGGAGGTGATCACAGTGACAGGCAGTCACTGTGATCACTGATCCTGTGTGTCAGCCAGTGATGTGAAATCACTGGCTGACACTGTCTCTGCCCCCTGTCCTGTGAAAAAAATAAAATATTAGTTAAAAAAATAAATTAAAAAAATTAGTTACAAATAAAATATACTTAGATCATATATATTATATATATATGATCTAAGTATATATATATACACATACACACATTTACACATACACAACGTGTATTTAAATATTAATATATATATATATATATATATATATATATATATATATTAATATCAAATTACACGTAAACTGATACTGATTAAATATATATATATAATTATTGTTATATATATATTTATATATAATATTAAAAAAAATATGTAAATACGTAAAAAAATTAAATTAAAAAAATATTTAATAATAAATAATTAAAAAATATATAGATGTGTGTTATTTCGTTCTAACTGTATTGTGATATTAATATATATATATTTATATCAAAATACACGTAGAACAAAATAATATATATATCATAATATATATATCTATATACATAAATATATACGTATATATCACTATATATACACACCTATATATACATAAAAATATTAAAAAAAAATTATATATATATATATATAAAAAAACGAGAGAATATTCTTGCACTCCAACAAAACAAAGCAATGGTACCTGGTGCTCTGGTAGCAAAAATTATAAATATCCAAAAAATACCGGCACTCCAGGAATTCTCAGTAATACAAGTTTTCTTTAATTCAGTTCAGGACGTCAACGTTTCAGCTCCTCATGGAGCTTTCATCAGGACAACTTAAACAATGAAACAAGCAAGCTTATATAGGGAGAATCTTAATTAGTGTACTTACATATTCAGGTGTTACCCCTCCATTCCCGCCATCGAACGGATCACAGCTGCCTCCGCATCGACACACTTCACTTCCGGGTACCTGACCCACATGATCGGATCCGAGGTATCTGATTCGCCGTATGTCGTTGCCGGGCAACCAGGGACGCCATCGTCACTTTAGTCAAACCCTTCACTTACGGACTGCGGCATGAGTCAAACCTCCCAAGCCCTTCAGTGTGTATATGTGTTGCCGTGGCAACCGGACCGTGGACAGTCGGGAGAGGAGGGGAAACAAGAGAATTGTTAAACCAGCAGTAGCGGATAGTCGATAGTATTTAGGAGATATTGGGAAAACATATATGTGGCATATATACAAACCGATAATGTGTATATCATATCTTAAGTGAGTGGTGAGGTCATAGCCTCAAATATCACGTGAGAACTATACTGTGTAGCAATCTGTGAATATCGTGATCTGCGATCACTTAGAGTCTGTGTGTTCTTGCTGGTAAAAGGCTATATATATGCCTGTAGTGTATGGTGTGAACATAATTATAACAATGTATCTAGGGAGAAACAATTGCCTGCTACTGAGGCCGGAGTATGTCTGTTATTATATGGTGCTCTGCCTCTATGCTAAAGTGAAATAATAAAAACGTTAACATATGTCAAATGTGCAACTAGTGAAAAATGCAAAGCAGTGCCAGTATATACAATGTACAATGAATCTATAAGGTAAGGGACTACAACAGTGCCTAGTAAAAATAATAAACATAACCGATTTGCCCATATGCAATAGGTCCAGTCTCAATATGTGAGTATAGGACTATTTCCTTTACCCCTAATCTTGCTCTGCCCCAATCAATATGTAAGTAACAAAAAATTGTTTTTATAATAGCTAAAAAATTCTCTTTATATTGAATAAAGAATAAAATTTTGTAAAAAGCAGTACTAAATTATTAAATTATTACTTGGACACCGTCCAAATAGTGGAAGGATACACATCTCTATACCCCAAATAATGATGAAATGCTGTGTGCTATAATCAACCTAATACTAGGGAGTCATAGGAACATAGTAAAGGAACATTTTTCGTTCCTGAAACGTTGACGTCCTGAACTGAATTAAAGAAAACTTGTATTACTGAGAATTCCTGGAGTGCCGATATATATATATATATATATATATATATATATATATATATATATATATATATATATATATATATATATATATATATATATATATATATATATATATATATATATATATATATATATATATATATATATACGTATATATACACATATGTATATATATACATATATTAATTCTACACATATATTTATGTAATATTTTTACATAATTAGGTATCATAATTAATTACAATTAGCGGGACCTGCCTGACAACCCATGCCGAAAGTATAGGGAATTTAATTTGCTAGCACTATATTTAACCCTATAACTTTCCAAGACACCATAAAACCTGTACATGGGGGGTACTGTTTTACTCGGGAGACTTTGCTGAACACAGATATTAGTGTTTCAAAACAGTAAAATGTATTACAACGATGATATCGCCAGTAAAAGTGGCGTTTTCTGCATTTTTCACGCACAAACAGCACTTACACGGACGATATTATTGCTGCAATACTTTTTACTGTTTTGAAATACAAATATTTCTGTTCAGCGAAGTCTCCCGAGTACAACAGTACCCCACATGTACAGGTTTTATGGTGTTTTCAAAAGTTACAGCGTCAAATATAAGGCTTGTGTTTCATTTTTTTCACATTAAAATTCGCCAGATTGCTTACGTTGCCTTTGTGACCCTATGGTAGCCCAAGAATGAAAATTACCCCTATGATGGCATACCATTTGCAATAGTAGACAACCCAAGGTATTGCAAATGGGGTTTGTCCAGACTTTTTTAGTAGCCACTTAGTCACAAACACCTAAATTTGATGTTAAATGAAAGCCCTGTTTCCCCTGAATAAAATGATATATAATAAGGGGGGATGCATTTAATATGAAAGAGGTGAATTACGGTTGGACAGACATATAGCGCAAATGCCAGGTTTTGTTTACGTTTTGTTCTTGTACATTTGGCTGCGGTGTTAAGGGGTTAATAGAAATTGACATTCAGCAACAACAGTTAGATTTGGGATTATGCATGAACAAGAGATGCTGTTTGTGGGAGTTTTAGGATCCCACTTGGGTGTCCAGTCTGTGTCTAATTTATGCACCATTTGTTTGTCAGCTCTAAGTATCTTGCAATATTGAAAATAAATATCACCTTTAGTGCTATCCTTTGTGATATTGGTACTTGAATGCACCATATTTGAAGTTAATCATGCAGTATAAAGTTAGGGTAATGCTGCATGTGCTGGGTTAATGGAAACCTATAGTGTTAGGAATTCACTCGCATCAAGCCTTCCCCATAGGAAAGCATTGCCTTTTTATGGTGTTTTCTCTAAAGTGTTGGACATCCTCGTGATTGACAGTCTGAGGCAGTCTTGGTCCTGCAATGTACTTATTGCAGTTTTTTTAAAACTGCAATGTTTTAAACTGCAGGACTAAGTGAAACAGGGGCACTGTACCCAGACCAATTCAATGAGATGAGGCCTATAGTGCCCCTTTAATGATGCTTTTTGAATGAATCCAACATTTTTATAAGCCTATATTTAAAAATATATAGGCTTATAAAAATTTTGGATTTATTCAAAGAATTGGTTTCATAATGTAACGCATGTGACTTACCATCAAGATAAATTAATGACCATCCTGCAGCGTAAAGGAACATTAAAGTCACACTGGCCCAGGCCTAGTCCTGTCATTTTAACCTTGCAATGTAAAACATTGCAGTTTTTATAAATTGAAGATTAAATCATATTGTGGCTGTCTTCCTGAAATCCCTTCCCATATCCCTCTGTCCCTCTTTTCTTAGCTCCATATTGTTGGTGTATATAATAGAGTTCCAGAGCTTTATTACTCATAGTAACGTGTCTTTAACCTACAGTAAATGTATTTAGAAATCAGACAGCATGTGTAAATTAATACATTGTTCTTGTTTTAAATTAAATGTAGTTCACAAGAATACTGGTCAATACAGTGCACTTTGTTTAATCCTATGTTGTCATTGTTTAATAACAGAATAAAATAAGTCTATGTTTTATTTCTCCCATTAAGAATTCAGAATAAATTGATTGCATATCTTAAATTAAAAAAAAAACAAAAAACTGAAAATGTGCCAAAGGTTTATTCTCTGGACACCCATTCTCAATATGACATCACTCTATTGTATCTGTATTTTGTATAGTTAACATGAAACAAATCATGAAACAGGAACATAAAATATTCATGGCTATTGACTGGTTCCTTCTGCATCTGCTAGTATGAAAGATGAGTGCATTACTGCTTACTTCCTTATTAATCTGTTTGTTAAATGTATGAAATGTATGTTCATTTCATTAATTTTATAACTTAAATACTTGTTATATGAACATAAAAACAAGAAACATCAAAAACAGAGAACAATATAGCTAATGTACCATAAGATGCACAAAGAGAATCAATAAAATGGCAGTAGCTTTAAAACAAATAGTACAATATTATAAAAGATAATATAAATGTCAATGTACTCTAAAACATTGTGTGAATTGATAAGAAAAGTTGACCGTGAAATGAATCAAATATTCACTTGAATGAGTCAATATTTTACTACTACAGCTGCTATAAAAAAAAATAAAAAATGAAGTACTTGATAAAGGTTACCCTTATACAAGTAGTGAGCATGGGAGTATGGCAAATCTAAACAATACAGTATTTGGTTAACTAAGGGGTTAGATGTAAGCAGAAAGTACTAAATTTGGGAAACGTGTTTTTCTACTGAATAACACTAAAGAGTATATTCACTAAATTGCAAGGATTGTTAGACAAACTTACAAAAATGAATACTAAAATACTAAAAGAGTGGTTTTATTTGTCACTTAGTCACTGTTGGTCACTCTTTAATTAATTTGGTAATATTATTTACACCCTGTATAATTATTATCACTTTTTTTTTTATTTTGTGTGTTTATTGTTCTATTTCAGAACAGAAAAATAAATCAATAATGTCAACAGAATTAGTGTCAACACTAGACATCTCAGAAGACAGATTGGATAAGCGAGAGAAACGCTGTAACCTTTTAGGTAAATGTAATTATTGGCGATTATTTCATATGATTCATTAGAGAAGGATGAGGATGAGTCATCCCCGATTTGTCTAGAGAAAAGTAGATAATGGTTCACCCAGTAGACTGATAGAAACGTGATATCCTTTTCCTTCTGGTAAAAAGCTTGATGCCAGATGGGAAGGATGATCATATGGTTTCCATCCCTAGTGTCACATATGTTGATTAATTGAAATTACCTGAATACTTCAAGTATACCATATTGTGTTATCTGGTCATTTACAGAACAGGCATATTAACTGTGTAGTGATTTCTGAGAAACAATACAATTTTTAACAAAATTGGTTCCTTTTAACCCCTTCATGTCCAAAATCATGTATAAATAATTTCAAAAGGTGTCCTTCCCATACCCCAAAATCGTGTTAACATACTTTTCACTAATGCAAATTAAATTGGTCTTTTGTAAATAAATATATTACCGCTGTGTGTGTCCTGCTTTCCCTCTCCATGCCAAATCTTAAAGACAACATACAGAGCCAGACATGTCCAATAACTTGGAACCTGACAATTTCCAACCAGCTGGGAAATGGGACTAGCAGCAATGGATCATATGCCACTGTGTTAATGTATTTATATGCCATACTGCTAGAAATTTTGATTCACTTGCAGCAAGTTCACAGTACGTTTAGAGGGAGACCTGTCTGGACTGGGGATGGGCAGACATGTTGGTAATCCCAGTTTATGTGAACATACTATTTGCCCACAGTGAACTTACCAACTCCTCTTGGTAGGAAGTGAAGCTATTACAGTACTGGCTAAAGTACTGGCTAAACCTGGCACAGTTCTAATGAGACTAATTGTGCAGCATGTGGAATGTGATGTCATTGAGTGCTGATCTTTAGCAGGTAGATCATACTCTCTAGCAGCATGCATATGAATACAGAAAACCGGTGACATATGATCCTTTGCTGATATATGGGGCAGTATATATGAGGAACACACGGGGACAGCATGAGAGCATTACAAAAATAATGAGAAAAAAGTTGATGTTACATATTCACAAAAGTTGTTTTTTTACTGTATATTTACACTGACACACATGTAGATACACAGATACACACACTGACACACATGCAAATATACAGGCACACAGATACACACACTCACACACATGCAAATAAGCAGGCATATAGATACAAACACTAACACATATACAGATTCACAGACATAGCGATACAGACACTTACATACATATAAATACAGAGATACACACAATACTCAGATGCACACACTGACATTTATACAGGAACACACATTGACATACATACATACATACATACATATGTATCTTACACCCCCCTTGTGTGTCTCTTACTGTTCCACAGCCCTTTTGTGTGTGTCTCTCTTCCTCATCCCCTTCGTGTGTCTCTTTCTCTCCCAGCCCTTTGTGTATCTCTTGATTCTCCCAGACCCGTTGTGTGTCATTTATTCCCCTGCAGCCCCTATGTGTGTTTCTTACTCCCCAACAGCGTCTTTCACCCACAACAGCCACTTTTGTATGTCTTTTTCCCAGTCCCTTTTGTGTGTCTCTTTCTCCCGCCACAGCCCCTTTTGTAGGTATCTTTCCTCTGCCCCTTTTATGGGTCTCCTTCTCCCTTTCCCCTGTGTTTGTGTGGGTGTGTGTATCTACCCCCCAGCCCCTGTGTGTGTATCTTTCTCCTTCCCTTGCCTCTGTGTGTGTGTCTCTTTCTCCTCTTCCCCAGTGCCTGTTTGTGTCCCTCAACCCAGCCCCTGTGTGACTCCTTCTTCACCAAAGTGTGTCTCTTTCTCCCCTTTCCCTGCCCCTGTTTGTCGCTTTCTTTCATCACAGCCCCCTTCCTTTGTGGTATCTTCCTCCCCCCAATGCTTGCTGACCACCTTCCATGTAGTGTGGCGGAGAGGACAGTGATAAAGGGTCTTTAGTATTCTCTACCAGATCTGACAGGAAGCTGTTCACTGTGCTCAGTGAGCACTTCCTGTCAGACTTAGTAGAGGATACAGAAGGTGCTCCCCCTATGTCTACTCGGCCACACTACACAAAGTGACTGTAAGTAGTTTTTATGCCTTCATATCTTGTCTGTCATGCTAAAGTGTAGTTTTGCAAGCCCGGTATGTAATTGTTTTATTCACCTATATGCATTCCTCTATTTCCCTTCTGATTTCTGACTGACCTTTGACCCCTCCCTTCTTTTATTGATATGTTTGTTTTTATTTGAATAACCATCCCTTCATCTCTGTGCCTAGATACTTATCCCCCTCCCTCAGCTTTATTGCAAACCTATCTAACCCTCACATATCTTTATTCAACAGCCTGATTTCAAAAATATCAAGCCCCAATACTGCTGTAAGAAAGTCTGTGATACCTGCCCTCCTTTCCCCTCACCATCCCACCATGCTCATTATTACATTTATAGATTGTCTGTCACACCCAAACTTTAGATGAGTAAAAATATCAAGTGCACACACTGCCTCTTACTAGTACACTCCTGCACTTTCTTAACCCATAAAACTTAATATGTACCCTACCTTCACCTGCTCTTGATATTCCAATTATTTCCAATTTACTTTTTCCCAGTTTAGCAATGATCTGTTTTCTCCTCTTCTTTATTTCCTCCTTCTCCCTCATTATAAAAATCTCTCCTTACACTTACTTCACTCATCCCCATCCACATTTACATATCCCCCTCTCTGCTACACTCCCCCTTCTCTCATCTCATGCCTTGCACTCATTTTTCTACTCTCTCACTCCTACCAACAATCGATCGCATCCTAGACCCCATGCATAAAAAAAAACATTCACACCTCCTGTCACTTTATCTCCTACTGCTTCTAGCAGCTGGTGATGTCTCTCCCAATCTAAGCACTCTGTTACCATTCAGCTAATTGTACTCCCTTCTATCAGCCTTCCCCAGTCATTCATTCTTTTGTTATGCTCCATTTGTTATTTTGTTCGGTTTCCGAACCGAGACCACCCCTGAGACTAATTAGAACTGAGAATGTTACGTATCTATACGAAAACCGCAGACGAATTGAATGCTCCTTGGTGGCCGCCATTTCGTGCATACGAATACACATGGTGAGAACAATGGGTGGCGGCCATCTTGTCTCCAAAACGCTGCCTGCGGGACTTGGTCGTCGAGTGGCTGGAACGGTTTTCGGCAACGCACCTGCATGAACACCGGTCTCTATGGAACTCATCTACGTTCCCTTTCCCAGCAACTCAGATGAACGGCGTTCGGGAGTTTCAAACTACCGAACACAGGGAGCATTCTCCATGAACCAGATGGACTCTACCTATTGCGGTTTTCGTATAAAACTCTACGAACAAAGACCGACTCTTGCTACATTTCTTCTGGAACTGTTTCCCGGCTTCAACCTCGTGGCAGACCGGTCAACTCCCTCTGCGGTGCTGTTCGTTAACTACTTTAACTTAACTCGTTAACTTTAGTATCTTCTCTAAACTTAATTATCTTGCTGGTTCAGAGGAGGAGCTATACACTGTATAAATTGAATGCCTGTGTTCTCATTAAACCAGTATTGTCCCAGCATTAAGCTTTGGCTCATGTGTGGGTTATTATGCGACACCAGCAATATTTGGAACCTGTGGATTATTGGCGTATTATTTTATGGGAAAAGGGTATGCAAGACGGTGATACCTTCTCAGACTGTCACACAAAATATCCACGCTGCAAAATCTCGTAGTCACTACTCTATCCTAATTCTCCTTGACCTGTCTGTGGCTTTTGACACTGTTGGTCAGTAACAGCTTCTTCTCATCCTCTGCAATTGGTCTACAAGATATTGCTCTCTCCTGGTGCTCGTCCTACCTCTCCCAGCTCTCTTTCAGTGTTTCTTTCTTTGGCTCTGCTTCTTCTCCCAACTCCTCTCTCTTGTTGTCCCCCAAGGTTCAGTCCTTGGTCCCCTACTGTTCTCTATCTATGCTGTCTCCCTTGGTAAACTCATTAGCTCCTTTGGCTTCCAATATAATTTCTATGCGGATGACACACAAATCTACCCGTCCTCACCTGATCTCTCCCTGTCTCTCTTGACTAGTGTCTCTGACTGCCTCTCTGCTATTTCTAACTGGATGGCTGCCCACTTCCTAAACTTGACCAAAACTGAAATTCTGGTCTTTCCTCCCTCAAGTGTTGCTACTTTTGCAAGGATTTTTGCCGCCCTAGGCAAAAGTAAAGTTTGCCGCCCCCCCATTTGACATCACAATGCCCCACCCATATGATCTGCGATGTTAACCAACGCTAGTGCTGCAGTGCCGCCGTGTTTACATTAAAAGGCCTGCAGGGACAGGCTATAGACACCAGAACCACTACATTAAGCTGCAGTGGTTCTGGGGACTATAGTGTTTCTTTAATGTGAGGTAAATTAGAGATTAGTGCCACGAATAATATACTAGATTGCCTACTTACAACCAGATGAGGATGATGATGGGCTCTAGCTGCAATCTGGCTCCACTGGTCTGGTGTAGAACAGGATCTCTGGAGGCTGTTTGTAACTGTGGTCACAAAAATCAATGTTCTGGGAGAACGGGAAGCAGCTCCATTTTTTGGGGGCCCTTTACACAGCTCAAGGTCTGGGTGCCAGGGTCCACCTTCATGTTCCACCAATGAGTTTGTTCACAGGGGGTGGAGTGTGTAGGGGATGTCCTGATTTGTGTGTGAGGAATGCATTGTGTGAATTTGTGTTTGTATGTGTAAGGACTGCAAGGTGTGTTTCTGTGTATGTACGGGAGGGGTGCATTGAGTGTGTGTAAGGGGTGCATTGAGCGTGTGTAAGTGTGTAAGGGGTGTATTGTGTGTTTCTGTGTGTGTAAGGGATGCGTTGTGTGTAAGGGTTGCATTGCGTGTGTGTGTGTGTGTGTGTGTCTGTGTGTGTAATGCATTGTGTGTTTTTCTGTGTGCAAGGGGTGCATTGTGTGTGATTGTGTGTGTGTGTGTGTGTGTAATGGATGTCAATCTCACCCCCTCCCTTGTCACTCTCATACCCCCTTCCTCCCCTGTCACTCCCCCCTCCCTGTCAATGTCTTTCTTTCCTCCCCCTCCCTCCCAGTTTCTTTCCTCCCCCTCCCTCCCAGTTTCTTTCCTCCCCCCTCCCTCACAGTTTCTTTCTCCCCCCTCCCTCCCAGTTTCTTTCCTCCCCCCTCCCTCCCAGTTTCTTTCCTCCCTCCTCCCTCCCAGTTTCTTTCTCCCCCCCCAGTTTTTTTCCTCCCCCCCTCCTCCCAGTGTTTCCTCCCCCCTCCCTCCCAGTTTCTTTCTTCCCCCACCCTGTCAGTTTCTTTCTTCCCCCACCCTGTCAGTTTCTTTCTCCCCCCTGTCAGTTTCTTTCTTCCCCCCCTCCCTCCCTGTTTCTTTCTTTCCCCCCCTTCCCCCCCTCCCGAGCTCTGTATGGTCCGCGGGTACAGGGTGCCTCAGTGTGCATTTCCTGTTAGTCCGGCCGGGTATAGGAGACAGATGCTCCCTGTACCCGCAGACCATACAGGGCTCGGCCACGCTACAGTGAGGGAGTGATAGGAGGGAGCGCTGAGCGCTTCCCTCCTGTCAGCCCCTCTCCTCATGCTGCGCCCGGGCGGTGCGGTCTCATGGACAAAGCTGCAGCCGCCTGGGCTCTACAGAGCGCTCGGGCGGCTGCAGCATGAGGGGGGCCGGCGCTCCTGGCGGCGCCCCTTCCCAAGGGGCGCCCTAGGCGGCTGCCTAGTCCACCTAACAGGTAGCGCCGGCCCTGCCTCCACCAAGTCAACTGTGCTACCATCAGCACCACCACACATGCTCGCTGCCTAGGTGTTCTCTTTGACTCCGACCTCTCCTTCATGCCTCATGTTCAGTCTATCGAAAATCCTGCCCCTTCCATCTCAAAAACATTGCGCGCATTAATGCCAGATGCGACTAAGGTGCTGGTCCATTCCACTGTCCTTTCTCACCTTGACTTCTGTAATCCGCTTCTCAGTGGTCTTACGTGCTCCCAGCTTGCGCCGTTACAGTCCATAATGAATGCAGCATAGAGGCTCATCTTCCTGTTCGCCCGCACCTCCCACGCCTCACTCTTCTGTCAGTCCCTTCATTGGCTTCCTGTAAGATATAGGTTTTAATTTAAAATTCTGGTTGTTGTTTTCAAATATCTACTCCCACCTATCTATCCTCCCACCTATCTATCCTCCTTAATACACAAGTATGTCCCATCTAGGCCCTTACGCTCTGCTGAAGACTTAAGTCTTTCTTCTGTCCATACTCCCACCTCTGATGCTCACCTTCAAGACTTCTCGAGGGCTGCACCGTTCCTGTGGAACTCACTTCCCTCCTCTGTTAGATGCTCACCCAGTCTCCACTTAAAAACCCAACTGACTCCTCTCTTGCAACTGTCATTAGTCTAATACTATCCTTACCTTTTGTGTCACTTTACCCCACTCCCTCTCGCATGTAAGCTCATTGAGCAGGGCCCTCAACGCCTCTGTTCCTGTGTGTCCAACTTGTTTGGTTCTCAGTGTGTCTGGTTCAGAGGTGTGTTTGTGCAGTACTTGCACAAGTGATGCAACAGGCAAGAATTGTGGGTGGCATTTGCTACCCATCAGGGCCGGATTAACATCTCCAGCAGCTCCAGCCCCATGACTTTGTAATAGGCCTATTGATTTTAAAAAAATAAAAAAAATGTGTATATATATGTATATATATATATATATATTTCTTTTTTTTACGTCTCTTCACATGCTCTTGCTTAAGTATGGAAACTTAAGAGGGATGAAGGGGAACAAAACTGATGTGGACTGTCTGACAATGAAATTAGTTAAGGTACAGCTTACTTTGCCCATTGTGCAAATGCTCTTGCTGCTTCAGTCTCTCTAACACTGTCAGGGCTGCCATCAGAAATTTTGGGGCCCCTGACACAGCTCAAGGTCTGGGCCCCCCGGCGCCTGCACCCGAGTCCCCCCCGCCCCCCGAAGTCCGCCCACAGGGATGTAGTATCTGCAGGGCCGGTGCAAGGATTTTTGCCACCCTAGGCAAAAGTAAAGTTTGCCGCCCCCCATGTGACATCACAGTGCCCCACCCATATGATCTGCCATGTTAACTAACACAGTGCTGCAGTGCCGCCGTGTTTACAATAAAAGGCCTGCAGGGACAGGCTATAGGCTTAAGCTGCAGTGGTTCTGGGGACTATAGTGTCCCTTTAATGTGAGGTAAATTAGAGATTAGTGCCACGAATAATATACTAGATTGCCTACTTACAACCAGATGAGGATGATGATGGGCTTCAGCTGCCGTCTGGCTCCACTGGTCTGGTGTAGAACAGGCTCTCTGGAGGCGGTTTGTAACTGTGGCCACAAAAATCAATGTTCTGGGAGAACGGGAAGCAGCTCCATTTTTTGAGGACCCTTTACACAGCTCAAGGTCCCAAGGTCCACCTTCATGTTCCACCAATGAGTTTGTTCACAGGGGTGTGTGGGGGGGGGGGGGGGGGGGGGATGTCCTGATGTGTGTAAGGAATGCATTGTGTGAATCTGTGTTTGTATGTGTAAGGGCTGCAAGGTGAGTTTGTGTATGTATGGGATGCAGTGTGTGTGTCTGTAAGGGATGCACTGAGTGTGTGGAAGGGGTGCATTGTGTGTTGCTGTGTGTAAGGGATGCATTGCTTGTGTATGTGTGTCTGTGTGTAATGCATTGTGTGTTTTTCTGTGTGCAAGTGGTGCATTGTGTGTGTGTGATGGATGTCAATCTCTCCCCCTGCCCCCGTCAATTTCCTTCTTCTCCCCCCTCTCCAATTTCCTTATTCTCCCCCTCCCTCTCATTGCCTTTTCCCCCCTCCAATTTCCTTATTCTCCCCCTCCCTCTCATTTCCTTCCTTCTCCCCTACTCCAATTTCCTTCCTCTCCCCCCTCCAATTTCCTTCCTCCCCCCTCCAATTTCCTTCCTCCCTCCCCCCTCAAATTTCCTTCCTCCCTCCCCCCTCAAATTTCCTCTCCCCTCCCTCAAATTTCCTTCCTCTCCCCCCTCAAATTTCCTCCCTTCCTCTTCCCCCTCCCTCAAATTTCCTTCCTCCCCCCTCAAATTTCCTCCCTTCCTCTCCCCCCTCCCTCAAATTTCCTTCCTCCCCCCCTCAAATTTACTCCCTTCCTCTCCCCCCTCCCTCAAATTTCCTTCCTCCCCCCCTCAAATTTCCTCCCTTCCTCTCCCCCCTCCCTCAAATTTCCTCCCTTCCTCTCCCCCCTCAAATTCCTACCTCTCCCTCCCCTCCCTCAAATTTCCTTCCTCTCCCCCCCCTTCAAACTGAATGTGGGGCCCGGACAACTCACTACTGGTACATACACTTTTTCTCTGTTCCCAGACTGTAACAGGAGCTTCTGCCTGCTAGTAAGAAGCTTAGGAGATTAGTGAACCAGTGAGTGCTAGGGGACAGTTCTTAGAAAGCGTAGAGCTAGCGCATCATTAGATGAATTTATGCCAAGCTCAGGGTGCTGTCTGCACAGTATGCCCTTGGTTGGTCATCCTGCATAATTGGCAGGCAGCCAGAAGGGCATTCACGCCAGGCTGACAATCTAATTTGCAGAAAGGCCCCTTTTTTAGGGCATATTTGTCCCTTTGGGCGGTTCTGGTTCTGGTTCTGGATTTACTTGAAAGATGAAATTAGCATAGGGTATGTGTTTTCTGAGAGCTATATCCTGTGAGTACTCTCCAGCACTACCTCCACCAGATACATGATGCTTGGGAGGTATAACTGTTTTAGTGTTTTCTGTTGATAAAATTGTGAAATTAGGCCCATCACAATTTTCAGCACCAGGCCCAATGGGCTCTGAAACGGGCCCTGGTAGCCATTACTGTGTGGGTTTATGTTTGGGCTGGTGACCTGTGCTCTCAATGCATTCCAGGCCTTTACTGGTCTAATGGAATATTTTTTGGTATCTGAGGGTAACAGACTGTTGCGGTTGCCGGCTCGCCGCGTGGCAAAGCTGTGCCCGACTGGCACAGTCTAGCCGACGGCACAAGCTTACCTGCTCACCGGCGAGCCGACAGCCGCTTCTCCGCATCTTCTGACCGTCGCGCCCGGATCCAAAATGGCGCTAACCGCGTGGTCGCGCCTAAACTCAGCTCCGCCCCCGACGTTTATACGAACGTGCGCGTGACATCACGACATCGACGCGCACACACGTTCTGGGGTCAGAGGTCGCCCTCTGACCAATCAGACCTTTGAGAGGGATATTTAAATCCCTAGCTCACTCCAGTACCTTGCCCTGTCGTGGTTTCCTGTTCCTGGTTTCCTGAGAGTGCTTTATATTTGTGAATCTGATTTTCTGGTATCCTGATCTTGGCTTTTCCCTGGTTATTCTGAATTCTGGTTTCCCTGACTTGGCTTGTGTAAACGGTATTGTGTTTTTTCTGGCTTCCTTGACCCCGGCTTTCCCTTTGACTATTCTCTGTCTCTAGCGTATTAGTCCGGCCATTCTAAGGTCTGGTTTATGCTCTGTCCTTTTATTTTATTTTTCTTGTCTATGTATACGTTTACATAGTTTCTGCGTGCTGGACCACACTAATAGTCGTGACATTACGACAGGGCCATGGATCCTGCAGAACTATGCAAACATATGATTGCTTGTGAGAGTAGGGTGGAGGATATGGACCACAGGTTAGACCAATTTGCTCAGGCATTTCAGACCTTGCTCCAGAGGACTGCCTATTTAGAGGCACCTCCTGTACCACCTGTGGTTCCGCCACCTATAGTGGTTCCCGTGCCACATAAACCACCGTCCATAACCCTTTCACCTCCCCCTCGTTATGGAGGTGATTCCAAAGAATTTTGAGGTTTTTTTAAATCAAATTGAGTACCACTTCGAAGCTTCCCCCGTTCATTCCCCACAGATAGATCGAAAATTGGCTATCTGATGAACCAATTAACAGGAAATGCCTTAACCTGGGCTAAGGGAGAGTGGAAACGCAGTAGCCTGTGATTACAGTGTCTTCCTCACAGCATTTAAGGCTACTTTTGAACCTAAAGGCAGAGAAAAGAACGCTGCCAAAGCCCTTATGAAGATAAAACAAGGCAGTCGCTCTGTAGCCGATTACGCCATAGAGTTCAGAACACTGGCGTCTGAGGTTGACTGGACCAATAGTGGTTTGGTAGCTGCCTTCTCTGAAGGTCTAGCTGAAAGTATACAGGACGAGACCGCAGCTAGAGACCTTCCGGTTAATGATAGATATCGATAACAGGCTCACAGAAAGAGAGAAAAACAAGGCTCACAGAAAGAGAGAAAAACAAACAACGTAATAGACGTCCTAACTTGTCCATAGCCCCTCGTTTCTCTAACCCAGTGGTGATTAGCCAAGCTCCACCTCCAGAACCAGAACCCATGCAATTGGGTATTGCTAAACTCACTGAGGCAGAGAGACAACACAGACGTAATGAAGGGTTATGTATGTATTGCGGCAAGAAGGGACATCAAAGATTTTCATGTCCGGTTCGGCCGGAAAACTTGCACACCTAAGGCACGTACGGGGACCGACCTTAGGTGTGATTTATATGTCCCCTAAATTGACTAAGAACCGTTTCCTTGTCAGAGTTACCTTGTCTTTTAAGAAAACCGCTGTACAGTGTGAGGCTATGATTGACTCTGGGGCAGCGGAGAATTTCCTAGACAAAGAATTCTCTGCAAAGTATCTCTTGCCCTTAAGACAGAAATAAATACCTATAGCAGTCGAGGCTATTGATGGAAGGCCTCTTACCCAGCCTTTCATCACACACGAAACTCTGCCAATCACTGTCTCAGTGGGTATTCTTCACTCTGAAGAGATGATTTTTTCAAATCATATCTTCACCTACATGTCCGATAATATTCTGTTTCCCTTGGCTCCTGAAACACAATCCACGTTTAGATTGGGTTGAAGGAGAGATTGTGAGTTGGGGTGAGAGATGCAAAGGTGTTTGCTTAACCCCTTAAGGACCAAACTTCTGGAATAAAAGGGAATCATGACATGTCACACATGTCATGTGTCCTTAAGGGGTTAAAGCAGATACCACAACCAATTGGTACCATCAATGTTCCCATTGCACCTCCCCTGACCACACAGATACCGCCGCAGTATTTGGATTTAAAGGAGGTGTTCAACAAGGCCCAGTCGGAGGGGTTGCCACCACATAGACCCTATGACTGTGCCATAAATTTATTACCAGGTACTATGCCTCCTAAGGGAGGAGTTTATGCTCTATCATCCCAAGAAAATCTTTGTTTAGAGGAGTATATTAAGGAAAGGTCAGAAAGGGTCATATCCGTAGGTCCTCCTCACCCGCCAGGGCTGGGTTCTTCTTTGTCACTAAAAAAGAAGGAGACCTACGCCCCTGTATAGTCTATCGGGGTTTAAATAGGATTACGATAAAAAAATGCCTACCCTATTCCCCTTATATCAGAGTTATTCAACAGGTTGAAAGGAGCTCGAGTCTTCACTAAGCTCGATCTCAGAAGTGCGTACAACCTAGTCAGGATTAAGGACGGTCACGAGTGGATGACCGCATTTAATACTAGAATGGGACATTATGAATACCTGGTTATGCCGTTTGGATTATGCAACGCTCCAGCGGTATTCCAGGACTTTATTAACGATGTCCTAAGAGAGTACCTCCACATGTTCGTTCTAGTGTACCTAGACGACATTCTCATCTATTCCCCAGACCTAGAGACACATCACGAACATGTGAGAGTAGTACTCAAAACCCTGTTAACTGGAGAAATGCCAGTTTGACCAAACGGAGATACAATTTCTTGGCTATGTTATATCTCCGTCCGTTTTCCAGATGGATCCCCGCAAGCTAGAGGCAGTCTTACAGTGGCCGTTGCCCAAGGGCCTTAAAGCTACACAACGCTTTATAGGTTTGGCGAATTACTACCGCAAATTTATTAAAGGGTTTTATTCTGTAATTTCTCCTATAACCAATCTAACCAAAAAAGGAGCAAATTGCATATCTTGGCCCAAAGAAGCAAGAGAGGCATTTGAACAGTTAAAATCTTTATTTTCCTCATCACCTGTCCTGACCCATCCTGATCCAACCAAGCCATTTATTCTAGAAGTGGATGCGTCAGAAACAGGAGTTGGAGCCATTCTGTCTCAGAGAGAAAGTCCTGATACGCCTTTACATCCCTGTGGGTTTTACTCTCGCAAACTCACACCTGCAGAGAAGAACTATGACATAGGGAATAGGGAACTTTTGGCCATACTTGCCCTTAAGGAATGGAGACATCTCTCTTCCAAAGAGCCACTTTTGATCTTTACCGATCATAAGAATTTGGCTTATATTGGGGACGCTAAGAGATTGTCCTCTCGTCAGGCTAGATGGTCATTGTTCCTCTCCCGATTCAACTTCGTAATTACTTATAGGCCTGGGACTAAGAACACAAAGGCAGATGCACTTTCTAGACATTTTGAGACAGATGAAGTTCCTGAACAGGAGGTATTTCCTATCATACCTCCAGAATGTCTCATTGCCACCACAGTTTCTGAAGTGTCTTCTCCACTCTTCTGTGCCATAATAGCAGATCAAACTCAGGCACACGTGGGAAAACCTCCGGATAAACTGTATGTGTCACCTCCATTAAGAAAAAAGGTACTTGATTTATTCCATGATAACCTCACAGCAGGTCATCCTGGAGTCCATAAAACCCTCTCTGCTATCTCCAGGAGGTTTTGGTGGTCTACTCTTAGGAACGATATCAAAGATTATGTGGGGGCATGTCAAATATGTGCCGTTTCTAAAGTTCCTCCTAGATCACCTCCTGGATTGTTACAACCACTGCCCATGCCTACCACTGCCCATACCACTACCCATGGACCCATTTAGCCATGGATTTCATTGTGGATCTACCCAGTTCAAACGGGTTCAATACAGTCCTTATGGTCATCGATAGATTCTCGAAGATGGCACATTATATTCTGCTTAAAAAATTACCATCTGCTCAAGATCTCGTTCAGATATTCTTGAGAGAGATTTTTCGGTTGCACGGTGTGCCCAAAAACATAGTGTCTGACAGAGGTACCCAATTTATTTCTAGGTTTTAGCGTTCCTTTTGTAAACAATTGGGTATCGAACTCTCCTTTTAGTCAGCATATCATCCTCAAACAAATGGAGCAGCAGAGAGGGCTAATCAGTCTTTAGAATCCTATTTACGTTGTTTTATCAATGCCAATCAGTCTAACTGGTATAAGCTCTTACCCATGGCTGAGTTCGCCAGGAACAACGCGACTCATGAATCTTCTAATCATAGTCCATTTTTTGTAAATCAGGGTTATCACCCCACAGTTTTCCCTTCTGAATTCTCAGACACGGACATTCCTGCTTTAAACACCCATTTAGAATCTATTCATGATACTTGGGATTCCGTTCATTCAGCTCTGCAAAAGGCTTCGATACGTGCGAAAGTCCAAGCAAGAAACGGGGTGCCAATCCTGTCTATCATCCAGGTGACAAGGTGTGGCTATCCACATGACATATCAAACTTAAGGTTCCTTCCATGAAATTTGCCCCTAGGTACATAGGTCCTTTTCGAGTCATCCGACGTATCAATCCAGTGACCTATTCCTTGGCACTTCCTGCCCATATGAGGATTGCCAATTCGTTTCATGTATCTTTGCTCAAGCCCCTTACTTGCAATCGATACACTAGAATGTCCACACCTCCTCAGCCCTTGGTAGTGGGTGACCAGGAGGAGTACAAAGTTTGTTCTATAATGGATTCCAAAATGTCCAGAGGTATCTTGTCCCATCTTGTTGACTGGAAGGGATATGGTCCTGAGGAACGTTGTTGGGTCCCTGCTGACCGGGTTCATGCGCCCCGTCTTGTCCGGTCGTTTCACAACCGCTTTCCCCTCAAGCCGGGTCCTTCCCACCCGGTGGGCGGTCTTCGAGTGGGGGGTACTGTTGCGGTTGCCTGCTCGCCGCGTGGCAAAGCTGTGCCCGACCGGCACAGTCTAGCCAATGGCACAAGCTTACCTGCTCACCGGCGAGCCGACAGCCGCTTCTCCGCATCTTCCGACCGTCGCACCCGGATCCAAAATGGCGCTGACCGTATGGTCGCGCCTAAACTCAGCTCCGTCCCCGAAGTTTAGACGGACGTGCGCGTGATGTCACGACGTTGACGCGCACGCACGTTTTGGGGTCAGAGGTCGCCCTCTGACCAATCAGACCTTTGAGAGGGATATTTAAATCCCTAGCTCACTCCAGTACCTTGCCCTGTCGTGGTTTCCTGTTCCTGGCTTCCTGAGAGTGCTTTATCATTGTGAATCTGATTTTCTGGTATCCTGATCTTGGCTTTTCCCTGGTTATTCCGAATTCTGGTTTCCCTGACTTGGCTTGTGTAAACGGTATTGTGTTTTTTCTGGCTTCCTTGACCTCGGCTTTCCCTTTGACTATTCTCTGTCTCTAGCGTATTAGTCCGGCCATTCTAAGGTCCGGTTTACGCTCTGTCCTTTTATTTTCTTTTTCTTGTCTATGTATATGTGCTGGACCACACTAGTAGTCGTGACACAGACTAATAGATTCCAAGTATGTTGTATGCCTCCAAAGGAGTTTGATAGTGTATGCAGGGAGATGAGATAGTGATAATGACATTAATAACAAACACTGCTTGTCATGGGCAATGTAGTCAGTGAGAGTCTGCATCTCTTAGATGTGCACAGGTATCTGTGAATGTTACTTCATACAGTACAGGTTACACTGATGGATGTTGCAGATATATATGATGACAATCTCCAGCAGCTGCAATCTGCCAAATCTATATACACTTATTAGCAACATCATTAAAACAACACACAGGTGAAGTGAATAACAGATTATATATCGTTATAGCGGCCAAATAGTGATGGCTAGTGTCTTGGTGCCAAATACCACAGGGCACATGTTGAAGTTTTGTGGAGTCCATGCCTGAACGCATCAGAACGGTTTTGCCAGCATGAGGAAGACCTACACAATACTAGGAAGGTGGTTTTAATGTTGTGGCTGATCAGTGTATATTGTATACTCCATGTGTGTGTGACCATCTAGAGGTCTGGGAGTCTAATTTGTTCTAGCCTCCAAGCCAACAAGTTGCCATCCTTTCCCTGGTTATGTGCAAGTTATATTGGTGTGAATGGTGTGCTTACCATTACTTTTGTTTTGTATTATTTACAGACAACCTCTCAGAACAATTAATTAGAAGTTGTGATATCCAGATGAAGTCAAGACAAGAAAAAACAATACAGATGTCTCATAACAAGGAATTGGAACAAACACAACCCCGCAGAAAAGATACCCCTGCTTTGCACATGGTGCCATTTGTACCTGGTAATAATAATAATTTCACCCACCATAATAGTTTAGGGAACTAACAGTGACAAATAAGGTTATCTCTCTAAGTATTTCACTATAGCTCATTGTAGTGGTTATGGTATGCCCTGGACCCGATTCCTGTTAGACTTCTTTGGAGCAGATTAAAAAAACTTGGGTATCTACTTGACACCTAATGTGTCCCCAATCTGCAGATGTATTCATATTGTGGATATTATACTTCAACTTCAGCTAACTCAGCCCACCCCAAATGCCTTAAGGTTGTCAGCGGTGCAGCCCTCGAGAAGTCTTGAAGGCGAGCATCAGAGGTGGTAGTACGGACAGAAGATAGACGTAAGTCTTTAGCAGAGCGTAAGGGCCTAGACGGGACATACTTGTGTATTAAGGAGGATAGATAGGTGGGAGCAGCATTATGTAGAGATTTCAAAACAACAACCAGAATTTTAAATTAAAACCTATATCTTACAGGAAGCCAACAGAGAAGTGTTATATTTGCATTATCATTTCAACGTCAGAGAAGGTGGGTTATGGATGCCAGGAAAAGCACCATGTTTTTCTCAGTTATTAAAAGTTATATGGCACCATAATCATTACAATGAGCTCTATTGTGTGTTTAGACTTCACTTTAATGGTAAAAAATTCATCTAAACAAATTTCAGTTTCAGGTGTACTATAGCTGTACTGGGTTACAGTAAATCTAACATTTATGTTGAGGATATTGGGAAATTCAGGTAAGTAAAGGCTATTAATTGCTCTTTTAATTTATTTTCAAGATTTTTCAGGAAGGTTATTTAAATCATATGACGCAAATGAGAGACAAAAGAAGAGTAACACAATGCCATCTGCCCACAATAAGGAGCACGAATTAAGAAAACCTAGAAGAAAAGATACACCTGCTTTATACATATCACCTCCTCAAGCAGGTAAGAAGATGGCAAAGGTTTATCTACAAGACCCTTGATAAAAGGGCAATTTAAACAGCTGATGAACAATGTACATTCACTATTACGTGGCATTTAAATGTCAGCAGTGACCAGTGTACATCACCTGCCAAGAATGGGTTAAAAGAAATCAAAACATTAAATGCTTTCAATTCCATTTCATCCATCAGCACAATTACTATCAAAATGTATACAAAAATTTATAAAAACACAACATAAACAAACATGTTTGACTAGGTTTATAAAAATTACTTGTCTATTTCAAGTTGCATAGAAACTCAATAAAATCATGTTATTATTATTATTTTATTTATATAGAGCCAACAAATTCCGTAGCGCTTTACAATGGGTGGACTAATAAACATGTAATTGTAACCAGACAAGTTTGACTCACAGAAACAGAGGGGTTGAGGGCCCTGCTCAATGTGCTTACATGCTAGAGGGAGTGGGGTAAAGTGACACAAAAGGTAAGGGAAGTATTAGGGAAGTAGATTCGTAGGATAGTATTCAATGAAGACATAGTGTGGGTCTTTTGGAGCCATTAACAGAGAAGGGAAGGGAGTGCCACAGGAACGTTGCAGCCCTAGAGAAATCTTGAAGGCGAGCATCCGAGGTGGGAGTACGAACAGTGGATAGACGTGGGTCTTCGGCAGAGCGTAAGGGCCTAGATGGGACATATTTGTGTATTAGGGAGGATAGTTAGAACTAGAATTTTATATTGAACCCTATATCTTACGGGAATGCAGGGACTGACAGAGGGGTGAGGCATGGGAGGTGCTGGCGGACAGGAAGATGAGCCTTGCCCCCGCATTCATTATAGACTGCAATGGGGCTAGTTGGGAGTACATAAGACCATTGAAAAGGGGATTGCAGTAGGCAAGGCAAGAGAGGGCAGAGGCATGGACCAGCACCATAGCGGCATCTGACGTTAAGTAGGGGCGGATGCTCGCAATGTTTTTGAGATGGAAGCTGCAGGATTTGGCGATCGACTGGACATGAGGGGTTAAGGAGAGGTCGGAGTCAAAGAGAACATCTAGGCAGCAAGCCTGCATGGTGGAGCTGATGGTAGCACCATTAACATGGAGGGAGACAGAGATGAGAGTAGCAACACTTGAGGGAGGAAAGACCAGAAGTTTTGGACAAGTTAAGTTTAAGAAAGTGGGCAGCCATCCAGTTAGAAATAGCAGAGAGGCAGTCAAGAGGGGCAAGAAGAAATCAGGGGAGGACAGATAGATTTGCGTGTCATCCGCATAGAAGTGATATTGGAAGCCAAAGGAGCAGATGAGTTTACCAAGGGTGGCAGTATAGATCGAGAACAGTGAGGGACCAAGGACTGATGTTAAAAACAAAAAGAGACATCCAACACTTTATACAAATAAATAATGTGATGGAAAAACACTTCTTAATAGATAGTGATAGCCTTCTCCAGGAATATCCCAGACTATATTTCTTTCTATATGGTAAAAAAAGCAGCAAGTATATTGGAGAGTGTGACTGCAGATCTACAAATGAGATTAGGGAAACACAAAAGGAACATATATAGTGTAACACTGTTTTGTAAAAAGTAAATAGCGCAGACACAAATTGCACTCACAAGATGTTGTAGAATTAATCGCAGAAGGGTGACTCCCCTTATGGTTTTGGGGGGCTAATCCAGGACGCCTCTTCCTGTAGCAATTACGCTGCGAGTATGGAGAGCCGGACTCAGGATTCAGGTGAAAAAAGACTGCTGTTTATTGTATAAAGTATATATAAAAACACTAAAATAAAGCTAAAAAGCAAAACAACATAATTAATTGCTACGAGTAATCCTACAGGTTTTGCCCCAAAGGATTTTCTCAGGGACTCTCCAAATAATTTTAGCAACAATTATAAAGATAACAAAGATAAAATAGCAAGCAGAGTGACAAAATGAAACCATCACAATGCAAACAAAGCAGTATACAACCCTCCCCCCTGAGTCTCTCTTAATAAATGGCTCTTGAATCTTCTTATTGGTGGTACAGAGGGTGTTTCCTCATGTTCCTCAGCTGTTCGTCATTTGTTTATATTGCTTTCTGATTCCCGGTCAGATTGAAACATGTTTCGTGTTTTCGTGTGTCACTTCCGGTGCGCCAATTTTCATTGGCGCATAACTGTGACGTTTGCGTTCCACTCGACAGTGATCGTGCGTTCCACCCACGATATATGTATTTAGATGTTTTCTCTTCCCTGTTCAGTCTACAGAATAATAATAAACTGTCAGAATGAAAAGTGTACAAAATGGATATGTATGTGATGACCCAAAAAACATAAACCATTCTTCTATGGACAATAGTGTTAAGATTCATATGTATTTGGGGAGAGCTTCCGGTTCCTAGTCCCGCTATGGAAAGAAAACCTATTCATATTTTCTCTATAAATAAATTATACAGAGAAATCACTTCCAAGTGTTTAAGTGCAACAGAATTCAATTTGGAGATGGAACTGAAGGCTCTTACCACCACATATAATAATACAATGTAGAGATTTATTGCAGTATGAAAACAGTCAAATTTATTGTGTATATAGAGAAAAAAATATTAAGATAACAAGATAAAGAAAAATAAAGAAAATGAATAAAAATAAAAAAAATATGAAAAGAAATAGCTCGGGGTCCGCCTTTGCTCTTCCCCCGCTGATGTCAGCCAGCGGGGAAGACCTAATGCACATGCACAGCAATGGCCACCCTCGCATTAGAACAGCCCCATTGGAAAGCATTATACAATGCTTTCCTATAGGGTTTCAGAGAAAAGCTGGATGTCCTCATACTTAGCATGAGGTCGTCCAGCATCAGTTAGGCGACCAACAGTCTGGTAGACAGCCACTAGAGGTGGAGTTAATCCATAAAGGTAATTATTGCAGTTAATCAAAAGCTGCAATAATTACCTTTCCAGGGTTAAGGGACACGGAAATATGCACCGAGACTACTTCAATGAGCTAAAGAGGTCTGGGTGCCTATTGTTTCCCTTTAATTCAGTCAATGAGAGATCTGTGTAAGCTGAGCTGCTGACTTGACTTGTATAGTATTTCAGATTTTTTCCAAGTGTAAAGGGTACAAATAATAGGAGTACAGGGATTGGCTACACTGAGTATATAATAAGGAAGTTACGCAGTAAAAAGAGGGTGCGTGCAGCCAGGGCCGGCGCGTCCATAAGGCGGCACAGGCGGCCGCCTTAGGGCGCACGGGCTCTGGGGGCGCAAAATTTCAGTGACCGGCAGGAGGGAAGCTCTCCCTCCTGCCAGCCACCATCTCGGCCCCCGGCGCGGCTGTGCTGTGCGGAGATCAGACGCGGCGAGGGAGCTCTAATCTCACCGCTCTGCTCCCTCGCGCGCTGTCTGCTGATACCGCGGGAGCCGAAATATGACGTCATATTCCGGCTCCCGCGGTATCAGCAGACAGCGCGCAAGGGAGCAGAGCGGTGAGATTAGAGCTCCCTCGCCGCGTCTGATCTCCGCACAGCACAGCCGCACGCCGCTCAGCAGGACCCCAGGGAAGGATGCATCATCCACACCAGCTCTCCAGGTAAGGAGGCTGGGTGGGAAATGTATATTTATTAAAATAATTAGTGAATGTATGTGATGTGTGTCTGTGAGTGTCTGTGTGTGTGTCTGTGATTGACAGTGTGTGTGTCTGTGAGTGTCTGTGTGTGTCTGTGAGTGTCTGTGTGTGTGTCTGTGAGTGACAGTGTGTGTGTCTGTGAGTGTCTGTGTGTGTCTGTGAGTGTCTGTGTGTGTGTCTGTGAGTGACAGTGTGTGTGTGTCTGTGAGTGACAGTGTGTGTGTCTGTGAGTGTGTCTGAGTGACAGTGTGTGTGTCTGTGAGTGTATTTGTGTGTGTCTGTGAGTGTCTGTGTGTGTGTCTGTGAGTGTCTGTGTCTGTGAGTGACAGTGTGTGTGTCTGTGAGTGTCTGTGTGTGTATGTGAGTGACCGTGTGTGTGTCTGTGAGTGTCTGTGTGTGTGTGTGTGTGTGTGTCTGTGAGTGACAGTGTGTGTGTCTGTGAGTGTCTGTGTGTGTCTGTGAGTGTCTGTGTGTGTGTCTGTGAGTGACAGTGTGTGTGTCTGTGAGTGTCTGTGTGTGTGTGTGTGTCTGTGAGTGACAGTGTGTGTGTCTGTGAGTGACAGTGTGTGTGTCTGTGAGTGTCTGTGTGTGTGTCTGTGAGTGACAGCGTGTGTGTCTGTGAGTGTCTGTGTGTGTGTCTGTGAGTGACAGCGTGTGCGTCTGTGAGTGACAGCATGTGCGTCTGTGAGTGACAGCGTGTGCGTCTGTGAGTGACAGCGTGTGCGTCTGTGAGTGACAGCGTGTGCATCTGTGAGTGACAGCGTGTGCGTCTGTGAGTGACAGTGTGTGCGTCTGTGAGTGACATCGTGCGTCTATGAGTGACAGCGTGTGTGAGTGAGTGCGTCTGTGTGTGTGCATGTGAGTTTAGGAGTGTGTCTGTCAGTGTATGATGAGTGTGTTTGTCAGTGTATGAGTGTGTGTCTGTCAAGTCAGTGAGAGTATGTTTGTCATTGAGTATGTGTGTGACTATCCGTGTGTCTGTCAATGAGTGTCAATGAGTCTGTGTCTGTCAGTGACGTCTGTGTGTTTGTCATTGAGCGTGTGACTGTCAGTGTGTACAGAGTGTAGCGGAGCGGAGCGCGGTACAGGAGCTTCTGTTTCCTGTACCTGGCCAGACTGACAGGAGGTGCTCACAGAGAGAGCACTCCCTGTCAGTTCGGCCGGGTACAGAAAACTGAAGCTCCTTTAGGGGATCTGCTCCGCTAGGCAATGCAACAATAGAGGTAGAAGGCACACCAGGAAGGGGAGTGTAACCACTAATGGGGTGTGGGGTGCACCAAGGGACAGGGAGGGAATGGGAGAGAAACACCAAGAGACAGGGAAAAGAGGGGGGAGGGGAGAAGAACACTAAGGGGCAGGAAGGGACCACTATTGGTCGGGGAGGGGAGCGGGGCTGGTTAAGAGGCACATAGGTGAAGATGTTTTTTTGGGGGGGGGGGCGGAAAAATGCATCTTCGCCTATGTACCTAAAAATCCAAGCACCGGCCCTGCGTGCAGCTATGCTGCAGAAAGCTGACATTTTTTTTTTTTTTGCAAAACTAATTTTAAAAACTGCAAGACTATAAGGCTGCAATCAAATGCCTTGCATTTATGTTGGTGCAAAGAGCTGGAGTGTCCTTTTAATTTTAATTGTCTGTTATTTTTCTTATTTAGGTACCAAATGCATGAAAGGAGAAGGAAAATCCATTATTCAAGAGGATGAAGAAAAAGATGGATAAAACTAAAGTGGATTGACGCATGAGGTTTATTCACTGAATTGGGAATGGCCAGTTTAGCAAGACGAGCATTTCTCCTCTTCTAGCCTAAAAAAAAGTATTTCCCATTTCGATTCTCCACAAAGCGTGGATAGTGAACAAGACCAATATAGGTTTTAATGTTGATAGCAATCTTCTGAAATAGTAAGCCTTACTCTTTTGGATAATTAAGCACATTAATGGCAAAATGTTATGCCTGGAGTAATACTGCCACTACACAATGTTCAATGTGCCACCACTACCCAAATTCAGGAGTGTCATAATTACATTATAATCATAGTTGAGATGTGCAAACAGACTTTGCTGTAACTAAGCATGTTCTTTCTGCTCTAGTCTTTTTTTCCACTTGCACATATGTTTTATCTGTACCAGTGTGATTTGAGAAAATTTGCTCAATATTTTTTTTAGAACAATGCAAATTTTTTGTAACTTTTTTAGCTGCAGGGTGCATTAAAATATTGATCTTGGGGGAAAAAACCCCAATAAATTAGACAATGCTGTCGTTTTATTTAAATAATGATTAATTTTAAGGAGAGAGGTTTTGGTGACTCTGTGGATGCATATGCACATAAGCGGCTAGTAATCAAGCTCCCAATGTTTGTTATAAAATAATTTTTGGGGAAACACAGGATATATACTTAATAAACCAAATAACATCCTATACCAGCATCCTCAACTCTGAAATTATTCAAAAGAATTTGAATTATTTTTAAAAAGAATATCCTCATATAGTTTCAAGAGGGTATCAGCCACCTGTAAAATTGCAAAAGAATGACATTTCAAGAGATTTTAAAGGAGTCCCATAATAAATAAATAATGAATTCACTCCTTTGAAAACAGTGAAGTACTGCATGAAAGTAACCAACGTCACAGTTACAGGGTTATTCACTAGAGTGAGAATTGTCAAGAATTCCCAACATTTTAAATGAAAAAAGAGAGACAATTTCATTTTATGAGTGTGAGTGGGGATATGTGGCCAGGAGTCCCTTTTGAGAAAATGTAGGTGGCTTACTAATAACAATTTATAGAACTAAAATGTAATTTAAAATACGAACAATATATCTAAAATACACAGACTAAGTTCTAAACACATTTATTGTAGTTTAAAGATACATTATTGCTGTGGAGTTCTGATATACACTCCAACTCACCAACAATATGGAGCTCATAGAAAAGAGGGACATTAAGATAGAAAAGTGTAACAGACGGATTTAGGCCCCACATAGGGACTGTCTCTGTTAAGTAGGGTCACTTGGTAGGTATAAATTAGAGGTCTTGTGAAACAAATAGCAACACTGAGATGGATTGGTCATTTTGAAGGTCTGCAGTGGGAGCATCTACCATAATGGTAAGAGATAAGCCGTTTGTGAAACTGGTATCTAGCCAGCCTACATGTTGTCAGGGGAGAAGAAGTGTGGTCGGTAATTAAGTTTACTCCATCAAGATGATGGGAGTGTTGGCTTGGGAATGACTATACTGAAGGAAGCTGTTCTTTCTAACAGCTGAGGGAATAGCTCATCTAGTGTAGGAAGGATCTAGAAAGCAGAGAAGGTGATACAAGTGATGGTAAAGAGAATGATGATTAAGAGAATTTACAGAGTAATCTACATAGTTAAATAAAAATATACTAAAGCCCAAGTTAATTCTTTAAACTAGGGGTTCCCAATTATTTTTTCCCGTGTAACCCTTTGACATAGTGTACCAATATCGTGGAACCTCAAAAATCTTTTTGGCATTGTATATAATTTTAGCGTTTTAACACAGTGGTGTGCTTGCATTTGTGTGCAGTGGTGTATTTGGATGCAGTGTTGGCTTTTAAATGCAGATGTGCATATGTGTGTAATATTGATGTTTGACTGAAGCGTGTGTTTGAGTGTTTGTATATAGTTTTGGAGTTTGCATTCAAGAGTATTTTTTGTATGTAATGTTTGTGTTTGCAGTGATGTGTTTGCATGTTGTGTTGGTGTTGGATTACTGGGATGTATGCACATACACTGTCACATACATACTTACACAGATAAACAAACACATTAGCACAGATACAGACAAGAACACACTGATACACACACAGACAAAAAGGTACACAAAGCAAACAAGATATGTGAACACAACCCCAGTGAGAAAGGTGTATAATTTTAAGCAGACCAGAACTTTCCTGTGTCAGGTGAAGTATCCAGATAGGTCCCCAAAGACTTCCTCTTGTCTTCAACAGAATATATACAAATAGAATAGGGGATAATCTGCTAAATACAGAATAAATAAAATAACATAGCGTTTAACTGTGTAAGAGTAAGTAACAATATGTTAGTTACAATTGGCCACTCACAAATTCTCAGATGTAGAACAGCCTTAAGTAAAATCTCTCCTCCAATATCCACTGTATTTTCTCATCTTCACACTCCCATCAGTAGGTTGGAATATGTAACTCAAGAGAAAAATATACAGAAAAAAATGTAGTGCGCTTCCAGAGTATAATAAAAAGGAATTTAATAACTTACATATAAGCATAAAACTATTTGTTTGTCACCACTAGGCGTCCTATGCGTTTCATCCCGAAATCGGACTTCCTCAGGGACTTGGTGAACAAGTAGCAGCAAAGATTCCAATACAATATAAAATACCTTTCCCTGCCACAGTTTTTTTATATCCCCCCTAAAGTTCACCATTGAATAATTCCCGGCCAGTGCTCCATTTCTGCCTGGGCGGCGCGTCCTGCTTTCTTCCTGTTTTAGCGGTGTCGTCATTACGCACGACCCATGCGTTTCATCTTGCGTTCCAGTAACCCAGAAGTAGATGGTGATCGTCCGTTTTCGTGAATTTTCAATTGCTCCGAAGATGCCATGAATATATATAGGTGGATAATGGACAAGGGAGGAAAACAATTAAAGAAACTCTGGATGGCACAACATGAATATACTTATATCAATAAAAAATATATTAATACATGGATGCAAGAATATATCCATTGACAACCTGTTTTTCGTTCTATTAGAGGTGAAAAGACCTCCAAAAAATGAAAAAAAAATGAAAAAATATAAAATATATATATAAAATATATAAAAAAATATATAAAAAATATATAATAAAAAATACATTAATAAAACGAAAAAAACAATGTTTACACAATTAATTTATATATTGGTTTGCATGTTCAAATTCCATAAACCACAATTTATACATTCCATGTTTTGAAAAAATAAAAAACTAAATTGCAAAAAAATTGCAAAAAATATAAAAATCAAGATATCTGACATCATTCTCTTTGAAGTACATTGGTGACTGGGTGAAAAGGATGTGAAGCCCATTTTATACTGCACTTTTTCTTCTATCTCTTTATTTCTTTTTTTCTTTTTTACACTTTGATGTTCTATAAAACACAATTATCTTTTTGAAGATGAGAACAGATTTTTAACTATAACTAAAAATGAAAATAAAAATAAATAAAAATAAAAAAAGCGCATTAGAAACCGTGTTTCAATCTGTTTTAGATTTTTTTTTTGTTACCATTTATAATTCAAAAAGCAATCCATATAAGACTCAATATATATTCAATAGATTGTAGTAACTAAATTATTTATAATTCAGATATACCTATTAATTTGGAAATGAAGAAAAAATGAAGAAGAAAATTCAATATTTACACAAGAAACATTCACAAAACACGAATCAAAAAACTCCACAAATCAATATCTAAGTTTAACCCAAAGGGTTGAAGTGTTTTTAATTTATTTATCCAAAAGGTTTCTCTCTGTGAGAGTTTTTTGGTCAGATCCCCTCCTCTCCAGAAAGGGTCTACATGCTCAATGCCCATGAAGAAAAAACTCTGCCAACTAAATTTGTTACAGGTATTGCAATGTAGAGGTACTATATGTTTAGTTGAGTTTTTTCTAATATTGTTTCGATGTTCCAATATTCTTTCTTTAAGTTTTCTTCCCACATATTGTTTCCCACATGGGCATTGCAACATGTAAACTATGTTTTTGGTATTGCAGTTTTTGGGGGTTTTTTTTTATTTAAATTTTTTATTGTTTTTGTTTGTTGTTAGACAAAAGTAATGCATACAATGGTTTGAATGTATAACGTAATGGTACAGATACAGGCAGTAATCGTAAAAGTATAGTAGATACGTTGATACCTTATGAAACATGAATATAGCATGTTACAGTGTCTAAGATATTTCTTGATGATATTAAATTAACCTTAATAACCTAAAATAAAACAATGGTAAAAGAAGATTAAACACTGATATACAATGCGGTAAATGTACAGAGTTGACATGTCGGATTGTGATTTGTGAAAGCATGTGGATTACCCCTCGTGATCTTTAAGAATGAAGGTTTGGTCTAAGTCGACTTTGGGACAGGAAGATAACATTTCACAGAGCTTAACAGGTACATAATAAGTATTGGAACGACACTTAGTCAGTATCATACGCCTACTTGGCGTAAGGGTCGTTGTCCGGGTGAGTATCTCTTGGCAGTAGGTTCTCCTAAGTGAGTGTCTGGTGCCGTATTGAATGTGCCAACTTGTCGGGCATATTCGTATCGTGCATGATATTTATCTGTCTTATTGTTCAGGCTTTGGGTAACTATTGTCGAGGACGTTATCTATTAAGTCTTGTTTTAGGTTTAAGTGACTTTCTCGTGATTATTATGTGTGGTTTGTAGTGACAAACTCTATCCAGAGTTTCCAAATCTTGGTGAACTTGTTATTTCTTGGCGTGTGTTATTTCTTCCATCTGTTTCGTATTCTCTACCCTCTGGATCCACTCCCTGACTGTAGGTGCCTTAGATCATTTCCAGTTTTTGGGTTCAATTGTGAGGCTGTCATAGCTAAATTGCAGAATAGGTCAGTCTTAGGTTTTGTGAGACCTGGTGGAGTTAGGAGGAAGATGTAACTAGAGGGAATTTGATTTGCAGTATAGTTTGTGTGATCTTGTGGATCCTGTCCCAAAATTTAGCTATTGATGGACATTGCCACCAAATGTGGGCATGGTGTGCAGCAGCCTGAAGGGTCAGTGTTAGGACCCGCTTAGGGGGGTCTGCCTTGACGTTGACAGGCGGGCATTCCTCCAATGGCCATTGGAGCAACTAAATGACCTCCATTTGTCTAAATATACATAGGGATTAAGGAGAAAGCGCAAGTAACATTTTCTTTTCTTTGGTTTTTACTATATATTGGGGCTGATGTGTGTTGTAGTCCTTGCTGCTTAAGCACAGGACTTCTCTTTTTGTATTTGTATTTACTTTGCATCACACAGCCTGGTTACAATGCTGCTACCCATCCCATGTGTTCCCTATTAAGGGTTAATAAGTATAGGGGTGTATATAAAAAATACCCCTTTCTGTCTCATTAGAGATATCTTTGCCAGAAGCTCAAGGAAGCAGGCTGAAGGGTCAGTGTTAGGACCCGCTTAGGGGGGTCTGCCTTGACGTTGGCAGGTGGGCATTCCTCCAATGGCCATTGGAGCAACTAAATGACCTCCATTTGTCTAAATATACATAGGGATTAAGGAGAAAGCGCAAGTAACATTTTCTTTTCTTTGGTTTTTACTATATATATTGGGGCTGATGTGTGTTGTAGTCCTTGCTGCTTAAGCGCAGGACTTCTCTTTTTGTAGGTGTGCAGCAGCCTGCCCGCATCTCCAGCATAGGTCTGAGGTTGTGTTGTGTATTTTGTGTATTTTAGCTGGTGTATAGTGCCAGCGGGAGATACGTTTATAATTACTTTCTCGTGCTGTTAGTGAGGTAGAAGATTTATGGGTGGTTTTGAGTATCGATCGCCATTGGTGAGGAGTAAAGTCTTTTTGGAATTCGGTGGCCCATTTATTAGTGTAGTTTGGGAGCTTCGTGTCTTGTGTTTCCCTAATCAGTGTGTACATAGTAGAGATGATCTTTTTTGAAACTGGGTGAGTGGAGCATATGTGCTCGAACTTTGTCAATTGTCTGTCCCCTTTAGGTAGGAGTGTCTGAGATTTGATGAATTGAGACAATTGGAGATAGTGGAATTGTTGATTCCCCATATGGGTTGTGTCTCGTGTTAGCTGGTTAATGTTCTTAATTTTCCCTTCATGAATTATGTCTAGTAGTTGTAGGGAGGTGGAGTTGAAATGGTGTTTGTATAGGTTTCCCGAGGATCCCTCTTGAAAGTAAGAGTTGTGTGTGAGTGGGTATAGCGGGGATCGGTATGGCGCTACGTCAGTCGTTTTTTGTAATTTGTGCCAGATTCTTAGGGTAGGTGATATTGTGGGATGGGTCATCTCGTTTGATGGTGTGAGGAGTGTGTTTGTAGCCAGAGACAAAAATGCAAGGGAGTTCCTGAAATTAGTTTTCGATAGTTACCCATTGTTGGGTTGGGGTTTTCCTAGTCCATTCATAGATTCTGTGTAGGTGAATCGCTTTGTGGTACAACTCTATGTCAGGCAGGTTCAGTCCCCCTTCTCCATTTGTTTAAGTAACGTTGAGTGTGCTAGGCGAGGTGGAGTGTTGGCCCATATGAATTTTGTGAATAGGGATCTAATTGTGGTGAAAAATTTACCCGGAATCGCAACCGGTAGAGTCTGGAGGGGGTATAGTATTCGGAGGAGAAGGTTCATTTTTATTATGTTGATTCTACAAAGCCACCCAAATTGTGGTTTGTGCCAATTTTGTATGTCTTTGGTAAGAGACGATAATAAGGAGGGGAAGTTGAGTTGGTAGACAGACTCCAATTTGTTTGGTATATGAATCCCTAGGTATTTTATAGATTTGGGGCCCAGGTAAAATTGAATTCTTCTTGTAATAACTTGTCTAGAGTTTTCGATGTGTAGATTGGTAGCAATTCACATTTGGCAAGATTGGCCTGGAAGTTAGAGATCTTGCTATATGTTGCCATCTCCGATACAATTGCTGCCAGTGTTGAGGCAGGATTTGAGATGGTGAATAGAAGATCATCCGCGAACGCTGTAATTTTATATTCTTGTCGGTTAATTTTAAACCCTTGTATGTGGTCATTGTCTCTGATTCCCTGGAGGAATGGTTCGAGGACGAGGATGAAGAGGATTGGTGAGAGAGGGCAACCTTGTCTCGTACCATTCGTTATTGTTACTGGGGTGGATAGTTGGCCATTGATACGTAACCGAGCTGTCGGGAGGGAATATATTGCACTCAGCCAATCCTGCCAGCGTGGACCGAAACCCAGCTGTTGTATTGTATTTTTTTGTAGAGCCCAGCTGACTCTATCAAATGCCTTTTCGGCATCGATGGCCAGAAGGGCACTGTGAGTTTTATGAGTCTGCGCCCAGTGTATGAGATTTAAGATTTTTGTAGTGTTGTTTTTGGCTTCTCTGTTAGGGACAAAGCCTGCCTGATCTTGATGGATAAGGCCTGGCAAGAGTGGCTTAAGTCTCGTGGCCATGATTTTTGTAAGGATTTTCAAGTCCATGTTAATAAGTGAAATAGGCCTATAGCTACCACATAAGGTAGGGTCTTTACTGGGTTTGGGTATTAGGGTTATAGTGGCTTCCAGCGCTGATTTGGGTGTATTGGTTGAGAGTTTTGATGTGTTAAAAGCATTTATAAAGTGCTGTGCAAGTGTTTGGGACATTACTTTGTAGTATTTCCCGGTGTATCCGTCAGGACCTGGACTATTGCCCAGAGGGATGGTCTTGACGTGTAGGAATTTGTCCATCGTGATGGGCTCATCTAGAAAAGCCATGTCAATAGGTGGAAGCGTGTGTTTGATTCTTGGTTTCAGAAATTCTAGAATGTCATTTGTGTTTGGTTGTGCATCGGACAAATTATATAAGTGTGTGTAGAAGTTGTGGAATGCTTTAATTATGTCGGGCATGTGGCATGTCTGTGTGCCTTTTTCCGATTTAATTTCCGAAATGAAGGAGGATTGTCACGTGTTTTGCAGGGATTGCGCTAGTAGTTTACCGGCCTTGCCCCCTTGAGTATAGTATGTATTTTTCGTAAGGGAAATTTTGCGCTTGGCATGTATAGTCAGTATGGTTGTTAGTTCCGTTCTTTTAGAGAGCAGCTGTTTGTAATCCTCTAGTGAGGAAGTGCCTTTTTGAGTGTCTTCAAGGGATTTGATTTCTTGGGTGAGTTGAGAGATCTTTTGTTCTCTCTTGCGTTTCAAAGAGGCTGCTATTCAAATCAATTCTCCTCTGAGAACTGCTTTATGCGCTTCCCATGTCATGATAGGTGTAGTGTCTGGGTGCGTATTTTCCTTAAAATAATTAAAGGCCATTTGTGTAACAATGTCAAGGTTGTTCAGGGTCAAATCGTTGAGTTTCCATTGTGTTGTTGGGTTTGGGAGGGCGGGGATCGTTAATGTTAGTATCATTGGCGCATGGTCGGACCATGTGATCGCTCCATAGAGTGCTGATTTTATCAAATAGAGGTATCTGTGTTGGAGGAATATGGAGTCTGTTCGGGAGTAGGTTCCCGTGGGAGGTGAATAGAATGAGTAGTCTTTCTTAGTGGGGTGAGTAGCTCTCCATGTATCGTATAATTGGGTCTCATGTAAGGTGTTTCTCATTTGTGTGCGTGTTTGTGTTAAATAATTTTGAGAAGAGGCAGTGGTGTCTAATGTACCATCCATGGAGAAGTTTAAATCGCCCCCTAATATCAGTATTCCCTCTTGGAATGCAGAGAGTTTTTGTAGAATTCTTTTCATGGTCTGGGGTTGTTTCTTGTTCGGTAGGTAAATGTTAGCTAACGCAATTTGTGTATTACCTATTTTGCCTTTTACGAAAATAAATCTACCCGAGTCATCTAATAGTTGGTCCTGGAACGAGAATTGTACCTGGCGAACAATGAGTATGGCCACCCCCTCGCTTTCGCTTCAGAGTAGTGGCTAAAATATCCCCTTGGGTAATCCCTATTTCTTAGTGTGGGTGGTGAGTTTTTACGGAAATGTGTTTCCTGGGTAAATACAATCTGTGCACCATGTCTGCAGAAATTGGTAAGGGCCATAGATCTCCTTTCAGGAATATTCAGACCCCTTGCGTTTTGTGTGAGTATTGTAATAGTCGTCATGGTGAGACTTGAAGGTGAGTCGTGATTAGAGGGCCAATAGTGGATCCTCTATCCAGTTGTTAGGGGCGGTCGTCTGACTTTAATAGCTTGCGTCTTGATGGTGTGAGGCGTGTGGATTGGTATTAGCTATTTAGCTTCTAGAGATGTTAGAGGCAGAAAGCACTAAGTTCGTAAGTACACCTGGAGAGTGTTAGATTTGTTTAGTCGTCTATACTGCAAATCGGTAATGTCACTTTGTGTTTTACCACTGTTGTTGCCGTCTGGGTGTCAGGCCTATACACTTAAATACTAATACAAAGAACAGATTCAATTCAAAACAATAATAACAATAGTTTGGTAATTAAAAGATTCTTGTGTCACACTTCCAGAAGGTATTGAATCACTCTATGTTGAAATTGAATAGGTAATTATGAGTAGAGAGAAAGTGAGTAGGGGAGTCTATGCTCGACTGTAACCTTAATCCGAGTAATTTGTTCGGTTAGTAGCATACGTATCTGTATGTGTTTATCGTGAGTATTGGGGGTATGGGGAAGAATAGGGGAGAAAGGGTAGTTTGATATAGGGGATGGGGAACGGTGGGGTGGAGAGCAGGGAGGAGGTAAGTAGTTCAAGGGGGAAGGGGGAGGAAGTTTCCCTATCAGGGAATTAAAGGACCACTCTAGGCACCCAGACCACTTCAGCTTAATGAAGTGGTCTGGGTGCCAGGTCCTTCTAGGGTTAACCCATTTTTTCATAAACATAGCAGTTTCAGAGAAACTGCTATGTTTGTGAATGGGTTAAGCCTTCCCCCTAATCCTCTAGTGGCTGTCTCATTGACAGCCGCTAGAGGCGCTTGCGTGATTCTCACTGTGAAAATCACAGTGAGAGCACGCAAGCGTCCATAGGAAAGCATTATGAATGCTTTCCTATGTGACCGGCTGAATGCGCGCGCAGCTCTTGCCGCGCGTGCGCATTCAGCCGACGGGGAGGAGAAGAGGAGGATCGGAGGAGGAGAGCTCTCCGCCCACCGCTGGAAAAAGGTAAGTTTTTACCCCTTTCCCCTTTCCAGAGCCCGGCGGGAGGGGGACCCTGAGGGTGGGGGCACCCTCAGGGCACTCTAGTGCCAGGAAAACGAGTATGTTTTCCTGGCACTAGAGTGGTCCTTTAAGTTCGGTCTCAGCACTGGAGAGCGAACCGTGTGTGTCTAGGGGTTGTGTGCTAAAGGCTTGTGCCCAGGACCCAGGACTTAGCAATCCTTCCCGTGGAGTTCGTTGTTGGAGATTTAAGTACTTCAGTTGATATATAGGGTCAATTGGAACTATTGGGATGAGTATAGAGTCGTGGAGCGATAGAGCTCTCACAAGTAGTGACCAATTCTATGAACATTTATATGAAACTTTTTTTTTTAACTTTATTGTATTTGTATATGAAACTAGTGCAGAGTTAACAGTTATTTATATATGAGCGCGTCAGGGTTTTATTATGTAGATATGCTTACTCTGCTTCGAGAGATATAGTGTATAACTTTCAAATAATTTCAACTTGTGTTCAGCAGCTCTCAAGGAGGTTTACAGCTTATGTGTTCTAGTGTGTGGAGGTGTCAACTAGTATCAAGACATTTACAGGCATAAAACATCTCATCAGCTGTTAGTATTTTGGCATACATACAACCTGAACTCTCACCAGAAAAGTGACAGCCCAGTTTTGTTCTTGGTAAAGTAAGCCCAGTTATGTACCAATACTAGGTAGCTTTTGAGGTGCACTGTTACACCAATGTCTGTCAGTCTGGCTTAAATTGAACAGTTCCAGCGGAGATAGTATAACTTTACATCCTATTCGCCTGCTCAGTTTTCATGTAGCCAGTGTTGATTTCTCCTAAGTGTGGGAAAGCTTTATAAACTTGCGTGTAGATCTCAGGAGCTGTTTTGCCATCGTTGAGGAACTTCAATCTAGGCTGTTGCTGATGAGTTTTGACGGGTAAGGTGACCGGAAGGGTCTTCACGTCTAGTGTGTGGAGATACAATCCTGTGTTCATTTCTCCGTTTTTTAGCAGGCATATTCCATTTTTGCCGTTGAGATACTTGAAGGTTGTCTTGGCTATCGGAGGGAGAGTCCCAATTAACAATAGGAGTGTCCGGTAGATTTAACGCTCTAGTGAATGGAGGGACATTGAGCGGAGTGGTGATAGAGAAAGTAATTCCCTTGTTTGTCACAATTAGAGCAAAGGGGAAACCCCATATGTTACAAATTGCTATTTGTAACTGGCCCTTTAAATGGAAAATTGCCCTGCTTCCCTGGATTGTGGAGAAGCCTATTTGCCAGCCTCCTTCCTCATGACTATGGCCCCTGGAAGATTGTGCCCCTGAAAACTTATAAGCTTTTATTGGGTGTGAATGGCCCTTTAAGAACCGTCTGGGGACATATTGTGACTTTGGTGAACTTTGCTAAGACTATGTCCCCAGACCTGTAAAATAACTTGTTCCGGGCTTTCTCCCTCTTGGTTCAGTAAATGGGGCTTACTGAACCAAGTACCACACAGGCGGACCACCCAGAAGTGGAAGTGTGCAGGCAATTTACCTCCCAGGCTGTGAGGTTACTGCAGGTTAATTGCTGACCGCTGGGTGGCCGCCATTCAACAGTCAAACACGTGGCGGCGGCCATCTTTGTTCATTCGAACGCGGTCAGCGGTGTATGCTAAAGATTCTGTGGAACTAAAATCGGATGCGCAAATACACGAACACCGCTGACCCTTACCTTCTTCTATACTGAACTTTCAGCTCCAGAGACTAAGTCCCATTCGAAGATGGGACTTAGTCGTTTTTCTGCATGAAATTGACCGACCGCACAGCCCAAATCTATGGAACTGTTTTGGGCAGGAAATTGTGCTTGCGGTCGGTCATAAAGGACTTCCACTTAACTTTTGATCCGCTGGAGGGATTTGTATGATTTTTGGAAGTGTTTATGTTTGATGTATGCTGAGTTTAAATATGTAATTATGGAGACTGGATGTATGGTTTTAAAGTTACAGTGTATGTGTAAAAACTGTATTTTTACTGTCTGTGATAATTATGTTAAACCATAATTATATCACAGACAGAAGGGAGGATTTTGTGTGTTATTACTGGGAGTGTTTTCAATGATGCACGTGTATGATTGGTTGTTTTGTCCCTCCCTGTGGGTGGTCCTGTATTTACAAAATGGTAATAAAAACCAGGCTGGGTGTGCAAGCACTACAGACCTCTTCTGACCCTCTAACTTGCAGCCCTGACTCATGTTTGTAGGGGACCGCTATAATCACTACAGGGATTGCTATGCTCTTCATACTCCCTTAGCTTCTGAGCTCTTGTAAGAGCTCTTGTTCCTGATCCTGCTTCGCTCTACAGAAGGAAGAGGTTCACCTACTGGAGCCTGGTCGTAGGTCCAGGGCGCAGAGCAGACGGCGAGATACCAGCCCAGCAGCGGTGGTTCGTAGAGTCTGCAGTACTTATGGTGGCTATGCAGTAGTTATGGTGTCTACGGTGCTGATGATCCTTTGGTGAGCGCTAGGAGCATCCTTTCTACGGTCCAACTTCCAGCCAGCCTGGAGGCAACGGTAACAATCCATATCTGCCAAGTGACCCTATGTAGGAGGAACAGTCCCTATTCTGCTCTGTGTTAGTGTGTATCAGCAATCCTTAGGATAGGTGTCAATCCATATCTGCCAAGTGAAGCTATGTAGGGGAAACAATCTCTATTCTGCTCTGTGTCAGTGTGTTTCAGGGATCCTTAGGATAGGTGTCAATCCATATCTGCCAAGTGATCATATGTAGGGGGAACAGTCTCTATTCTGCTCTGTGTCAGTGTGTTTCAGGGATCCTTAGGATAGGTGTCAATACATATCTGCCAAGTGACCCTATGTAGGGGGAACAGTCTCTATTCTGCTCTGTGTCAGTGTGTATCATGGATCCTTAGGATAGGTGTCAATCCATATCTGCCAAGTGACCCTATGTAGGAGGAACAGTCCCTATTCTGCTCTGTATCAGTGTGTATCAGGGATCCTTAGGATAGGTGTCAATCCATATCTGCCAAGTGACCCTATGTAGGGTGAACAGTCCCTATTCTGCTCTGTGTCAGTGTGTATCAGGGATCCTTAGGACAGGTGTCAATCCATATCTGCCAAGTGACCCTATTCTGCTCTGTGTCAGTGTGTATCAGGGTCTCTGAGGACAGGTGTCAATCCATATGTCAAGGTGTCAATATGTCATATGTCAGGTGTCAATCCATATCCATTGTTATTTATGAATGTTAGGTGATTTCTGCCCTTTATGGATTAAAACCAGACTCTGCATCAACTGTGTAATTTTCCATGGGAGTTTTGCCATGGATCCCCCTCCGGCATGCCACAGTCCAGGTGTTAGTCCCCTTGAAACAAATTTGCCATCACTTTTGTGGACAGAAAGAGTCCCTGTGGGTTTTAAAATTCGCCTGCCCATTGAAGTCAAAGGCAGTTCGCCCGGTTCGCCGGTTCGCGAACATTTGCGTAAGTTCCCATTCGCCGTTCGCAAACCGAAAATTTCGTGTTCGCGACATCACTAGTGTTAAATGTTTAAGCTGACAAAGATATTAAAACTGAAGGAAAGTCGAGGCACTCCAAGGTACAAATAAGGCAATTTTATTGAACCCACTCCATCGCAACGTTTCGACCCACACGGTCTTTGTCAAAAGAAATTTTGACTTCTTTTTTTATGTTGAGATTTCCATTTAACAACATTTTCATCCCTTTCCTTTTCCTGGTACAACTTACTGCCAATAGTGACAAAAGAAGGCCATACAGACATGTTAAGTGGTCTTTGGTAGAAAGCTCTGTACTTTTTTTTTCTTAACTAATAAAAAGTTTCTGGAATTTGGGCAAGATGTTTCTGATTTGCACCTAACGATATGAGCTGACATCCATGGTTTAAGGGGAACAGCTCTTTGAGTCCTTTAATATAAATGGAGAATCAAAGTGTAATGTGATACATTAAGCTCAGGTTTCCATCATTATTAATTTAAATGTAATTGTTGGTAATATTTATTCAACTTTCTTAACTTCTTATTCTAAGATCCCTTCTGAATGCATCTAGTTAACCACCTATGTTAGAGATTTGTTAAGATTGTTTTTCATGGGGGCGGGGCCGGACCGCCGAGCTGGACGGTTGCAAGCTAGAGCTGCTCCTCAACTAAACTACTAAATTACACGACTAAACCATGTTTTTCCAGCTAAAAATAGACCGACATCAATGGTGCCCTGAACAAAAGGACCACTGGATCCAGGGAGAGGCTGGCTCACAGAGCTGCAGTCCCCTGGAGGAGAAATTCTCGTTACCTCAACTGAGGCCTTCTCCGGCGGTGAGTGGGGCGGACGGCCGCTGCCCCACTATCCTGCTACACAGTACCCAACCAGCGGTGCACATCGAAGCGGACCCGGCCCGGTGGGCCGGTGGGGGTTATCCTGGCTCTCACCCTGTGGCCCTGATCAGGACACTACAACCGACACCGGGGGGCCTGGCCGATGCATTCAAAATGTCGGGCTCCATGTGCACAGAGGACAAGGGGACGACCGGCCCTCTCATGCGGCCTACGGAAGACACCGCGGCTCCCACCTCCCGACCCTGCCATACGGAGGAGCCGGAAGACCCTCACTTACCCCCGCAGCCACTATCACCAACGAGGTCAACAGCTACACGGGGGAGACGGAAATATGCCGCGCATCGCACATACCCGCATGGAAACACTGAGCCTGCTGCCCAGCAGTACAATCCGACAAGGAAACCGCCCAACCACTCACATCCCTCCCAGCCTGCAATCAACCGATCCAACCCGCAGACAACCCATGCGGGCGACGCTAAACTCCTTACTATGGCGGGAGTCAACCCACAGAGGGAAAAAAGGTGCATCAACACCACACGACAGCTGCAATCCGTGGACACCCAGACAGAACTCCACAGCACAGCCAGGACGGCTCATATAATGGACACTCACTCCCAGCTACCCATGCAGAACAAAGCAGGTATCGGTTAGCGAAGCGACTACCCTGGCACACGAGAACCCCGAGACTTCCATGTCGATGGCCCTCCTCACTGAGACTGTATGAGCAACCAGGGTGATAACCTAATCAAAGCGACTTAACTCTATTAAAGCGAAATACTTAGACCTAGCATGAATACCACGTTATAATCTAACTGTATTAATCTGTTAATAGATTTGCACCTAACGATATGAGCTGACATCCATGGGTTAAGGGGAACAGCTCTTTGAGTCCTTTAATATAAATGGAGAATCAAAGTGTACTGTGATACATTAAGCTCAGGTTTCCATCATTATTAATTTAAATGTAATTGTTGGTAATATTTATTCAACTTTCTTAACTTCTTATTCTAAGATCCCTTCTGAATGCATCTAGTTAACCACCTATGTTAGAGATTTGTTAAGATTGTTTTTCATGTTGTAGTTGTAGTATTGAAGGAGTATTTCTTACAAAGGTTTGTCTGCTTTGTTAGCAAAACACAACGACTCGAACCCACAACCTTTGAATGCCTTCAATACACTAGAAGTCCAATGCGCTATCCATTGCGCCACAGAGCCTCATATGCTTGTATATGGAAGGTCATCGAAAAAAAATAGCTAGAGCGATAAACAGTCAAAATGTAATATACTCTTTTACGCCACTGGCAATTAAAAAAAAAAAAGATCTCTTTTTAAAAAAAATTCAAAGGTTATGCAGTGTTTTTGGATTGATCAGAAAATGGAAAATGTGTTAAATGTTTAAGCTGACAAAGATATTAAAACTGTCAAAAGTTTCTGAAGTGTTCTTTGGTGGACGAATCAGAAATTTTGACTTATTTTTATATGTTGAGATTTCCATTTAACAACATAAATTACAACATTTTCATCCCTTTCCTTTTCCTGGTACAACTTACTGCCAATAGTGACAAAAGAAGGCCATACAGACATGTTAAGTGGTCTTTGGTAGAAAGCTCTGTACTTTTTTTTTTCTTAACTAATAAAAAGTTTCTGGAATTTGGGCAAGATGTTTCTGATTTGCACCTAACGATATGAGCTGATATCCATGGTTTAAGGTGAACAGCTCTTTGAGTCCTTTAATATAAATGGAGAATCAAAGTGTAATGTGATACATTAAGCTCAGGTTTCCATCATTATTAATTTAAATGTAATTGTTGGTAATATTTATTCAACTTTCTTAACTTCTTATTCTAAGATCCCTTCTGAATGCATCTAGTTAACCACCTATGTTAGAGATTTGTTAAGATTGTTTTTCATGTTGTAGTTGTAGTATTGAAGGAGTATTTCTTACAAAGGTTTGTCTGCTTTGTTAGCAAAACACAACGACTCGAACCCACAACCTTTGAATGCCTTCAATACACTAGAAGTCCAATGCGCTATCCATTGCGCCACAGAGCCTCATATGCTTGTATATGGAAGGTCATCGAAAAAAAATAGCTAGAGCGATAAACAGTCAAAATGTAATATACTCTTTTACGCCACTGGCAATTAAAAAAAAAAAAAGATCTCTTTTTAAAAAAAATTCAAAGGTTATGCAGTGTTTTTGGATTGATCAGAAAATGGAAAATGTGTTAAATGTTTAAGCTGACAAAGATATTAAAACTGTCAAAAGTTTCTGAAGTGTTCTTTGGTGGACGAATCAGAAATTTTGACTTATTTTTATATGTTGAGATTTCCATTTAACAACATAAATTACAACATTTTCATCCCTTTCCTTTTCCTGGTACAACTTACTGCCAATAGTGACAAAAGAAGGCCATACAGACATGTTAAGTGGTCTTTGGTAGAAAGCTCTGTACTTTTTTTTTTCTTAACTAATAAAAAGTTTCTGGAATTTGGGCAAGATGTTTCTGATTTGCACCTAACGATATGAGCTGACATCCATGGTTTAAGGGGAACAGCTCTTTGAGTCCTTTAATATAAATGGAGAATCAAAGTGTAATGTGATACATTAAGCTCAGGTTTCCATCATTATTAATTTAAATGTAATTGTTGGTAATATTTATTCAACTTTCTTAACTTCTTATTCTAAGATCCCTTCTGAATGCATCTAGTTAACCACCTATGTTAGAGATTTGTTAAGATTGTTTTTCATGGGGGCGGGGCCGGACCGCCGAGCTGGACGGTTGCAAGCTAGAGCTGCTCCTCAACTAAACTACTAAATTACACGACTAAACCATGTTTTTCCAGCTAAAAATAGACCGACATCAATGGTGCCCTGAACAAAAGGACCACTGGATCCAGGGAGAGGCTGGCTCACAGAGCTGCAGTCCCCTGGAGGAGAAATTCTCGTTACCTCAACTGAGGCCTTCTCCGGCAGTGAGTGGGGCGGACGGCCGCTGCCCCACTATCCTGCTACACAGTACCCAACCAGCGGTGCACATCGAAGCGGACCCGGCCCTGTTCCCCCCCCGGTGGGCCGGTGGGGGTTATCCCGGCCCTCACCCTGTGGCCCTGATCAGGACACTACAACCGACACCGGGGGGCCTGGCCGCTGCATTCAAAATGTCGGGCTCCATGTGCACAGAGGACAAGGGGACGACCGGCCCTCTCATGCGGCCTACGGAAGACACCACGGCTCCCACCTCCCGACCCTGCCATACGGAGGAGCCGGAAGACCCTCACTTACCCCCGCAGCCACTATCACCAACGAGGTCAACAGCTACACGGGGGAGACGGAAATATGCCGCGCATCGCACATACCCGCATGGAAACACTGAGCCTGCTGCCAAGCAGTACAATCCGACAAGGAAACCGCCCAACCACTCACATCCTGTCAGGGTACTCACCTGTGAGACAGACGGCAAGACGTGGTTGCTCCTGGAATTCCCAACAGGGGACTTGAACCGGGGTACTTGTCTATCCCAGTCCTGCTCTCTACCTCTGAGCCACAGCGGCTTTACCTGAGACTTCTGATTCCGGCCTTGTTCATTCTGGCTTGGCTACTACACCGGGGGCTGCACCATGACTTGCCTGCTTCTCACCTGACTCTGATCTCCATTAGCAGGGTATTTAAACCCAGCCTCGCCCTGCACTCATTGTCAAGTCTTTGATCTTTGTTCCTGTGTCGTACCAGTGTTCCTGTTTATTCTGCTTCGTGTATTTGACCTCGGCTTGTGACTCGTTTATTCTACCTCTGGCATCCTTTGACCTCGGCTATCCCTCGACTATCCTGCTGGTTCTGTCCTTGCCTGTCCTGCGAATTTGGTACTGCATCCTGCACAGCCCCCGTGCACAGACCCACAGGCCAGGTGAATTCTTACCTGACCACCTCGGTCTGTGGCTATCTGCAAGGGTGAGCGTCATATCTGCGCTACAGACTCCCAACTCAGGTAAGACCCTGACAAAAGACTTGACCAATATGGAGTCCGCAGAAATGTGCTCACCCTCACTCCAGCAAGTGTCCAGCCTGGCCCAGATTGTTTCGGAGTTGCAGCAGGAACTTTTATCTCTTAAAGGCGCAGTACATCCAGCTCCGGAACCCTTTGTCATCATGCCCGACAGATTCGATGGTAACTACACGTCCTTCCAGTCATTCAGGATGGATTGCGAGGTATTGTTCTCTTTAAAGCCTCGAACTTACGCCACGGATTTCATCAGGGTCAGAGCGGCTATCAACCTGTTGTCTGGACGCATTAAAGCTTGGTCTTACCAAATGTTGCAGAGGAAGAGTCCTGTCCTTGTCAGCTGGGAGTCCTTTATTATTGCTTTGGACTCACAGTGCAGGATCACTAAGCCCAAGCCAGCTCCAACTACTAAAAAATCGCGGAGTCTACGTCACCACACCCCAGTGATACCCTCTTATGATCCAGTTCCCAGGAGAACTCCAGAGGTATCCTGTGTTCAACTTGATCCTGAGGAGCCTATGCAAATTGGACGTGTCCACTGCAAAGTCACACCGGGAGAGAGGGACCGAAGGAGAAGCCATGGTCTGTGCTTTTACTGTGGAGAAGGTGGACACTTCATCACGCTTTGTCCTGTTCGCCCTCCTAGACCTCCTGCTCCAGAGTCGTCTGCCTTTACTACCAAAGTTGCTTCCTGTATTACCACCACTACTTCCTACCCACTTGAAAAGGATTTACCTAAGGATTGTGTCATTGCTTCTAATGGCACTACGGTCTGTAAAAAAGACTTGGAAGTGTTCGAAAAAGCACTGCTAGCTGCGAGCACTGTCCCTCCCGAAGTTGTGGAAGTTTTTGTCACCCCTACCCGGAACCTAGACCGATCGTCCGCTGTACCAGAAACTGGTACTGGGAAAGCCCGAGCTAATCAGGGATCCCATACTGAGGACTTTCACTATGGGGACTCGACGGATTCTGAGAGTGACTCTGGAGAGACGGATTACTTCGATGAGGAGCCTGCTTACGCCCAGAGGTCGTTTTTGAAGGGGGAGGTACTGTCAGGGTACTCACCTGTGAGACAGACGGCAAGACGTGGTCGCTCCTGGATTTCCCAACAGGGGACTTGAACCGGGGTACTTGTCTATCCCAGTCCTGCTCTCTACCTCGGGAGCTTGGTTGCTTCATCTAAGTGTTGCTTCTAAGTGTGTGTGTGGTTGGAGATATTCTGGAGAGTTTTACAGAAGCTTCAACTGTCTAATAGTTGTGCTAAGAGTTCTTTTTTACTGTTACAGGTAAGATTCATCTGTAGGAAAAGGTTACTGACTGCACAAGGTTTGATTTCCTGTTGGTAATTATAAGGCATTTGATTGGATTAGGTAGCTACTTGCTATTGATTGCTATTTAAATTAGCTATTGTTTGCTAATAAGCAGAGGCCTACCCAGGTGTTAAACATTCCTAGTGGGAGGTGATTTTAGGAGTATATAAGGGTAGTTGTCATTAGCTTGGCTAATAGAGCTTGGTTGCTTCATCTAAGTGTTGCTTCTAAGTGTGTGTGTGGTTGGAGATATTCTGGAGAGTTTTACAGAAGCTTCAACTGTCTAATAGTTGTGCTAAGAGTTCTTTTTTACTGTTACAGGTAAGATTCATCTGTAGGAAAAGGTTACTGACTGCACAAGGTTTGATTTCCTGTTGGTAATTATAAGGCATTTGATTGGATTAGGTAGCTACTTGCTATTGATTGCTATTTAAATTAGCTATTGTTTGCTAATAAGCAGAGGCCTACCCAGGTGTTAAACATTCCTAGTGGGAGGTGATTTTAGGAGTATATAAGGGTAGTTGTCATTAGCTTGGCTAATAGAGCTTGGTTGCTTCATCTAAGTGTTGCTTCTAAGTGTGTGTGTGGTTGGAGATATTCTGGAGAGTGTTGCTTCTAAGTGTGTGTGGTTGGAGATATTCTGGAGATAAACAGGAGGTAATCTGAGGTATCCAGGAGGACAAATAAAAAAAAAAAAGGTAAAATTTGTTTGATTTAAATTATTCGCCTCATTGGAATGGCAGACTTAGTTCAGTGTAATAGTTGCTTTGCATTTGTTTCACGTTCCACTTTTTGGAAGTTTGGTTGTTGTCTAATCTGTAGACAGTTCTCTATCTTGCGGCAGGAGATTGTATTTTTGAAGTCTGAGATTTGTAAATTATCTGGTAAACAAATTCAGGCTGGACCTGCTGCAAAGCCATTGCCGCAGAGACATACTAGGAATGGCAGATGGATTACTGTAGGATCTGGTAGACTTGGAGTTGTGGATAAAAGGCATATTGCACAGTCTGTTGTTCTACATAATTCATTTTCTGCACTTTCAGAGTGTAGTGGTGTCCTGGAGATAGGCACTGAGGCTAGTGGTGTTGTGCAGAGAGGCACTGAGGCTAGTGGTGTTGTGCAGAGAGGCACTGAGGCTAGTGGTGTTGTGCAGAGAGGCACTGAGGCTAGTGGTGTTGTGCAGAGAGGCACTGAGGCTAGTGGTGTTGTGCAGAGAGGCACTGAGGCTAGTGGTGTTGTGCAGAGAGGCACTGAGGCTAGTGGTGTTGTGCAGAGAGGCACTGAGGCTAGTGGTGTTGTGCAGAGAGGCACTGAGGCTAGTGGTGTTGTGCAGAGAGGCACTGAGGCTAGTGGTGTTGTGCAGAGAGGCACTGAGGCTAGTGGTGTTGTGCAGAGAGGCACTGAGGCTAGTGGTGTTGTGCAGAGAGGCACTGAGGCTAGTGGTGTTGTGCAGAGAGGCACTGAGGCTAGTGGTGTTGTGCAGAGAGGCACTGAGGCTAGTGGTGTTGTGCAGAGAGGCACTGAGGCTAGTGGTGTTGTGCAGAGAGGCACTGAGGCTAGTGGTGTTGTGCAGAGAGGCACTGAGGCTAGTGGTGTTGTGCAGAGAGGCACTGAGGCTAGTGGTGTTGTGCAGAGAGGCTTGAAGACTATGGTGAGGCCTAATAGAAAGCAGTTGTTGTTGGGGGATTCCATCATAAGAGGTGTGGAGATGGACAATGGTGGTCTTGTGAGGTGTCTTCCCGGAGCTACTGCTCACAGAGACAGGAGACGTATCTGTAATATTGTTAAGCAAGCAAAGCAGGAAGGGGAATTGGATGTACTTGTCCATTTAGGGACAAATGACTTGGCTTGCAATGAGGTTTCAGAGGTTAAGGAAGTTTTTAGTGTTTTTGCCAATGATATACGGCAGGTTGCTTCCACACTGTCATTCTCTGAAGTTCTGCCTGTGCATAACACTCAGAACGACAGGCGGATGCGTATTAGGGACTTTAACTTGTGGCTTGGTGAATGGTGTCGGGAGCAAGGATTTGGCTTTATTGCTCATGGTAGCTCTGTTTGGAATGGAAATAAACTGTACAAAAAAGATGGTTTGCATCTTTCTCAAAAGGGAACAAATGTTCTCAGTGAGCAGTTCAGAGGTTTTGCTAGGATGTTTTTAAACTAGGAGGGGGGGGCAAAAGGGTGATAAAACATCAATCCAATTGTCCCCCAAAACAAGGACAGAAGGTGCCTGTAGCAAGTGTGTTAAAAAATGATAAGCTTAGAGTCATGTCTACAAATGCTCGCAGTTTAGGGAATAAGATACATGAACTTGTGGCAATAATGGCAACTGATAGTGTAGATTTAGTCGCTGTTACCGAGACATGGTATAATGAGAAAAATGACTGGGACATAGCAATACCAGGGTACTCTTTATATAGAAAAGACAGGGAAGGCAAGAAAGGGGGAGGGGTGGCCCTGTATGTAAAGGATAGCATAAAATCTAGCCTAATAAAGGTTAGTGAGGCAAACATAGAGTCCGTTTGGGTTACGTTAGAATTTGGTAATCACACAGTAACTCGTGTAGGTGTGATTTATAGGCCCCCAGGACAAATTGAAGAGTTAGATAATCTACTAGTTGAAGAAATAGCTAAAATGACAATGAAGGGGGAAGTTATCATCATGGGTGACTTTAATCTTCCTGATGTGAATTGGAAAACAAAAATAGCTACTTGTGCCAGGAGCACACATATTCTAAACTCCCTACTGGGATTGTCTCTAAAACAAGTCGTTGAGGAGCCAACTCGTAAAGAGGCCATACTAGATTTAGTGTTAACAAATGGAGATTTGGTATCAGATATTACTGTAGGTGAAAGTTTAGGATCCAGTGATCATCAGTCAGTGTGGTTTAATATAAGAACAGTGACTGAGTCACACCACACAAAAACAAAAGTTTTAGACTTTAGAAAAACAGACTTTTCTAAAATTAGAATATGTGTAAAGGAGTCATTATCAGACTGGAGCAATTTATATGGAGTCCAAAATAAATGGGATTATTTAAAAGTTGCACTACTGAAGGCAACAGAAAATTGCATTAGGCTTGTCAGTAAAAGCAAAAAATTCAAGAAACCACTGTGGTACTCCGCAGATGTGGCCAAAATAGTAAAAAACAAAAAGTTAGCATTTAGTAATTATAAAAAAAACCAGAGTGAGGAAGACAGAATGACCTATAAGATTAGGCAGAAAGAGGCTAAGCAAGTTATAAGAGCTTCCAAATCCCACACAGAAGAGAAAATAGCACAGTCAGTAAAAAAGGGGGACAAAACTTTTTTTAGATACATAAATGAGAAAAGAAAAGTAAAACAAGGATTAGTTAGACTAAAAACAAAAGAAGGAAGGTATGTAGATGAGGATAAAGGTCTAGCTGACTGCCTCAATGAATATTTTTGTTCGGTATTTACAGATGAAAATGAAGGAAAGGGACCTCTGTTAACAAAAAGGATAAATGAGTCATTTATTACACGTGAGTTTACAGAGGAAGAGGTTCTATTTCAACTGTCAAAAGTAAAGACAAATAAGTCAATGGGACCTGATGGAATACACCCAAAGCTATTAAAAGAGCTTAGTGGTGTACTAGCAAAACCATTAACAGATTTATTTAACCAATCATTGAAAACAGGAGTAGTCCCAGAAGATTGGAAGTTAGCGAATGTTGTGCCCATTCACAAGAAAGGTAATAGGGAGGAGTCGGGCAACTATAGGCCAGTAAGCCTTACTTCAGTAGTGGGGAAAGTGATGGAAACCATGTTAAAGGATAGGATTGTTGAACATCTAAAAACACATGGATTTCAAGACCAGAGACAACATGGGTTTACTTCAGGGAGATCATGCCAAACTAATCTTATTGATTTTTTTGATTGGGTAACTAAAATTATAGATCAGGGTGGTGCAGTAGACATTGCTTACTTAGATTTCAGTAAGGCTTTTGACACTGTTGCACATAGAAGGCTTATCAATAAACTACAATCTTTGAGTTTGGATTCGAATATTGTTGAATGGGTAAGGCAGTGGCTGAGTGACAGGCAACAGAGGGTTGTAGTCAATGGAGTATATTCGAAGCTTGGGCTTGTCACCAGTGGGGTACCTCAGGGATCTGTACTTGGACCCATTCTCTTTAATATTTTTATTAGTGATATTGCAGAAGGTCTTGATGGTAAGGTGTGTCTTTTTGCGGATGATACTAAGATATGTAACAGGGTTGATGTTCCAGGAGGGATAAGCCAAATGGAAAATGATTTAGGTAAACTAGAAAAATGGTCAGAGTTGTGGCAACTGACATTTAATGTGGATAAGTGCAAGATAATGCATCTTGGACGTAAAAACCCAAGGGTAGAGTACAAAATATTTGATAGAGTCCTAACCTCAACATCTGAGGAAAGGGATTTAGGGGTGATTATTTCTGATGACTTAAAGGTAGGCAGACAATGTAATAGAGCAGCAGGAAATGCTAGCAGAATGCTTGGTTGTATAGGGAGAGGTATTAGCAGTAGAAAGAGGGAAGTGCTCATGCCATTGTACAGAACACTGGTGAGACCTCACTTGGAGTACTGTACACAGTACTGGAGACCCTATCTTCAGAAGGATATTGATACCTTAGAGAGAGTTCAAAGAAGGGCTACTAAACTGGTTCATGGATTGCAGGATAAAACTTACCAGGAAAGGTTGAAGGATCTTAACATGTATAGCTTGGAGGAAAGACGAGACAGGGGGGATATGATAGAAACATTTAAATACATAAAGGGAATCAACACAGTAAAGGAGGAGACTATATTTAAAAGAAGAAAAACTACCACAACAAGAGGACATAGTCTTAAATTAGAGGGACAAAGGTTTAAAAATAATACCAGGAAGTATTACTTTACTGAGAGGGTAGTGGATGCATGGAATAGCCTTCCAGCTGAAGTGGTAGAGGTTAACACAGTAAAGGAGTTTAAGCATGCGTGGGATAGGCATAAGGCTATCCTAACTATAAGATAAGGCCAGGGACTAATGAAAGTATTTAGAAAACTGGGCAGACTAGATGGGCCGAATGGTTCTTATCTGCCGTCACATTCTATGTTTCTATGTTTCTATGTTACCTCTGAGCCACAGCGGCTTTACCTGAGACTTCTGATTCCGGCCTTGTTCATTCTGGCTTGGCTACTACACCGGGGGCTGCACCATGACTTGCCTGCTTCTCACCTGACTCTGATCTCCATTAGCAGGGTATTTAAACCCAGCCTCGCCCTGCACTCATTGTCAAGTCTTTGATCTTTGTTCCTGTGTCGTACCAGTGTTCCTGTTTATTCTGCTTCGTGTATTTGACCTCGGCTTGTGACTCGTTTATTCTACCTCTGGCATCCTTTGACCTCGGCTATCCCTCGACTATCCTGCTGGTTCTGTCCTTGCCTGTCCTGCGAATTTGGTACTGCATCCTGCACAGCCCCCGTGCACAGACCCACAGGCCAGGTGAATTCTTACCTGACCACCTCGGTCTGTGGCTATCTGCAAGGGTGAGCGTCATATCTGCGCTACAGACTCCCAACTCAGGTAAGACCCTGACACATCCCTCCCAGCCTGCAATCAACCGATCCAACCCGCAGACAACCCATGCGGGCGACGCTAAACTCCTTACTATGGCGGGAGTCAACCCACAGAGGGAAAAAAGGTGCATCAACACCACACGACAGCTGCAATCCGTGGACACCCAGACAGAACTCCACAGCACAGCCAGGACGGCTCATGTAATGGACACTCACTCCCAGCTACCCATGCAGAACAAAGCAGGTATCGGTTAGCGATGCGACTACCCTGGCACACGAGAACCCCGAGACTTCCATGTCGATGGCCCTCCTCACTGAGACTGTATGAGCAACCAGGGTGATAACCTAATCAAAGCGACTTAACTCTATTAAAGCGAAATACTTAGACCTAGCATGAATACCACGTTATAATCTAACTGTATTAATCTGTTAATAGATTTGCACCTAACGATATGAGCTGACATCCATGGTTTAAGGGGAACAGCTCTTTGAGTCCTTTAATATAAATGGAGAATCAAAGTGTACTGTGATACATTAAGCTCAGGTTTCCATCATTATTAATTTAAATGTAATTGTTGGTAATATTTATTCAACTTTCTTAACTTCTTATTCTAAGATCCCTTCTGAATGCATCTAGTTAAACACCTATGTTAGATATTTGTTAAGATTGTTTTTCATGTTGTAGTTGTAGTATTGAAGGAGTATTTCTTACAAAGGTTTGTGTGCTTTGTTAGCAAAACACAACGACTCGAACCCACAACCTTTGAATGCCTTCAATACACTAGAAGTCCAATGCGCTATCCATTGCACCACAGAGCCTCATCTGCTTGTATATGGAAGGTCATCGAAAAAAAAATAGCTAGAGCGATAAACAGTCAAAATGTAGAATACTCTTTTACGCCACTGGCAATTAAAAAAAAAAAAGATATCTTTTTAAAAAAAATTCAAAGGTTATGCAGTGTTTTTGGATTGATCAGAAAATGGAAAATGTGTTAAATGTTTAAGCTGACAAAGATATTAAAACTGTCAAAAGTTTCTGAAGTGTTCTTTGGTGGACGAATCAGAAATTTTGACTTCTTTTTATATGTTGAGATTTCCATTTAACAACATAAATTACAACATTTTCATCTCTTTCCTTTTCCTGGTACAACTTACTGCCAATAGTGACAAAAGAAGGCCATACAGACATGCTAAGTGGTCTTTGGTAGAAAGCTCTGTACTTTTTTTTTTCTTAAAGGGACTCTATAGTCACCATATAAAAGCAAGAAAGACAGGTCCCCCAGCCTTCCTTCTTGCTTTTATATGAACTTTCATTCATTAAAAAAAAAAAAATCGGTGTTTTTATATTAAAAACTTACCTCCGTTCCAGCGCCGAGCTCCCCGCTAGGCCGCGCCCCCTTTTTCGTCAAAATGACGAAATCGCGGGGCCCAATGGGACGGCTTCGCGCTGGACCAATCGCGTTCTTCATAGAGCGGCATTGAATGCCGCCCTATGAAGAACCTGAGCGCTTTACCGCGCATGTGCGCGGAATGCGCGTTCGCGAGCTGAGCTGTCTGACTGACAGCTCAGCTCGCTTTCTAAAATTATCAATAATAATTTAGGGCCCCCACCCGCCCTGTGCGGCGGGTGGGGGCCCTAAAATTATCAATGAGGGGGGGGACCTACTGTCCCCCCCCCCGGCCCCCACCCCTGTGCGGCGGGTGGGGGCCCTAAAATTATCAATGAGGGGGGGACCTACTGTCCCCCCCCGGCCCCCACCCCTGTGCGGCGGGTGGGGGCCCTAAAATTATCAATGAGGGGGGGACCTACTGTCCCCCCCCCCCGGCCCCCACCCCTGAGCGGCGGGTGGGGGCCCTAAAATGATCAGTAAGGGGGGGGGACCTACTGTCCCCCCCCCCGGCCCCCACCCCTGAGCGGCGGGTGGGGGCCCTAAAATTATCAATAAGGGGGGGGGAACCTACTGTCCCCCCCCCCCGGCCCCCACCCCTGAGCGGCGGGTGGGGGCCCTAAAATTATCAATAAGGGGGGGGGACCTACTGTCCCCCCCCCCGGCCCCCACCCCTGAGCGGCGGGTGGGGGCCCTAAAATTATCAATAAGGGGGGGGGACCTATTGTCCCCCCCCCGGCCCCCACCCCTGAGCGGTGGGTGGGGGCCCTAAATACAAAGGGGGGGGGGACCCTAGTTAACCCTCCCCCCCCCAAAAAAAATATCTCCCTACCTACCCCCCTCACCCTAAAAATAATGAGGGGGGACCATTAACTAAAAACCTGTAAAAAAATGAGATAAAATCAACTTACCATTCGATGTTTTCTTTCTTCTAAAATCTTCTTTCTTCAGCCCCAAAAAAGGCCAAATAAAAATCCATAATAACCGACGCAATTAAAAAAAAAAAAAAAAAAACCGAGCGCAAAAAAAAATAATCCATCTTCACCCATGGAGGGCTCCGCGCAGACTGAGCTCCGCAGGGCGGGGGAAGGCTTATAAAGCCTTGCCCCGCCCTGCAATTAGGCTAAGAACACTCTGATTGGTGGGTTTAAGCCAATCAGAGTGCTCTTTGTCATTTTACAAGCGTGGGAAAGTTCTTTGGAATTTTCCCACGCTTGTAAAATGACACAGAGCACTGTGATTGGATGGATTTCAAGCCATCCAATCACAGTGCTCTGTGTCATTTTACAAGCGTGGGAAAATTCCAAAGAACTTTCCCACGCTTGTAAAATGACAAAGAGCACTGTGATTGGATGGCTTGAAATCCATCCAATCACCGTGCTCTGTGTCATTTTACAAGCGTGGGAAAGTTCTTTGGAATTTTCCCACGCTTGTAAAATGACAAAGAGCACTGTGATTGGATGGATTTCAAGCCATCCAATCACAGTGCTCTTTGTCATTTTACAAGCGTGGGAAAGTTCTTTGGAATTTTCCCACGCTTGTAAAATGACACAGAGCAATGTGATTGGATGGCTTGAAATCCATCCAATCACAGTGCTCTGTGTCATTTTACAAGCGTGGGAAAATTCCAAAGAACTTTCCCACGCTTGTAAAATGACAAAGAGCACTGTGATTGGATGGCTTGAAATCCATCCAATCACCGTGCTCTGTGTCATTTTACAAGCGTGGGAAAGTTCTTTGGAATTTTCCCACGCTTGTAAAATGACACAGAGCACTGTGATTGGATGGCTTGAAATCCATCCAATCACATTGCTCTGTGTCATTTTACAAGCGTGGGAAAATTCCAAAGAACTTTCCCACGCTTGTAAAATGACAAAGAGCACTGTGATTGGATGGCTTGAAATCCATCCAATCACATTGCTCTGTGTCATTTTACAAGCGTGGGAAAATTCCAAAGAACTTTCCCACGCTTGTAAAATGACAAAGAGCACTCTGATTGGCTTAAACCCACCAATCAGAGTGTTCTTAGCCTAATTGCAGGGCGGGGCAAGGCTTTATAAGCCTTCCCCCGCCCTGCGGAGCTCAGTCTGCGCGGAGCCCTCCATGGGTGAAGATGGATTATTTTTTTTTGCGCTCGGGTTTTTTTTTTTTTTTTTTATTGCGTCGGTTATTATGGATTTTTATTTGGCCTTTTTTGGGGCTGAAGAAAGAAGATTTTAGAAGAAAGAAAACATCGAATGGTAAGTTGATTTTATCTTATTTTTTTTTTCTTTACAGGTTTTTAGTTAAAGGGTCCCCCCTCATTATTTTTAGGGTGAGGGGGTAGGTAGGGAGATAAGTTTTTTTTTTTTTTGGGGGGGGGGGGGAGAGAGGGTTAACTAGGGTCCCCACCCCCTTTGTATTTAGGGCCCCCACCCACCGCTCAGGGGTGGGGGCCGGGGGGGGACAATAGGTCCCCCCCTATTGATAATTTTAGGGCCCCCACCCACCGCTCAGGGGTGGGGGCCGGGGGGGGGGCAGTAGGTCCCCCCCCCTTATTGTGAATTTTAGGGCCCCCACCCGCCGCACAGGGGTGGGGGCCGGGGGGGGACAGTAGGTCCCCCCCTATTGTGAATTTTAGGGCCCCCACCCACCGCTCAGGGGTGGGGGCCGGGGGGGGGGGCAGTAGGTCCCCCCCCTTATTGTGAATTTTAGGGCCCCCACCCACCGCTCAGGGGTGGGGGCCGGGGGGGGGGCAGTAGGCCCCCCCCCTTATTGTGAATTTTAGGGCCCCCACCCGCCGCTCAGGGGTGGGGGCCGGGGGGGGGCAGTATGTCCCCCCCTTATTTTTTATTTTAAGGCCCCCACCCACCGCACAGGGGTGGGGGCCGGGGGGGGACAATAGGTCCCCCCTTATTGATAATTTTAGTGCCCCCACCCGCCGCACAGGGGTGGGGGCCGGGGGGGCAGTATGTGCCACCCTTATTTTTAGGGCCCCCACTCACCGCTCAGGGGTGGGGGCCGGGGGGGGGGGGAGGAGAGTAGGTCCGTCCCCCCCCTCCCTTCAACCACTATTGTGGCCAGACAGCATCCCTGTGGGTTCGGGCTTCAGCTGTCAGCTGAAGCCACGCCCACAGCAGTGCTGACAGGCTGTCAGCACACAAAGCGCGTTCACAGTGCTTTGTGTGCTGATAGCCCGTCTGATGCATTCACCCAGAATGCATCGGACGAGAGGCCTTTTTAGGGCCTCTGAACTCGGAAGTCCCTCTGGTGGCCGTCTGATTGACTGCAACAAGAGGTGTTCCAAGCTTACAATGTAAACACTGCATTTTCTCAGAAAATACAGTGCTTACAAGAAAAAGGCTCCGGGTAGCTGTAGCACTCACCTAAACAACCTCATTAAGCTGAAGTTGTTCAGGTGACTATAGTGTCCCTTTAACTAATAAAAAGTTTCTGGAATTTGGGCAAGATGTTTCTGATTTGCACCTAACGATATGAGCTGACATCCATGGTTTAAGGGGAACAGCTCTTTGAGTCCTTTAATATAAATGGAGAATCAAAGTGTAATGTGATACATTAAGCTCAGGTTTCCATCATTATTAATTTAAATGTAATTGTTGGTAATATTTATTCAACTTTCTTAACTTCTTATTCTAAGATCCCTTCTGAATGCATCTAGTTAACCACCTATGTTAGAGATTTGTTAAGATTGTTTTTCATGGGGGCGGGGCCGGACCGCCGAGCTGGACGGTTGCAAGCTAGAGCTGCTCCTCAACTAAACTACTAAATTACACGACTAAACCATGTTTTTCCAGCTAAAAATAGACCGACATCAATGGTGCCCTGAACAAAAGGACCACTGGATCCAGGGAGAGGCTGGCTCACAGAGCTGCAGTCCCCTGGAGGAGAAATTCTCGTTACCTCAACTGAGGCCTTCTCCGGCGGTGAGTGGGGCGGACGGCCGCTGCCCCACTATCCTGCTACACAGTACCCAACCAGCGGTGCACATCGAAGCGGACCCGGCCCTGTTCCCCCCCCGGTGGGCCGGTGGGGGTTATCCCGGCCCTCACCCTGTGGCCCTGATCAGGACACTACAACCGACACCGGGGGGCCTGGCCGCTGCATTCAAAATGTCGGGCTCCATGTGCACAGAGGACAAGGGGACGACCGGCCCTCTCATGCGGCCTACGGAAGACACCGCGGCTCCCACCTCCCGACCCTGCCATACGGAGGAGCCGGAAGACCCTCACTTACCCCCGCAGCCACTATCACCAACGAGGTCAACAGCTACACGGGGGAGACGGAAATATGCCGCGCATCGCACATACCCGCATGGAAACACTGAGCCTGCTGCCAAGCAGTACAATCCGACAAGGAAACCGCCCAACCACTCACATCCCTCCCAGCCTGCAATCAACCGATCCAACCCGCAGACAACCCATGCGGGCGACGCTAAACTCCTTACTATGGCGGGAGTCAACCCACAGAGGGAAAAAAGGTGCATCAACACCACACGACAGCTGCAATCCGTGGACACCCAGACAGAACTCCACAGCACAGCCAGGACGGCTCATGTAATGGACACTCACTCCCAGCTACCCATGCAGAACAAAGCAGGTATCGGTTAGCGATGCGACTACCCTGGCACACGAGAACCCCGAGACTTCCATGTCGATGGCCCTCCTCACTGAGACTGTATGAGCAACCAGGGTGATAACCTAATCAAAGCGACTTAACTCTATTAAAGCGAAATACTTAGACCTAGCATGAATACCACGTTATAATCTAACTGTATTAATCTGTTAATAGATTTGCACCTAACGATATGAGCTGACATCCATGGTTTAAGGGGAACAGCTCTTTGAGTCCTTTAATATAAATGGAGAATCAAAGTGTACTGTGATACATTAAGCTCAGGTTTCCATCATTATTAATTTAAATGTAATTGTTGGTAATATTTATTCAACTTTCTTAACTTCTTATTCTAAGATCCCTTCTGAATGCATCTAGTTAAACACCTATGTTAGATATTTGTTAAGATTGTTTTTCATGTTGTAGTTGTAGTATTGAAGGAGTATTTCTTACAAAGGTTTGTGTGCTTTGTTAGCAAAACACAACGACTCGAACCCACAACCTTTGAATGCCTTCAATACACTAGAAGTCCAATGCGCTATCCATTGTACCACAGAGCTTCATCTGCTTGTATATGGAAGGTCATCGAAAAAAAAATAGCTAGAGCGATAAACAGTCAAAATGTAGAATACTCTTTTACGCCACTGGCAATTAAAAAAAAAAAAGATATCTTTTTTAAAAAAATTCAAAGGTTATGCAGTGTTTTTGGATTGATCAGAAAATGGAAAATGTGTTAAATGTTTAAGCTGACAAAGATATTAACCCCTTCACGACGGGTGACGGACGAGGTCCGTCATCCAGGGGATACCCTTAACGACGGGTGACGGACCTCGTCCGTCACGCGGTAAAATTAACCCCAGATCGCCGCAATCGCGGCGATCGTGGGGTTAATGGTGCTCCGGTCTGCCTCTGCATTAGAGGCAGACCGGGAGCACCGGATCGGGCTGTCCCAGTACATGTGCCCGCTCTGACAGCATGTCTGAGCGGGCACATGTGCTCTGCATACTCACCTCCGCCTCCCTGCACTTCCGGGTTCAGTGTGAAGTGCAGGGAGACGGATCAGTGCTGATCCTGCCCCCTGGTGTTCAAAAAATAAATTTTATTTAAAATCCCACCCACCTTTACCCCCCTTTACCATTTTAATAAAAAATTAACCCCTTCCCTGCCAATTGATCACTGACTACAGTGATCAATTGGCAGGGATTACATTTTAATATGATCTGATTTTTTTTTTAACCCCTGAGGGTTAATTCTTTTTTTTTTTTAACCCTCAGGGGTTAAATTTATTTTATTAATTAATTTAAATATTTTAAAATTATAAATTTAGCTAGCTGGGGAGGGTGGAAGTTAGTGGGGAATTGGGGGATTTAGTGTTAGGCTAACTAGGGGTTAACGTTAAAAAAAGTTTTAAAATAAGCTTTAAAAAGTTAAAAAATTAAGTTAAAAAAAAGTTTTAATAACGTTTAAGTAAAAAATTAAAAAAAAAAAAAACCCTTTACCCAGTCCAAATAAAAATTAACCCCTTCCCTGCCAGTCTATCACTACCTACAGTGATCAAAATACAGATCACAGTATTATACTGTGATCTAATTTTTTTTTAACCCCTGACGATTAACTTTTATTTATTTTTTAACCCTCAGGGGTTAAATTAATTTAATTAACTAATTTAAATATTGTATAATTAAATATTTTGCTAGCTGGGGTGGGTGGGAGTTATGGGAAAATGGGGAATTTACTGTTAGTGCTGCTTACTGCTAGTTAGGGGTTAACGGTAAAAGAAAAAGCTTAGAAAAATGTTAAATCTGTAAAAAAAGTTTTACGACTGGGGGCGGAGCCTGCGCTCGAGCTGAATGGCTGTGTGAGGACGGAGCTCCCGAGCCGACGGCTAACTAAAGCAAATCTTTAAGCGGATAATCAGCAGGATACTGCTCCAAAAAGGGGGAGAAACATAATGTCACATCGGGGACTGAGAAAAACGGGAGACAACAAGGATAAACATGCGTTTTTCACCTCGAAAACGGTAACTCCCAAAAGTACCGCGAATCACTCTCAAGATGGCGACGGCGACAGTGAAGACAAAGTGCCTTCTCAACCACAATCCCCACAGCACTCCCCACAACGCACCATGCAAATACAAGTGGATATATTCCAAAAAATGCTGGACGATATGGCTGTGAAGATCCAGCTATCTGTCCAGACGGCAATCGCAGAGTTAAAAAAAGATATTACAGACATAGGGAACCGCACAACACATATGGAAAACAAGATGGCGGAATACGCCGAGGCCCATAACAGCCTGGCAGAAAAGCTGGAGGTATTGACAACACAAATGGAGAAACAAGAAATAAAAAACATGGATCTTGAAGATAGGTCTCGGAGACAAAATGTGAGGGTAAGAGGCATATCAGAGGACGTCCAAAATTCGGACCTAATGGCATTTCTAACCGGCCTCTTCCAGACCCTGGCGCCCGACATTCCTACCGACATGCTGCTCATGGACAGGGCGCACCGAGTAGCAAAACCCCAACACCTACCGACATCCACGCCGCGAGATGTGCTCCTCAAATTCCATTACTTTCATGTGAAAGAGACCATCATGCGTGCTGTTGGGCCTCAAAAAACCTTACCGGACCAATATAAGAAGATCCAGATCTTCACGGATCTCTCAGCAGAAACACTGAAACGCAGAAGAACCTTCAGAGACATCACCTCCGAACTAAGAAACAGGAAGATTCCATATAAATGGGGATTCCCGATCAAATTATTAATTCACAAAGACGGTAAAACACATGTCGCACCAGACGTTGACACCGGCACCCGCCTACTGCATTCCTGGGGTATCGACATACCGGCAGGTCCGACTAGATCCCTACAGAGACCACCATTAATCCCGGACTGGCAGACGGTGAGGCAGCATAAATGACACAGAAAGACCAAGTTCACCTGACGGAGGCACGAACAGGACCTTCCAGTGGCACTTGAGCCGAACTTCCCTCCCGCACGAAACAACACAACACACCTGATATGAACTCTCTAAACCTGGACTATATTGATAGATCCTACAGCTAAGGGGCACAGACTGTCCATATGATTCGGACGAAAAACCGGGTGTGGGTAATGTACTGACGGTATTGGGTGTGGAGATTTGCCCTTTAGCTTTTAGAACGTCCCGCAACAGACAAACGAAATGCCCATTAGAAAAAAAAAAAGGGGCCTAACCTTACCTAACTTACCGAACCGGCCGGGGGGACTTAAAGGTCCTGTTCGCCCGGTGCGTATAAACTAGTCCTCTCCACCAGCTTCACAGTGGCGGACGAGAAAATGACCCCCACCCATGCCCCAGCTAGGCCCACACCTACCATCACCAATACCAATACCAACACCAATAGCGTTAATAATATCACTAATCCAGGTCCAATTAAGAGTTACATGCAAGGGAGGTCTCCCAATATATGAGACGAAGCTTACACTCCCCCAGGCTCCACTTCTAGGAGCAGGTCCAGTGGCACGTAATGCAATATATAAAAAAAAAATAAAATAAAATAAAATAAAATAAAAAAAAAAATAAAATAAAAAAAAAATAAAAAAAAAAAATAAAAAAAAAATAAATAAATAAAAAATAAAAAGATAAAGTTCTACAGATAGTTTAAGAGCCGTGGGCTCGGGATTACATTCACCCGGGCAGTTTGCAGGCTAGACCAGGCATCCTCAACCCCCCGGACAGGGAGTGCTAGTGAGGGTAACTAGCAGGTTCACTGGTGCCCTTAGGGAAAGACAGGGCACAATGGATAAGTTATATTTTTTGTTGTATTTTTGTTTGTATATATGTTCAATGTTTGTTTTACACCTATGGTCCACCATCAGGTCTCCCACATACAGTCACACACGAAGCCCGGAAAGGCAAGGTAAAGGGATAAAGCGATTCCTCCATCCGCAATACAGTAGTAATGGTAACAAATCCGCTCAACTGTCACAGAATATGCATGATCTCAACCAGGGTACATTGCAACTACACAGCACTACTACCAACATACACATTCAGTCTAAAATTATATTCACATAATGTGCAAGGACTAAACATACCGTACAAACGCCATGTCCTGACTAGAGAACTCAAAAAGACTCAAGCTGACATTGTATACCTGCAAGAAACCCACTTTAGGTCAGGTGACCACCCGCAGCTTAACCCAACCTCATATCCCCACCAAGCGCACGCCACCACTTCCAAAAAATCTAGAGGGGTGTCTATACTCCTTGGAAAGGACCTAACAGTATCCTCCCACAACCAAATTCTTGACCCAGGAGGCAGGTACATCATTTGGCAATGCACACTCAATGATCTCGAATACACACTGGTGAATGTATACGCCCCGAATACCAACCAAAGGAACTTCCTACATAGCGTCTTTACCAAAATAGAGAGCATAAGAAAAGGCACATTACTAATTAGCGGGGACATCAACCACGTACTAGATCCGGGGTTAGACTCCACCAGACCGACAGCTTCACAACACTACAAACTCCTTAAAAACCAAAGCAAAGGCATTAGAAACTTACTGTCTCTATTTGGTCTTCGTGACGTTTGGAGAGCACTCCACCCGACGGACAGAGCATATACACACCACTCTAAAGTACACAATTCATACTCCAGAATTGACAATTGCTTTATGCACGAATCAACCATGAACGGTATAATAGATTGTGACATACTGACGGTTGACTGGTCGGACCACGCACCTGTAACACTAACACTAGCGAACTCTTACGAGTATAAACACAGGAGTCCATGGCGCCTGAACGAGAGCATACTCTCAGACACACAGTACTGCGCAACATTGACAACAGAACTCCAACACTATTTCAACACGAACACCTCGACAAACACGAACGCACACATGGTGTGGCTTGCACATAAAGCCGTAATCAGGGGCTTGCTGATTAGCAGGGCCTCGTATCTTAAAAAGCAACAGGAAAAAGAAGTGACACAACTCCAGCGGCATCTAGACAACCTCCATGCAGAAAACCAGACACGAACCTCAGAGGCGCACAAAATACAAATCACTACACTCCAAAACAAACTCAAGGAGATCCGACTCCACAAATTTGGTCTAATGATGAACAGGGTGAAAGCCCGCACATATGCCCAGGGGACCAGGGCCACCAAACTAGTAGCACACCACCTAAGGGAAAGACAACAACAAACACGAATTGCACACATAGTAAACACGAAAGGACAAAAAGTACATTTGCCCCTAGAGATTTGTGGCGAATTCGCACAATACTATAGCAGACTTTACAATCTCTCGAAAGACCCAAACACACCTCAGCCCACCAATAGTGGCATACAGGCCTACCTATCAGACATACCTCTACCGACGATATCCGATGCCCAAAAACAACTCCTAGACGCCAAGATCACAGAAAGCGAAATAGCAGAATGCATCAATGCCCTGCCAAAAGGGAAAGCACCAGGCCCGGACGGCTTCACCAACGACTATTACAAAACATTCCTGCCCCAGTTGGCCCCACAACTATGCAGGGCATTTAACAGGGCACTTCATACCGGAAGCTTCCCCGCAGAGTATTTAGCGGCCAGAATAATCACCCTCCCGAAACCGGGCAAGCCACCAACACACTGCCAGAATTTCCGCCCTATATCTCTCCTAAACTCAGACACCAAGATATACGCGAAAATTTTGGCCAACCGACTCAAAGACATCCTCCCCACTATAATCTCGGATGACCAAGTAGGCTTTGTACATGGGAGACAGGGATCGGACAACACACGTAAAGTAGTAGATGTTTTACAAGCGATTCACATAGATAAAACCCAAGGACTCATAGTCTCCTTAGACGCGGAGAAAGCCTTCGATCGACTAAATTGGCTATTCTTGGAGGCTACCCTCACTAAATTTGGATTTCCCCCCACATTTCTCAAAGCTATCAAAGCCCTATACAGTGGCCCAAATGCAGCGGTATCGACGTCCGGGTTCCAATCAGAGCCATTTGACATCACTAATGGTACCAGACAAGGCTGCCCCTTATCACCGCTCCTATATGTATTGGCCCTTGAACCACTTGCGGAATCAATCAGACGCAATCCAAACATACATGGTATAAACATAGGAGACAGAGAATACAAGATTAATCTTTTCGCGGACGATGTCCTACTAACACTATCCCAACCGTTGATATCACTCCCGAACCTCCAACACGAACTCCAGCATTATAGTACACAATCATACTATAAACTTAATATCTCCAAGACTCAAGCAATGGGGATAGGAATAGCGAGGGACACACTAGACAGACTGAAATCAGCATTCCACTATGACTGGAGGGAAGACTACCTTATGTTCTTGGGTATCAGACTTACTAAATCGCACAACTCGCTCTTCTCCATGAATTACCAAAAACTTTTCACGGAAATAGAGTCCACACTGAAGAAGTGGGATGGAAAGTATCTATCATGGTTGGGCAGGTGCGCAGCAGTCAAAATGATGATTCTGCCAAAAATACTTTATCTATTCAGATCGCTGCAAATTCAGGTCCCCGCTAGATACCTCAAAGCACTACAGACGACTTTACTCAAGTTTGGGTGGAGAAACAAAAAACCCAGAGTATCCTGGAAACTCCTATCTAGAAAAATAGAGGACGGAGGGTTGGGGTTCCCAGATGTGAAAGAGTACCATAGAGCTACACACTTGGCTAATATCCTGGGATGCTACCAAATGATCCAACCCCCTCAATGGCTATCTCTGGAATCCAGCAGACTAGAAGGGTCCCATTTAACATATCTCCTATGGGCACCCAAAAATAGGAGACCCCACATACCCAAGATGTTGCCGACAACCAGGCTAATGTTGTCCATATGGGACAAAAATAGGCATAGAGTATGCTCGAAACAAAAATGGTCCCCGGCAACCCCCCTGAAAACGCTGCACGCTGTGAACCCTACATTTAATTATAAACTATGGGCAGAACACAACATAACACATGTCCACCAAGTGACCCGAAAGGGATTAGTTCAAAGCTTCCATGACCTACAAACACAATTCCTGATACCAAACAAGGCCCAATTCTCATATATGCAAATGTATCACACCCTGCGCCCAGAGGGCACAGGAACACGGCCAGGACGAGGGGAGACAAAATTGACCCACTTTGAATCTAAATGCTTAGACACTAGACAACAGGGTAAATCTCTGTCTATGTGCTATAACCTACTAATTAGGGAACCACAGCCGCAGCTATGGAAATTTCAAAGAGAATGGAATAGAGATCTGGGGAGAGACCTTACACCTCAGGAATGGAGCTCGGCATTCACAGCCCATAAGGGAATGACCAGCTGTGCGTCACACATTGAAACAGCTAGAAAAGTATTGTACCGGTGGTACCTCACGCCAGATAAATTGGCACGAATGTATACTAACACAGATGGCCTATGCTGGAGATGTGGGGGACCTGATGGGGATATGCTACACATATGGTGGAAGTGCCCGCAGATACAGCCGGTATGGGAATTGGTGGGAGACATTATAACTCAAAGCACGGGCTGGGAGGTGACGCCTTCTATAGAAACATGCCTTCTACACATCCTCCCAACTATCATCCCGAAACACATACGCAAAACGATATACCTCATACACATAGCAACAATGACAATCATAGCAAAATACTGGAGAACGTCAGCAGTTCCAACTGAACTAGAACTAAAGAACCTCGTTTCCACAAACGTGGCCTATGAAAAATTCACAGGAACGCAGGGTCGAAGGAGTTGTATGAGGGCGGACTCATACACCCTTTGGCATACATACTTAGCTGATACCCAATCAGGAAATCAGAACAAAATCCATGAACCCCCTTGACGGGGAAACACACTAAACTCAGAAGACAATAACATAATCAGACGATTACTGGTTGCACAAGACGAGACCCCCAACAGGGAATCACCGATGGCTATGAATAGCCACAGGGACCAGCCCCCATGAAAAAACCATAACCGGAGACATGGGCGTACAATAATAATAATAGGAAACATAGGATGTAGACAACACTTGTATATAGTTCTTCTTGTTTTCATATTGGGATCTCACATACCGACGACCATACACCACGGGACATTCAGAGATAAAACGCAGAAATACCAAGGTTGGTAACATGGTCCATGGGGTAAGAGGCGTAATTGTAGACAAATCAATTGCATAAACAATGTAGTAGGAAAACCTGCAATGTTAAACATGTTCCCTCACCCCCACTGTGTTTTTCTTCATTCTGTATCCCCTGAAATGTTATTGTTGCTGCAAACAGAAAATAAAAACTATTAATTATAAAAAAAAAAAGTTTTACGAAAGTTTAGGAAACTTTAAAAAAATGAATAAGCAAAACAAAAGTTGAAAAAATAGTTTTAAAAAGTAAAAAAGTTTGAAAAAGTTAAAAAATTAATTTAATAACGCTCATTACCACTACACCTGGTACAAGCTAGCGGAAAAATGATCCCAATATGCCTTTTGAAATACCCTGGGATGTCTTCTTTAAGAAATGGTATGGCTTTATGGGGTATTTGGATTATATAGCCTGGTAAAATACTCTAAAATGGGACATGGGCACAGCGTAAAAATTTAAAGTTTGAAAAATAATGGAATGGCTGTGTCCCAAATGTGCCCCTCCGATGTCCACATATACCTGGCAAAGGTACATACGGGGGTATTTTTGTACTCAGCCGACATAACTGAGCAACATATAAAGTATTATAGAGTGGTGGTACACATAAGGTTTGCAAAATATACTGTGCAAACTCACTTTGTGTGTCAAAAAGGCAGAAAAAACGCTTATTACCACTACACCTGGTACAAGCTAGCGGAAAAATGATCCCACACTAAGGTTCAAAATATGCCTTTTGAAATACCCTGGGATGTCTTCTTTAAGAAATGGTATGGCTTTATGGGGTATTTGGATTATATAGCCTGGTAAAATACTCTAAAATGGGACATGGGCACAGCGTAAAAATTTAAAGTTTGAAAAAAAATGGACTGGCTGTGTCCCAAATGTGCCCCTCCGATGTCCACATATACCTGGCAAAGTTACATACGGGGGTATTTTTGTACTCAGCCGACATAGCTGAGCAACATATAAAGTATTATAGAGTGGTGGTACACATAAGGTTTGCAAAATATACTGTGCAAACTCACTTTGTGTGTCAAAAAGGCAGAAAAAACGCTTATTACCACTACACCTGGTACAAGCTAGCGGAAAAATGATCCCACACTAAGGTTCAAAATATGCCTTTTGAAATACCCTGGGATGTCTTCTTTAAGAAATGGTATGGCTTTATGGGGTATTTGGATTATATAGCCTGGTAAAATACTCTAAAATGGGACATGGGCACAGCGTAAAAATTTAAAGTTTGAAAAAAAATGGAATGGCTGTGTCCCAAATGTGCCCCTCCGATGTCCACATATACCTGGCAAAGGTACATACGGGGGTATTTTTATACTCAGCTGACATAGCTGAGCAACATATGAAGTATTATACAGTCGTAACACACATAAGGTTTGCAAAATATACTGTGCAAACTCACTTTGTGTGTCAAAAAGGCAGAAAAAACGCTCATTACCACTACACCTGGTACAAGCTAGCGGAAAAATTATCCCACGCTAAGGTTCAAAATATGCCTTTTGAAATACCCTGGGGTGTCTACTTTAAGAAATGGTAGGCCTTTGTGGGGTAGTTTGAATTCAAAACTTACGAAGATGCTTGGAAATTGCACATAGGCCCAGCGTCAAAATTCAAAGTTCTGTAAAAACTGATATGGCTTGGTCTCCAATATGCCACTGTAGCTTCACAAAATAGTGCCAAAGACATTCATTGGGGATGTCTTTTTACTCAGAAGACTTAGCTGAGCATAATTTGGAGGTTTTGAACTTAGTGGCACATATGAAATATACAAAATGCCCAGAAAAAATGCAATCCGTATGTCAAAAAATGCACAAAATTATTTTTTACCACATACTTTGGCATATATTGGTGAAAAAATGGGGGCATGCTAAGGCACAATATGCACCTTATGATATACCCTGGAGTGTCTACTTTTACAAATGGTAGGCCTTTGTGGTTTTTTTTTGAACATTCAAACTGTTATAATACCCCAAATGGAAGCATAGGCTCATTAAATCCGTCTCTCAAAATTCTACTGTGAATACTGAAAAGGACAGGTCTCCTGTATGGCACTGTAGCTTCACGAAATAGTGCCATAGACATACAATGGGGGTGTCCTTTTACTCAGAAGACTTAGCTGAGCATAATTTGGGGGGTTTGAACTTAGTGGCACATATGAAATATACAAAATGCCCAGCAAAAATGCAATCCGTATGTAAAAAATGCACAAAATTATTTTTTACCACATACTTTGGCATGTAATGGTAAAAAAATGGGGGCATGTTAAGGCACAATATGCACCTTATGAGATACCGTGGAGTGTCTACTTTTACAAATGGTAGGCCTTTGTGGGGGTTTTTGAACAGTCAAACTGTTATAATACCCCAAATGGAAGCATAGGCTCATTAAATCCGTCTCTCAAAATTCTACTGTGAATACTGAAAAGGACAGGTCTCCTATATGGCACTGTAGCTTCACGAAATAGTGCCAAAGACATACAATGGGGGTACCGTTGTACTCAGCAGAAGTAACTGAACACATAATAAAACTTTGTACAGGAATAGCACACACCAACTTTACAAAATACACATGAGAAGTTCTTTGTTATACGTTTGTGTGCGAAAACCCCCAAAAAACACAATTTTACTCCAATATTTAGCAGAGGTTGGCGGTAAAATGGCTACGTAGAAAGTGTCAAAACAACCTTAGGTAAATAGCCTGTGATGTCTACTTTATATAAATATATACTTTTGTGTGGCAATTTTGTTTTATTTTATGGCTATTAGGCTTACAAGACAAACATACCAAATTCTAAAATCGCTCCACATTAAAATTTTATTTTACTCCTTGTGCTTTGTGACCTGTAACTACCAAAAAAAACTTAAAATCCCAGACACATTATATATTCTGTAAATCAGAACAAATAAATGAATTTATTTTTAATTACTTTCCTTAACCTGCACTAATTATGCACACATTATGATTGCAAAAACTGTAAAAAAAACCCAATATTTTTCTTTTTTTTGCATTTTTCTGTATTTTTTTTATAATAAGTAAGCATTTATATATATATATGTTATATCAAATTAAAGCCCTTTCTGTCCTTTAAAAAACAGTATATAATATGTGTCGGTGCAATAAATGAGAGAGATGCAAATTGCAGTTGAACGCAAACAGCAAGAAAATGCAAAAATTGCTTGTGTCATTAAGCGTAAGTCAAGCTTCTGAAGCTCTGTCCTTAAGGGGTTAAAACTGTCAAAAGTTTCTGAAGTGTTCTTTGGTGGACGAATCAGAAATTTTGACTTATTTTTATATGTTGAGATTTCCATTTAACAACATAAATTACAACATTTTCATCTCTTTCCTTTTCCTGGTACAACTTACTGCCAATAGTGACAAAAGAAGGCCATACAGACATGCTAAGTGGTCTTTGGTAGAAAGCTCTGTACTTTTTTTTTTCTTAACTAATAAAAAGTTTCTGGAATTTGGGCAAGATGTTTCTGATTTGCACCTAACGATATGAGCTGACATCCATGGTTTAAGGGGAACAGCTCTTTGAGTCCTTTAATATAAATGGAGAATCAAAGTGTAATGTGATACATTAAGCTCAGGTTTCCATCATTATTAATTTAAATGTAATTGTTGGTAATATTTATTCAACTTTCTTAACTTCTTATTCTAAGATCCCTTCTGAATGCATCTAGTTAACCACCTATGTTAGAGATTTGTTAAGATTGTTTTTCATGGGGGCGGGGCCGGACCGCCGAGCTGGACGGTTGCAAGCTAGAGCTGCTCCTCAACTAAACTACTAAATTACACGACTAAACCATGTTTTTCCAGCTAAAAATAGACCGACATCAATGGTGCCCTGAACAAAAGGACCACTGGATCCAGGGAGAGGCTGGCTCACAGAGCTGCAGTCTCCTGGAGGAGAAATTCTCGTTACCTCAACTGAGGCCTTCTCCGGCGGTGAGTGGGGCGGACGGCCGCTGCCCCACTATCCTGCTACACAGTACCCAACCAGCGGTGCACATCGAAGCGGACCCGGCCCTGTTCCCCCCCCGGTGGGCCGGTGGGGGTTATCCCGGCCCTCACCCTGTGGCCCTGATCAGGACACTACAACCGACACCGGGGGGCCTGGCCGCTGCATTCAAAATGTCGGGCTCCATGTGCACAGAGGACAAGGGGACGACCGGCCCTCTCATGCGGCCTACGGAAGACACCGCGGCTCCCACCTCCCGACCCTGCCATACGGAGGAGCCGGAAGACCCTCACTTACCCCCGCAGCCACTATCACCAACGAGGTCAACAGCTACACGGGGGAGACGGAAATATGCCGCGCATCGCACATACCCGCATGGAAACACTGAGCCTGCTGCCAAGCAGTACAATCCGACAAGGAAACCGCCCAACCACTCACATCCCTCCCAGCCTGCAATCAACCGATCCAACCCGCAGACAACCCATGCGGGCGACGCTAAACTCCTTACTATGGCGGGAGTCAACCCACAGAGGGAAAAAAGGTGCATCAACACCACACGACAGCTGCAATCCGTGGACACCCAGACAGAACTCCACAGCACAGCCAGGACGGCTCATGTAATGGACACTCACTCCCAGCTACCCATGCAGAACAAAGCAGGTATCGGTTAGCGATGCGACTACCCTGGCACACGAGAACCCCGAGACTTCCATGTCGATGGCCCTCCTCACTGAGACTGTATGAGCAACCAGGGTGATAACCTAATCAAAGCGACTTAACTCTATTAAAGCGAAATACTTAGACCTAGCATGAATACCACGTTATAATCTAACTGTATTAATCTGTTAATAGATTTGCACCTAACGATATGAGCTGACATCCATGGTTTAAGGGGAACAGCTCTTTGAGTCCTTTAATATAAATGGAGAATCAAAGTGTACTGTGATACATTAAGCTCAGGTTTCCATCATTATTAATTTAAATGTCATTGTTGGTAATATTTATTCAACTTTCTTAACTTCTTATTCTAAGATCCCTTCTGAATGCATCTAGTTAACCACCTATGTTAGAGATTTGTTAAGATTGTTTTTCATGTTGTAGTTGTAGTATTGAAGGAGTATTTCTTACAAAGGTTTGACTGCTTTGTTAGCAAAACACAATGACTCTGGTGGGACTCGAACCCACAACCTTTGAATGCCTTCAATACACTAGAAGTCCAATGCGCTATCCATTGCGCCACAGAGCCTCATCTGCTTGTATATAGAAGGTCAACGAAAAAAATAGCTAGAGCGATAAACAGTCAAAATGTAATATACTCTTTTACGCCACTGGCAATAAAAAAAAAAAAAAAAAAAGATCTCTTTTTAAAAAAAATTCAAAGGTTATGCAGTGTTTTTGGATTGATCAGAAAATGGAAAATGTGTTAAATGTTTAAGCTGACAAAGATATTAAAACTGTCAAAAGTTTCTGAAGTGTTCTTTGGTGGACGAATCAGAAATTTTGACTTCTTTTTATATGTTGAGATTTCCATTTAACAACATAAATTACAACATTTTCATCCCTTTCCTTTTCCTGGTACAACTTACTGCCAATAGTGACAAAAGAAGGCCATACAGACATGTTAAGTGGTCTTTGGTAGAAAGCTCTGTACTTTTTTTTTCTTAACTAATAAAAAGTTTCTGGAATTTGGGCAAGATGTTTCTGATTTGCACCTAACGATATGAGATGACATCCATGGTTTAAGGGGAACAGCTCTTTGAGTCCTTTAATATAAATGGAGAATCAAAGTGTAATGTGATACATTAAGCTCAGGTTTCCATCATTATTAATTTAAATGTAATTGTTGGTAATATTTATTCAACTTTCTTAACTTCTTATTCTAAGATCCATTCTGAATGCATCTAGTTAAACACCTATGTTAGAGATTTGTTAAGATTGTTTTTCATGTTGTAGTTGTAGTATTGAAGGAGTATTTCTTACAAAGGTTTGACTGCTTTGTTAGTGTAATGTGATACATTAAGCTCTTTGGAGATCTTTGAGTCCTTTAATATAAATGGAGAATCAAAGTGTAATGTGATACATTAAGCTCAGGTTTCCATCTTTATTAATTTAAATGTAATTGTTGGTAATATTTATTCAACTTTCTTAACTTCTTATTCTAAGATCCCTTCTGAATGCATCTAGTTAACCACCTATGTTAGAGATTTGTTAAGATTGTTTTTCATGTTGTAGTATTGAAGGAGTATTTCTTACAAAGGTTTGACTGCTTTGTTAGCAAAACACAATGACTCTGGTGGGACTCGAACCCACAACCTTTGAATGCCTTCAATACACTAGAAGTCCAATGCGCTATCCATTGCGCCACAGAGCCTCATCTGCTTGTATATAGAAGGTCAACGAAAAAAATAGCTAGAGCGATAAACAGTCAAAATGTAATATACTCTTTTACGCCACTGGCAATAAAAAAAAAAAAAAAAAAAAGATCTCTTTTTAAAAAAAATTCAAAGGTTATGCAGTGTTTTTGGATTGATCAGAAAATGGAAAATGTGTTAAATGTTTAAGCTGACAAAGATATTAAAACTGTCAAAAGTTTCTGAAGTGTTCTTTGGTGGACGAATCAGAAATTTTGACTTCTTTTTATATGTTGAGATTTCCATTTAACAACATAAATTACAACATTTTCATCCCTTTCCTTTTCCTGGTACAACTTACTGCCAATAGTGACAAAAGAAGGCCATACAGACATGTTAAGTGGTCTTTGGTAGAAAGCTCTGTACTTTTTTTTTCTTAACTAATAAAAAGTTTCTGGAATTTGGGCAAGATGTTTCTGATTTGCACCTAACGATATGAGATGACATCCATGGTTTAAGGGGAACAGCTCTTTGAGTCCTTTAATATAAATGGAGAATCAAAGTGTAATGTGATACATTAAGCTCAGGTTTCCATCATTATTAATTTAAATGTAATTGTTGGTAATATTTATTCAACTTTCTTAACTTCTTATTCTAAGATCCATTCTGAATGCATCTAGTTAAACACCTATGTTAGAGATTTGTTAAGATTGTTTTTCATGTTGTAGTTGTAGTATTGAAGGAGTATTTCTTACAAAGGTTTGACTGCTTTGTTAGCAAAACACAACGACTCTGGTGGGACTCGAACCCACAACCTTTGAATGCCTTCAATACACTAGAAGTCCAATGCGCTATCCATTGCGCCACAGAGCCTCATCTGCTTGTATATAGAAGGTCAACGAAAAAAAATAGCTAGAGCGATAAACAGTCAAAATGTAATATACTCTTTTACGCCACTGGCAATTAAAAAAAAAAAAGATCTCTTTTTAAAAAAAATTCAAAGGTTATGCAGTGTTTTTGGATTGATCAGAAAATGGAAAATGTGTTAAATGTTTAAGCTGACAAAGATATTAAAACTGTAAAAAGTTTCTGAAGTGTTCTTTGGTGGACGAATCAGAAATTTTGACTTCTTTTTATATGTTGAGATTTCCATTTAACAACATAAATTACAACATTTTCATCCCTTTCCTTTTCCTGGTACAACTTACTGCCAATAGTGACAAAAGAAGGCCATACAAACATGTTAAGTGGTCTTTGGTAGAAAGCTCTGTACTTTTTTTTTCTTAACTAATAAAAAGTTTCTGGAATTTGGGCAAGATGTTTCTGATTTGCACCTAACGATATGAGATGACATCCATGGTTTAAGGGGAACAGCTCTTTGAGTCCTTTAATATAAATGGAGAATCAAAGTGTAATGTGATACATTAAGCTCAGGTTTCCATCATTATTAATTTAAATGTAATTGTTGGTAATATTTATTCAACTTTCTTAACTTCTTATTCTAAGATCCATTCTGAATGCATCTAGTTAAACACCTATGTTAGAGATTTGTTAAGATTGTTTTTCATGTTGTAGTTGTAGTATTGAAGGAGTATTTCTTACAAAGGTTTGACTGCTTTGTTAGCAAAACACAACGACTCTGGTGGGACTCGAACCCACAACCTTTGAATGCCTTCAATACACTAGAAGTCCAATGCGCTATCCATTGCGCCACAGAGCCTCATCTGCTTGTATATAGAAGGTCAACGAAATAAAATAGCTAGAGCGATAAACAGTCAAAATGTAATATACTCTTTTACGCCACTGGCAATTAAAAAAAAAAAAAGATCTCTTTTTAAAAAAAAATTCAAAGGTTATGCAGTGTTTTTGGATTGATCAGAAAATGGAAAATGTGTTAAATGTTTAAGCTGACAAAGATATTACAACTGTCAAAAGTTTCTGAAGTGTTCTTTGGTGGACGAATCAGACATTTTGACTTCTTTTTATATGTTGAGATTTCCATTTAACAACATAAATTACAACATTTTCATCCCTTTCCTTTTCCTGGTACAACTTACTGCCAATAGTGACAAAAGAAGGCCATACAGACATGTTAAGTGGTCTTTGGTAGAAAGCTCTGTACTTTTTTTTTCTTAACTAATAAAAAGTTTCTGGAATTTGGGCAAGATGTTTCTGATTTGCACCTAACGATATGAGATGACATCCATAGTTTAAAGGGAACAGCTCTTTGAGTCCTTTAATATAAATGGAGAATCAAAGTGTAATGTGATACATTAAGCTCAGGTTTCCATCATTATTAATTTAAATGTAATTGTTGGTAATATTTATTCAACTTTCTTAACTTCTTATTCTAAGATCCATTCTGAATGCATCTAGTTAACCACCTATGTTAGAGATTTGTTAAGATTGTTTTTCATGTTGTAGTTGTAGTATTGAAGGAGTATTACTTACAAAGGTTTGACTGCTTTGTTAGCAAAACACAACGACTCTGGTGGGACTCGAACCCACAACCTTTGAATGCCTTCAATACACTAGAAGTCCAATGCGCTATCCATTGCGCCACAGAGCCTCACCTGCTTGTATATAGAAGGTCAACGAAAAAAAATAGCTAGAGTGATACACAGTCAAAATGTAATATACTCTTTTACGCCACTGGCAATTAAAAGAAAAAAAAAAGATCTCTTTTTAAAAAAAAATTAAAAGGTTATGCAGTGTTTTTGGATTGATCAGAAAATGGAAAATGTGTTAAATGTTTAAGCTGACAAAGATATTAAAACTGTCAAAAGTTTCTGAAGTGTTCTTTGGTGGACGAATCAGACATTTTGACTTCTTTTTATATGTTGAGATTTCCATTTAACAACATAAATTACAACATTTTCATCCCTTTCCTTTTCCTGGTACAACTTACTGCCAATAGTGACAAAAGAAGGCCATACAGACATGTTAAGTGGTCTTTGGTAGAAAGCTCTGTACTTTTTTTTTCTTAACTAATAAAAAGTTTCTGGAATTTGGGCAAGATGTTTCTGATTTGCACCTAACGATATGAGCTGACATCCATGGTTTAAGGGGAACAGCTCTTTGAGTCCTTTAATATAAATGGAGAATCAAAGTGTACTGTGATACATTAAGCTCAGGTTTCCATCATTATTAATTTAAATGTAATTGTTATTAATATTTATTCAACTTTCTTAACTTCTTATTCTAAGATCCCTTCTGAATGCATCTAGTTAACCACCTATGTTAGAGATTTGTTAAGATTGTTTTTCATGTTGTAGTTGTAGTATTGAAGGAGTATTTCTTACAAAGATTTGTCTGCAAAACACGACTCTGGTGGGACTCGAACCCACAACTTTTGAATGCCTTCAATACACTAGAAGTCCAATGCGCTATCCATTGCGCCACAGAGCCTCATCTGCTTGTATCTAGAAGGTCATCGAAAAAAAATAGCTAGAGCGATAAACAGTCAAAATGTAATATACTCTTTTACGCCACTGGCAATTAAAAAAAAAAAAAAAAGATCTCTTTTTAAAAAAAATTCAAAGGTTATGCAGTGTTTTTGGATTGATCAGAAAATGGAAAATGTGTTAAATGTTTAAGCTGACAAAGAAATTAAAACTGTCAAAAGTTTCTGAAGTGTTCTTTGGTGGACAAATCAGACATTTTGACTTCTTTTTATATGTTGAGATTTCCATTTAACAACATAAATTACAACATTTTCATCCCTTTCCTTTTCCTGGTACAACTTACTGCCAATAGTGACAAAAGAAGGCCATACAGACATGTTAAGTGGTCTTTGGTAGAAAGCTCTGTACTTTTTTTTTCTTAACTAATAAAAAGTTTCTGGAATTTGGGCAAGATGTTTCTGATTTGCACCTAACGATATGAGCTGACATCCATGGTTTAAGGGGAACAGCTCTTTGAGTCCTTTAATATAAATGGAGAATCAAAGTGTACTGTGATACATTAAGCTCAGGTTTCCATCATTATTAATTTAAATGTAATTGTTGGTAATATTTATTCAACTTTCTTAACTTCTTATTCTAAGATCCCTTCTGAATGCATCTAGTTAACCACCTATGTTACAGATTTGTTAAGATTGTTTTTCATGTTGTAGTTGTAGTATTGAAGGAGTATTACTTACAAAGGTTTGACTGCTTTGTTAGCAAAACACAACGACTCTGGTGGGACTCGAACCCACAACCTTTGAATGCCTTCAATACACTAGAAGTCCAATGCGCTATCCATTGCGCCACAGAGCCTCACCTGCTTGTATATAGAAGGTCAACGAAAAAAAATAGCTAGAGTGATACACAGTCAAAATGTAATATACTCTTTTACGCCACTGGCAATTAAAAGAAAAAAAAAAGATCTCTTTTTAAAAAAAAATTAAAAGGTTATGCAGTGTTTTTGGATTGATCAGAAAATGGAAAATGTGTTAAATGTTTAAGCTGACAAAGATATTAAAACTGTCAAAAGTTTCTGAAGTGTTCTTTGGTGGACGAATCAGACATTTTGACTTCTTTTTATATGTTGAGATTTCCATTTAACAACATAAATTACAACATTTTCATCCCTTTCCTTTTCCTGGTACAACTTACTGCCAATAGTGACAAAAGAAGGCCATACAGACATGTTAAGTGGTCTTTGGTAGAAAGCTCTGTACTTTTTTTTTCTTAACTAATAAAAAGTTTCTGGAATTTGGGCAAGATGTTTCTGATTTGCACCTAACGATATGAGCTGACATCCATGGTTTAAGGGGAACAGCTCTTTGAGTCCTTTAATATAAATGGAGAATCAAAGTGTACTGTGATACATTAAGCTCAGGTTTCCATCATTATTAATTTAAATGTAATTGTTATTAATATTTATTCAACTTTCTTAACTTCTTATTCTAAGATCCCTTCTGAATGCATCTAGTTAACCACCTATGTTAGAGATTTGTTAAGATTGTTTTTCATGTTGTAGTTGTAGTATTGAAGGAGTATTTCTTACAAAGATTTGTCTGCAAAACACGACCCTGGTGGGACTCGAACCCACAACTTTTGAATGCCTTCAATACACTAGAAGTCCAATGCGCTATCCATTGCGCCACAGAGCCTCATCTGCTTGTATCTAGAAGGTCATCGAAAAAAAATAGCTAGAGCGATAAACAGTCAAAATGTAATATACTCTTTTACGCCACTGGCAATTAAAAAAAAAAAAAAAAGATCTCTTTTTAAAAAAAATTCAAAGGTTATGCAGTGTTTTTGGATTGATCAGAAAATGGAAAATGTGTTAAATGTTTAAGCTGACAAAGAAATTAAAACTGTCAAAAGTTTCTGAAGTGTTCTTTGGTGGACAAATCAGACATTTTGACTTCTTTTTATATGTTGAGATTTCCATTTAACAACATAAATTACAACATTTTCATCCCTTTCCTTTTCCTGGTACAACTTACTGCCAATAGTGACAAAAGAAGGCCATACAGACATGTTAAGTGGTCTTTGGTAGAAAGCTCTGTACTTTTTTTTTCTTAACTAATAAAAAGTTTCTGGAATTTGGGCAAGATGTTTCTGATTTGCACCTAACGATATGAGCTGACATCCATGGTTTAAGGGGAACAGCTCTTTGAGTCCTTTAATATAAATGGAGAATCAAAGTGTACTGTGATACATTAAGCTCAGGTTTCCATCATTATTAATTTAAATGTAATTGTTGGTAATATTTATTCAACTTTCTTAACTTCTTATTCTAAGATCCCTTCTGAATGCATCTAGTTAACCACCTATGTTACAGATTTGTTAAGATTGTTTTTCATGTTGTAGTTGTAGTATTGAAGGAGTATTTCTTACAAAGATTTGTCTGCAAAACACGACTCTGGTGGGACTCGAACCCACAACTTTTGAATGCCTTCAATACACTAGAAGTCAAATGCGCTATCCATTGCGCCACAGAGCCTCATCTGCTTGTATCTAGAAGGTCATCGAAAACAAATAGCTAGAGTGGATTGATCAGAAAATGGAAAATGTGTTAAATGTTTAAGCTGACAAAGATATTAAAACTGTCAAAAGTTTCTGAAGTGTTCTTTGGTGGACGAATCAGACATTTTGACTTCTTTTTATATGTTGAGATTTCCATTTAACAACATAAATTACAACATTTTCATCCCTTTCCTTTTCCTGGTACAACTTACTGCCAATAGTGACAAAAGAAGGCCATACAGACATGTTAAGTGGTCTTTGGTAGAAAGCTCTGTACTTTTTTTTTCTTAACTAATAAAAAGTTTCTGGAATTTGGGCAAGATGTTTCTGATTTGCACCTAACGATATGAGCTGACATCCATGGTTTAAGGGGAACAGCTCTTTGAGTCCTTTAATATAAATGGAGAATCAAAGTGTACTGTGATACATTAAGCTCAGGTTTCCATCATTATTAATTTAAATGTAATTGTTGGTAATATTTATTCAACTTTCTTAACTTCTTATTCTAAGATCCCTTCTGAATGCATCTAGTTAACCACCTATGTTAGAGATTTGTTAAGATTGTTTTTCATGTTGTAGTTGTAGTATTGAAGGAGTATTTCTTACAAAGATTTGTCTGCAAAACACGACTCTGGTGGGACTCGAACCCACAACTTTTGAATGCCTTCAATACACTAGAAGTCCAATGCGCTATCCATTGCGCCACAGAGCCTCATCTGCTTGTATCTAGAAGGTCATCGAAAAAAAATAGCTAGAGCGATAAACAGTCAAAATGTAATATACTCTTTTACGCCACTGGCAATTAAAAAAAAAAAAAAAAGATCTCTTTTTAAAAAAAATTCAAAGGTTATGCAGTGTTTTTGGATTGATCAGAAAATGGAAAATGTGTTAAATGTTTAAGCTGACAAAGAAATTAAAACTGTCAAAAGTTTCTGAAGTGTTCTTTGGTGGACAAATCAGACATTTTGACTTCTTTTTATATGTTGAGATTTCCATTTAACAACATAAATTACAACATTTTCATCCCTTTCCTTTTCCTGGTACAACTTACTGCCAATAGTGACAAAAGAAGGCCATACAGACATGTTAAGTGGTCTTTGGTAGAAAGCTCTGTACTTTTTTTTTCTTAACTAATAAAAAGTTTCTGGAATTTGGGCAAGATGTTTCTGATTTGCACCTAACGATATGAGCTGACATCCATGGTTTAAGGGGAACAGCTCTTTGAGTCCTTTAATATAAATGGAGAATCAAAGTGTACTGTGATACATTAAGCTCAGGTTTCCATCATTATTAATTTAAATGTAATTGTTGGTAATATTTATTCAACTTTCTTAACTTCTTATTCTAAGATCCCTTCTGAATGCATCTAGTTAACCACCTATGTTACAGATTTGTTAAGATTGTTTTTCATGTTGTAGTTGTAGTATTGAAGGAGTATTACTTACAAAGGTTTGACTGCTTTGTTAGCAAAACACAACGACTCTGGTGGGACTCGAACCCACAACCTTTGAATGCCTTCAATACACTAGAAGTCCAATGCGCTATCCATTGCGCCACAGAGCCTCACCTGCTTGTATATAGAAGGTCAACGAAAAAAAATAGCTAGAGTGATACACAGTCAAAATGTAATATACTCTTTTACGCCACTGGCAATTAAAAGAAAAAAAAAAGATCTCTTTTTAAAAAAAAATTAAAAGGTTATGCAGTGTTTTTGGATTGATCAGAAAATGGAAAATGTGTTAAATGTTTAAGCTGACAAAGATATTAAAACTGTCAAAAGTTTCTGAAGTGTTCTTTGGTGGACGAATCAGACATTTTGACTTCTTTTTATATGTTGAGATTTCCATTTAACAACATAAATTACAACATTTTCATCCCTTTCCTTTTCCTGGTACAACTTACTGCCAATAGTGACAAAAGAAGGCCATACAGACATGTTAAGTGGTCTTTGGTAGAAAGCTCTGTACTTTTTTTTTCTTAACTAATAAAAAGTTTCTGGAATTTGGGCAAGATGTTTCTGATTTGCACCTAACGATATGAGCTGACATCCATGGTTTAAGGGGAACAGCTCTTTGAGTCCTTTAATATAAATGGAGAATCAAAGTGTACTGTGATACATTAAGCTCAGGTTTCCATCATTATTAATTTAAATGTAATTGTTATTAATATTTATTCAACTTTCTTAACTTCTTATTCTAAGATCCCTTCTGAATGCATCTAGTTAACCACCTATGTTAGAGATTTGTTAAGATTGTTTTTCATGTTGTAGTTGTAGTATTGAAGGAGTATTTCTTACAAAGATTTGTCTGCAAAACACGACCCTGGTGGGACTCGAACCCACAACTTTTGAATGCCTTCAATACACTAGAAGTCCAATGCGCTATCCATTGCGCCACAGAGCCTCATCTGCTTGTATCTAGAAGGTCATCGAAAAAAAATAGCTAGAGCGATAAACAGTCAAAATGTAATATACTCTTTTACGCCACTGGCAATTAAAAAAAAAAAAAAAAGATCTCTTTTTAAAAAAAATTCAAAGGTTATGCAGTGTTTTTGGATTGATCAGAAAATGGAAAATGTGTTAAATGTTTAAGCTGACAAAGAAATTAAAACTGTCAAAAGTTTCTGAAGTGTTCTTTGGTGGACAAATCAGACATTTTGACTTCTTTTTATATGTTGAGATTTCCATTTAACAACATAAATTACAACATTTTCATCCCTTTCCTTTTCCTGGTACAACTTACTGCCAATAGTGACAAAAGAAGGCCATACAGACATGTTAAGTGGTCTTTGGTAGAAAGCTCTGTACTTTTTTTTTCTTAACTAATAAAAAGTTTCTGGAATTTGGGCAAGATGTTTCTGATTTGCACCTAACGATATGAGCTGACATCCATGGTTTAAGGGGAACAGCTCTTTGAGTCCTTTAATATAAATGGAGAATCAAAGTGTACTGTGATACATTAAGCTCAGGTTTCCATCATTATTAATTTAAATGTAATTGTTGGTAATATTTATTCAACTTTCTTAACTTCTTATTCTAAGATCCCTTCTGAATGCATCTAGTTAACCACCTATGTTACAGATTTGTTAAGATTGTTTTTCATGTTGTAGTTGTAGTATTGAAGGAGTATTTCTTACAAAGATTTGTCTGCAAAACACGACTCTGGTGGGACTCGAACCCACAACTTTTGAATGCCTTCAATACACTAGAAGTCAAATGCGCTATCCATTGCGCCACAGAGCCTCATCTGCTTGTATCTAGAAGGTCATCGAAAACAAATAGCTAGAGTGGATTGATCAGAAAATGGAAAATGTGTTAAATGTTTAAGCTGACAAAGATATTAAAACTGTCAAAAGTTTCTGAAGTGTTCTTTGGTGGACGAATCAGACATTTTGACTTCTTTTTATATGTTGAGATTTCCATTTAACAACATAAATTACAACATTTTCATCCCTTTCCTTTTCCTGGTACAACTTACTGCCAATAGTGACAAAAGAAGGCCATACAGACATGTTAAGTGGTCTTTGGTAGAAAGCTCTGTACTTTTTTTTTCTTAACTAATAAAAAGTTTCTGGAATTTGGGCAAGATGTTTCTGATTTGCACCTAACGATATGAGCTGACATCCATGGTTTAAGGGGAACAGCTCTTTGAGTCCTTTAATATAAATGGAGAATCAAAGTGTACTGTGATACATTAAGCTCAGGTTTCCATCATTATTAATTTAAATGTAATTGTTGGTAATATTTATTCAACTTTCTTAACTTCTTATTCTAAGATCCCTTCTGAATGCATCTAGTTAACCACCTATGTTAGAGATTTGTTAAGATTGTTTTTCATGTTGTAGTTGTAGTATTGAAGGAGTATTTCTTACAAAGATTTGTCTGCAAAACACGACTCTGGTGGGACTCGAACCCACAACTTTTGAATGCCTTCAATACACTCGAAGTCAAATGCGCTATCCATTGCGCCACAGAGCCTCATCTGCTTGTATCTAGAAGGTCATCGAAAACAAATAGCTAGAGTGATACACAGTCAAAATGTAATATACTCTTTTACGCCACTGGCAATTAAAAAAAAAAAAAAAAGATCTCTTTTTAAAAAAAATTCAAAGGTTATGCAGTGTTTTTGGATTGATCAGAAAATGGAAAATGTGTTAAATGTTTAAGCTGACAAAGATATTAAAACTGTCAAAAGTTTCTGAAGTGTTCTTTGGTGGACGAATCAGAAATTTTGACTTATTTTTATATGTTGAGATTTCCATTTAACAACATAAATTACAACATTTTCATCCCTTTCCTTTTCCTGGTACAACTTACTGCCAATAGTGACAAAAGAAGGCCATACAGACATGTTAAGTGGTCTTTGGTAGAAAGCTCTGTACTTTTTTTTTTCTTAACTAATAAAAAGTTTCTGGAATTTGGGCAAGATGTTTCTGATTTGCACCTAACGATATGAGCTGACATCCATGGTTTAAGGGGAACAGCTCTTTGAGTCCTTTAATATAAATGGAGAATCAAAGTGTAATGTGATACATTAAGCTCAGGTTTCCATCATTATTAATTTAAATGTAATTGTTGGTAATATTTATTCAACTTTCTTAACTTCTTATTCTAAGATCCCTTCTGAATGCATCTAGTTAACCACTCTATGTTAGAGATTTGTTAAGATTGTTTTTCATGTTGTAGTTGTAGTATTGAAGGAGTATTTCTTACAAAGATTTGTCTGCAAAACACGACTCTGGTGGGACTCGAACCCACAACTTTTGAATGCCTTCAATACACTAGAAGTCAAATGCGCTATCCATTGCGCCACAGAGCCTCATCTGCTTGTATCTAGAAGGTCATCGAAAACAAATAGCTAGAGTGATACACAGTCAAAATGTAATATACTCTTTTACGCCACTGGCAATTAAAAAAAAAAAAAAAGATCTCTTTTTAAAAAAAATTCAAAGGTTATGCAGTGTTTTTGGATTGATCAGAAAATGGAAAATGTGTTAAATGTTTAAGCTGACAAAGATATTAAAACTGTCAAAAGTTTCTGAAGTGTTCTTTGGTGGACGAATCAGAAATTTTGACTTATTTTTATATGTTGAGATTTCCATTTAACAACATAAATTACAACATTTTCATCCCTTTCCTTTTCCTGGTACAACTTACTGCCAATAGTGACAAAAGAAGGCCATACAGACATGTTAAGTGGTCTTTGGTAGAAAGCTCTGTACTTTTTTTTTCTTAACTAATAAAAAGTTTCTGGAATTTGGGCAAGATGTTTCTGATTTGCACCTAACGATATGAGCTGACATCCATGGTTTAAGGGGAACAGCTCTTTGAGTCCTTTAATATAAATGGAGAATCAAAGTGTACTGTGATACATTAAGCTCAGGTTTCCATCATTATTAATTTAAATGTAATTGTTGGTAATATTTATTCAACTTTCTTAACTTCTTATTCTAAGATCCCTTCTGAATGCATCTAGTTAACCACCTATGTTACAGATTTGTTAAGATTGTTTTTCATGTTGTAGTTGTAGTATTGAAGGAGTATTACTTACAAAGGTTTGACTGCTTTGTTAGCAAAACACAACGACTCTGGTGGGACTCGAACCCACAACCTTTGAATGCCTTCAATACACTAGAAGTCCAATGCGCTATCCATTGCGCCACAGAGCCTCACCTGCTTGTATATAGAAGGTCAACGAAAAAAAATAGCTAGAGTGATACACAGTCAAAATGTAATATACTCTTTTACGCCACTGGCAATTAAAAGAAAAAAAAAAGATCTCTTTTTAAAAAAAAATTAAAAGGTTATGCAGTGTTTTTGGATTGATCAGAAAATGGAAAATGTGTTAAATGTTTAAGCTGACAAAGATATTAAAACTGTCAAAAGTTTCTGAAGTGTTCTTTGGTGGACGAATCAGACATTTTGACTTCTTTTTATATGTTGAGATTTCCATTTAACAACATAAATTACAACATTTTCATCCCTTTCCTTTTCCTGGTACAACTTACTGCCAATAGTGACAAAAGAAGGCCATACAGACATGTTAAGTGGTCTTTGGTAGAAAGCTCTGTACTTTATTTTTCTTAACTAATAAAAAGTTTCTGGAATTTGGGCAAGATGTGTCTGATTTGCACCTAACGATATGAGCTGACATCCATGGTTTAAGGGGAACAGCTCTTTGAGTCCTTTAATATAAATGGAGAATCAAAGTGTACTGTGATACATTAAGCTCAGGTTTCCATCATTATTAATTTAAATGTAATTGTTGGTAATATTTATTCAACTTTCTTAACTTCTTATTCTAAGATTCCTTCTGAATGCATCTAGTTAACCACCTATGTTAGAGATTTGTTAAGATTGTTTTTCATGTTGTAGTTGTAGTATTGAAGGAGTATTTCTTACAAAGGTTTGTCTGCTTTGTTAGCAAAACACAACTACTCTGGTGGGACTCGAACCCACAACCTTTGAATGCTTTCAATACACTAGAAGTCCAATGCGCTATCCATTGCGCCACAGAGCCTCATCTGCTTGTATCTAATTTAACAACATAAATTACAAAATTTTCATCCCTTTCCTTTTCCTGGTACAACTTACTGCCAATAGTGACAAAAGAAGGCCATACAGACATGTTAAGTGGTCTTTGGTAGAAAGCTCTGTACTTTTTTTTCTTAACTAATAAAAAGTTTCTGGAATTTGGGCAAGATGTTTCTGATTTGCACCTAACGATATGAGCTGACATCCATGGTTTAAGGGGAACAGCTCTTTGAGTCCTTTAATATAAATGGAGAATCAAAGTGTACTGTGATACATTAAGCTCAGGTTTCCATCATTATTAATTTAAATGTAATTGTTGGTAATATTTATTCAACTTTCTTAACTTCTTATTCTAAGATCCCTTCTGAATGCATCTAGTTAACCACCTATGTTAGAGATTTGTTAAGATTGTTTTTCATGTTGTAGTTGTAGTATTGAAGGAGTATTTCTTACAAAGGTTTGACTGCTTTGTTAGCAAAACACAACGACTCTGTTGGGACTCGAATCCACAACCTTTGAATGCCTTCAATACACTAGAAGTCCAATGCGCTATCCATTGCGCCACAGAGCCTCATCTTCTTGTATATAGAAGGTCAACGAAAAAAAATAGCTAGAGCGATAAACAGTCAAAATTTAATATACTCTTTTACGCCACTGGCAATTAAAAAAAAAGATCTCTTTTTAAAAAAAATTCAAAGGTTATGCAGTGTTTTTGGATTGATCAGAAAATGGAAAATGTGTTAAATGTTTAAGCTGACAAAGATATTAAAACTGTCAAAAGTTTCTGAAGTGTTCTTTGGTGGACGAATCAGACATTTTGACTTCTTTTTATATGTTGAGATTTCCATTTAACAACATAAATTACAACATTTTCATCCCTTTCCTTTTCCTGGTACAACTTACTGCCAATAGTGACAAAAGAAGGCCATACAGACATGTTAAGTGGTCTTTGGTAGAAAGCTCTGTACTTTATTTTTCTTAACTAATAAAAAGTTTCTGGAATTTGGGCAAGATGTGTCTGATTTGCACCTAACGATATGAGCTGACATCCATGGTTTAAGGGGAACAGCTCTTTGAGTCCTTTAATATAAATGGAGAATCAAAGTGTACTGTGATACATTAAGCTCAGGTTTCCATCATTATTAATTTAAATGTAATTGTTGGTAATATTTATTCAACTTTCTTAACTTCTTATTCTAAGATTCCTTCTGAATGCATCTAGTTAACCACCTATGTTAGAGATTTGTTAAGATTGTTTTTCATGTTGTAGTTGTAGTATTGAAGGAGTATTTCTTACAAAGGTTTGTCTGCTTTGTTAGCAAAACACAACTACTCTGGTGGGACTCGAACCCACAACCTTTGAATGCTTTCAATACACTAGAAGTCCAATGCGCTATCCATTGCGCCACAGAGCCTCATCTGCTTGTATCTAATTTAACAACATAAATTACAAAATTTTCATCCCTTTCCTTTTCCTGGTACAACTTACTGCCAATAGTGACAAAAGAAGGCCATACAGACATGTTAAGTGGTCTTTGGTAGAAAGCTCTGTACTTTTTTTTTCTTAACTAATAAAAAGTTTCTGGAATTTGGGCAAGATGTTTCTGATTTGCACCTAACGATATGAGCTGACATCCATGGTTTAAGGGGAACAGCTCTTTGAGTCCTTTAATATAAATGGAGAATCAAAGTGTACTGTGATACATTAAGCTCAGGTTTCCATCATTATTAATTTAAATGTAATTGTTGGTAATATTTATTCAACTTTCTTAACTTCTTATTCTAAGATCCCTTCTGAATGCATCTAGTTAACCACCTATGTTAGAGATTTGTTAAGATTGTTTTTCATGTTGTAGTTGTAGTATTGAAGGAGTATTTCTTACAAAGGTTTGACTGCTTTGTTAGCAAAACACAACGACTCTGGTGGGACTCGAACCCACAACCTTTGAATGCCTTCAATACACTAGAAGTCCAATGCGCTATCCATTGCGCCACAGAGCCTCATCTGCTTGTATCTAGAAGGTCATCGAAAACAAATAGCTAGAGTGATACACAGTCAAAATGTAATATACTCTTTTACGCCACTGGCAATTAAAAGAAAAAAAAAAGATCTTTTTAAAAAAAATTAAAAGGTTATGCAGTGTTTTTGGATTGATCAGAAAATGGAAAATGTGTTAAATGTTTAAGCTGACAAAGATATTAAAACTGTCAAAAGTTTCTGAAGTGTTCTTTGGTGGACGAATCAGAAATTTTGACTTCTTTTTATATGTTGAGATTTCCATTTAACAACATAAATTACAACATTTTCATCCCTTTCCTTTTCCTGGTACAACTTACTGCCAATAGTGACAAAAGAAGGCCATACAGACATGTTAAGTGGTCTTTGGTAGAAAGCTCTGTACTTTTTTTTCTTAACTAATAAAAAGTTTCTGGAATTTGGGCAAGATGTTTCTGATTTGCACCTAACGATATGAGCTGACATCCATGGTTTAAGGGGAACAGCTCTTTGAGTCCTTTAATATAAATGGAGAATCAAAGTGTACTGTGATACATTAAGCTCAGGTTTCCATCATTATTAATTTAAATGTAATTGTTGGTAATATTTATTCAACTTTCTTAACTTCTTATTCTAAGATCCCTTCTGAATGCATCTAGTTAACCACCTATGTTAGAGATTTGTTAAGATTGTTTTTCATGTTGTAGTTGTAGTATTGAAGGAGTATTTCTTACAAAGGTTTGACTGCTTTGTTAGCAAAACACAACGACTCTGTTGGGACTCGAATCCACAACCTTTGAATGCCTTCAATACACTAGAAGTCCAATGCGCTATCCATTGCGCCACAGAGCCTCATCTTCTTGTATATAGAAGGTCAACGAAAAAAAATAGCTAGAGCGATAAACAGTCAAAATTTAATATACTCTTTTACGCCACTGGCAATTAAAAAAAAAGATCTCTTTTTAAAAAAAATTCAAAGGTTATGCAGTGTTTTTGGATTGATCAGAAAATGGAAAATGTGTTAAATGTTTAAGCTGACAAAGATATTAAAACTGTCAAAAGTTTCTGAAGTGTTCTTTGGTGGACGAATCAGACATTTTGACTTCTTTTTATATGTTGAGATTTCCATTTAACAACATAAATTACAACATTTTCATCCCTTTCCTTTTCCTGGTACAACTTACTGCCAATAGTGACAAAAGAAGGCCATACAGACATGTTAAGTGGTCTTTGGTAGAAAGCTCTGTACTTTATTTTTCTTAACTAATAAAAAGTTTCTGGAATTTGGGCAAGATGTGTCTGATTTGCACCTAACGATATGAGCTGACATCCATGGTTTAAGGGGAACAGCTCTTTGAGTCCTTTAATATAAATGGAGAATCAAAGTGTACTGTGATACATTAAGCTCAGGTTTCCATCATTATTAATTTAAATGTAATTGTTGGTAATATTTATTCAACTTTCTTAACTTCTTATTCTAAGATTCCTTCTGAATGCATCTAGTTAACCACCTATGTTAGAGATTTGTTAAGATTGTTTTTCATGTTGTAGTTGTAGTATTGAAGGAGTATTTCTTACAAAGGTTTGTCTGCTTTGTTAGCAAAACACAACTACTCTGGTGGGACTCGAACCCACAACCTTTGAATGCTTTCAATACACTAGAAGTCCAATGCGCTATCCATTGCGCCACAGAGCCTCATCTGCTTGTATCTAATTTAACAACATAAATTACAAAATTTTCATCCCTTTCCTTTTCCTGGTACAACTTACTGCCAATAGTGACAAAAGAAGGCCATACAGACATGTTAAGTGGTCTTTGGTAGAAAGCTCTGTACTTTTTTTTCTTAACTAATAAAAAGTTTCTGGAATTTGGGCAAGATGTTTCTGATTTGCACCTAACGATATGAGCTGACATCCATGGTTTAAGGGGAACAGCTCTTTGAGTCCTTTAATATAAATGGAGAATCAAAGTGTAATGTGATACATTAAGCTCAGGTTTCCATCATTATTAATTTAAATGTAATTGTTGGTAATATTTATTCAACTTTCTTAACTTCTTATTCTAAGATCCCTTCTGAATGCATCTAGTTAACCACCTATGTTAGAGATTTGTTAAGATTGTTTTTCATGTTGTAGTTGTAGTATTGAAGGAGTATTTCTTACAAAGGTTTGACTGCTTTGTTAGCAAAACACAACAACTCTGGTGGGACTCGAACCCACAACCTTTGAATGCCTTCAATACACTAGAAGTCCAATGCGCTATCCATTGCGCCACAGAGCCTCATCTGCTTGTATATGGAAGGTAACCAAAAAAAATAGCTAGAGCGATAAACAGTCAAAATGTAATATACTCTTTTACGCCACTGGCAATTAAAAGAAAAAAAAAAGATCTTTTTAAAAAAAATTAAAAGGTTATGCAGTGTTTTTGGATTGATCAGAAAATGGAAAATGTGTTAAATGTTTAAGCTGACAAAGATATTAAAACTGTCAAAAGTTTCTGAAGTGTTCTTTGGTGGACGAATCAGAAATTTTGACTTCTTTTTATATGTTGAGATTTCCATTTAACAACATAAATTACAACATTTTCATCCCTTTCCTTTTCCTGGTACAACTTACTGCCAATAGTGACAAAAGAAGGCCATACAGACATGTTAAGTGGTCTTTGGTAGAAAGCTCTGTACTTTTTTTTCTTAACTAATAAAAAGTTTCTGGAATTTGGGCAAGATGTTTCTGATTTGCACCTAACGATATGAGCTGACATCCATGGTTTAAGGGGAACAGCTCTTTGAGTCCTTTAATATAAATGGAGAATCAAAGTGTACTGTGATACATTAAGCTCAGGTTTCCATCATTATTAATTTAAATGTAATTGTTGGTAATATTTATTCAACTTTCTTAACTTCTTATTCTAAGATCCCTTCTGAATGCATCTAGTTAACCACCTATGTTAGAGATTTGTTAAGATTGTTTTTCATGTTGTAGTTGTAGTATTGAAGGAGTATTTCTTACAAAGGTTTGACTGCTTTGTTAGCAAAACACAACGACTCTGTTGGGACTCGAATCCACAACCTTTGAATGCCTTCAATACACTAGAAGTCCAATGCGCTATCCATTGCGCCACAGAGCCTCATCTTCTTGTATATAGAAGGTCAACGAAAAAAAATAGCTAGAGCGATAAACAGTCAAAATTTAATATACTCTTTTACGCCACTGGCAATTAAAAAAAAAGATCTCTTTTTAAAAAAAATTCAAAGGTTATGCAGTGTTTTTGGATTGATCAGAAAATGGAAAATGTGTTAAATGTTTAAGCTGACAAAGATATTAAAACTGTCAAAAGTTTCTGAAGTGTTCTTTGGTGGACGAATCAGACATTTTGACTTCTTTTTATATGTTGAGATTTCCATTTAACAACATAAATTACAACATTTTCATCCCTTTCCTTTTCCTGGTACAACTTACTGCCAATAGTGACAAAAGAAGGCCATACAGACATGTTAAGTGGTCTTTGGTAGAAAGCTCTGTACTTTATTTTTCTTAACTAATAAAAAGTTTCTGGAATTTGGGCAAGATGTGTCTGATTTGCACCTAACGATATGAGCTGACATCCATGGTTTAAGGGGAACAGCTCTTTGAGTCCTTTAATATAAATGGAGAATCAAAGTGTACTGTGATACATTAAGCTCAGGTTTCCATCATTATTAATTTAAATGTAATTGTTGGTAATATTTATTCAACTTTCTTAACTTCTTATTCTAAGATTCCTTCTGAATGCATCTAGTTAACCACCTATGTTAGAGATTTGTTAAGATTGTTTTTCATGTTGTAGTTGTAGTATTGAAGGAGTATTTCTTACAAAGGTTTGTCTGCTTTGTTAGCAAAACACAACTACTCTGGTGGGACTCGAACCCACAACCTTTGAATGCTTTCAATACACTAGAAGTCCAATGCGCTATCCATTGCGCCACAGAGCCTCATCTGCTTGTATCTAATTTAACAACATAAATTACAAAATTTTCATCCCTTTCCTTTTCCTGGTACAACTTACTGCCAATAGTGACAAAAGAAGGCCATACAGACATGTTAAGTGGTCTTTGGTAGAAAGCTCTGTACTTTTTTTTCTTAACTAATAAAAAGTTTCTGGAATTTGGGCAAGATGTTTCTGATTTGCACCTAACGATATGAGCTGACATCCATGGTTTAAGGGGAACAGCTCTTTGAGTCCTTTAATATAAATGGAGAATCAAAGTGTACTGTGATACATTAAGCTCAGGTTTCCATCATTATTAATTTAAATGTAATTGTTGGTAATATTTATTCAACTTTCTTAACTTCTTATTCTAAGATCCCTTCTGAATGCATCTAGTTAACCACCTATGTTAGAGATTTGTTAAGATTGTTTTTCATGTTGTAGTTGTAGTATTGAAGGAGTATTTCTTACAAAGGTTTGACTGCTTTGTTAGCAAAACACAACGACTCTGTTGGGACTCGAATCCACAACCTTTGAATGCCTTCAATACACTAGAAGTCCAATGCGCTATCCATTGCGCCACAGAGCCTCATCTTCTTGTATATAGAAGGTCAACGAAAAAAAATAGCTAGAGCGATAAACAGTCAAAATTTAATATACTCTTTTACGCCACTGGCAATTAAAAAAAAAGATCTCTTTTTAAAAAAAATTCAAAGGTTATGCAGTGTTTTTGGATTGATCAGAAAATGGAAAATGTGTTAAATGTTTAAGCTGACAAAGATATTAAAACTGTCAAAAGTTTCTGAAGTGTTCTTTGGTGGATGAATCAGACATTTTGACTTCTTTTTATATGTTGAGATTTCCATTTAACAACATAAATTACAACATTTTCATCCCTTTCCTTTTCCTGGTACAACTTACTGCCAATAGTGACAAAAGAAGGCCATACAGACATGTTAAGTGGTCTTTGGTAGAAAGCTCTGTACTTTATTTTTCTTAACTAATAAAAAGTTTCTGGAATTTGGGCAAGATGTGTCTGATTTGCACCTAACGATATGAGCTGACATCCATGGTTTAAGGGGAACAGCTCTTTGAGTCCTTTAATATAAATGGAGAATCAAAGTGTACTGTGATACATTAAGCTCAGGTTTCCATCATTATTAATTTAAATGTAATTGTTGGTAATATTTATTCAACTTTCTTAACTTCTTATTCTAAGATTCCTTCTGAATGCATCTAGTTAACCACCTATGTTAGAGATTTGTTAAGATTGTTTTTCATGTTGTAGTTGTAGTATTGAAGGAGTATTTCTTACAAAGGTTTGTCTGCTTTGTTAGCAAAACACAACTACTCTGGTGGGACTCGAACCCACAACCTTTGAATGCTTTCAATACACTAGAAGTCCAATGCGCTATCCATTGCGCCACAGAGCCTCATCTGCTTGTATCTAATTTAACAACATAAATTACAAAATTTTCATCCCTTTCCTTTTCCTGGTACAACTTACTGCCAATAGTGACAAAAGAAGGCCATACAGACATGTTAAGTGGTCTTTGGTAGAAAGCTCTGTACTTTTTTTTCTTAACTAATAAAAAGTTTCTGGAATTTGGGCAAGATGTTTCTGATTTGCACCTAACGATATGAGCTGACATCCATGGTTTAAGGGGAACAGCTCTTTGAGTCCTTTAATATAAATGGAGAATCAAAGTGTACTGTGATACATTAAGCTCAGGTTTCCATCATTATTAATTTAAATGTAATTGTTGGTAATATTTATTCAACTTTCTTAACTTCTTATTCTAAGATCCCTTCTGAATGCATCTAGTTAACCACCTATGTTAGAGATTTGTTAAGATTGTTTTTCATGTTGTAGTTGTAGTATTGAAGGAGTATTTCTTACAAAGGTTTGACTGCTTTGTTAGCAAAACACAACGACTCTGTTGGGACTCGAATCCACAACCTTTGAATGCCTTCAATACACTAGAAGTCCAATGCGCTATCCATTGCGCCACAGAGCCTCATCTTCTTGTATATAGAAGGTCAACGAAAAAAAATAGCTAGAGCGATAAACAGTCAAAATTTAATATACTCTTTTACGCCACTGGCAATTAAAAAAAAAGATCTCTTTTTAAAAAAAATTCAAAGGTTATGCAGTGTTTTTGGATTGATCAGAAAATGGAAAATGTGTTAAATGTTTAAGCTGACAAAGATATTAAAACTGTCAAAAGTTTCTGAAGTGTTCTTTGGTGGACGAATCAGACATTTTGACTTCTTTTTATATGTTGAGATTTCCATTTAACAACATAAATTACAACATTTTCATCCCTTTCCTTTTCCTGGTACAACTTACTGCCAATAGTGACAAAAGAAGGCCATACAGACATGTTAAGTGGTCTTTGGTAGAAAGCTCTGTACTTTATTTTTCTTAACTAATAAAAAGTTTCTGGAATTTGGGCAAGATGTGTCTGATTTGCACCTAACGATATGAGCTGACATCCATGGTTTAAGGGGAACAGCTCTTTGAGTCCTTTAATATAAATGGAGAATCAAAGTGTACTGTGATACATTAAGCTCAGGTTTCCATCATTATTAATTTAAATGTAATTGTTGGTAATATTTATTCAACTTTCTTAACTTCTTATTCTAAGATTCCTTCTGAATGCATCTAGTTAACCACCTATGTTAGAGATTTGTTAAGATTGTTTTTCATGTTGTAGTTGTAGTATTGAAGGAGTATTTCTTACAAAGGTTTGTCTGCTTTGTTAGCAAAACACAACTACTCTGGTGGGACTCGAACCCACAACCTTTGAATGCTTTCAATACACTAGAAGTCCAATGCGCTATCCATTGCGCCACAGAGCCTCATCTGCTTGTATCTAATTTAACAACATAAATTACAAAATTTTCATCCCTTTCCTTTTCCTGGTACAACTTACTGCCAATAGTGACAAAAGAAGGCCATACAGACATGTTAAGTGGTCTTTGGTAGAAAGCTCTGTACTTTTTTTTTCTTAACTAATAAAAAGTTTCTGGAATTTGGGCAAGATGTTTCTGATTTGCACCTAACGATATGAGCTGACATCCATGGTTTAAGGGGAACAGCTCTTTGAGTCCTTTAATATAAATGGAGAATCAAAGTGTACTGTGATACATTAAGCTCAGGTTTCCATCATTATTAATTTAAATGTAATTGTTGGTAATATTTATTCAACTTTCTTAACTTCTTATTCTAAGATCCCTTCTGAATGCATCTAGTTAACCACCTATGTTAGAGATTTGTTAAGATTGTTTTTCATGTTGTAGTTGTAGTATTGAAGGAGTATTTCTTACAAAGGTTTGACTGCTTTGTTAGCAAAACACAACGACTCTGGTGGGACTCGAACCCACAACCTTTGAATGCCTTCAATACACTAGAAGTCCAATGCGCTATCCATTGCGCCACAGAGCCTCATCTGCTTGTATCTAGAAGGTCATCGAAAACAAATAGCTAGAGTGATACACAGTCAAAATGTAATATACTCTTTTACGCCACTGGCAATTAAAAGAAAAAAAAAAGATCTTTTTAAAAAAAATTAAAAGGTTATGCAGTGTTTTTGGATTGATCAGAAAATGGAAAATGTGTTAAATGTTTAAGCTGACAAAGATATTAAAACTGTCAAAAGTTTCTGAAGTGTTCTTTGGTGGACGAATCAGAAATTTTGACTTCTTTTTATATGTTGAGATTTCCATTTAACAACATAAATTACAACATTTTCATCCCTTTCCTTTTCCTGGTACAACTTACTGCCAATAGTGACAAAAGAAGGCCATACAGACATGTTAAGTGGTCTTTGGTAGAAAGCTCTGTACTTTTTTTTCTTAACTAATAAAAAGTTTCTGGAATTTGGGCAAGATGTTTCTGATTTGCACCTAACGATATGAGCTGACATCCATGGTTTAAGGGGAACAGCTCTTTGAGTCCTTTAATATAAATGGAGAATCAAAGTGTACTGTGATACATTAAGCTCAGGTTTCCATCATTATTAATTTAAATGTAATTGTTGGTAATATTTATTCAACTTTCTTAACTTCTTATTCTAAGATCCCTTCTGAATGCATCTAGTTAACCACCTATGTTAGAGATTTGTTAAGATCTGCTTGTATCTAATTTAACAACATAAATTACAAAATTTTCATCCCTTTCCTTTTCCTGGTACAACTTACTGCCAATAGTGACAAAAGAAGGCCATACAGACATGTTAAGTGGTCTTTGGTAGAAAGCTCTGTACTTTTTTTTTCTTAACTAATAAAAAGTTTCTGGAATTTGGGCAAGATGTTTCTGATTTGCACCTAACGATATGAGCTGACATCCATGGTTTAAGGGGAACAGCTCTTTGAGTCCTTTAATATAAATGGAGAATCAAAGTGTACTGTGATACATTAAGCTCAGGTTTCCATCATTATTAATTTAAATGTAATTGTTGGTAATATTTATTCAACTTTCTTAACTTCTTATTCTAAGATCCCTTCTGAATGCATCTAGTTAACCACCTATGTTAGAGATTTGTTAAGATTGTTTTTCATGTTGTAGTTGTAGTATTGAAGGAGTATTTCTTACAAAGGTTTGACTGCTTTGTTAGCAAAACACAACGACTCTGGTGGGACTCGAACCCACAACCTTTGAATGCCTTCAATACACTAGAAGTCCAATGCGCTATCCATTGCGCCACAGAGCCTCATCTGCTTGTATCTAGAAGGTCATCGAAAACAAATAGCTAGAGTGATACACAGTCAAAATGTAATATACTCTTTTACGCCACTGGCAATTAAAAGAAAAAAAAAAGATCTTTTTAAAAAAAATTAAAAGGTTATGCAGTGTTTTTGGATTGATCAGAAAATGGAAAATGTGTTAAATGTTTAAGCTGACAAAGATATTAAAACTGTCAAAAGTTTCTGAAGTGTTCTTTGGTGGACGAATCAGAAATTTTGACTTCTTTTTATATGTTGAGATTTCCATTTAACAACATAAATTACAACATTTTCATCCCTTTCCTTTTCCTGGTACAACTTACTGCCAATAGTGACAAAAGAAGGCCATACAGACATGTTAAGTGGTCTTTGGTAGAAAGCTCTGTACTTTTTTTTCTTAACTAATAAAAAGTTTCTGGAATTTGGGCAAGATGTTTCTGATTTGCACCTAACGATATGAGCTGACATCCATGGTTTAAGGGGAACAGCTCTTTGAGTCCTTTAATATAAATGGAGAATCAAAGTGTACTGTGATACATTAAGCTCAGGTTTCCATCATTATTAATTTAAATGTAATTGTTGGTAATATTTATTCAACTTTCTTAACTTCTTATTCTAAGATCCCTTCTGAATGCATCTAGTTAACCACCTATGTTAGAGATTTGTTAAGATTGTTTTTCATGTTGTAGTTGTAGTATTGAAGGAGTATTTCTTACAAAGGTTTGACTGCTTTGTTAGCAAAACACAACGACTCTGTTGGGACTCGAATCCACAACCTTTGAATGCCTTCAATACACTAGAAGTCCAATGCGCTATCCATTGCGCCACAGAGCCTCATCTTCTTGTATATAGAAGGTCAACGAAAAAAAATAGCTAGAGCGATAAACAGTCAAAATTTAATATACTCTTTTACGCCACTGGCAATTAAAAAAAAAGATCTCTTTTTAAAAAAAATTCAAAGGTTATGCAGTGTTTTTGGATTGATCAGAAAATGGAAAATGTGTTAAATGTTTAAGCTGACAAAGATATTAAAACTGTCAAAAGTTTCTGAAGTGTTCTTTGGTGGACGAATCAGACATTTTGACTTCTTTTTATATGTTGAGATTTCCATTTAACAACATAAATTACAACATTTTCATCCCTTTCCTTTTCCTGGTACAACTTACTGCCAATAGTGACAAAAGAAGGCCATACAGACATGTTAAGTGGTCTTTGGTAGAAAGCTCTGTACTTTATTTTTCTTAACTAATAAAAAGTTTCTGGAATTTGGGCAAGATGTGTCTGATTTGCACCTAACGATATGAGCTGACATCCATGGTTTAAGGGGAACAGCTCTTTGAGTCCTTTAATATAAATGGAGAATCAAAGTGTACTGTGATACATTAAGCTCAGGTTTCCATCATTATTAATTTAAATGTAATTGTTGGTAATATTTATTCAACTTTCTTAACTTCTTATTCTAAGATTCCTTCTGAATGCATCTAGTTAACCACCTATGTTAGAGATTTGTTAAGATTGTTTTTCATGTTGTAGTTGTAGTATTGAAGGAGTATTTCTTACAAAGGTTTGTCTGCTTTGTTAGCAAAACACAACTACTCTGGTGGGACTCGAACCCACAACCTTTGAATGCTTTCAATACACTAGAAGTCCAATGCGCTATCCATTGCGCCACAGAGCCTCATCTGCTTGTATCTAATTTAACAACATAAATTACAAAATTTTCATCCCTTTCCTTTTCCTGGTACAACTTACTGCCAATAGTGACAAAAGAAGGCCATACAGACATGTTAAGTGGTCTTTGGTAGAAAGCTCTGTACTTTTTTTTTCTTAACTAATAAAAAGTTTCTGGAATTTGGGCAAGATGTTTCTGATTTGCACCTAACGATATGAGCTGACATCCATGGTTTAATGGGAACAGCTCTTTGAGTCCTTTAATGTAAATGGAGAATCAAAGTGTACTGTGATACATTAAGCTCAGGTTTCCATCATTATTAATTTAAATGTAATTGTTGGTAATATTTATTCAACTTTCTTAACTTCTTATTCTAAGATCCCTTCTGAATGCATCTAGTTAACCACCTATGTTAGAGATTTGTTAAGATTGTTTTTCATGTTGTAGTTGTAGTATTGAAGGAGTATTTCTTACAAAGGTTTGACTGCTTTGTTAGCAAAACACAACGACTCTGTTGGGACTCGAACCCACAACCTTTGAATGCCTTCAATACACTAGAAGTCCAATGCGCTATCCATTGCGCCACAGAGCCTCATCTTCTTGTATATAGAAGGTCAACGAAAAAAAATAGCTAGAGCGATAAACAGTCAAAATTTAATATACTCTTTTACGCCACTGGCAATTAAAAAAAAAGATCTCTTTTTAAAAAAAATTCAAAGGTTATGCAGTGTTTTTGGATTGATCAGAAAATGGAAAATGTGTTAAATGTTTAAGCTGACAAAGATATTAAAACTGTCAAAAGTTTCTGAAGTGTTCTTTGGTGGACGAATCAGAAATTTTGACTTATTTTTATATGTTGAGATTTCCATTTAACAACATAAATTACAACATTTTCATCCCTTTCCTTTTCCTGGTACAACTTACTGCCAATAGTGACAAAAGAAGGCCATACAGACATGTTAAGTGGTCTTTGGTAGAAAGCTCTGTACTTTTTTTTTCTTAACTAATAAAAAGTTTCTGGAATTTGGGCAAGATGTGTCTGATTTGCACCTAACGATATGAGCTGACATCCATGGTTTAAGGGGAACAGCTCTTTGAGTCCTTTAATATAAATGGAGAATCAAAGTGTACTGTGATACATTAAGCTCAGGTTTCCATCATTATTAATTTAAATGTAATTGTTGGTAATATTTATTCAACTTTCTTAACTTCTTATTCTAAGATTCCTTCTGAATGCATCTAGTTAACCACCTATGTTAGAGATTTGTTAAGATTGTTTTTCATGTTGTAGTTGTAGTATTGAAGGAGTATTTCTTACAAAGGTTTGTCTGCTTTGTTAGCAAAACACAACTACTCTGGTGGGACTCGAACCCACAACCTTTGAATGCTTTCAATACACTAGAAGTCCAATGCGCTATCCATTGCGCCACAGAGCCTCATCTGCTTGTATCTAATTTAACAACATAAATTACAAAATTTTCATCCCTTTCCTTTTCCTGGTACAACTTACTGCCAATAGTGACAAAAGAAGGCCATACAGACATGTTAAGTGGTCTTTGGTAGAAAGCTCTGTACTTTTTTTTTCTTAACTAATAAAAAGTTTCTGGAATTTGGGCAAGATGTTTCTGATTTGCACCTAACGATATGAGCTGACATCCATGGTTTAAGGGGAACAGCTCTTTGAGTCCTTTAATGTAAATGGAGAATCAAAGTATACTGTGATACATTAAGCTCAGGTTTCCATCATTATTAATTTAAATGTAATTGTTGGTAATATTTATTCAACTTTCTTAACTTCTTATTCTAAGATCCCTTCTGAATGCATCTAGTTAACCACCTATGTTAGAGATTTGTTAAGATTGTTTTTCATGTTGTAGTTGTAGTATTGAAGGAGTATTTCTTACAAAGGTTTGACTGCTTTGTTAGCAAAACACAACGACTCTGGTGGGACTCGAACCCACAACCTTTGAATGCCTTTAATACACTAGAAGTCCAATGCGCTATCCATTGCGCCACAGAGCCTCATCTGCTTGTATCTAGAAGGTCATCGAAAACAAATAGCTAGAGTGATACACAGTCAAAATGTAATATACTCTTTTACGCCACTGGCAATTAAAAGAAAAAAAAAAGATCTTTTTAAAAAAAATTAAAAGGTTATGCAGTGTTTTTGGATTGATCAGAAAATGGAAAATGTGTTAAATGTTTAAGCTGACAAAGATATTAAAACTGTCAAAAGTTTCTGAAGTGTTCTTTGGTGGACGAATCAGAAATTTTGACTTCTTTTTATATGTTGAGATTTCCATTTAACAACATAAATTACAACATTTTCATCCCTTTCCTTTTCCTGGTACAACTTACTGCCAATAGTGACAAAAGAAGGCCATACAGACATGTTAAGTGGTCTTTGGTAGAAAGCTCTGTACTTTTTTTTTCTTAACTAATAAAAAGTTTCTGGAATTTGGGCAAGATGTTTCTGATTTGCACCTAACGATATGAGCTGACATCCATGGTTTAAGGGGAACAGCTCTTTGAGTCCTTTAATATAAATAGAGAATCAAAGTGTAATGTGATACATTAAGCTCAGGTTTCCATCATTATTAATTTAAATGTAATTGTTGGTAATATTTATTCAACTTTCTTAACTTCTTATTCTAAGATCCATTCTGGATGCATCTAGTTAACCACCTATGTTAGAGATTTGTTAAGATTGTTTTTCATGTTGTAGTTGTAGTATTGAAGGAGTATTTCTTACAAAGGTTTGACTGCTTTGTTAGCAAAACACAACGACTCTATTGGGACTCGAACCCACAACCTTTGAATGCCTTCAATACACTAGAAGTCCAATGCGCTATCCATTGCGCCACAGAGCCTCATCTGCTTGTATAATGAAGGTCAACGAAAAAAAATAGCTAGAGCGATAAACAGTCAAAATATAATATACTCTTTTACGCCACTGGCAATTAAAAAAAAAGATCTCTTTTTAAAAAAAATTCAAAGGTTATGCAGTGTTTTTGGATTGATCAGAAAATGGAAAATGTGTTAAATGTTTAAGCTGACAAAGAAATTAAAACTGTCAAAAGTTTCTGAAGTGTTCTTTGGTGGACAAATCAGAAATTTTGACTTCTTTTTATATGTTGAGATTTCCATTTAACAACATAAATTACAACATTTTCATCCCTTTCCTTTTCCTGGTACAACTTACTGCCAATAGTGACAAAAGAAGGCCATACAGACATGTTAAGTGGTCTTTGGTAGAAAGCTCTGTACTTTATTTTTCTTAACTAATAAAAAGTTTCTGGAATTTGGGCAAGATGTGTCTGATTTGCACCTAACGATATGAGCTGACATCCATGGTTTAAGGGGAACAGCTCTTTGAGTCCTTTAATATAAATGGAGAATCAAAGTGTACTGTGATACATTAAGCTCAGGTTTCCATCATTATTAATTTAAATGTAATTGTTGGTAATATTTATTCAACTTTCTTAACTTCTTATTCTAAGATTCCTTCTGAATGCATCTAGTTAACCACCTATGTTAGAGATTTGTTAAGATTGTTTTTCATGTTGTAGTTGTAGTATTGAAGGAGTATTTCTTACAAAGGTTTGACTGCTTTAGTAGCAAAACACAACGACTCTGTTGGGACTCGAATCCACAACCTTTGAATGCCTTCAATACACTAGAAGTCCAATGCGCTATCCATTGCGCCACAGAGCCTCATCTTCTTGTATATAGAAGGTCAACGAAAAAAAATAGCTAGAGCGATAAACAGTCAAAATTTAATATACTCTTTTACGCCACTGGCAATTAAAAAAAAAGATCTCTTTTTAAAAAAAATTCAAAGGTTATGCAGTGTTTTTGGATTGATCAGAAAATGGAAAATGTGTTAAATGTTTAAGCTGACAAAGATATTAAAACTGTCAAAAGTTTCTGAAGTGTTCTTTGGTGGACGAATCAGACATTTTGACTTCTTTTTATATGTTGAGATTTCCATTTAACAACATAAATTACAACATTTTCATCCCTTTCCTTTTCCTGGTACAACTTACTGCCAATAGTGACAAAAGAAGGCCATACAGACATGTTAAGTGGTCTTTGGTAGAAAGCTCTGTACTTTATTTTTCTTAACTAATAAAAAGTTTCTGGAATTTGGGCAAGATGTGTCTGATTTGCAACTAACGATATGAGCTGACATCCATGGTTTAAGGGGAACAGCTCTTTGAGTCCTTTAATATAAATGGAGAATCAAAGTGTACTGTGATACATTAAGCTCAGGTTTCCATCATTATTAATTTAAATGTAATTGTTGGTAATATTTATTCAACTTTCTTAACTTCTTATTCTAAGATTCCTTCTGAATGCATCTAGTTAACCACCTATGTTAGAGATTTGTTAAGATTGTTTTTCATGTTGTAGTTGTAGTATTGAAGGAGTATTTCTTACAAAGGTTTGTCTGCTTTGTTAGCAAAACACAACTACTCTGGTGGGACTCGAACCCACAACCTTTGAATGCTTTCAATACACTAGAAGTCCAATGCGCTATCCATTGCGCCACAGAGCCTCATCTGCTTGTATCTAATTTAACAACATAAATTACAAAATTTTCATCCCTTTCCTTTTCCTGGTACAACTTACTGCCAATAGTGACAAAAGAAGGCCATACAGACATGTTAAGTGGTCTTTGGTAGAAAGCTCTGTACTTTTTTTTTCTTAACTAATAAAAAGTTTCTGGAATTTGGGCAAGATGTTTCTGATTTGCACCTAACGATATGAGCTGACATCCATGGTTTAATGGGAACAGCTCTTTGAGTCCTTTAATGTAAATGGAGAATCAAAGTGTACTGTGATACATTAAGCTCAGGTTTCCATCATTATTAATTTAAATGTAATTGTTGGTAATATTTATTCAACTTTCTTAACTTCTTATTCTAAGATCCCTTCTGAATGCATCTAGTTAACCACCTATGTTAGAGATTTGTTAAGATTGTTTTTCATGTTGTAGTTGTAGTATTGAAGGAGTATTTCTTACAAAGGTTTGACTGCTTTGTTAGCAAAACACAACGACTCTGTTGGGACTCGAACCCACAACCTTTGAATGCCTTCAATACACTAGAAGTCCAATGCGCTATCCATTGCGCCACAGAGCCTCATCTTCTTGTATATAGAAGGTCAACGAAAAAAAATAGCTAGAGCGATAAACAGTCAAAATTTAATATACTCTTTTACGCCACTGGCAATTAAAAAAAAAGATCTCTTTTTAAAAAAAATTCAAAGGTTATGCAGTGTTTTTGGATTGATCAGAAAATGGAAAATGTGTTAAATGTTTAAGCTGACAAAGATATTAAAACTGTCAAAAGTTTCTGAAGTGTTCTTTGGTGGACGAATCAGAAATTTTGACTTATTTTTATATGTTGAGATTTCCATTTAACAACATAAATTACAACATTTTCATCCCTTTCCTTTTCCTGGTACAACTTACTGCCAATAGTGACAAAAGAAGGCCATACAGACATGTTAAGTGGTCTTTGGTAGAAAGCTCTGTACTTTTTTTTTCTTAACTAATAAAAAGTTTCTGGAATTTGGGCAAGATGTGTCTGATTTGCACCTAACGATATGAGCTGACATCCATGGTTTAAGGGGAACAGCTCTTTGAGTCCTTTAATATAAATGGAGAATCAAAGTGTACTGTGATACATTAAGCTCAGGTTTCCATCATTATTAATTTAAATGTAATTGTTGGTAATATTTATTCAACTTTCTTAACTTCTTATTCTAAGATTCCTTCTGAATGCATCTAGTTAACCACCTATGTTAGAGATTTGTTAAGATTGTTTTTCATGTTGTAGTTGAGTATTGAAGGAGTATTTCTTACAAAGGTTTGTCTGCTTTGTTAGCAAAACACAACTACTCTGGTGGGACTCGAACCCACAACCTTTGAATGCTTTCAATACACTAGAAGTCCAATGCGCTATCCATTGCGCCACAGAGCCTCATCTGCTTGTATCTAATTTAACAACATAAATTACAAAATTTTCATCCCTTTCCTTTTCCTGGTACAACTTACTGCCAATAGTGACAAAAGAAGGCCATACAGACATGTTAAGTGGTCTTTGGTAGAAAGCTCTGTACTTTTTTTTTCTTAACTAATAAAAAGTTTCTGGAATTTGGGCAAGATGTTTCTGATTTGCACCTAACGATATGAGCTGACATCCATGGTTTAAGGGGAACAGCTCTTTGAGTCCTTTAATGTAAATGGAGAATCAAAGTGTACTGTGATACATTAAGCTCAGGTTTCCATCATTATTAATTTAAATGTAATTGTTGGTAATATTTATTCAACTTTCTTAACTTCTTATTCTAAGATCCCTTCTGAATGCATCTAGTTAACCACCTATGTTAGAGATTTGTTAAGATTGTTTTTCATGTTGTAGTTGTAGTATTGAAGGAGTATTTCTTACAAAGGTTTGACTGCTTTGTTAGCAAAACACAACGACTCTGGTGGGACTCGAACCCACAACCTTTGAATGCCTTTAATACACTAGAAGTCCAATGCGCTATCCATTGCGCCACAGAGCCTCATCTGCTTGTATCTAGAAGGTCATCGAAAACAAATAGCTAGAGTGATACACAGTCAAAATGTAATATACTCTTTTACGCCACTGGCAATTAAAAGAAAAAAAAAAGATCTTTTTAAAAAAAATTAAAAGGTTATGCAGTGTTTTTGGATTGATCAGAAAATGGAAAATGTGTTAAATGTTTAAGCTGACAAAGATATTAAAACTGTCAAAAGTTTCTGAAGTGTTCTTTGGTGGACGAATCAGAAATTTTGACTTCTTTTTATATGTTGAGATTTCCATTTAACAACATAAATTACAACATTTTCATCCCTTTCCTTTTCCTGGTACAACTTACTGCCAATAGTGACAAAAGAAGGCCATACAGACATGTTAAGTGGTCTTTGGTAGAAAGCTCTGTACTTTTTTTTTCTTAACTAATAAAAAGTTTCTGGAATTTGGGCAAGATGTTTCTGATTTGCACCTAACGATATGAGCTGACATCCATGGTTTAAGGGGAACAGCTCTTTGAGTCCTTTAATATAAATAGAGAATCAAAGTGTAATGTGATACATTAAGCTCAGGTTTCCATCATTATTAATTTAAATGTAATTGTTGGTAATATTTATTCAACTTTCTTAACTTCTTATTCTAAGATCCATTCTGGATGCATCTAGTTAACCACCTATGTTAGAGATTTGTTAAGATTGTTTTTCATGTTGTAGTTGTAGTATTGAAGGAGTATTTCTTACAAAGGTTTGACTGCTTTGTTAGCAAAACACAACGACTCTATTGGGACTCGAACCCACAACCTTTGAATGCCTTCAATACACTAGAAGTCCAATGCGCTATCCATTGCGCCACAGAGCCTCATCTGCTTGTATAATGAAGGTCAACGAAAAAAAATAGCTAGAGCGATAAACAGTCAAAATATAATATACTCTTTTACGCCACTGGCAATTAAAAAAAAAGATCTCTTTTTAAAAAAAATTCAAAGGTTATGCAGTGTTTTTGGATTGATCAGAAAATGGAAAATGTGTTAAATGTTTAAGCTGACAAAGAAATTAAAACTGTCAAAAGTTTCTGAAGTGTTCTTTGGTGGACAAATCAGAAATTTTGACTTCTTTTTATATGTTGAGATTTCCATTTAACAACATAAATTACAACATTTTCATCCCTTTCCTTTTCCTGGTACAACTTACTGCCAATAGTGACAAAAGAAGGCCATACAGACATGTTAAGTGGTCTTTGGTAGAAAGCTCTGTACTTTTTTTTTCTTAACTAATAAAAAGTTTCTGGAATTTGGGCAAGATGTGTCTGATTTGCACCTAACGATATGAGCTGACATCCATGGTTTAAGGGGAACAGCTCTTTGAGTCCTTTAATATAAATGGAGAATCAAAATGTACTTTGATACATTAAGCTCAGGTTTCCATCATTATTAATTTAAATGTAATTGTTGGTAATATTTATTCAACTTTCTTAACTTCTTATTCTAAGATTCCTTCTGAATGCATCTAGTTAACCACCTATGTTAGAGATTTGTTAAGATTGTTTTTCATGTTGTAGTTGTAGTATTGAAGGAGTATTTCTTACAAAGGTTTGTCTGCTTTGTTAGCAAAACACAACTACTCTGGTGGGACTCGAACCCACAACCTTTGAATGCCTTCAATACACTAGAAGTTCAATGCGCTATCCATTGCGCCACAGAGCCTCATCTGCTTGTATCTAGAAGGTCATCGAAAAAAAATAGCTAGAGTGATACACAGTCAAAATGTAATATACTCTTTTACGCCACTGGCAATTAAAAGAAAAAAAAAAGATCTCTTTTTAAAAAAAATTCAAAGGTTATGCAGTGTTTTTGGATTGATCAGAAAATGGAAAATGTGTTAAATGTTTAAGCTGACAAAGATATTAAAACTGTCAAAAGTTTCTGAAGTGTTCTTTGGTGGACGAATCAGACATTTTGACTTCTTTTTATATGTTGAGATTTCCATTTAACAACATAAATTACAACATTTTCATCCCTTTCCTTTTCCTGGTACAACTTACTGCCAATAGTGACAAAAGAAGGCCATACAGACATGTTAAGTGGTCTTTGGTAGAAAGCTCTGTACTTTTTTTTTCTTAACTAATAAAAAGTTTCTGGAATTTGGGCAAGATGTTTCTGATTTGCACCTAACGATATGAGCTGACATCCATGGTTTAAGGGGAACAGCTCTTTGAGTCCTTTAATGTAAATGGAGAATCAAAGTGTACTGTGATACATTAAGCTCAGGTTTCCATCATTATTAATTTAAATGTAATTGTTGGTAATATTTATTCAACTTTCTTAACTTCTTATTCTAAGATCCCTTCTGAATGCATCTAGTTAACCACCTATGTTAGAGATTTGTTAAGATTGTTTTTCCTGTTGTAGTTGTAGTATTGAAGGAGTATTTCTTACAAAGGTTTGACTGCTTTAGTAGCAAAACACAACGACTCTGGTGGGACTCGAACCCACAACCTTTGAATGCCTTCAATACACTAGAAGTCCAATGCGCTATCCATTGCGCCACAGAGCCTCATCTGCTTGTATCTAGAAGGTCATCGAAAACAAATAGCTAGAGTGATACACAGTCAAAATGTAATATACTCTTTTACGCCACTGGCAATTAAAAGAAAAAAAAAAGATCTTTTTAAAAAAAATTAAAAGGTTATGCAGTGTTTTTGGATTGATCAGAAAATGGAAAATGTGTTAAATGTTTAAGCTGACAAAGATATTAAAACTGTCAAAAGTTTCTGAAGTGTTCTTTGGTGGACGAATCAGAAATTTTGACTTCTTTTTATATGTTGAGATTTCCATTTAACAACATAAATTACAAAATTTTCATCCCTTTCCTTTTCCTGGTACAACTTACTGCCAATAGTGACAAAAGAAGGCCATACAGACATGTTAAGTGGTCTTTGGTAGAAAGCTCTGTACTTTATTTTTCTTAACTAATAAAAAGTTTCTGGAATTTGGGCAAGATGTGTCTGATTTGCACCTAACGATATGAGCTGACATCCATGGTTTAAGGGGAACAGCTCTTTGAGTCCTTTAATATAAATGGAGAATCAAAGTGTACTGTGATACATTAAGCTCAGGTTTCCATCATTATTAATTTAAATGTAATTGTTGGTAATATTTATTCAACTTTCTTAACTTCTTATTCTAAGATTCCTTCTGAATGCATCTAGTTAACCACCTATGTTAGAGATTTGTTAAGATTGTTTTTCATGTTGTAGTTGTAGTATTGAAGGAGTATTTCTTACAAAGGTTTGTCTGCTTTGTTAGCAAAAGACAACTACTCTGGTGGGACTCGAACCCACAACCTTTGAATGCCTTCAATACACTAGAAGTCCAATGCGCTATCCATTGCGCCACAGAGCCTCATCTGCTTGTATCTAGAAGGTCATCGAAAAAAAATAGCTAGAGTGATACACAGTCAAAATGTAATATACTCTTTTACGCCACTGGCAATTAAAAGAAAAAAAAAAGATCTCTTTTTAAAAAAAATTCAAAGGTTATGCAGTGTTTTTGGATTGATCAGAAAATGGAAAATGTGTTAAATGTTTAAGCTGACAAAGATATTAAAACTGTCAAAAGTTTCTGAAGTGTTCTTTGGTGGACGAATCAGACATTTTGACTTCTTTTTATATGTTGAGATTTCCATTTAACAACATAAATTACAACATTTTCATCCCTTTCCTTTTCCTGGTACAACTTACTGCCAATAGTGACAAAAGAAGGCCATACAGACATGTTAAGTGGTCTTTGGTAGAAAGCTCTGTACTTTTTTTTTCTTAACTAATAAAAAGTTTCTGGAATTTGGGCAAGATGTTTCTGATTTGCACCTAACGATATGAGCTGACATCCATGGTTTAAGGGGAACAGCTCTTTGAGTCCTTTAATGTAAATGGAGAATCAAAGTGTACTGTGATACATTAAGCTCAGGTTTCCATCATTATTAATTTAAATGTAATTGTTGGTAATATTTATTCAACTTTCTTAACTTCTTATTCTAAGATTCCTTCTGAATGCATCTAGTTAACCACCTATGTTAGAGATTTGTTAAGATTGTTTTTCATGTTGTAGTTGTAGTATTGAAGGAGTATTTCTTACAAAGGTTTGTCTGCTTTGTTAGCAAAACACAACTACTCTGGTGGGACTCGAACCCACAACCTTTGAATGCTTTCAATACACTAGAAGTCCAATGCGCTATCCATTGCGCCACAGAGCCTCATCTGCTTGTATCTAATTTAACAACATAAATTACAAAATTTTCATCCCTTTCCTTTTCCTGGTACAACTTACTGCCAATAGTGACAAAAGAAGGCCATACAGACATGTTAAGTGGTCTTTGGTAGAAAGCTCTGTACTTTTTTTTTCTTAACTAATAAAAAGTTTCTGGAATTTGGGCAAGATGTTTCTGATTTGCACCTAACGATATGAGCTGACATCCATGGTTTAAGGGGAACAGCTCTTTGAGTCCTTTAATGTAAATGGAGAATCAAAGTGTACTGTGATACATTAAGCTCAGGTTTCCATCATTATTAATTTAAATGTAATTGTTGGTAATATTTATTCAACTTTCTTAACTTCTTATTCTAAGATCCCTTCTGAATGCATCTAGTTAACCACCTATGTTAGAGATTTGTTAAGATTGTTTTTCATGTTGTAGTTGTAGTATTGAAGGAGTATTTCTTACAAAGGTTTGACTGCTTTGTTAGCAAAACACAACGACTCTGGTGGGACTCGAACCCACAACCTTTGAATGCCTTTAATACACTAGAAGTCCAATGCGCTATCCATTGCGCCACAGAGCCTCATCTGCTTGTATCTAGAAGGTCATCGAAAACAAATAGCTAGAGTGATACACAGTCAAAATGTAATATACTCTTTTACGCCACTGGCAATTAAAAGAAAAAAAAAAGATCTTTTTAAAAAAAATTAAAAGGTTATGCAGTGTTTTTGGATTGATCAGAAAATGGAAAATGTGTTAAATGTTTAAGCTGACAAAGATATTAAAACTGTCAAAAGTTTCTGAAGTGTTCTTTGGTGGACGAATCAGAAATTTTGACTTCTTTTTATATGTTGAGATTTCCATTTAACAACATAAATTACAACATTTTCATCCCTTTCCTTTTCCTGGTACAACTTACTGCCAATAGTGACAAAAGAAGGCCATACAGACATGTTAAGTGGTCTTTGGTAGAAAGCTCTGTACTTTTTTTTTCTTAACTAATAAAAAGTTTCTGGAATTTGGGCAAGATGTTTCTGATTTGCACCTAACGATATGAGCTGACATCCATGGTTTAAGGGGAACAGCTCTTTGAGTCCTTTAATATAAATAGAGAATCAAAGTGTAATGTGATACATTAAGCTCAGGTTTCCATCATTATTAATTTAAATGTAATTGTTGGTAATATTTATTCAACTTTCTTAACTTCTTATTCTAAGATCCATTCTGGATGCATCTAGTTAACCACCTATGTTAGAGATTTGTTAAGATTGTTTTTCATGTTGTAGTTGTAGTATTGAAGGAGTATTTCTTACAAAGGTTTGACTGCTTTGTTAGCAAAACACAACGACTCTATTGGGACTCGAACCCACAACCTTTGAATGCCTTCAATACACTAGAAGTCCAATGCGCTATCCATTGCGCCACAGAGCCTCATCTGCTTGTATAATGAAGGTCAACGAAAAAAAATAGCTAGAGCGATAAACAGTCAAAATATAATATACTCTTTTACGCCACTGGCAATTAAAAAAAAAGATCTCTTTTTAAAAAAAATTCAAAGGTTATGCAGTGTTTTTGGATTGATCAGAAAATGGAAAATGTGTTAAATGTTTAAGCTGACAAAGAAATTAAAACTGTCAAAAGTTTCTGAAGTGTTCTTTGGTGGACAAATCAGAAATTTTGACTTCTTTTTATATGTTGAGATTTCCATTTAACAACATAAATTACAACATTTTCATCCCTTTCCTTTTCCTGGTACAACTTACTGCCAATAGTGACAAAAGAAGGCCATACAGACATGTTAAGTGGTCTTTGGTAGAAAGCTCTGTACTTTATTTTTCTTAACTAATAAAAAGTTTCTGGAATTTGGGCAAGATGTGTCTGATTTGCACCTAACGATATGAGCTGACATCCATGGTTTAAGGGGAACAGCTCTTTGAGTCCTTTAATATAAATGGAGAATCAAAGTGTACTGTGATACATTAAGCTCAGGTTTCCATCATTATTAATTTAAATGTAATTGTTGGTAATATTTATTCAACTTTCTTAACTTCTTATTCTAAGATTCCTTCTGAATGCATCTAGTTAACCACCTATGTTAGAGATTTGTTAAGATTGTTTTTCATGTTGTAGTTGTAGTATTGAAGGAGTATTTCTTACAAAGGTTTGTCTGCTTTGTTAGCAAAACACAACTACTCTGGTGGGACTCGAACCCACAACCTTTGAATGCTTTCAATACACTAGAAGTCCAATGCGCTATCCATTGCGCCACAGAGCCTCATCTGCTTGTATCTAATTTAACAACATAAATTACAACATTTTCATCCCTTTCCTTTTCCTGGTACAACTTACTGCCAATAGTGACAAAAGAAGGCCATACAGACATGTTAAGTGGTCTTTGGTAGAAAGCTCTGTACTTTTTTTTTCTTAACTAATAAAAAGTTTCTGGAATTTGGGCAAGATGTTTCTGATTTGCACCTAACGATATGAGCTGACATCCATGGTTTAAGGGGAACAGCTCTTTGAGTCCTTTAATGTAAATGGAGAATCAAAGTGTACTGTGATACATTAAGCTCAGGTTTCCATCATTATTAATTTAAATGTAATTGTTGGTAATATTTATTCAACTTTCTTAACTTCTTATTCTAAGATCCCTTCTGAATGCATCTAGTTAACCACCTATGTTAGAGATTTGTTAAGATTGTTTTTCATGTTGTAGTTGTAGTATTGAAGGAGTATTTCTTACAAAGGTTTGACTGCTTTAGTAGCAAAACACAACGACTCTGGTGGGACTCGAACCCACAACCTTTGAATGCCTTCAATACACTAGAAGTCCAATGCGCTATCCATTGCGCCACAGAGCCTCATCTGCTTGTATCTAGAAGGTCATCGAAAACAAATAGCTAGAGTGATACACAGTCAAAATGTAATATACTCTTTTACGCCACTGGCAATTAAAAGAAAAAAAAAAGATCTTTTTAAAAAAAATTAAAAGGTTATGCAGTGTTTTTGGATTGATCAGAAAATGGAAAATGTGTTAAATGTTTAAGCTGACAAAGATATTAAAACTGTCAAAAGTTTCTGAAGTGTTCTTTGGTGGACGAATCAGAAATTTTGACTTCTTTTTATATGTTGAGATTTCCATTTAACAACATAAATTACAAAATTTTCATCCCTTTCCTTTTCCTGGTACAACTTACTGCCAATAGTGACAAAAGAAGGCCATACAGACATGTTAAGTGGTCTTTGGTAGAAAGCTCTGTACTTTATTTTTCTTAACTAATAAAAAGTTTCTGGAATTTGGGCAAGATGTGTCTGATTTGCACCTAACGATATGAGCTGACATCCATGGTTTAAGGGGAACAGCTCTTTGAGTCCTTTAATATAAATGGAGAATCAAAATGTACTTTGATACATTAAGCTCAGGTTTCCATCATTATTAATTTAAATGTAATTGTTGGTAATATTTATTCAACTTTCTTAACTTCTTATTCTAAGATTCCTTCTGAATGCATCTAGTTAACCACCTATGTTAGAGATTTGTTAAGATTGTTTTTCATGTTGTAGTTGTAGTATTGAAGGAGTATTTCTTACAAAGGTTTGTCTGCTTTGTTAGCAAAACACAACTACTCTGGTGGGACTCGAACCCACAACCTTTGAATGCCTTCAATACACTAGAAGTCCAATGCGCTATCCATTGCGCCACAGAGCCTCATCTGCTTGTATCTAGAAGGTCATCGAAAAAAAATAGCTAGAGTGATACACAGTCAAAATGTAATATACTCTTTTACGCCACTGGCAATTAAAAGAAAAAAAAAAGATCTCTTTTTAAAAAAAATTCAAAGGTTATGCAGTGTTTTTGGATTGATCAGAAAATGGAAAATGTGTTAAATGTTTAAGCTGACAAAGATATTAAAACTGTCAAAAGTTTCTGAAGTGTTCTTTGGTGGACGAATCAGACATTTTGACTTCTTTTTATATGTTGAGATTTCCATTTAACAACATAAATTACAACATTTTCATCCCTTTCCTTTTCCTGGTACAACTTACTGCCAATAGTGACAAAAGAAGGCCATACAGACATGTTAAGTGGTCTTTGGTAGAAAGCTCTGTACTTTTTTTTTCTTAACTAATAAAAAGTTTCTGGAATTTGGGCAAGATGTTTCTGATTTGCACCTAACGATATGAGCTGACATCCATGGTTTAAGGGGAACAGCTCTTTGAGTCCTTTAATGTAAATGGAGAATCAAAGTGTACTGTGATACATTAAGCTCAGGTTTCCATCATTATTAATTTAAATGTAATTGTTGGTAATATTTATTCAACTTTCTTAACTTCTTATTCTAAGATCCCTTCTGAATGCATCTAGTTAACCACCTATGTTAGAGATTTGTTAAGATTGTTTTTCATGTTGTAGTTGTAGTATTGAAGGAGTATTTCTTACAAAGGTTTGACTGCTTTAGTAGCAAAACACAACGACTCTGGTGGGACTCGAACCCACAACCTTTGAATGCCTTCAATACACTAGAAGTCCAATGCGCTATCCATTGCGCCACAGAGCCTCATCTGCTTGTATCTAGAAGGTCATCGAAAACAAATAGCTAGAGTGATACACAGTCAAAATGTAATATACTCTTTTACGCCACTGGCAATTAAAAGAAAAAAAAAAGATCTTTTTAAAAAAAATTAAAAGGTTATGCAGTGTTTTTGGATTGATCAGAAAATGGAAAATGTGTTAAATGTTTAAGCTGACAAAGATATTAAAACTGTCAAAAGTTTCTGAAGTGTTCTTTGGTGGACGAATCAGAAATTTTGACTTCTTTTTATATGTTGAGATTTCCATTTAACAACATAAATTACAAAATTTTCATCCCTTTCCTTTTCCTGGTACAACTTACTGCCAATAGTGACAAAAGAAGGCCATACAGACATGTTAAGTGGTCTTTGGTAGAAAGCTCTGTACTTTATTTTTCTTAACTAATAAAAAGTTTCTGGAATTTGGGCAAGATGTGTCTGATTTGCACCTAACGATATGAGCTGACATCCATGGTTTAAGGGGAACAGCTCTTTGAGTCCTTTAATATAAATGGAGAATCAAAGTGTACTGTGATACATTAAGCTCAGGTTTCCATCATTATTAATTTAAATGTAATTGTTGGTAATATTTATTCAACTTTCTTAACTTCTTATTCTAAGATTCCTTCTGAATGCATCTAGTTAACCACCTATGTTAGAGATTTGTTAAGATTGTTTTTCATGTTGTAGTTGTAGTATTGAAGGAGTATTTCTTACAAAGGTTTGTCTGCTTTGTTAGCAAAACACAACTACTCTGGTGGGACTCGAACCCACAACCTTTGAATGCCTTCAATACACTAGAAGTCCAATGCGCTATCCATTGCGCCACAGAGCCTCATCTGCTTGTATCTAGAAGGTCATCGAAAAAAAATAGCTAGAGTGATACACAGTCAAAATGTAATATACTCTTTTACGCCACTGGCAATTAAAAGAAAAAAAAAAGATCTCTTTTTAAAAAAAATTCAAAGGTTATGCAGTGTTTTTGGATTGATCAGAAAATGGAAAATGTGTTAAATGTTTAAGCTGACAAAGATATTAAAACTGTCAAAAGTTTCTGAAGTGTTCTTTGGTGGACGAATCAGACATTTTGACTTCTTTTTATATGTTGAGATTTCCATTTAACAACATAAATTACAACATTTTCATCCCTTTCCTTTTCCTGGTACAACTTACTGCCAATAGTGACAAAAGAAGGCCATACAGACATGTTAAGTGGTCTTTGGTAGAAAGCTCTGTACTTTTTTTTTCTTAACTAATAAAAAGTTTCTGGAATTTGGGCAAGATGTTTCTGATTTGCACCTAACGATATGAGCTGACATCCATGGTTTAAGGGGAACAGCTCTTTGAGTCATTTAATATAAATGGAGAATCAAAGTGTACTGTGATACATTAAGCTCAGGTTTCCATCATTATTAATTTAAATGTAATTGTTGGTAATATTTATTCAACTTTCTTAACTTCTTATTCTAAGATTCCTTCTGAATGCATCTAGTTAACCACCTATGTTAGAGATTTGTTAAGATTGTTTTTCATGTTGTAGTTGTAGTATTGAAGGAGTATTTCTTACAAAGGTTTGTCTGCTTTGTTAGCAAAACACAACTACTCTGGTGGGACTCGAACCCACAACCTTTGAATGCCTTCAATACACTAGAAGTCCAATGCGCTATCCATTGCGCCACAGAGCCTCATCTGCTTGTATCTAGAAGGTCATCGAAAAAAAATAGCTAGAGTGATACACAGTCAAAATGTAATATACTCTTTTACGCCACTGGCAATTAAAAGAAAAAAAAAAGATCTCTTTTTAAAAAAAATTCAAAGGTTATGCAGTGTTTTTGGATTGATCAGAAAATGGAAAATGTGTTAAATGTTTAAGCTGACAAAGATATTAAAACTGTCAAAAGTTTCTGAAGTGTTCTTTGGTGGACGAATCAGACATTTTGACTTCTTTTTATATGTTGAGATTTCCATTTAACAACATAAATTACAACATTTTCATCCCTTTCCTTTTCCTGGTACAACTTACTGCCAATAGTGACAAAAGAAGGCCATACAGACATGTTAAGTGGTCTTTGGTAGAAAGCTCTGTACTTTTTTTTTCTTAACTAATAAAAAGTTTCTGGAATTTGGGCAAGATGTGTCTGATTTGCACCTAACGATATGAGCTGACATCCATGGTTTAAGGGGAACAGCTCTTTGAGTCCTTTAATATAAATGGAGAATCAAAGTGTACTGTGATACATTAAGCTCAGTTTTCCATCATTATTAATTTAAATGTAATTGTTGGTAATATTTATTCAACTTTCTTAACTTCTTATTCTAAGATTCCTTCTGAATGCATCTAGTTAACCACCTATGTTAGAGATTTGTTAAGATTGTTTTTCATGTTGTAGTTGTAGTATTGAAGGAGTATTTCTTACAAAGGTTTGTCTGCTTTGTTAGCAAAACACAACTACTCTGGTGGGACTCGAACCCACAACCTTTGAATGCCTTCAATACACTAGAAGTCCAATGCGCTATCCATTGCGCCACAGAGCCTCATCTGCTTGTATCTAGAAGGTCATCGAAAAAAAATAGCTAGAGTGATACACAGTCAAAATGTAATATACTCTTTTACGCCACTGGCAATTAAAAGAAAAAAAAAAGATCTCTTTTTAAAAAAAATTCAAAGGTTATGCAGTGTTTTTGGATTGATCAGAAAATGGAAAATGTGTTAAATGTTTAAGCTGACAAAGATATTAAAACTGTCAAAAGTTTCTGAAGTGTTCTTTGGTGGACGAATCAGACATTTTGACTTCTTTTTATATGTTGAGATTTCCATTTAACAACATAAATTACAACATTTTCATCCCTTTCCTTTTCCTGGTACAACTTACTGCCAATAGTGACAAAAGAAGGCCATACAGACATGTTAAGTGGTCTTTGGTAGAAAGCTCTGTACTTTATTTTTCTTAACTAATAAAAAGTTTCTGGAATTTGGGCAAGATGTTTCTGATTTGCACCTAACGATATGAGCTGACATCCATGGTTTAAGGGGAACAGCTCTTTGAGTCCTTTAATATAAATGGAGAATCAAAGTGTACTGTGATACATTAAGCTCAGGTTTCCATCATTATTAATTTAAATGTAATTGTTGGTAATATTTATTCAACTTTCTTAACTTCTTATTCTAAGATCCCTTCTGAATGCATCTAGTTAACCACCTATGTTAGAGATTTGTTAAGATTGTTTTTCATGTTGTAGTTGTAGTATTGAAGGAGTATTTCTTACAAAGATTTGTCTGCAAAACACGACTCTGGTGGGACTCGAACCCACAACTTTTGAATGCCTTCAATACACTAGAAGTCAAATGCGCTATCCATTGCGCCACAGAGCCTCATCTGCTTGTATCTAGAAGGTCATCGAAAAAAAATAGCTAGAATGATACACAGTCAAAATGTAATATACCGTATATACTCGAGTATAAGCCGAGTTTTTCAGCCCATTTTTTGGGCTGAAAAACCCCAACTCGGCTTATACTCGAGTCAGAGTCTGTATTATGGCAATTTCCATTGCCATAATACAGACTGGGGGGAGAGGGGGGCTGGCAGAGCTGTACTTACCTTTCCTGCAGCTCCTGTCAGCTCTCTCCTCCTCCGCGCCGTCCGTTCAGCACATCGGTCAGCTCCCAGTGTAAGTCTCGCGAGAGCCGCGGCTCTCGCGAGACTTACACTGGGAGCTGACAGAGGGAGCTGCACAGACCGCGCGGAGGAGGAGAGAGCTGACAGGAGCTGCAGGAAAGGTAAGTACAGCTCTGCCAGCCCCCCTCTCCCCCCCACTGAACTGCCAATGACACTGGACCACCAGGGAAGGAGAGCCCCCCTCCCTGCCATATATCAAGCAGGGAGGGGGGACGAAAAAAATATATATAAATAAAATAAGAACTAAAATAATAAAAAAAAAATTAGTGGACGAATCAGACATTTTGACTTCTTTTTATATGTTGAGATTTCCATTTAACAACATAAATTACAACATTTTCATCCCTTTCCTTTTCCTGGTACAACTTACTGCCAATAGTGACAAAAGAAGGCCATACAGACATGTTAAGTGGTCTTTGGTAGAAAGCTCTGTACTTTTTTTTTCTTAACTAATAAAAAGTTTCTGGAATTTGGGCAAGATGTTTCTGATTTGCACCTAACGATATGAGCTGACATCCATGGTTTAAGGGGAACAGCTCTTTGAGTCCTTTAATGTAAATGGAGAATCAAAGTGTACTGTGATACATTAAGCTCAGGTTTCCATCATTATTAATTTAAATGTAATTGTTGGTAATATTTATTCAACTTTCTTAACTTCTTATTCTAAGATCCCTTCTGAATGCATCTAGTTAACCACCTATGTTAGAGATTTGTTAAGATTGTTTTTCATGTTGTAGTTGTAGTATTGAAGGAGTATTTCTTACAAAGGTTTGACTGCTTTAGTAGCAAAACACAACGACTCTGGTGGGACTCGAACCCACAACCTTTGAATGCCTTCAATACACTAGAAGTCCAATGCGCTATCCATTGCGCCACAGAGCCTCATCTGCTTGTATCTAGAAGGTCATCGAAAACAAATAGCTAGAGTGATACACAGTCAAAATGTAATATACTCTTTTACGCCACTGGCAATTAAAAGAAAAAAAAAAGATCTTTTTAAAAAAAATTAAAAGGTTATGCAGTGTTTTTGGATTGATCAGAAAATGGAAAATGTGTTAAATGTTTAAGCTGACAAAGATATTAAAACTGTCAAAAGTTTCTGAAGTGTTCTTTGGTGGACGAATCAGAAATTTTGACTTCTTTTTATATGTTGAGATTTCCATTTAACAACATAAATTACAAAATTTTCATCCCTTTCCTTTTCCTGGTACAACTTACTGCCAATAGTGACAAAAGAAGGCCATACAGACATGTTAAGTGGTCTTTGGTAGAAAGCTCTGTACTTTATTTTTCTTAACTAATAAAAAGTTTCTGGAATTTGGGCAAGATGTGTCTGATTTGCACCTAACGATATGAGCTGACATCCATGGTTTAAGGGGAACAGCTCTTTGAGTCCTTTAATATAAATGGAGAATCAAAGTGTACTGTGATACATTAAGCTCAGGTTTCCATCATTATTAATTTAAATGTAATTGTTGGTAATATTTATTCAACTTTCTTAACTTCTTATTCTAAGATTCCTTCTGAATGCATCTAGTTAACCACCTATGTTAGAGATTTGTTAAGATTGTTTTTCATGTTGTAGTTGTAGTATTGAAGGAGTATTTCTTACAAAGGTTTGTCTGCTTTGTTAGCAAAACACAACTACTCTGGTGGGACTCGAACCCACAACCTTTGAATGCCTTCAATACACTAGAAGTCCAATGCGCTATCCATTGCGCCACAGAGCCTCATCTGCTTGTATCTAGAAGGTCATCGAAAAAAAATAGCTAGAGTGATACACAGTCAAAATGTAATATACTCTTTTACGCCACTGGCAATTAAAAGAAAAAAAAAAGATCTCTTTTTAAAAAAAATTCAAAGGTTATGCAGTGTTTTTGGATTGATCAGAAAATGGAAAATGTGTTAAATGTTTAAGCTGACAAAGATATTAAAACTGTCAAAAGTTTCTGAAGTGTTCTTTGGTGGACGAATCAGACATTTTGACTTCTTTTTATATGTTGAGATTTCCATTTAACAACATAAATTACAAAATTTTCATCCCTTTCCTTTTCCTGGTACAACTTACTGCCAATAGTGACAAAAGAAGGCCATACAGACATGTTAAGTGGTCTTTGGTAGAAAGCTCTGTACTTTATTTTTCTTAACTAATAAAAAGTTTCTGGAATTTGGGCAAGATGTGTCTGATTTGCACCTAACGATATGAGCTGACATCCATGGTTTAAGGGGAACAGCTCTTTGAGTCCTTTAATATAAATGGAGAATCAAAGTGTACTGTGATACATTAAGCTCAGGTTTCCATCATTATTAATTTAAATGTAATTGTTGGTAATATTTATTCAACTTTCTTAACTTCTTATTCTAAGATTCCTTCTGAATGCATCTAGTTAACCACCTATGTTAGAGATTTGTTAAGATTGTTTTTCATGTTGTAGTTGTAGTATTGAAGGAGTATTTCTTACAAAGGTTTGTCTGCTTTGTTAGCAAAACACAACTACTCTGGTGGGACTCGAACCCACAACCTTTGAATGCCTTCAATACACTAGAAGTCCAATGCGCTATCCATTGCGCCACAGAGCCTCATCTGCTTGTATCTAGAAGGTCATCGAAAAAAAATAGCTAGAGTGATACACAGTCAAAATGTAATATACTCTTTTACGCCACTGGCAATTAAAAGAAAAAAAAAAGATCTCTTTTTAAAAAAAATTCAAAGGTTATGCAGTGTTTTTGGATTGATCAGAAAATGGAAAATGTGTTAAATGTTTAAGCTGACAAAGATATTAAAACTGTCAAAAGTTTCTGAAGTGTTCTTTGGTGGACGAATCAGACATTTTGACTTCTTTTTATATGTTGAGATTTCCATTTAACAACATAAATTACAACATTTTCATCCCTTTCCTTTTCCTGGTACAACTTACTGCCAATAGTGACAAAAGAAGGCCATACAGACATGTTAAGTGGTCTTTGGTAGAAAGCTCTGTACTTTTTTTTTCTTAACTAATAAAAAGTTTCTGGAATTTGGGCAAGATGTTTCTGATTTGCACCTAACGATATGAGCTGACATCCATGGTTTAAGGGGAACAGCTCTTTGAGTCATTTAATATAAATGGAGAATCAAAGTGTACTGTGATACATTAAGCTCAGGTTTCCATCATTATTAATTTAAATGTAATTGTTGGTAATATTTATTCAACTTTCTTAACTTCTTATTCTAAGATTCCTTCTGAATGCATCTAGTTAACCACCTATGTTAGAGATTTGTTAAGATTGTTTTTCATGTTGTAGTTGTAGTATTGAAGGAGTATTTCTTACAAAGGTTTGTCTGCTTTGTTAGCAAAACACAACTACTCTGGTGGGACTCGAACCCACAACCTTTGAATGCCTTCAATACACTAGAAGTCCAATGCGCTATCCATTGCGCCACAGAGCCTCATCTGCTTGTATCTAGAAGGTCATCGAAAAAAAATAGCTAGAGTGATACACAGTCAAAATGTAATATACTCTTTTACGCCACTGGCAATTAAAAGAAAAAAAAAAGATCTCTTTTTAAAAAAAATTCAAAGGTTATGCAGTGTTTTTGGATTGATCAGAAAATGGAAAATGTGTTAAATGTTTAAGCTGACAAAGATATTAAAACTGTCAAAAGTTTCTGAAGTGTTCTTTGGTGGACGAATCAGACATTTTGACTTCTTTTTATATGTTGAGATTTCCATTTAACAACATAAATTACAACATTTTCATCCCTTTCCTTTTCCTGGTACAACTTACTGCCAATAGTGACAAAAGAAGGCCATACAGACATGTTAAGTGGTCTTTGGTAGAAAGCTCTGTACTTTTTTTTTCTTAACTAATAAAAAGTTTCTGGAATTTGGGCAAGATGTGTCTGATTTGCACCTAACGATATGAGCTGACATCCATGGTTTAAGGGGAACAGCTCTTTGAGTCCTTTAATATAAATGGAGAATCAAAGTGTACTGTGATACATTAAGCTCAGTTTTCCATCATTATTAATTTAAATGTAATTGTTGGTAATATTTATTCAACTTTCTTAACTTCTTATTCTAAGATTCCTTCTGAATGCATCTAGTTAACCACCTATGTTAGAGATTTGTTAAGATTGTTTTTCATGTTGTAGTTGTAGTATTGAAGGAGTATTTCTTACAAAGGTTTGTCTGCTTTGTTAGCAAAACACAACTACTCTGGTGGGACTCGAACCCACAACCTTTGAATGCCTTCAATACACTAGAAGTCCAATGCGCTATCCATTGCGCCACAGAGCCTCATCTGCTTGTATCTAGAAGGTCATCGAAAAAAAATAGCTAGAGTGATACACAGTCAAAATGTAATATACTCTTTTACGCCACTGGCAATTAAAAGAAAAAAAAAAGATCTCTTTTTAAAAAAAATTCAAAGGTTATGCAGTGTTTTTGGATTGATCAGAAAATGGAAAATGTGTTAAATGTTTAAGCTGACAAAGATATTAAAACTGTCAAAAGTTTCTGAAGTGTTCTTTGGTGGACGAATCAGACATTTTGACTTCTTTTTATATGTTGAGATTTCCATTTAACAACATAAATTACAACATTTTCATCCCTTTCCTTTTCCTGGTACAACTTACTGCCAATAGTGACAAAAGAAGGCCATACAGACATGTTAAGTGGTCTTTGGTAGAAAGCTCTGTACTTTATTTTTCTTAACTAATAAAAAGTTTCTGGAATTTGGGCAAGATGTTTCTGATTTGCACCTAACGATATGAGCTGACATCCATGGTTTAAGGGGAACAGCTCTTTGAGTCCTTTAATATAAATGGAGAATCAAAGTGTACTGTGATACATTAAGCTCAGGTTTCCATCATTATTAATTTAAATGTAATTGTTGGTAATATTTATTCAACTTTCTTAACTTCTTATTCTAAGATCCCTTCTGAATGCATCTAGTTAACCACCTATGTTAGAGATTTGTTAAGATTGTTTTTCATGTTGTAGTTGTAGTATTGAAGGAGTATTTCTTACAAAGATTTGTCTGCAAAACACGACTCTGGTGGGACTCGAACCCACAACTTTTGAATGCCTTCAATACACTAGAAGTCAAATGCGCTATCCATTGCGCCACAGAGCCTCATCTGCTTGTATCTAGAAGGTCATCGAAAAAAAATAGCTAGAATGATACACAGTCAAAATGTAATATACCGTATATACTCGAGTATAAGCCGAGTTTTTCAGCCCATTTTTTGGGCTGAAAAACCCCAACTCGGCTTATACTCGAGTCAGAGTCTGTATTATGGCAATTTCCATTGCCATAATACAGACTGGGGGGAGAGGGGGGCTGGCAGAGCTGTACTTACCTTTCCTGCAGCTCCTGTCAGCTCTCTCCTCCTCCGCGCCGTCCGTTCAGCACATCGGTCAGCTCCCAGTGTAAGTCTCGCGAGAGCCGCGGCTCTCGCGAGACTTACACTGGGAGCTGACAGAGGGAGCTGCACAGACCGCGCGGAGGAGGAGAGAGCTGACAGGAGCTGCAGGAAAGGTAAGTACAGCTCTGCCAGCCCCCCTCTCCCCCCCACTGAACTGCCAATGACACTGGACCACCAGGGAAGGAGAGCCCCCCTCCCTGCCATATATCAAGCAGGGAGGGGGGACGAAAAAAATATATATAAATAAAATAAGAACTAAAATAATAAAAAAAAAATTAATAATAAAAAAAAGGGGTATAAGGACCACTATGGGAGGGGGGGGTATAAGGACCACTATGGGAGGGAGGGGGTGGGTTAAGGACCACTATGGGAGGGAGGGGGGTATAAGGACCGCTATGGGAGGGAGGGGGGGTATAAGGACCACTATGGGAGGGAGGGGGGGGGTAAGGACCACTATGGGAGGGAGGGGGGGGATAAGGACCACTATGGGAGGGAGGGGGGGTATAAGGACCACTATGGGAGGGAGGGGGGTATAAGGACCACTATGGGAGGGAGGGGGGGTATAAGGACCACTATGGGAGGGAGGGGGGGGGATAAGGACCACTATTGGAGGGAGGGGGGTATAAGGACCACTATGGGAGGGAGGGGGGGTATAAGGACCACTATGGGAGGGGGTGGGATAAGGACCACTATGGGAGGGAGGGGGGGTATAAGGACCACTATGGGAGGGAGGGGGTGGGATAAGGACCACTATGGGAGGGGAGGGGGAAGTAAGGACCACTAGGGGAGGGGAGGGTAAGGACCACTAGGGGAGGGTGAGTCAGGACCACTGGGGGGGGGAGTGAAGGAACACGGGGGTGGGGAGGTAAGGACCACTGAGGGAGGAGGAGGGGAAGTCAGGACATATGGGGGGGGGAGGGGGTGGCACAATTTTTTTTTTGCCTACGGCGGCAAATATCCTTGCACCGGCCCTGCACACACTGCATTCACACACTGCATTCATGCACACACACACTGCATTCATGCACACACACACTGCACTCATACACACACACGCTGCACTCATACACACACGCTGCACTCATACACACACACATACGCACACACTGCATTCATTATACACACACTGTAAATAAATATTCAATTAATATATTTTTTTTAGGATCTAATTTTATTTAGAAATTTACCAGTAGCTGCTGCATTTCCCACCCTAGTCTTATACTCGAGTCAATAAGTTTTCCCAGTTTTTTGGGATAAAATTAGGGGCCTCGGCTTATATTCGGGTCGGCTTATACTCGAGTATATACGGTACTCTTTTACGCCACTGGCAATTAAAAGAAAAAAAAAAGATCTCTTTTTAAAAAAAATTCAAAGGTTATGCAGTGTTTTTGGATTGATCAGAAAATGGAAAATGTGTTAAATGTTTAAGCTGACAAAGATATTAAAACTGTCAAAAGTTTCTGAAGTGTTCTTTGGTGGACGAATCAGAAATTTTGACTTCTTTTTATATGTTGAGATTTCCATTTAACAACATAAATTAAAACATTTTCATCCCTTTCCTTTTCCTGGTACAACTTACTGCCAATAGTGACAAAAGAAGGCCATACAGACATGTTAAGTGGTCTTTGGTAGAAAGCTCTGTACTTTATTTTTCTTAACTAATAAAAAGTTTCTGGAATTTGGGCAAGATGTTTCTGATTTGCACCTAACGATATGAGCTGACATCCATGGTTTAAGGGGAACAGCTCTTTGAGTCCTTTAATATAAATGGAGAATCAAAGTGTACTGTGATACATTAAGCTCAGGTTTCCATCATTATTAATTTAAATGTAATTGTTGGTAATATTTATTCAACTTTCTTAACTTCTTATTCTAAGATCCCTTCTGAATGCATCTAGTTAACCACCTATGTTAGAGATTTGTTAAGATTGTTTTTCATGTTGTAGTTGTAGTATTGAAGGAGTATTTCTTACAAAGATTTGTCTGCAAAACACAACTCTGGTGGGAATCGAACCCACAACTTTTGAATGCCTTCAATACACTAGAAGTCAAATGCGCTATCCATTGCGCCACAGAGCCTCATCTGCTTGTATCTAGAAGGTCATCGAAAACAAATAGCTAGAGTGATACACAGTCAAAATGTAATATACTCTTTTACGACACTGGCAATTAAAAGAAAAAAAAAAGATCTCTTTTTAAAAATAAAATTCAAAGGTTATGCAGTGTTTTTGGATTGATCAGAAAATGGAAAATGTGTTAAATGTTTAAGTTGACAAAGATATTAAAACTGTCAAAAGTTTCTGAAGTGTTCTTTGGTGGACGAATCAGACATTTTGACTTCTTTTTATATGTTGAGATTTCCATTTAACAACATAAATTACAACATTTTCATCCCTTTCCTTTTCCTGGTACAACTTACTGCCAATAGTGACAAAAGAAGGCCATACAGACATGTTAAGTGGTCTTTGGTAGAAAGCTCTGTACTTTATTTTTCTTAACTAATAAAAAGTTTCTGGAATTTGGGCAAGATGTTTCTGATTTGCACCTAACGATATGAGCTGACATCCATGGTTTAAGGGGAACAGCTCTTTGAGTCCTTTAATATAAATGGAGAATCAAAGTGTACTGTGATACATTAAGCTCAGGTTTCCATCATTATTAATTTAAATGTAATTGTTGGTAATATTTATTCAACTTTCTTAACTTCTTATTCTAAGATCCCTTCTGAATGCATCTAGTTAACCACCTATGTTAGAGATTTGTTAAGATTGTTTTTCATGTTGTAGTTGTAGTATTGAAGGAGTATTTCTTACAAAGGTTTGTCTGCTTTGTTAGCAAAACACAATTATGGTGGGACTCGAACCCACAACCTTTGAATTCTTTCAATACACTAGAAGTCCAATGCGCTATCCATTGCGCCACAGAGCCTCATCTGCTTGTATCTAATTTAAAAACATAAATTACAACATTTTCATCCCTTTCCTTTTCCTGGTACAACTTACTGCCAATAGTGACAAAAGAAGGCCATACAGACATGTTAAGTGGTCTTTGGTAGAAAGCTCTGTACTTTATTTTTCTTAACTAATAAAAAGTTTCTGGAATTTGGGCAAGATGTTTCTGATTTGCACCTAACGATATGAGCTGACATCCATGGTTTAAGGGGAACAGCTCTTTGAGTCCTTTAATATAAATGGAGAATCAAAGTGTACTGTGATACATTAAGCTCAGGTTTCCATCATTATTAATTTAAATGTAATTGTTGGTAATATTTATTCAACTTTCTTAACTTCTTATTCTAAGATCCCTTCTGAATGCATCTAGTTAACCACCTATGTTAGAGATTTGTTAAGATTGTTTTTCATGTTGTAGTTGTAGTATTGAAGGAGTATTTCTTACAAAGATTTGTCTGCAAAACACGACTCTGGTGGGACTCGAACCCACAACTTTTGAATGCCTTCAATACACTAGAAGTCAAATGCGCTATCCATTGCGCCACAGAGCCTCATCTGCTTGTATCTAGAAGGTCATCGAAAAAAAATAGCTAGAGTGATACACAGTCAAAATGTAATATACTCTTTTACGCCACTGGCAATTAAAAGAAAAAAAAAAGATCTCTTTTTAAAAAAAATTCAAAGGTTATGCAGTGTTTTTGGATTGATCAGAAAATTGAAAATGTGTTAAATGTTTAAGCTGACAAAGATATTAAAACTGTCAAAAGTTTCTGACGTGTTCTTTGGTGGACGAATCAGACATTTTGACTTCTTTTTATATGTTGAGATTTCCATTTAACAACATAAATTACAACATTTTCATCCCTTTCCTTTTCCTGGTACAACTTACTGCCAATAGTGACAAAAGAAGGCCATACAGACATGTTAAGTGGTCTTTGGTAGAAAGCTCTGTACTTTTTTTTTCTTAACTAATAAAAAGTTTCTGGAATTTGGGCAAGATGTTTCTGATTTGCACCTAACGATATGAGCTGACATCCATGGTTTAAGGGGAACAGCTCTTTGAGTCCTTTAATATAAATGGAGAATCAAAGTGTACTGTGATACATTAAGCTCAGGTTTCCATCATTATTAATTTAAATGTAATTGTTGGTAATATTTATTCAACTTTCTTAACTTCTTATTCTAAGATCCCTTCTGAATGCATCTAGTTAACCACCTATGTTAGAGATTTGTTAAGATTGTTTTTCATGTTGTAGTTGTAGTATTGAAGGAGTATTTCTTACAAAGATTTGTCTGCAAAACACGACTCTGGTGGGACTCGAACCCACAACTTTTGAATGCCTTCAATACACTAGAAGTCAAATGCGCTATCCATTGCGCCACAGAGCCTCATCTGCTTGTATCTAGAAGGTCATCGAAAAAAATAGCTAGAGTGATACACAGTCAAAATGTAATATACTCTTTTACGCCACTGGCAATTAAAAGAAAAAAAAAGATCTCTTTTTAAAAAAAATTCAAAGGTTATGCAGTGTTTTTGGATTGATCAGAAAATTGAAAATGTGTTAAATGTTTAAGTTGACAAAGATATTAAAACTGTCAAAAGTTTCTGAAGTGTTCTTTGGTGGACGAATCAGACATTTTGACTTCTTTTTATATGTTGAGATTTCCATTTAACAACATAAATTACAACATTTTCATCCCTTTCCTTTTCCTGGTACAACTTACTGCCAATAGTGACAAAAGAAGGCCATACAGACATGTTAAGTGGTCTTTGGTAGAAAGCTCTGTACTTTATTTTTCTTAACTAATAAAAAGTTTCTGGAATTTGGGCAAGATGTTTCTGATTTGCACCTAACGATATGAGCTGACATCCATGGTTTAAGGGGAACAGCTCTTTGAGTCCTTTAATATAAATGGAGAATCAAAGTGTACTGTGATACATTAAGCTCAGGTTTCCATCATTATTAATTTAAATGTAATTGTTGGTAATATTTATTCAACTTTCTTAACTTCTTATTCTAAGATCCCTTCTGAATGCATCTAGTTAACCACCTATGTTAGAGATTTGTTAAGATTGTTTTTCATGTTGTAGTTGTAGTATTGAAGGAGTATTTCTTACAAAGGTTTGTCTGCTTTGTTAGCAAAACACAATTATGGTGGGACTCGAACCCACAACCTTTGAATTCTTTCAATACACTAGAAGTCCAATGCGCTATCCATTGCGCCACAGAGCCTCATCTGCTTGTATCTAGAAGGTCATCGAAAAAAATAGCTAGAGTGATACACAGTCAAAATGTAATATACTCTTTTACGCCACTGGCAATTAAAAGAAAAAAAAAAGATCTCTTTTTAAAAAAAATTCAAAGGTTATGCAGTGTTTTTGGATTGATCAGAAAATTGAAAATGTGTTAAATGTTTAAGTTGACAAAGATATTAAAACTGTCAAAAGTTTCTGAAGTGTTCTTTGGTGGACGAATCAGACATTTTGACTTCTTTTTATATGTTGAGATTTCCATTTAACAACATAAATTACAACATTTTCATCCCTTTCCTTTTCCTGGTACAACTTACTGCCAATAGTGACAAAAGAAGATTTGCACCTAACGATATGAGCTGACATCCATGGTTTAAGGGGAACAGCTCTTTGAGTCCTTTAATATAAATGGAGAATCAAAGTGTACTGTGATACATTAAGCTCAGGTTTCCATCATTATTAATTTAAATGTAATTGTTGGTAATATTTATTCAACTTTCTTAACTTCTTATTCTAAGATCCCTTCTGAATGCATCTAGTTAACCACCTATGTTAGAGATTTGTTAAGATTGTTTTTCATGTTGTAGTTGTAGTATTGAAGGAGTATTTCTTACAAAGGTTTGTCTGCTTTGTTAGCAAAACACAATTATGGTGGGACTCGAACCCACAACCTTTGAATTCTTTCAATACACTAGAAGTCCAATGCGCTATCCATTGCGCCACAGAGCCTCATCTGCTTGTATCTAATTTAAAAACATAAATTACAACATTTTCATCCCTTTCCTTTTCCTGGTACAACTTACTGCCAATAGTGACAAAAGAAGGCCATACAGACATGTTAAGTGGTCTTTGGTAGAAAGCTCTGTACTTTATTTTTCTTAACTAATAAAAAGTTTCTGGAATTTGGGCAAGATGTTTCTGATTTGCACCTAACGATATGAGCTGACATCCATGGTTTAAGGGGAACAGCTCTTTGAGTCCTTTAATATAAATGGAGAATCAAAGTGTACTGTGATACATTAAGCTCAGGTTTCCATCATTATTAATTTAAATGTAATTGTTGGTAATATTTATTCAACTTTCTTAACTTCTTATTCTAAGATCCCTTCTGAATGCATCTAGTTAACCACCTATGTTAGAGATTTGTTAAGATTGTTTTTCATGTTGTAGTTGTAGTATTGAAGGAGTATTTCTTACAAAGATTTGTCTGCAAAACACGACTCTGGTGGGACTCGAACCCACAACTTTTGAATGCCTTCAATACACTAGAAGTCAAATGCGCTATCCATTGCGCCACAGAGCCTCATCTGCTTGTATCTAGAAGGTCATCGAAAAAAAATAGCTAGAGTGATACACAGTCAAAATGTAATATACTCTTTTACGCCACTGGCAATTAAAAGAAAAAAAAAAGATCTCTTTTTAAAAAAAATTCAAAGGTTATGCAGTGTTTTTGGATTGATCAGAAAATTGAAAATGTGTTAAATGTTTAAGCTGACAAAGATATTAAAACTGTCAAAAGTTTCTGAAGTGTTCTTTGGTGGACGAATCAGACATTTTGACTTCTTTTTATATGTTGAGATTTCCATTTAACAACATAAATTACAACATTTTCATCCCTTTCCTTTTCCTGGTACAACTTACTGCCAATAGTGACAAAAGAAGGCCATACAGACATGTTAAGTGGTCTTTGGTAGAAAGCTCTGTACTTTATTTTTCTTAACTAATAAAAAGTTTCTGGAATTTGGGCAAGATGTTTCTGATTTGCACCTAACGATATGAGCTGACATCCATGGTTTAAGGGGAACAGCTCTTTGAGTCCTTTAATATAAATGGAGAATCAAAGTGTACTGTGATACATTAAGCTCAGGTTTCCATCATTATTAATTTAAATGTAATTGTTGGTAATATTTATTCAACTTTCTTAACTTCTTATTCTAAGATCCATTCTGAATGCATCTAGTTAACCACCTATGTTAGAGATTTGTTAAGATTGTTTTTCATGTTGTAGTTGTAGTATTGAAGGAGTATTTCTTACAAAGGTTTGACTGCTTTGTTAGCAAAACACAACGACTCTGTTGGGACTCGAACCCACAACCTTTGAATGCCTTCAATACACTAGAAGTCCAATGCGCTATCCATTGCGCCACAGAGCCTCATCTGCTTGTATATAGAAGGTCAACGAAAAAAAATAGCTAGAGCGATAAACAGTCAAAATTTAATATACTCTTTTACGCCACTGGCAATTAAAAAAAAAGATCTCTTTTTAAAAAAAATTCAAAGGTTATGCAGTGTTTTTGGATTGATCAGAAAATGGAAAATGTGTTAAATGTTTAAGCTGACAAAGATATTAAAACTGTCAAAAGTTTCTGAAGTGTTCTTTGGTGGACAAATCAGAAATTTTGACTTCTTTTTATATGTTGAGATTTCCATTTAACAACATAAATTACAACATTTTCATCCCTTTCCTTTTCCTGGTACAACTTACTGCCAATAGTGACAAAAGAAGGCCATACAGACATGTTAAGTGGTCTTTGGTAGAAAGCTCTGTACTTTTTTTTTCTTAACTAATAAAAAGTTTCTGGAATTTGGGCAAGATGTTTCTGATTTGCACCTAACGATATGAGCTGACATCCATGGTTTAAGGGGAACAGCTCTTTGAGTCCTTTAATATAAATGGAGAATCAAAGTGTACTGTGATACATTAAGCTCAGGTTTCCATCATTATTAATTTAAATGTAATTGTTGGTAATATTTATTCAACTTTCTTAACTTCTTATTCTAAGATCCCTTCTGAATGCATCTAGTTAACCACCTATGTTATAGATTTGTTAAGATTGTTTTTCATGTTGTAGTTGTAGTATTGAAGGAGTATTTCTTACAAAGGTTTGTCTGCTTTGTTAGCAAAACACGACGACTCTGGTGGGACTCGAACCCACAACTTTTGAATGCCTTCAATACACAAGAAGTCCAATGCGCTATCCATTGCGCCACAGAGCCTCATCTGCTTGTATATAGAAGGTCAACGAAAAAAAATAGCTAGAGCGATAAACAGTCAAAATGTAATATACTCTTTTACGCCACTGGCAATTAAAAAAAAAAAAAAAAGATCTCTTTTTAAAAAAAATTCAAAGGTTATGCAGTGTTTTTGGATTGATCAGAAAATGGAAAATGTGTTAAATGTTTAAGCTGACAAAGATATTAAAACTGTCAAAAGTTTCTGAAGTGTTCTTTGGTGGACGAATCAGAAATTTTGACTTCTTTTTATATGTTGAGATTTCCATTTAACAACATAAATTACAACATTTTCATCCCTTTCCTTTTCCTGGTACAACTTACTGCCAATAGTGACAAAAGAAGGCCATACAGACATGTTAAGTGGTCTTTGGTAGAAAGCTCTGTACTTTTTTTTTCTTAACTAATAAAAAGTTTCTGGAATTTGGGCAAGATGTTTCTGATTTGCACCTAACGATATGAGATGACATCCATGGTTTAAGGGGAACAGCTCTTTGAGTCCTTTAATATAAATGGAGAATCAAAGTGTAATGTGATACATTAAGCTCAGGTTTCCATCATTATTAATTTAAATGTAATTGTTGGTAATATTTATTCAACTTTCTTAACTTCTTATTCTAAGATCCATTCTGAATGCATCTAGTTAACCACCTATGTTAGAGATTTGTTAAGATTGTTTTTCATGTTGTAGTTGTAGTATTGAAGGAGTATTTCTTACAAAGCTTTGACTGCTTTGTTAGCAAAACACAACGACTCTGGTGGGACTCGAACCCACAACCTTTGAATGCCTTCAATACACTAAGAAGTCCAATGCGCTATCCATTGCGCCACAGAGCCTCATCTGCTTTTATATAGAAGGTCAACGAAAAAAAATAGCTAGAGCGATAAACAGTCAAAATGTAAGATACTCTTTTACGCCACTGGCAATTAAAAAAAAAAAAAAAGATCTCTTTTTAAAAAAAAATTCAAAGGTTATGCAGTGTTTTTGGATTGATCAGAAAATGGAAAATGTGTTAAATGTTTAAGCTGACAAAGATATTAAAACTGTCAAAAGTTTCTGAAGTGTTCTTTGGTGGACGAATCAGAAATTTTGACTTCTTTTTATATGTTGAGATTTCCATTTAACAACATAAATTACAACATTTTCATCCCTTTCCTTTTCCTGGTACAACTTACTGCCAATAGTGACAAAAGAAGGCCATACAGACATGTTAAGTGGTCTTTGGTAGAAAGCTCTGTACTTTTTTTTTCTTAACTAATAAAAAGTTTCTGGAATTTGGGCAAGATGTTTCTGATTTGCACCTAACGATATGAGCTGACATCCATGGTTTAAGGGGAACAGCTCTTTGAGTCCTTTAATATAAATGGAGAATCAAAGTGTACTGTGATACATTAAGCTCAGGTTTCCATCATTATTAATTTAAATGTAATTGTTGGTAATATTTATTCAACTTTCTTAACTTCTTATTCTAAGATCCCTTCTGAATGCATCTAGTTAACCACCTATGTTATAGATTTGTTAAGATTGTTTTTCATGTTGTAGTTGTAGTATTGAAGGAGTATTTCTAACAAAGGTTTGTCTGCTTTGTTAGCAAAACACAACGACTCTGGTGGGACTCGAACCCACAACCTTTGAATGCCTTCAATACACAAGAAGTCCAATGCGCTATCCATTGCGCCACAGAGCCTCATCTGCTTGTATATAGAAGGTCAACGAAAAAAAATAGCTAGAGCGATAAACAGTCAAAATGTAATATACTCTTTTACGCCACTGGCAATTAAAAAAAAAAAAAAAAAGATCTCTTTTTAAAAAAAATTCAAAGGTTATGCAGTGTTTTTGGATTGATCAGAAAATGGAAAATGTGTTAAATGTTTAAGCTGACAAAGATATTAAAACTGTCAAAAGTTTCTGAAGTGTTCTTTGGTGGACGAATCAGAAATTTTGACTTCTTTTTATATGTTGAGATTTCCATTTAACAACATAAATTACAACATTTTCATCCCTTTCCTTTTCCTGGTACAACTTACTGCCAATAGTGACAAAAGAAGGCCATACAGACATGTTAAGTGGTCTTTGGTAGAAAGCTCTGTACTTTTTTTTTCTTAACTAATAAAAAGTTTCTGGAATTTGGGCAAGATGTTTCTGATTTGCACCTAACGATATGAGATGACATCCATGGTTTAAGGGGAACAGCTCTTTGAGTCCTTTAATATAAATGGAGAATCAAAGTGTAATGTGATACATTAAGCTCAGGTTTCCATCATTATTAATTTAAATGTAATTGTTGGTAATATTTATTCAACTTTCTTAACTTCTTATTCTAAGATCCATTCTGAATGCATCTAGTTAACCACCTATGTTAGAGATTTGTTAAGATTGTTTTTCATGTTGTAGTTGTAGTATTGAAGGAGTATTTCTTACAAAGCTTTGACTGCTTTGTTAGCAAAACACAACGACTCTGGTGGGACTCGAACCCACAACCTTTGAATGCCTTCAATACACTAAGAAGTCCAATGCGCTATCCATTGCGCCACAGAGCCTCATCTGCTTTTATATAGAAGGTCAACGAAAAAAAATAGCTAGAGCGATAAACAGTCAAAATGTAAGATACTCTTTTACGCCACTGGCAATTAAAAAAAAAAAAAAAAGATCTCTTTTTAAAAAAAAATTCAAAGGTTATGCAGTGTTTTTGGATTGATCAGAAAATGGAAAATGTGTTAAATGTTTAAGCTGACAAAGATATTAAAACTGTCAAAAGTTTCTGAAGTGTTCTTTGGTGGACGAATCAGAAATTTTGACTTCTTTTTATATGTTGAGATTTCCATTTAACAACATAAATTACAACATTTTCATCCCTTTCCTTTTCCTGGTACAACTTACTGCCAATAGTGACAAAAGAAGGCCATACAGACATGTTAAGTGGTCTTTGGTAGAAAGCTCTGTACTTTTTTTTTCTTAACTAATAAAAAGTTTCTGGAATTTGGGCAAGATGTTTCTGATTTGCACCTAACGATATGAGCTGACATCCATGGTTTAAGGGGAACAGCTCTTTGAGTCCTTTAATATAAATGGAGAATCAAAGTGTACTGTGATACATTAAGCTCAGGTTTCCATCATTATTAATTTAAATGTAATTGTTGGTAATATTTATTCAACTTTCTTAACTTCTTATTCTAAGATCCCTTCTGAATGCATCTAGTTAACCACCTATGTTAGAGATTTGTTAAGATTGTTTTTCATGTTGTAGTTGTAGTATTGAAGGAGTATTTCTTACAAAGATTTGTCTGCAAAACACGACTCTGGTGGGACTCGAACCCACAACTTTTGAATGCCTTCAATACACTAGAAGTCAAATGCGCTATCCATTGCGCCACAGAGCCTCATCTGCTTGTATCTAGAAGGTCATCGAAAAAAATAGCTAGAGTGATACACAGTCAAAATGTAATATACTCTTTTACGCCACTGGCAATTAAAAGAAAAAAAAAGATCTCTTTTTAAAAAAAATTCAAAGGTTATGCAGTGTTTTTGGATTGATCAGAAAATTGAAAATGTGTTAAATGTTTAAGTTGACAAAGATATTAAAACTGTCAAAAGTTTCTGAAGTGTTCTTTGGTGGACGAATCAGACATTTTGACTTCTTTTTATATGTTGAGATTTCCATTTAACAACATAAATTACAACATTTTCATCCCTTTCCTTTTCCTGGTACAACTTACTGCCAATAGTGACAAAAGAAGGCCATACAGACATGTTAAGTGGTCTTTGGTAGAAAGCTCTGTACTTTATTTTTCTTAACTAATAAAAAGTTTCTGGAATTTGGGCAAGATGTTTCTGATTTGCACCTAACGATATGAGCTGACATCCATGGTTTAAGGGGAACAGCTCTTTGAGTCCTTTAATATAAATGGAGAATCAAAGTGTACTGTGATACATTAAGCTCAGGTTTCCATCATTATTAATTTAAATGTAATTGTTGGTAATATTTATTCAACTTTCTTAACTTCTTATTCTAAGATCCCTTCTGAATGCATCTAGTTAACCACCTATGTTAGAGATTTGTTAAGATTGTTTTTCATGTTGTAGTTGTAGTATTGAAGGAGTATTTCTTACAAAGGTTTGTCTGCTTTGTTAGCAAAACACAATTATGGTGGGACTCGAACCCACAACCTTTGAATTCTTTCAATACACTAGAAGTCCAATGCGCTATCCATTGCGCCACAGAGCCTCATCTGCTTGTATCTAGAAGGTCATCGAAAAAAATAGCTAGAGTGATACACAGTCAAAATGTAATATACTCTTTTACGCCACTGGCAATTAAAAGAAAAAAAAAAGATCTCTTTTTAAAAAAAATTCAAAGGTTATGCAGTGTTTTTGGATTGATCAGAAAATTGAAAATGTGTTAAATGTTTAAGTTGACAAAGATATTAAAACTGTCAAAAGTTTCTGAAGTGTTCTTTGGTGGACGAATCAGACATTTTGACTTCTTTTTATATGTTGAGATTTCCATTTAACAACATAAATTACAACATTTTCATCCCTTTCCTTTTCCTGGTACAACTTACTGCCAATAGTGACAAAAGAAGATTTGCACCTAACGATATGAGCTGACATCCATGGTTTAAGGGGAACAGCTCTTTGAGTCCTTTAATATAAATGGAGAATCAAAGTGTACTGTGATACATTAAGCTCAGGTTTCCATCATTATTAATTTAAATGTAATTGTTGGTAATATTTATTCAACTTTCTTAACTTCTTATTCTAAGATCCCTTCTGAATGCATCTAGTTAACCACCTATGTTAGAGATTTGTTAAGATTGTTTTTCATGTTGTAGTTGTAGTATTGAAGGAGTATTTCTTACAAAGGTTTGTCTGCTTTGTTAGCAAAACACAATTATGGTGGGACTCGCACCCACAACCTTTGAATTCTTTCAATACACTAGAAGTCCAATGCGCTATCCATTGCGCCACAGAGCCTCATCTGCTTGTATCTAATTTAAAAACATAAATTACAACATTTTCATCCCTTTCCTTTTCCTGGTACAACTTACTGCCAATAGTGACAAAAGAAGGCCATACAGACATGTTAAGTGGTCTTTGGTAGAAAGCTCTGTACTTTATTTTTCTTAACTAATAAAAAGTTTCTGGAATTTGGGCAAGATGTTTCTGATTTGCACCTAACGATATGAGCTGACATCCATGGTTTAAGGGGAACAGCTCTTTGAGTCCTTTAATATAAATGGAGAATCAAAGTGTACTGTGATACATTAAGCTCAGGTTTCCATCATTATTAATTTAAATGTAATTGTTGGTAATATTTATTCAACTTTCTTAACTTCTTATTCTAAGATCCCTTCTGAATGCATCTAGTTAACCACCTATGTTAGAGATTTGTTAAGATTGTTTTTCATGTTGTAGTTGTAGTATTGAAGGAGTATTTCTTACAAAGATTTGTCTGCAAAACACGACTCTGGTGGGACTCGAACCCACAACTTTTGAATGCCTTCAATACACTAGAAGTCAAATGCGCTATCCATTGCGCCACAGAGCCTCATCTGCTTGTATCTAGAAGGTCATCGAAAAAAAATAGCTAGAGTGATACACAGTCAAAATGTAATATACTCTTTTACGCCACTGGCAATTAAAAGAAAAAAAAAAGATCTCTTTTTAAAAAAAATTCAAAGGTTATGCAGTGTTTTTGGATTGATCAGAAAATTGAAAATGTGTTAAATGTTTAAGCTGACAAAGATATTAAAACTGTCAAAAGTTTCTGAAGTGTTCTTTGGTGGACGAATCAGACATTTTGACTTCTTTTTATATGTTGAGATTTCCATTTAACAACATAAATTACAACATTTTCATCCCTTTCCTTTTCCTGGTACAACTTACTGCCAATAGTGACAAAAGAAGGCCATACAGACATGTTAAGTGGTCTTTGGTAGAAAGCTCTGTACTTTATTTTTCTTAACTAATAAAAAGTTTCTGGAATTTGGGCAAGATGTTTCTGATTTGCACCTAACGATATGAGCTGACATCCATGGTTTAAGGGGAACAGCTCTTTGAGTCCTTTAATATAAATGGAGAATCAAAGTGTACTGTGATACATTAAGCTCAGGTTTCCATCATTATTAATTTAAATGTAATTGTTGGTAATATTTATTCAACTTTCTTAACTTCTTATTCTAAGATCCATTCTGAATGCATCTAGTTAACCACCTATGTTAGAGATTTGTTAAGATTGTTTTTCATGTTGTAGTTGTAGTATTGAAGGAGTATTTCTTACAAAGGTTTGACTGCTTTGTTAGCAAAACACAACGACTCTGTTGGGACTCGAACCCACAACCTTTGAATGCCTTCAATACACTAGAAGTCCAATGCGCTATCCATTGCGCCACAGAGCCTCATCTGCTTGTATATAGAAGGTCAACGAAAAAAAATAGCTAGAGCGATAAACAGTCAAAATTTAATATACTCTTTTACGCCACTGGCAATTAAAAAAAAAGATCTCTTTTTAAAAAAAATTCAAAGGTTATGCAGTGTTTTTGGATTGATCAGAAAATGGAAAATGTGTTAAATGTTTAAGCTGACAAAGATATTAAAACTGTCAAAAGTTTCTGAAGTGTTCTTTGGTGGACAAATCAGAAATTTTGACTTCTTTTTATATGTTGAGATTTCCATTTAACAACATAAATTACAACATTTTCATCCCTTTCCTTTTCCTGGTACAACTTACTGCCAATAGTGACAAAAGAAGGCCATACAGACATGTTAAGTGGTCTTTGGTAGAAAGCTCTGTACTTTATTTTTCTTAACTAATAAAAAGTTTCTGGAATTTGGGCAAGATGTTTCTGATTTGCACCTAACGATATGAGCTGACATCCATGGTTTAAGGGGAACAGCTCTTTGAGTCCTTTAATATAAATGGAGAATCAAAGTGTACTGTGATACATTAAGCTCAGGTTTCCATCATTATTAATTTAAATGTAATTGTTGGTAATATTTATTCAACTTTCTTAACTTCTTATTCTAAGATCCCTTCTGAATGCATCTAGTTAACCACCTATGTTATAGATTTGTTAAGATTGTTTTTCATGTTGTAGTTGTAGTATTGAAGGAGTATTTCTTACAAAGGTTTGTCTGCTTTGTTAGCAAAACACGACGACTCTGGTGGGACTCGAACCCACAACTTTTGAATGCCTTCAATACACAAGAAGTCCAATGCGCTATCCATTGCGCCACAGAGCCTCATCTGCTTGTATATAGAAGGTCAACGAAAAAAAATAGCTAGAGCGATAAACAGTCAAAATGTAATATACTCTTTTACGCCACTGGCAATTAAAAAAAAAAAAAAAAGATCTCTTTTTAAAAAAAATTCAAAGGTTATGCAGTGTTTTTGGATTGATCAGAAAATGGAAAATGTGTTAAATGTTTAAGCTGACAAAGATATTAAAACTGTCAAAAGTTTCTGAAGTGTTCTTTGGTGGACGAATCAGAAATTTTGACTTCTTTTTATATGTTGAGATTTCCATTTAACAACATAAATTACAACATTTTCATCCCTTTCCTTTTCCTGGTACAACTTACTGCCAATAGTGACAAAAGAAGGCCATACAGACATGTTAAGTGGTCTTTGGTAGAAAGCTCTGTACTTTTTTTTTCTTAACTAATAAAAAGTTTCTGGAATTTGGGCAAGATGTTTCTGATTTGCACCTAACGATATGAGATGACATCCATGGTTTAAGGGGAACAGCTCTTTGAGTCCTTTAATATAAATGGAGAATCAAAGTGTAATGTGATACATTAAGCTCAGGTTTCCATCATTATTAATTTAAATGTAATTGTTGGTAATATTTATTCAACTTTCTTAACTTCTTATTCTAAGATCCATTCTGAATGCATCTAGTTAACCACCTATGTTAGAGATTTGTTAAGATTGTTTTTCATGTTGTAGTTGTAGTATTGAAGGAGTATTTCTTACAAATCTTTGACTGCTTTGTTAGCAAAACACAACGACTCTGGTGGGACTCGAACCCACAACCTTTGAATGCCTTCAATACACTAAGAAGTCCAATGCGCTATCCATTGCGCCACAGAGCCTCATCTGCTTTTATATAGAAGGTCAACGAAAAAAAATAGCTAGAGCGATAAACAGTCAAAATGTAAGATACTCTTTTACGCCACTGGCAATTAAAAAAAAAAAAAAAAGATCTCTTTTTAAAAAAAAATTCAAAGGTTATGCAGTGTTTTTGGATTGATCAGAAAATGGAAAATGTGTTAAATGTTTAAGCTGACAAAGATATTAAAACTGTCAAAAGTTTCTGAAGTGTTCTTTGGTGGACGAATCAGAAATTTTGACTTCTTTTTATATGTTGAGATTTCCATTTAACAACATAAATTACAACATTTTCATCCCTTTCCTTTTCCTGGTACAACTTACTGCCAATAGTGACAAAAGAAGGCCATACAGACATGTTAAGTGGTCTTTGGTAGAAAGCTCTGTACTTTTTTTTTCTTAACTAATAAAAAGTTTCTGGAATTTGGGCAAGATGTTTCTGATTTGCACCTAACGATATGAGCTGACATCCATGGTTTAAGGGGAACAGCTCTTTGAGTCCTTTAATATAAATGGAGAATCAAAGTGTACTGTGATACATTAAGCTCAGGTTTCCATCATTATTAATTTAAATGTAATTGTTGGTAATATTTATTCAACTTTCTTAACTTCTTATTCTAAGATCCCTTCTGAATGCATCTAGTTAACCACCTATGTTATAGATTTGTTAAGATTGTTTTTCATGTTGTAGTTGTAGTATTGAAGGAGTATTTCTAACAAAGGTTTGTCTGCTTTGTTAGCAAAACACAACGACTCTGGTGGGACTCGAACCCACAACCTTTGAATGCCTTCAATACACAAGAAGTCCAATGCGCTATCCATTGCGCCACAGAGCCTCATCTGCTTGTATATAGAAGGTCAACGAAAAAAAATAGCTAGAGCGATAAACAGTCAAAATGTAATATACTCTTTTACGCCACTGGCAATTAAAAAAAAAAAAATCTCTTTTTAAAAAAAATTCAAAGGTTATGCAGTGTTTTTGGATTGATCAGAAAATGGAAAATGTGTTAAATGTTTAAGCTGACAAAGATATTAAAACTGTCAAAAGTTTCTGAAGTGTTCTTTGGTGGACGAATCAGAAATTTTGACTTCTTTTTATATGTTGAGATTTCCATTTAACAACATAAATTAAAACATTTTCATCCCTTTCCTTTTCCTGGTACAACTTACTGCCAATAGTGACAAAAGAAGGCCATACAGACATGTTAAGTGGTCTTTGGTAGAAAGCTCTGTACTTTTTTTTTCTTAACTAATAAAAAGTTTCTGGAATTTGGGCAAGATGTTTCTGATTTGCACCTAACGATATGAGCTGACATCCATGGTTTAAGGGGAACAGCTCTTTGAGTCCTTTAATATAAATAGAGAATCAAAGTGTAATGTGATACATTAAGCTCAGGTTTCCATCATTATTAATTTAAATGTAATTGTTGGTAATATTTATTCAACTTTCTTAACTTCTTATTCTAAGATCCATTCTGAATGCATCTAGTTAACTACCTATGTTAGAGATTTGTTAAGATTGTTTTTCATGTTGTAGTTGTAGTATTGAAGGAGTATTTCTTACAAAGGTTTGACTGCTTTGTTAGCAAAACACAACGACTCTGGTGGGACTCGAACCCACAACCTTTGAATGCCTTCAATACACTAGAAGTCCAATGCGCTATCCATTGCGCCACGGAGCCTCATCTGCTTGTATATAGAAGGTCAACGAAAAAAAATAGCTAGAGCGATAAACAGTCAAAATGTAATATACTCTTTTACGCCACTGGCAATTAAAAAAAAAAAAAGATCTCTTTTTAAAAAAAATTCAAAGGTTATGCAGTGTTTTTGGATTGATCAGAAAATGGAAAATGTGTTAAATGTTTAAGCTGACAAAGATATTAAAACTGTCAAAAGTTTCTGAAGTGTTCTTTGGTGGACAAATCAGAAATTTTGACTTCTTTTTATATGTTGAGATTTCCATTTAACAACATAAATTACAACATTTTCATCCCTTTCCTTTTCCTGGTACAACTTACTGCCAATAGTGACAAAAGAAGGCCATACAGACATGTTAAGTGGTCTTTGGTAGAAAGCTCTGTACTTTATTTTTCTTAACTAATAAAAAGTTTCTGGAATTTGGGCAAGATGTGTCTGATTTGCACCTAACGATATGAGCTGACATCCATGGTTTAAGGGGAACAGCTCTTTGAGTCCTTTAATATAAATGGAGAATCAAATTGTACTGTGATACATTAAGCTCAGGTTTCCATCATTATTAATTTAAATGTAATTGTTGGTAATATTTATTCAACTTTCTTAACTTCTTATTCTAAGATTCCTTCTGAATGCATCTAGTTAACCACCTATGTTAGAGATTTGTTAAGATTGTTTTTCATGTTGTAGTTGTAGTATTGAAGGAGTATTTCTTACAAAGGTTTATCTGCTTTGTTAGCAAAACACAACTACTCTGGTGGGACTCGAACCCACAACCTTTGAATGCCTTCAATACACTAGAAGTCCAATGCGCTATCCATTGCGCCACAGAGCCTCATCTGCTTGTATCTAGAAGGTCATCGAAAAAAAAATAGCTAGAGTGATACACAGTCAAAATGTAATATACTCTTTTACGCCACTGGCAATTAAAAGAAAAAAAAAAGATCTCTTTTTAAAAAAATTCAAAGGTTATGCAGTGTTTTTGGATTGATCAGAAAATGGAAAATGTGTTAAATGTTTAAGCTGACAAAGATATTAAAACTGTCAAAAGTTTCTGAAGTGTTCTTTGGTGGACGAATCAGACATTTTGACTTCTTTTTATATGTTGAGATTTCCATTTAACAACATAAATTACAACATTTTCATCCCTTTCCTTTTCCTGGTACAACTTACTGCCAATAGTGACAAAAGAAGGCCATACAGACATGTTAAGTGGTCTTTGGTAGAAAGCTCTGTACTTTATTTTTCTTAACTAATAAAAAGTTTCTGGAATTTGGGCAAGATGTTTCTGATTTGCACCTAACGATATGAGCTGACATCCATGGTTTAAGGGGAACAGCTCTTTGAGTCCTTTAATATAAATGGAGAATCAAAGTGTACTGTGATACATTAAGCTCAGGTTTCCATCATTATTAATTTAAATGTAATTGTTGGTAATATTTATTCAACTTTCTTAACTTCTTATTCTAAGATCCCTTCTGAATGCATCTAGTTAAACACCTATGTTAGAGATTTGTTAAGATTGTTTTTCATGTTGTAGTTGTAGTATTGAAGGAGTATTTCTTACAAAGGTTTGACTGCTTTGTTAGCAAAACACAACGACTCTGGTGGGACTCGAACCCACAACCTTTGAATGCCTTCAATACACTAGAAGTCCAATGCGCTATCCATTGCGCCACAGAGCCTCATCGGCTTGTATCTCGAAGGTCATCGAAAACAAATAGCTAGAGTGATACACAGTCAAAATGTAATATACTCTTTTACGCCACTGGCAATTAAAAGAAAAAAAAAAGATCTATTTTTAAAAAAAAATTAAAAGGTTATGCAGTGTTTTTGGATTGATCAGAAAATGGAAAATGTGTTAAATGTTTAAGCTGACAAAGATATTAAAACTGTCAAAAGTTTCTGAAGTGTTCTTTGGTGGACGAATCAGAAATTTTGACTTCTTTTTATATGTTGAGATTTCCATTTAACAACATAAATTACAACATTTTCATCCCTTTCCTTTTCCTGGTACAACTTACTGCCAATAGTGACAAAAGAAGGCCATACAGACATGTTAAGTGGTCTTTGGTAGAAAGCTCTGTACTTTTTTTTTCTTAACTAATAAAAAGTTTCTGGAATTTGGGCAAGATGTTTCTGATTTGCACCTAACGATATGAGATGACATCCATGGTTTAAGGGGAACAGCTCTTTGAGTCCTTTAATATAAATGGAGAATCAAAGTGTAATGTGATACATTAAGCTCAGGTTTCCATCATTATTAATTTAAATGTAATTGTTGGTAACATTTATTCAACTTTCTTAACTTCTTATTCTAAGATCCCTTCTGAATGCATCTAGTTAACCACCTATGTTAGAGATTTGTTAAGATTGTTTTTCATGTTGTAGTTGTAGTATTGAAGGAGTATTTCTTACAAAGCTTCAGAGCCTCATCTGCTTTTATATAGAAGGTCAACGAAAAAAAATAGCTAGAGCGATAAACAGTCAAAATGTAAGATACTCTTTTACGCCACTGGCAATTAAAAAAAAAAAAAAAAGATCTCTTTTTAAAAAAAAATTCAAAGGTTATGCAGTGTTTTTGGATTGATCAGAAAATGGAAAATGTGTTAAATGTTTAAGCTGACAAAGATATTAAAACTGTCAAAAGTTTCTGAAGTGTTCTTTGGTGGACGAATCAGAAATTTTGACTTCTTTTTATATGTTGAGATTTCCATTTAACAACATAAATTACAACATTTTCATCCCTTTCCTTTTCCTGGTACAACTTACTGCCAATAGTGACAAAAGAAGGCCATACAGACATGTTAAGTGGTCTTTGGTAGAAAGCTCTGTACTTTTTTTTTCTTAACTAATAAAAAGTTTCTGGAATTTGGGCAAGATGTTTCTGATTTGCACCTAACGATATGAGCTGACATCCATGGTTTAAGGGGAACAGCTCTTTGAGTCCTTTAATATAAATAGAGAATCAAAGTGTAATGTGATACATTAAGCTCAGGTTTCCATCATTATTAATTTAAATGTAATTGTTGGTAATATTTATTCAACTTTCTTAACTTCTTATTCTAAGATCCATTCTGAATGCATCTAGTTAACTACCTATGTTAGAGATTTGTTAAGATTGTTTTTCATGTTGTAGTTGTAGTATTGAAGGAGTATTTCTTACAAAGGTTTGACTGCTTTGTTAGCAAAACACAACGACTCTGGTGGGACTCGAACCCACAACCTTTGAATGCCTTCAATACACTAGAAGTCCAATGCGCTATCCATTGCGCCACGGAGCCTCATCTGCTTGTATATAGAAGGTCAACGAAAAAAAATAGCTAGAGCGATAAACAGTCAAAATGTAATATACTCTTTTACGCCACTGGCAATTAAAAAAAAAAAGATCTCTTTTTAAAAAAAATTCAAAGGTTATGCAGTGTTTTTGGATTGATCAGAAAATGGAAAATGTGTTAAATGTTTAAGCTGACAAAGATATTAAAACTGTCAAAAGTTTCTGAAGTGTTCTTTGGTGGACGAATCAGAAATTTTGACTTCTTTTTATATGTTGAGATTTCCATTTAACAACATAAATTACAACATTTTCATCCCTTTCCTTTTCCTGGTACAACTTACTGCCAATAGTGACAAAAGAAGGCCATACAGACATGTTAAGTGGTCTTTGGTAGAAAGCTCTGTACTTTTTTTTTCTTAAAGGACCACTCTAGTGCCAGGAAAGCATACTCGTTTTCCTGGCACTAGAGTGCCCTGAGGGTGCCCCCTCCCTCAGGGACCCCCTCCCGCCCGGCTCTGGAAAGGGGAAAAGGGTTAAAACTTACCTTTTTCCAGCGCTGGGCGGGGAGCTCTCCTCCTCCTCTCCGCCTCCGTTCCTCCCCGTCGGCTGAATGCGCACGCGCGGCAAGAGCTGCGCGCGCATTCAGCCGGTCACATAGGAAAGCATTCATAATGCTTTCCTATGGACGCTTGCGTGCTCTCACTGTGATTTTCACAGTGAGAATCACGCAAGCGCCTCTAGCGGCTGTCAGTGAGACAGCCACTAGAGGAAAAAGGGGAAGGCTTAACTAATTGATAAACATAGCAGTTTCTCTGAAACTGCTATGTTTATAAAAAAATTAGTTAACCCTAGCTGGACCTGGCACCCATACCACTTCATTAAGCTGAAGTGGTCTGGGTGCCTAGAGTGGTCCTTTAACTAATAAAAAGTTTCTGGAATTTGGGCAAGATGTTTCTGATTTGCACCTAACGATATGAGCTGACATCCATGGTTTAAGGGGAACAGCTCTTTGAGTCCTTTAATATAAATAGAGAATCAAAGTGTAATGTGATACATTAAGCTCAGGTTTCCATCATTATTAATTTAAATGTAATTGTTGGTAATATTTATTCAACTTTCTTAACTTCTTATTCTAAGATCCATTCTGAATGCATCTAGTTAACTACCTATGTTAGAGATTTGTTAAGATTGTTTTTCATGTTGTAGTTGTAGTATTGAAGGAGTATTACTTACAAAGGTTTGACTGCTTTGTTAGCAAAACACAACGACTCTGGTGGGACTCGAACCCACAACCTTTGAATGCCTTCAATACACTAGAAGTCCAATGCGCTATCCATTGCACCACGGAGCCTCATCTGCTTGTATATAGAAGGTCAACGAAAAAAAATAGCTAGAGCGATAAACAGTCAAAATGTAATATACTCTTTTACGCAACTGGCAATTAAAAAAAAAAAAGATCTCTTTTTAAAAAAAATTCAAAGGTTATGCAGTGTTTTTGGATTGATCAGAAAATGGAAAATGTGTTAAATGTTTAAGCTGACAAAGATATTAAATTTGTCAAAAGTTTCTGAAGTGTTGTTTGGTGGACGAATCAGACATTTTGACTTCTTTTTATATGTTGAGATTTCCATTTAACAACATAAATTACAACATTTTCATCCCTTTCCTTTTCCTGGTACAACTTACTGCCAATAGTGACAAAAGAAGGCCATACAGACATGTTAAGTGGTCTTTGGTAGAAAGCTCTGTACTTTATTTTTCTTAACTAATAAAAAGTTTCTGGAATTTGGGCAAGATGTTTCTGATTTGCACCTAACGATATGAGCTGACATCCATGGTTTAAGGGGAACAGCTCTTTGAGTCCTTTAATATAAATGGAGAATCAAAGTGTAATGTGATACATTAAGCTCAGGTTTCCATCATTATTAATTTAAATGTAATTGTTGGTAATATTTATTCAACTTTCTTAACTTCTTATTCTAAGATCCCTTCTGAATGCATCTAGTTAACCACATATGTTAGAGATTTGTTAAGATTGATTTTCATGTTGTAGTTGTAGTATTGAAGGAGTATTTCTTACAAAGATTTGACTGCTTTGTTAGTGTAATGTGATACATTAAGCTCTTTGGAGCTCTTTGAGTCCTTTAATATAAATGGAGAATCAAAGTGTAATGTGATACATTAAGCTCAGGTTTCCATCATTATTAATTTAAATGTAATTGTTGGTAATATTTATTCAACTTTCTTAACTTCTTATTCTAAGATCCCTTCTGAATGCATCTAGTTAAACACCTATGTTAGAGATTTGTTAAGATTGTTTTTCATGTTGTAGTTGTAGTATTGAAGGAGTATTTCTTACAAAGGTTTGTCTGCTTTGTTAGCAAAATACAACTACTCTGGTGGGACTCGAACCCACAAACTTTCAATGCCTTCAATACACTAGAAGTCCAATGCGCTATCCATTGCGCCACAGAGCCTCATCTGCTTGTATCTAGAAGGTCATCGAAAAAAAATAGCTAGAGTGATACACAGTCAAAATGTAATATACTCTTTTACGCCACTGGCAATTAAAAGAAAAAAAAAAGATCTCTTTTTAAAAAAATTCAAAGGTTATGCAGTGTTTTTGGATTGATCAGAAAATGGAAAATGTGTTAAATGTTTAAGCTGACAAAGATATTAAAACTGTCAAAAGTTTCTGAAGTGTTCTTTGGTGGACGAATCAGACATTTTGACTTCTTTTTATATGTTGAGATTTCCATTTAACAACATAAATTACAACATTTTCATCCCTTTCCTTTTCCTGGTACAACTTACTGCCAATAGTGACAAAAGAAGGCCATACAGACATGTTAAGTGGTCTTTGGTAGAAAGCTCTGTACTTTTTTTTTTCTTAACTAATAAAAAGTTTCTGGAATTTGGCAAGATGTTTCTGATTTGCACCTAACGATATGAGCTGACATCCATGGTTTAAGGGGAACAGCTCTTTGAGTCCTTTAATATAAATGGAGAATCAAAGTGTAATGTGATACATTAAGCTCAGGTTTCCATCATTATTAATTTAAATGTAATTGTTGGTGATATTTATTCAACTTTCTTAACTTCTTATTCTAAGATCCCTTCTGAATGCATCTAGTTAACCGCCTATGTTAGAGATTTGTTAAGATTGTTTTTCATGTTGTAGTTGTAGTATTGAAGGAGTATTTCTTACAAAGATTTGTCTGCAAAACACGACTCTGGTGGGACTCGAACCCACAACTTTTGAATGCCTTCAATACACTAGAAGTCAAATGCGCTATCCATTGCGCCACAGAGCCTCATCTGCTTGTATCTAGAAGGTCATCGAAAAAAAATAGCTAGAGCGATAAACAGTCAAAATGTAATATACTCTTTTACGCCACTGGCAACTAAAAAAAAAAAAAAAAGATCTCTTTTTAAAAAAAATTCAAAGGTTATGCAGTGTTTTTGGATTGATCAGAAAATGGAAAATGTGTTAAATGTTTAAGTTGACAAAGATATTAAAACTGACAAAAGTTTCTGAAGTGTTCTTTGGTGGACGAATCAGACATTTTGACTTCTTTTTATATGTTGAGATTTCCATTTAACAACATAAATTACAACATTTTCATCCCTTTCCTTTTCCTGGTACAACTTACTGCCAATAGTGACAAAAGAAGGCCATACAGACATGTTAAGTGGTCTTTGGTAGAAAGCTCTGTACTTTATTTTTCTTAACTAATAAAAAGTTTCTGGAATTTGGGCAAGATGTTTCTGATTTGCACCTAACGATATGAGCTGACATCCATGGTTTAAGGGGAACAGCTCTTTGAGTCCTTTAATATAAATGGAGAATCAAAGTGTAATGTGATACATTAAGCTCAGGTTTCCATCATTATTAATTTAAATGTAATTGTTGGTAATATTTATTCAACTTTCTTAACTTCTTATTCTAAGATCCCTTCTGAATGCATCTAGTTAACCACCTATGTTGGAGATTTGTTAAGATTGTTTTTCATGTTGTAGTTGTAGTATTGAAGGAGTATTTCTTACAAAGGTTTGTCTGCTTTGTTAGCAAAACACGACTTTGGTGGGACTCGAACCCACAACCTTTGAATGCCATCAATACACTAGAAGTCCAATGGGCTATCCATTGCGCCACAGAGCCTCATCTGCTTGTATCTAGAAGGTCATCGAAAAAAAATAGCTAGAGCGATAAACAGTCAAAATGTAATATACTCTTTTACGCCACTGGCAATTAAAAAAAAAAAAAAAGATCTCTTTTTAAAAAAAATTCAAAGGTTATGCAGTGTTTTTGGATTGATCAGAAAATGGAAAATGTGTTAAATGTTTAAGTTGACAAAGATATTAAAACTGTCAAAAGTTTCTGAAGTGTTCTTTGGTGGACGAATCAGACATTTTGACTTCTTTTTATATGTTGAGATTTCCATTTAACAACATAAATTACAACATTTTCATCCCTTTCCTTTTCCTGGTACAACTTACTGCCAATAGTGACAAAAGAAGGCCATACAGACATGTTAAGTGGTCTTTGGTAGAAAGCTCTGTACTTTATTTTTCTTAACTAATAAAAAGTTTCTGGAATTTGGGCAAGATGTGTCTGATTTGCACCTAACGATATGAGCTGACATCCATGGTTTAAGGGGAACAGCTCTTTGAGTCCTTTAATATAAATGGAGAATCAAATTGTACTGTGATACATTAAGCTCAGGTTTCCATCATTATTAATTTAAATGTAATTGTTGGTAATATTTATTCAACTTTCTTAACTTCTTATTCTAAGATTCCTTCTGAATGCATCTAGTTAACCACCTATGTTAGAGATTTGTTAAGATTGTTTTTCATGTTGTAGTTGTAGTATTGAAGGAGTATTTCTTACAAAGGTTTATCTGCTTTGTTAGCAAAACACAACTACTCTGGTGGGACTCGAACCCACAACCTTTGAATGCCTTCAATACACTAGAAGTCCAATGCGCTATCCATTGCGCCACAGAGCCTCATCTGCTTGTATCTAGAAGGTCATCGAAAAAAAAATAGCTAGAGTGATACACAGTCAAAATGTAATATACTCTTTTACGCCACTGGCAATTAAAAGAAAAAAAAAAGATCTCTTTTTAAAAAAATTCAAAGGTTATGCAGTGTTTTTGGATTGATCAGAAAATGGAAAATGTGTTAAATGTTTAAGCTGACAAAGATATTAAAACTGTCAAAAGTTTCTGAAGTGTTCTTTGGTGGACGAATCAGACATTTTGACTTCTTTTTATATGTTGAGATTTCCATTTAACAACATAAATTACAACATTTTCATCCCTTTCCTTTTCCTGGTACAACTTACTGCCAATAGTGACAAAAGAAGGCCATACAGACATGTTAAGTGGTCTTTGGTAGAAAGCTCTGTACTTTATTTTTCTTAACTAATAAAAAGTTTCTGGAATTTGGGCAAGATGTTTCTGATTTGCACCTAACGATATGAGCTGACATCCATGGTTTAAGGGGAACAGCTCTTTGAGTCCTTTAATATAAATGGAGAATCAAAGTGTACTGTGATACATTAAGCTCAGGTTTCCATCATTATTAATTTAAATGTAATTGTTGGTAATATTTATTCAACTTTCTTAACTTCTTATTCTAAGATCCCTTCTGAATGCATCTAGTTAAACACCTATGTTAGAGATTTGTTAAGATTGTTTTTCATGTTGTAGTTGTAGTATTGAAGGAGTATTTCTTACAAAGGTTTGACTGCTTTGTTAGCAAAACACAACGACTCTGGTGGGACTCGAACCCACAACCTTTGAATGCCTTCAATACACTAGAAGTCCAATGCGCTATCCATTGCGCCACAGAGCCTCATCGGCTTGTATCTCGAAGGTCATCGAAAACAAATAGCTAGAGTGATACACAGTCAAAATGTAATATACTCTTTTACGCCACTGGCAATTAAAAGAAAAAAAAAAGATCTATTTTTAAAAAAAAATTAAAAGGTTATGCAGTGTTTTTGGATTGATCAGAAAATGGAAAATGTGTTAAATGTTTAAGCTGACAAAGATATTAAAACTGTCAAAAGTTTCTGAAGTGTTCTTTGGTGGACGAATCAGAAATTTTGACTTCTTTTTATATGTTGAGATTTCCATTTAACAACATAAATTACAACATTTTCATCCCTTTCCTTTTCCTGGTACAACTTACTGCCAATAGTGACAAAAGAAGGCCATACAGACATGTTAAGTGGTCTTTGGTAGAAAGCTCTGTACTTTTTTTTTCTTAACTAATAAAAAGTTTCTGGAATTTGGGCAAGATGTTTCTGATTTGCACCTAACGATATGAGATGACATCCATGGTTTAAGGGGAACAGCTCTTTGAGTCCTTTAATATAAATGGAGAATCAAAGTGTAATGTGATACATTAAGCTCAGGTTTCCATCATTATTAATTTAAATGTAATTGTTGGTAATATTTATTCAACTTTCTTAACTTCTTATTCTAAGATCCCTTCTGAATGCATCTAGTTAACCACCTATGTTAGAGATTTGTTAAGATTGTTTTTCATGTTGTAGTTGTAGTATTGAAGGAGTATTTCTTACAAAGCTTCAGAGCCTCATCTGCTTTTATATAGAAGGTCAACGAAAAAAAATAGCTAGAGCGATAAACAGTCAAAATGTAAGATACTCTTTTACGCCACTGGCAATTAAAAAAAAAAAAAAAAGATCTCTTTTTAAAAAAAAATTCAAAGGTTATGCAGTGTTTTTGGATTGATCAGAAAATGGAAAATGTGTTAAATGTTTAAGCTGACAAAGATATTAAAACTGTCAAAAGTTTCTGAAGTGTTCTTTGGTGGACGAATCAGAAATTTTGACTTCTTTTTATATGTTGAGATTTCCATTTAACAACATAAATTACAACATTTTCATCCCTTTCCTTTTCCTGGTACAACTTACTGCCAATAGTGACAAAAGAAGGCCATACAGACATGTTAAGTGGTCTTTGGTAGAAAGCTCTGTACTTTTTTTTTCTTAACTAATAAAAAGTTTCTGGAATTTGGGCAAGATGTTTCTGATTTGCACCTAACGATATGAGCTGACATCCATGGTTTAAGGGGAACAGCTCTTTGAGTCCTTTAATATAAATAGAGAATCAAAGTGTAATGTGATACATTAAGCTCAGGTTTCCATCATTATTAATTTAAATGTAATTGTTGGTAATATTTATTCAACTTTCTTAACTTCTTATTCTAAGATCCATTCTGAATGCATCTAGTTAACTACCTATGTTAGAGATTTGTTAAGATTGTTTTTCATGTTGTAGTTGTAGTATTGAAGGAGTATTTCTTACAAAGGTTTGACTGCTTTGTTAGCAAAACACAACGACTCTGGTGGGACTCGAACCCACAACCTTTGAATGCCTTCAATACACTAGAAGTCCAATGCGCTATCCATTGCGCCACGGAGCCTCATCTGCTTGTATATAGAAGGTCAACGAAAAAAAATAGCTAGAGCGATAAACAGTCAAAATGTAATATACTCTTTTACGCCACTGGCAATTAAAAAAAAAAAGATCTCTTTTTAAAAAAAATTCAAAGGTTATGCAGTGTTTTTGGATTGATCAGAAAATGGAAAATGTGTTAAATGTTTAAGCTGACAAAGATATTAAAACTGTCAAAAGTTTCTGAAGTGTTCTTTGGTGGACGAATCAGAAATTTTGACTTCTTTTTATATGTTGAGATTTCCATTTAACAACATAAATTACAACATTTTCATCCCTTTCCTTTTCCTGGTACAACTTACTGCCAATAGTGACAAAAGAAGGCCATACAGACATGTTAAGTGGTCTTTGGTAGAAAGCTCTGTACTTTTTTTTTCTTAAAGGACCACTCTAGTGCCAGGAAAGCATACTCGTTTTCCTGGCACTAGAGTGCCCTGAGGGTGCCCCCTCCCTCAGGGACCCCCTCCCGCCCGGCTCTGGAAAGGGGAAAAGGGTTAAAACTTACCTTTTTCCAGCGCTGGGCGGGGAGCTCTCCTCCTCCTCTCCGCCTCCGTTCCTCCCCGTCGGCTGAATGCGCACGCGCGGCAAGAGCTGCGCGCGCATTCAGCCGGTCACATAGGAAAGCATTCATAATGCTTTCCTATGGACGCTTGCGTGCTCTCACTGTGATTTTCACAGTGAGAATCACGCAAGCGCCTCTAGCGGCTGTCAGTGAGACAGCCACTAGAGGAAAAAGGGGAAGGCTTAACTAATTGATAAACATAGCAGTTTCTCTGAAACTGCTATGTTTATAAAAAAATTAGTTAACCCTAGCTGGACCTGGCACCCATACCACTTCATTAAGCTGAAGTGGTCTGGGTGCCTAGAGTGGTCCTTTAACTAATAAAAAGTTTCTGGAATTTGGGCAAGATGTTTCTGATTTGCACCTAACGATATGAGCTGACATCCATGGTTTAAGGGGAACAGCTCTTTGAGTCCTTTAATATAAATAGAGAATCAAAGTGTAATGTGATACATTAAGCTCAGGTTTCCATCATTATTAATTTAAATGTAATTGTTGGTAATATTTATTCAACTTTCTTAACTTCTTATTCTAAGATCCATTCTGAATGCATCTAGTTAACTACCTATGTTAGAGATTTGTTAAGATTGTTTTTCATGTTGTAGTTGTAGTATTGAAGGAGTATTACTTACAAAGGTTTGACTGCTTTGTTAGCAAAACACAACGACTCTGGTGGGACTCGAACCCACAACCTTTGAATGCCTTCAATACACTAGAAGTCCAATGCGCTATCCATTGCACCACGGAGCCTCATCTGCTTGTATATAGAAGGTCAACGAAAAAAAATAGCTAGAGCGATAAACAGTCAAAATGTAATATACTCTTTTACGCAACTGGCAATTAAAAAAAAAAAAGATCTCTTTTTAAAAAAAATTCAAAGGTTATGCAGTGTTTTTGGATTGATCAGAAAATGGAAAATGTGTTAAATGTTTAAGCTGACAAAGATATTAAATTTGTCAAAAGTTTCTGAAGTGTTGTTTGGTGGACGAATCAGACATTTTGACTTCTTTTTATATGTTGAGATTTCCATTTAACAACATAAATTACAACATTTTCATCCCTTTCCTTTTCCTGGTACAACTTACTGCCAATAGTGACAAAAGAAGGCCATACAGACATGTTAAGTGGTCTTTGGTAGAAAGCTCTGTACTTTATTTTTCTTAACTAATAAAAAGTTTCTGGAATTTGGGCAAGATGTTTCTGATTTGCACCTAACGATATGAGCTGACATCCATGGTTTAAGGGGAACAGCTCTTTGAGTCCTTTAATATAAATGGAGAATCAAAGTGTAATGTGATACATTAAGCTCAGGTTTCCATCATTATTAATTTAAATGTAATTGTTGGTAATATTTATTCAACTTTCTTAACTTCTTATTCTAAGATCCCTTCTGAATGCATCTAGTTAACCACATATGTTAGAGATTTGTTAAGATTGATTTTCATGTTGTAGTTGTAGTATTGAAGGAGTATTTCTTACAAAGATTTGACTGCTTTGTTAGTGTAATGTGATACATTAAGCTCTTTGGAGCTCTTTGAGTCCTTTAATATAAATGGAGAATCAAAGTGTAATGTGATACATTAAGCTCAGGTTTCCATCATTATTAATTTAAATGTAATTGTTGGTAATATTTATTCAACTTTCTTAACTTCTTATTCTAAGATCCCTTCTGAATGCATCTAGTTAAACACCTATGTTAGAGATTTGTTAAGATTGTTTTTCATGTTGTAGTTGTAGTATTGAAGGAGTATTTCTTACAAAGGTTTGTCTGCTTTGTTAGCAAAATACAACTACTCTGGTGGGACTCGAACCCACAAACTTTCAATGCCTTCAATACACTAGAAGTCCAATGCGCTATCCATTGCGCCACAGAGCCTCATCTGCTTGTATCTAGAAGGTCATCGAAAAAAAATAGCTAGAGTGATACACAGTCAAAATGTAATATACTCTTTTACGCCACTGGCAATTAAAAGAAAAAAAAAAGATCTCTTTTTAAAAAAATTCAAAGGTTATGCAGTGTTTTTGGATTGATCAGAAAATGGAAAATGTGTTAAATGTTTAAGCTGACAAAGATATTAAAACTGTCAAAAGTTTCTGAAGTGTTCTTTGGTGGACGAATCAGACATTTTGACTTCTTTTTATATGTTGAGATTTCCATTTAACAACATAAATTACAACATTTTCATCCCTTTCCTTTTCCTGGTACAACTTACTGCCAATAGTGACAAAAGAAGGCCATACAGACATGTTAAGTGGTCTTTGGTAGAAAGCTCTGTACTTTTTTTTTTCTTAACTAATAAAAAGTTTCTGGAATTTGGCAAGATGTTTCTGATTTGCACCTAACGATATGAGCTGACATCCATGGTTTAAGGGGAACAGCTCTTTGAGTCCTTTAATATAAATGGAGAATCAAAGTGTAATGTGATACATTAAGCTCAGGTTTCCATCATTATTAATTTAAATGTAATTGTTGGTGATATTTATTCAACTTTCTTAACTTCTTATTCTAAGATCCCTTCTGAATGCATCTAGTTAACCGCCTATGTTAGAGATTTGTTAAGATTGTTTTTCATGTTGTAGTTGTAGTATTGAAGGAGTATTTCTTACAAAGATTTGTCTGCAAAACACGACTCTGGTGGGACTCGAACCCACAACTTTTGAATGCCTTCAATACACTAGAAGTCAAATGCGCTATCCATTGCGCCACAGAGCCTCATCTGCTTGTATCTAGAAGGTCATCGAAAAAAAATAGCTAGAGCGATAAACAGTCAAAATGTAATATACTCTTTTACGCCACTGGCAACTAAAAAAAAAAAAAAAAGATCTCTTTTTAAAAAAAATTCAAAGGTTATGCAGTGTTTTTGGATTGATCAGAAAATGGAAAATGTGTTAAATGTTTAAGTTGACAAAGATATTAAAACTGACAAAAGTTTCTGAAGTGTTCTTTGGTGGACGAATCAGACATTTTGACTTCTTTTTATATGTTGAGATTTCCATTTAACAACATAAATTACAACATTTTCATCCCTTTCCTTTTCCTGGTACAACTTACTGCCAATAGTGACAAAAGAAGGCCATACAGACATGTTAAGTGGTCTTTGGTAGAAAGCTCTGTACTTTATTTTTCTTAACTAATAAAAAGTTTCTGGAATTTGGGCAAGATGTTTCTGATTTGCACCTAACGATATGAGCTGACATCCATGGTTTAAGGGGAACAGCTCTTTGAGTCCTTTAATATAAATGGAGAATCAAAGTGTAATGTGATACATTAAGCTCAGGTTTCCATCATTATTAATTTAAATGTAATTGTTGGTAATATTTATTCAACTTTCTTAACTTCTTATTCTAAGATCCCTTCTGAATGCATCTAGTTAACCACCTATGTTGGAGATTTGTTAAGATTGTTTTTCATGTTGTAGTTGTAGTATTGAAGGAGTATTTCTTACAAAGGTTTGTCTGCTTTGTTAGCAAAACACGACTTTGGTGGGACTCGAACCCACAACCTTTGAATGCCATCAATACACTAGAAGTCCAATGGGCTATCCATTGCGCCACAGAGCCTCATCTGCTTGTATCTAGAAGGTCATCGAAAAAAAATAGCTAGAGCGATAAACAGTCAAAATGTAATATACTCTTTTACGCCACTGGCAATTAAAAAAAAAAAAAAAGATCTCTTTTTAAAAAAAATTCAAAGGTTATGCAGTGTTTTTGGATTGATCAGAAAATGGAAAATGTGTTAAATGTTTAAGTTGACAAAGATATTAAAACTGTCAAAAGTTTCTGAAGTGTTCTTTGGTGGACGAATCAGACATTTTGACTTCTTTTTATATGTTGAGATTTCCATTTAACAACATAAATTACAACATTTTCATCCCTTTCCTTTTCCTGGTACAACTTAATGCCAATAGTGACAAAAGAAGGCCATACAGACATGTTAAGTGGTCTTTGGTAGAAAGCTCTGTACTTTTTTTTTCTTAACTAATAAAAAGTTTCTGGAATTTGGGCAAGATGTTTCTGATTTGCACCTAACGATATGAGCTGACATCCATGGTTTAAGGGGAACAGCTCTTTGAGTCCTTTAATATAAATGGAGAATCAAAGTGTAATGTGATACATTAAGCTCAGGTTTCCATCATTATTAATTTAAATGTAATTGTTGGTAATATTTATTCAACTTTCTTAACTTCTTATTCTAAGATCCCTTCTGAATGCATCTAGTTAAACACCTATGTTAGAGATTTGTTAAGATTGTTTTTCATGTTGTAGTTGTAGTATTGAAGGAGTATTTCTTACAAAGGTTTGACTTCTTTGTTAGCAAAACACAACAACTCTGGTGGGACTCGAACCCACAACCTTTGAATGCCTTCAATACACTAGAAGTGCAATGCGCTATCCATTGCGCCACAGAGCCTCACCTGCTTGTATATAGAAGGTCAACGAAAAAAAATAGCTAGAGTGATACACAGTCAAAATGTAATATACTCTTTTACGCCACTGGCAATTAAAAAAAAAAAAAAAAAGATCTCTTTTTAAAAAAAATTCAAAGGTTATGCAGTGTTTTTGGATTGATCAGAAAATGGAAAATGTGTTAAATGTTTAAGTTGACAAAGATATTAAAACTGTCAAAAGTTTCTGAAGTGTTCTTTGGTGGACGAATCAGACATTTTGACTTCTTTTTATATGTTGAGATTTCCATTTAACAACATAAATTACAACATTTTCATCCCTTTCCTTTTCCTGGTACAACTTACTGCCAATAGTGACAAAAGAAGGCCATACAGACATGTTAAGTGGTCTTTGGTAGAAAGCTCTGTACTTTTTTTTTCTTAACTAATAAAAAGTTTCTGGAATTTGGGCAAGATGTTTCTGATTTGCACCTAACGATATGAGCTGACATCCATGGTTTAAGGGGAACAGCTCTTTGAGTCCTTTAATATAAATGGAGAATCAAAGTGTAATGTGATGCATTAAGCTCAGGTTTCCATCATTATTAATTTAAATGTAATTGTTGGTAATATTTATTCAACTTTCTTAACTTCTTATTCTAAGATCCCTTCTGAATGCATCTAGTTAACCACCTATGTTAGAGATTTGTTAAGATTGTTTTTCATGTTGTAGTTGTAGTATTGAAGGAGTATTTCTTACAAAGGTTTGACTGCTTTGTTAGCAAAACACAACGACTCTGGTGGGACTCGAACCCACAACCTTTGAATGCCTTCAATACACTAGAAGTCCAATGCGCTATCCATTGCGCCACAGAGCCTCATCTGCTTGTATATAGAAGGTCAACGAAAAAAAATAGCTAGAGTGATACACAGTCAAAATGTAATATACTCTTTTACGCCACTGGCAATTAAAAGAAAAAAAAAAGATCTCTTTTTAAAAAAAAATTCAAAGGTTATGCAGTGTTTTTGGATTGATCAGAAAATGGAAAATGTGTTAAATGTTTAAGCTGACAAAGATATTAAAACTGTCAAAAGTTTCTGAAGTGTTCTTTGGTGGACGAATCAGACATTTTGACTTCTTTTTATATGTTGAGATTTCCATTTAACAACATAAATTACAACATTTTCATCCCTTTCCTTTTCCTGGTACAACTTACTGCCAATAGTGACAAAAGAAGGCCATACAGACATGTTAAGTGGTGTTTGGTAGAAAGCTCTGTACTTTTTTTTTCTTAACTAATAAAAAGTTTCTGGAATTTGGGCAAGATGTTTCTGATTTGCACCTAACGATATGAGCTGACATCCATGGTTTAAGGGGAACAGCTCTTTGAGTCCTTTAATATAAATGGAGAATCAAAGTGTACTGTGATACATTAAGCTCAGGTTTCCATCATTATTAATTTAAATGTAATTGTTGGTAATATTTATTCAACTTTCTTAACTTCTTATTCTAAGATACCTTCTGAATGCATCTAGTTAACCACCTATGTTAGAGATTTGTTAAGATTGTTTTTCATGTTGTAGTTGTAGTATTGAAGGAGTATTTCTTACAAAGGTTTGTCTGCTTTGTTAGCAAAACACGACGACTCTGGTGGGACTCGAACCCACAACCTTTGAATGCCTTCAATACACTAGAAGTCCAATGCGCTATCCATTGCGCCACAGAGCCTCATCTGCTTGTATATGGAAGGTCATCGAAAAAAAATAGCTAGAGCGATAAACAGTCAAAATGTAATATACTCTTTTACGCCACTGGCAATTAAAAAAAAAAAGATCTCTTTTTAAAAAAATTCAAAGGTTATGCAGTGTTTTTGGATTGATCAGAAAATGGAAAATGTGTTAAATGTTTAAGCTGACAAAGATATTAAAACTGTCAAAAGTTTCTGAAGTGTTCTTTGGTGGACGAATCAGAAATTTTGACTTCTTTTTATATGTTTAGATTTCCATTTAACAACATAAATTACAACATTTTCATCCCTTTCCTTTTCCTGGTACAACTTACTGCCAATAGTGACAAAAGAAGGCCATACAGACATGTTAAGTGGTCTTTGGTAGAAAGCTCTGTACTTTTTTTTTCTTAACTAATAAAAAGTTTCTGGAATTTGGGCAAGATGTTTCTGATTTGCACCTAACGATATGAGCTGACATCCATGGTTTAAGTGGAACAGCTCATTGAGTCCTTTAATATAAATGGAGAATCAAAGTGTACTGTGATACATTAAGCTCAGGTTTCCATCATTATTAATTTAAATGTAATTGTTGGTAATATTTATTCAACTTTCTTAACTTCTTATTCTAAGATCCCTTCTGAATGCATCTAGTTAACCACCTATGTTAGAGATTTGTTAAGATTGTTTTTCATGTTGTAGTTGTAGTATTGAAGGAGTATTTCTTACAAAGGTTTGTCTGCTTTGTTAGCAAAACACGACGACTCTGGTGGGACTCGAACCCATAACCTTTGAATGCCTTCAATACACTAGAAGTCCAATGCGCTATCCATTGCGCCACAGAGCCTCATCTGCTTGTATATAGAAGGTCAACGAAAAAAAATAGCTAGAGCGATAAACAGTCAAAATGTAATATACTCTTTTACGCCACTGGCAATTAAAAAAAAAAAAAAGATCTCTTTTTAAAAAAAAATTCAAAGGTTATGCAATGTTTTTGGATTGATCAGAAAATGGAAAATGTGTTAAATGTTTAAGCTGACAAAGATATTACAACTGTCAAAAGTTTCTGAAGTGTTCTTTGGTGGACAAATCAGAAATTTTGACTTCTTTTTATATGTTGAGATTTCCATTTAACAACATAAATTACAACATTTTCATCCCTTTCCTTTTCCTGGTACAACTTACTGCCAATAGTGACAAAAGAAGGCCATACAGACATGTTAACTGGTCTTTGGTAGAAAGCTCTGTACTTTTTTTTTCTTAACTAATAAAAAGTTTCTGGAATTTGGGCAAGATGTTTCTGATTTGCACCTAACGATATGAGCTGACATCCATGGTTTAAGGGGAACAGCTCTTTGAGTCCTTTAATATAAATGGAGAATCAAAGTGTAATGTGATACATTAAGCTCAGGTTTCCATCATTATTAATTTAAATGTAATTGTTGGTAATATTTATTCAACTTTCTTAACTTCTTATTCTAAGATCCCTTCTGAATGCATCTAGTTAACCACCTATGTTAGAGATTTGTTAAGATTGTTTTTCATGTTGTAGTTGTAGTATTGAAGGAGTATTTCTTACAAAGGTTTGACTGCTTTGTTAGCAAAACACAACGACTCTGGTGGGACTCGAACCCACAACCTTTGAATGCCTTCAATACACTAGAAGTGCAATGCGCTATCCATTGCGCCACAGAGCCTCACCTGCTTGTATATAGAAGGTCAACGAAAAAAAATAGCTAGAGTGATACACAGTCAAAATGTAATATACTCTTTTACGCCACTGGCAATTAAAAAAAAAAAAAAAAAGATCTCTTTTTAAAAAAAATTCAAAGGTTATGCAGTGTTTTTGGATTGATCAGAAAATGGAAAATGTGTTAAATGTTTAAGTTGACAAAGATATTAAAACTGTCAAAAGTTTCTGAAGTGTTCTTTGGTGGACGAATCAGACATTTTGACTTCTTTTTATATGTTGAGATTTCCATTTAACAACATAAATTACAACATTTTCATCCCTTTCCTTTTCCTGGTACAACTTACTGCCAATAGTGACAAAAGAAGGCCATACAGACATGTTAAGTGGTCTTTGGTAGAAAGCTCTGTACTTTTTTTTTCTTAACTAATAAAAAGTTTCTGGAATTTGGGCAAGATGTTTCTGATTTGCACCTAACGATATGAGCTGACATCCATGGTTTAAGGGGAACAGCTCTTTGAGTCCTTTAATATAAATGGAGAATCAAAGTGTAATGTGATACATTAAGCTCAGGTTTCCATCATTATTAATTTAAATGTAATTGTTGGTAATATTTATTCAACTTTCTTAACTTCTTATTCTAAGATCCCTTCTGAATGCATCTAGTTAACCACCTATGTTAGAGATTTGTTAAGATTGTTTTTCATGTTGTAGTTGTAGTATTGAAGGAGTATTTCTTACAAAGGTTTGACTGCTTTGTTAGCAAAACACAACGACTCTGGTGGGACTCGAACCCACAACCTTTGAATGCCTTCAATACACTAGAAGTCCAATGCGCTATCCATTGCGCCACAGAGCCTCATCTGCTTGTATATAGAAGGTCAACGAAAAAAAATAGCTAGAGTGATACACAGTCAAAATGTAATATACTCTTTTACGCCACTGGCAATTAAAAGAAAAAAAAAAGATCTCTTTTTAAAAAAAAATTCAAAGGTTATGCAGTGTTTTTGGATTGATCAGAAAATGGAAAATGTGTTAAATGTTTAAGCTGACAAAGATATTAAAACTGTCAAAAGTTTCTGAAGTGTTCTTTGGTGGACGAATCAGACATTTTGACTTCTTTTTATATGTTGAGATTTCCATTTAACAACATAAATTACAACATTTTCATCCCTTTCCTTTTCCTGGTACAACTTACTGCCAATAGTGACAAAAGAAGGCCATACAGACATGTTAAGTGGTCTTTGGTAGAAAGCTCTGTACTTTTTTTTTCTTAACTAATAAAAAGTTTCTGGAATTTGGGCAAGATGTTTCTGATTTGCACCTAACGATATGAGCTGACATCCATGGTTTAAGGGGAACAGCTCTTTGAGTCCTTTAATATAAATGGAGAATCAAAGTGTAATGTGATACATTAAGCTCAGGTTTCCATCATTATTAATTTAAATGTAATTGTTGGTAATATTTATTCAACTTTCTTAACTTCTTATTCTAAGATCCCTTCTGAATGCATCTAGTTAACCACCTATGTTAGAGATTTGTTAAGATTGTTTTTCATGTTGTAGTTGTAGTATTGAAGGAGTATTTCTTACAAAGGTTTGACTGCTTTGTTAGCAAAACACAACGACTCTGGTGGGACTCGAACCCACAACCTTTGAATGCCTTCAATACACTAGAAGTCCAATGCGCTATCCATTGCGCCACAGAGCCTCATCTGCTTGTATATAGAAGGTCAACGAAAAAAAATAGCTAGAGTGATACACAGTCAAAATGTAATATACTCTTTTACGCCACTGGCAATTAAAAGAAAAAAAAAAGATCTCTTTTTAAAAAAAAATTCAAAGGTTATGCAGTGTTTTTGGATTGATCAGAAAATGGAAAATGTGTTAAATGTTTAAGCTGACAAAGATATTAAAACTGTCAAAAGTTTCTGAAGTGTTCTTTGGTGGACGAATCAGACATTTTGACTTCTTTTTATATGTTGAGATTTCCATTTAACAACATAAATTACAACATTTTCATCCCTTTCCTTTTCCTGGTACAACTTACTGCCAATAGTGACAAAAGAAGGCCATACAGACATGTTAAGTGGTGTTTGGTAGAAAGCTCTGTACTTTTTTTTTCTTAACTAATAAAAAGTTTCTGGAATTTGGGCAAGATGTTTCTGATTTGCACCTAACGATATGAGCTGACATCCATGGTTTAAGGGGAACAGCTCTTTGAGTCCTTTAATATAAATGGAGAATCAAAGTGTACTGTGATACATTAAGCTCAGGTTTCCATCATTATTAATTTAAATGTAATTGTTGGTAATATTTATTCAACTTTCTTAACTTCTTATTCTAAGATACCTTCTGAATGCATCTAGTTAACCACCTATGTTAGAGATTTGTTAAGATTGTTTTTCATGTTGTAGTTGTAGTATTGAAGGAGTATTTCTTACAAAGGTTTGACTGCTTTGTTAGCAAAACACAACGACTCTGGTGGGACTCGAACCCACAACCTTTGAATGCCTTCAATACACTAGAAGTCCAATGCGCTATCCATTGCGCCACAGAGCCTCATCTGCTTGTATATAGAAGGTCAACGAAAAAAAATAGCTAGAGTGATACACAGTCAAAATGTAATATACTCTTTTACGCCACTGGCAATTAAAAGAAAAAAAAAAGATCTCTTTTTAAAAAAAAATTCAAAGGTTATGCAGTGTTTTTGGATTGATCAGAAAATGGAAAATGTGTTAAATGTTTAAGCTGACAAAGATATTAAAACTGTCAAAAGTTTCTGAAGTGTTCTTTGGTGGACGAATCAGACATTTTGACTTCTTTTTATATGTTGAGATTTCCATTTAACAACATAAATTACAACATTTTCATCCCTTTCCTTTTCCTGGTACAACTTACTGCCAATAGTGACAAAAGAAGGCCATACAGACATGTTAAGTGGTGTTTGGTAGAAAGCTCTGTACTTTTTTTTTCTTAACTAATAAAAAGTTTCTGGAATTTGGGCAAGATGTTTCTGATTTGCACCTAACGATATGAGCTGACATCCATGGTTTAAGGGGAACAGCTCTTTGAGTCCTTTAATATAAATGGAGAATCAAAGTGTACTGTGATACATTAAGCTCAGGTTTCCATCATTATTAATTTAAATGTAATTGTTGGTAATATTTATTCAACTTTCTTAACTTCTTATTCTAAGATACCTTCTGAATGCATCTAGTTAACCACCTATGTTAGAGATTTGTTAAGATTGTTTTTCATGTTGTAGTTGTAGTATTGAAGGAGTATTTCTTACAAAGGTTTGTCTGCTTTGTTAGCAAAACACGACGACTCTGGTGGGACTCGAACCCACAACCTTTGAATGCCTTCAATACACTAGAAGTCCAATGCGCTATCCATTGCGCCACAGAGCCTCATCTGCTTGTATATAGAAGGTCAACGAAAAAAAATAGCTAGAGTGATACACAGTCAAAATGTAATATACTCTTTTACGCCACTGGCAATTAAAAGAAAAAAAAAAGATCTCTTTTTAAAAAAAAATTCAAAGGTTATGCAGTGTTTTTGGATTGATCAGAAAATGGAAAATGTGTTAAATGTTTAAGCTGACAAAGATATTAAAACTGTCAAAAGTTTCTGAAGTGTTCTTTGGTGGACGAATCAGACATTTTGACTTCTTTTTATATGTTGAGATTTCCATTTAACAACATAAATTACAACATTTTCATCCCTTTCCTTTTCCTGGTACAACTTACTGCCAATAGTGACAAAAGAAGGCCATACAGACATGTTAAGTGGTGTTTGGTAGAAAGCTCTGTACTTTTTTTTTCTTAACTAATAAAAAGTTTCTGGAATTTGGGCAAGATGTTTCTGATTTGCACCTAACGATATGAGCTGACATCCATGGTTTAAGGGGAACAGCTCTTTGAGTCCTTTAATATAAATGGAGAATCAAAGTGTACTGTGATACATTAAGCTCAGGTTTCCATCATTATTAATTTAAATGTAATTGTTGGTAATATTTATTCAACTTTCTTAACTTCTTATTCTAAGATACCTTCTGAATGCATCTAGTTAACCACCTATGTTAGAGATTTGTTAAGATTGTTTTTCATGTTGTAGTTGTAGTATTGAAGGAGTATTTCTTACAAAGGTTTGTCTGCTTTGTTAGCAAAACACGACGACTCTGGTGGGACTCGAACCCACAACCTTTGAATGCCTTCAATACACTAGAAGTCCAATGCGCTATCCATTGCGCCACAGAGCCTCATCTGCTTGTATATGGAAGGTCATCGAAAAAAAATAGCTAGAGCGATAAACAGTCAAAATGTAATATACTCTTTTACGCCACTGGCAATTAAAAAAAAAAAGATCTCTTTTTAAAAAAATTCAAAGGTTATGCAGTGTTTTTGGATTGATCAGAAAATGGAAAATGTGTTAAATGTTTAAGCTGACAAAGATATTAAAACTGTCAAAAGTTTCTGAAGTGTTCTTTGGTGGACGAATCAGAAATTTTGACTTCTTTTTATATGTTTAGATTTCCATTTAACAACATAAATTACAACATTTTCATCCCTTTCCTTTTCCTGGTACAACTTACTGCCAATAGTGACAAAAGAAGGCCATACAGACATGTTAAGTGGTCTTTGGTAGAAAGCTCTGTACTTTTTTTTTCTTAACTAATAAAAAGTTTCTGGAATTTGGGCAAGATGTTTCTGATTTGCACCTAACGATATGAGCTGACATCCATGGTTTAAGTGGAACAGCTCATTGAGTCCTTTAATATAAATGGAGAATCAAAGTGTACTGTGATACATTAAGCTCAGGTTTCCATCATTATTAATTTAAATGTAATTGTTGGTAATATTTATTCAACTTTCTTAACTTCTTATTCTAAGATCCCTTCTGAATGCATCTAGTTAACCACCTATGTTAGAGATTTGTTAAGATTGTTTTTCATGTTGTAGTTGTAGTATTGAAGGAGTATTTCTTACAAAGGTTTGTCTGCTTTGTTAGCAAAACACGACGACTCTGGTGGGACTCGAACCCATAACCTTTGAATGCCTTCAATACACTAGAAGTCCAATGCGCTATCCATTGCGCCACAGAGCCTCATCTGCTTGTATATAGAAGGTCAACGAAAAAAAATAGCTAGAGCGATAAACAGTCAAAATGTAATATACTCTTTTACGCCACTGGCAATTAAAAAAAAAAAAAAAGATCTCTTTTTAAAAAAAAATTCAAAGGTTATGCAATGTTTTTGGATTGATCAGAAAATGGAAAATGTGTTAAATGTTTAAGCTGACAAAGATATTACAACTGTCAAAAGTTTCTGAAGTGTTCTTTGGTGGACAAATCAGAAATTTTGACTTCTTTTTATATGTTGAGATTTCCATTTAACAACATAAATTACAACATTTTCATCCCTTTCCTTTTCCTGGTACAACTTACTGCCAATAGTGACAAAAGAAGGCCATACAGACATGTTAAGTGGTCTTTGGTAGAAAGCTCTGTACTTTTTTTTTCTTAACTAATAAAAAGTTTCTGGAATTTGGGCAAGATGTTTCTGATTTGCACCTAACGATATGAGCTGACATCCATGGTTTAAGGGGAACAGCTCTTTGAGTCCTTTAATATAAATGGAGAATCAAAGTGTAATGTGATACATTAAGCTCAGGTTTCCATCATTATTAATTTAAATGTAATTGTTGGTAATATTTATTCAACTTTCTTAACTTCTTATTCTAAGATCCCTTCTGAATGCATCTAGTTAACCACCTATGTTAGAGATTTGTTAAGATTGTTTTTCATGTTGTAGTTGTAGTATTGAAGGAGTATTTCTTACAAAGGTTTGACTGCTTTGTTAGCAAAACACAACGACTCTGGTGGGACTCGAACCCACAACCTTTGAATGCCTTCAATACACTAGAAGTCCAATGCGCTATCCATTGCGCCACAGAGCCTCATCTGCTTGTATATAGAAGGTCAACGAAAAAAAATAGCTAGAGTGATACACAGTCAAAATGTAATATACTCTTTTACGCCACTGGCAATTAAAAGAAAAAAAAAAGATCTCTTTTTAAAAAAAAATTCAAAGGTTATGCAGTGTTTTTGGATTGATCAGAAAATGGAAAATGTGTTAAATGTTTAAGCTGACAAAGATATTAAAACTGTCAAAAGTTTCTGAAGTGTTCTTTGGTGGACGAATCAGACATTTTGACTTCTTTTTATATGTTGAGATTTCCATTTAACAACATAAATTACAACATTTTCATCCCTTTCCTTTTCCTGGTACAACTTACTGCCAATAGTGACAAAAGAAGGCCATACAGACATGTTAAGTGGTGTTTGGTAGAAAGCTCTGTACTTTTTTTTTCTTAACTAATAAAAAGTTTCTGGAATTTGGGCAAGATGTTTCTGATTTGCACCTAACGATATGAGCTGACATCCATGGTTTAAGGGGAACAGCTCTTTGAGTCCTTTAATATAAATGGAGAATCAAAGTGTACTGTGATACATTAAGCTCAGGTTTCCATCATTATTAATTTAAATGTAATTGTTGGTAATATTTATTCAACTTTCTTAACTTCTTATTCTAAGATACCTTCTGAATGCATCTAGTTAACCACCTATGTTAGAGATTTGTTAAGATTGTTTTTCATGTTGTAGTTGTAGTATTGAAGGAGTATTTCTTACAAAGGTTTGTCTGCTTTGTTAGCAAAACACGACGACTCTGGTGGGACTCGAACCCACAACCTTTGAATGCCTTCAATACACTAGAAGTCCAATGCGCTATCCATTGCGCCACAGAGCCTCATCTGCTTGTATATGGAAGGTCATCGAAAAAAAATAGCTAGAGCGATAAACAGTCAAAATGTAATATACTCTTTTACGCCACTGGCAATTAAAAAAAAAAAGATCTCTTTTTAAAAAAATTCAAAGGTTATGCAGTGTTTTTGGATTGATCAGAAAATGGAAAATGTGTTAAATGTTTAAGCTGACAAAGATATTAAAACTGTCAAAAGTTTCTGAAGTGTTCTTTGGTGGACGAATCAGAAATTTTGACTTCTTTTTATATGTTTAGATTTCCATTTAACAACATAAATTACAACATTTTCATCCCTTTCCTTTTCCTGGTACAACTTACTGCCAATAGTGACAAAAGAAGGCCATACAGACATGTTAAGTGGTCTTTGGTAGAAAGCTCTGTACTTTTTTTTTCTTAACTAATAAAAAGTTTCTGGAATTTGGGCAAGATGTTTCTGATTTGCACCTAACGATATGAGCTGACATCCATGGTTTAAGGGGAACAGCTCTTTGAGTCCTTTAATATAAATGGAGAATCAAAGTGTAATGTGATACATTAAGCTCAGGTTTCCATCATTATTAATTTAAATGTAATTGTTGGTAATATTTATTCAACTTTCTTAACTTCTTATTCTAAGATCCCTTCTGAATGCATCTAGTTAACCACCTATGTTAGAGATTTGTTAAGATTGTTTTTCATGTTGTAGTTGTAGTATTGAAGGAGTATTTCTTACAAAGGTTTGACTGCTTTGTTAGCAAAACACAACGACTCTGGTGGGACTCGAACCCACAACCTTTGAATGCCTTCAATACACTAGAAGTCCAATGCGCTATCCATTGCGCCACAGAGCCTCATCTGCTTGTATATAGAAGGTCAACGAAAAAAAATAGCTAGAGTGATACACAGTCAAAATGTAATATACTCTTTTACGCCACTGGCAATTAAAAGAAAAAAAAAAGATCTCTTTTTAAAAAAAAATTCAAAGGTTATGCAGTGTTTTTGGATTGATCAGAAAATGGAAAATGTGTTAAATGTTTAAGCTGACAAAGATATTAAAACTGTCAAAAGTTTCTGAAGTGTTCTTTGGTGGACGAATCAGACATTTTGACTTCTTTTTATATGTTGAGATTTCCATTTAACAACATAAATTACAACATTTTCATCCCTTTCCTTTTCCTGGTACAACTTACTGCCAATAGTGACAAAAGAAGGCCATACAGACATGTTAAGTGGTGTTTGGTAGAAAGCTCTGTACTTTTTTTTTCTTAACTAATAAAAAGTTTCTGGAATTTGGGCAAGATGTTTCTGATTTGCACCTAACGATATGAGCTGACATCCATGGTTTAAGGGGAACAGCTCTTTGAGTCCTTTAATATAAATGGAGAATCAAAGTGTACTGTGATACATTAAGCTCAGGTTTCCATCATTATTAATTTAAATGTAATTGTTGGTAATATTTATTCAACTTTCTTAACTTCTTATTCTAAGATACCTTCTGAATGCATCTAGTTAACCACCTATGTTAGAGATTTGTTAAGATTGTTTTTCATGTTGTAGTTGTAGTATTGAAGGAGTATTTCTTACAAAGGTTTGTCTGCTTTGTTAGCAAAACACGACGACTCTGGTGGGACTCGAACCCACAACCTTTGAATGCCTTCAATACACTAGAAGTCCAATGCGCTATCCATTGCGCCACAGAGCCTCATCTGCTTGTATATGGAAGGTCATCGAAAAAAAATAGCTAGAGCGATAAACAGTCAAAATGTAATATACTCTTTTACGCCACTGGCAATTAAAAAAAAAAAGATCTCTTTTTAAAAAAATTCAAAGGTTATGCAGTGTTTTTGGATTGATCAGAAAATGGAAAATGTGTTAAATGTTTAAGCTGACAAAGATATTAAAACTGTCAAAAGTTTCTGAAGTGTTCTTTGGTGGACGAATCAGAAATTTTTACTTCTTTTCATATGTTGAGATTTCCATTTAACAACATAAATTACAACATTTTCATCCCTTTCCTTTTCCTGGTACAACTTACTGCCAATAGTGACAAAAGAAGGCCATACAGACATGTTAAGTGGTCTTTGGTAGAAAGCTCTGTACTTTTTTTTTCTTAACTAATAAAAAGTTTCTGGAATTTGGGCAAGATGTTTCTGATTTGCACCTAACGATATGAGCTGACATCCATGGTTTAAGTGGAACAGCTCATTGAGTCCTTTAATATAAATGGAGAATCAAAGTGTACTGTGATACATTAAGCTCAGGTTTCCATCATTATTAATTTAAATGTAATTGTTGGTAATATTTATTCAACTTTCTTAACTTCTTATTCTAAGATCCCTTCTGAATGCATCTAGTTAACCACCTATGTTAGAGATTTGTTAAGATTGTTTTTCATGTTGTAGTTGTAGTATTGAAGGAGTATTTCTTACAAAGGTTTGTCTGCTTTGTTAGCAAAACACGACGACTCTGGTGGGACTCGAACCCACAACCTTTGAATGCCTTCAATACACTAGAAGTCCAATGCGCTATCCATTGCGCCACAGAGCCTCATCTGCTTGTATATAGAAGGTCAACGAAAAAAAATAGCTAGAGCGATAAACAGTCAAAATGTAATATACTCTTTTACGCCACTGGCAATTAAAAAAAAAAAAAAAGATCTCTTTTTAAAAAAAAATTCAAAGGTTATGCAATGTTTTTGGATTGATCAGAAAATGGAAAATGTGTTAAATGTTTAAGCTGACAAAGATATTAAAACTGTCAAAAGTTTCTGAAGTGTTCTTTGGTGGACGAATCAGAAATTTTGACTTCTTTTCATATGTTGAGATTTCCATTTAACAACATAAATTACAACATTTTCATCCCTTTCCTTTTCCTGGTACAACTTACTGCCAATAGTGACAAAAGAAGGCCATACAGACATGTTAAGTGGTCTTTGGTAGAAAGCTCTGTACTTTTTTTTTCTTAACTAATAAAAAGTTTCTGGAATTTGGGCAAGATGTTTCTGATTTGCACCTAACGATATGAGCTGACATCCATGGTTTAAGGGGAACAGCTCTTTGAGTCCTTTAATATAAATGGAGAATCAAAGTGTAATGTGATACATTAAGCTCAGGTTTCCATCATTATTAATTTAAATGTAATTGTTGGTAATATTTATTCAACTTTCTTAACTTCTTATTCTAAGATCCCTTCTGAATGCATCTAGTTAACCACCTATGTTAGAGATTTGTTAAGATTGTTTTTCATGTTGTAGTTGTAGTATTGAAGGAGTATTTCTTACAAAGGTTTGACTGCTTTGTTAGCAAAACACAACGACTCTGGTGGGACTCGAACCCACAACCTTTGAATGCCTTCAATACACTAGAAGTCCAATGCGCTATCCATTGCGCCACAGAGCCTCATCTGCTTGTATATAGAAGGTCAACGAAAAAAAATAGCTAGAGCGATAAACAGTCAAAATGTAATATACTCTTTTACGCCACTGGCAATTAAAAAAAAAAAAAAAGATCTCTTTTTAAAAAAAATTCAAAGGTTATGCAGTGTTTTTGGATTGATCAGAAAATTGAAAATGTGTTAAATGTTTAAGCTGACAAAGATATTAAAACTGTCAAAAGTTTCTGAAGTGTTCTTTGGTGGACGAATCAGAAATTTTGACTTATTTTTATATGTTGAGATTTCCATTTAACAACATAAATTACAACATTTTCATCCCTTTCCTTTTCCTGGTACAACTTACTGCCAATAGTGACAAAAGAAGGCCATACAGACATGTTAAGTGGTCTTTGGTAGAAAGCTCTGTACTTTTTTTTTCTTAACTAATAAAAAGTTTCTGGAATTTGGGCAAGATGTTTCTGATTTGCACCTAACGATATGAGCTGACATCCATGGTTTAAGGGGAACAGCTCTTTGAGTCCTTTAATATAAATGGAGAATCAAAGTGTAATGTGATACATTAAGCTCAGGTTTCCATCATTATTAATTTAAATGTAATTGTTGGTAATATTTATTCAACTTTCTTAACTTCTTATTCTAAGATCCCTTCTGAATGCATCTAGTTAACCACCTATGTTAGAGATTTGTTAAGATTGTTTTTCATGTTGTAGTTGTAGTATTGAAGGAGTATTTCTTACAAAGGTTTGACTGCTTTGTTAGCAAAACACAACGACTCTGGTGGGACTCGAACCCACAACCTTTGAATGCCTTCAATACACTAGAAGTGCAATGCGCTATCCATTGCGCCACAGAGCCTCACCTGCTTGTATATAGAAGGTCAACGAAAAAAAATAGCTAGAGTGATACACAGTCAAAATGTAATATACTCTTTTACGCCACTGGCAATTAAAAGAAAAAAAAAAGATCTCTTTTTAAAAAAAAATTCAAAGGTTATGCAGTGTTTTTGGATTGATCAGAAAATGGAAAATGTGTTAAATGTTTAAGCTGACAAAGATATTAAAACTGTCAAAAGTTTCTGAAGTGTTCTGGTGGGACTCGAACCCACAACCTTTGAATGCCTTCAATACACTAGAAGTGCAATGCGCTATCCATTGCGCCACAGAGCCTCACCTGCTTGTATATAGAAGGTCAACGAAAAAAAATAGCTAGAGTGATACACAGTCAAAATGTAATATACTCTTTTACGCCACTGGCAATTAAAAGAAAAAAAAAGATCTCTTTTTAAAAAAAAATTCAAAGGTTATGCAGTGTTTTTGGATTGATCAGAAAATGGAAAATGTGTTAAATGTTTAAGCTGACAAAGATATTAAAACTGTCAAAAGTTTCTGAAGTGTTCTTTGGTGGACGAATCAGAAATTTTGACTTCTTTTTATATGTTGAGATTTCCATTTAACAACATAAATTACAACATTTTCATCCCTTTCCTTTTCCTGGTACAACTTACTGCCAATAGTGACAAAAGAAGGCCATACAGACATGTTAAGTGGTCTTTGGTAGAAAGCTCTGTACTTTTTTTTTCTTAACTAATAAAAAGTTTCTGGAATTTGGGCAAGATGTTTCTGATTTGCACCTAACGATATGAGCTGACATCCATGGTTTAAGGGGAACAGCTCTTTGAGTCCTTTAATATAAATGGAGAATCAAATTGTAATGTGATACATTAAGCTCAGGTTTCCATCATTATTAATTTAAATGTAATTGTTGTTAATATTTATTCAACTTTCTTAACTTCTTATTCTAAGATCCCTTCTGAATGCATCTAGTTAACCACCTATGTTAGAGATTTGTTAAGATTGTTTTTCATGTTGTAGTTGTAGTATTGAAGGAGTATTTCTTACAAAGGTTTGTCTGCTTTGTTAGCAAAACACGACGACTCTGGTGGGACTCGAACCCACAACCTTTGAATGCCTTCAATACACTAGAAGTCCAATGCGCTATCCATTGCGCCACAGAGCCTCACCTGCTTGTATATAGAAGGTCAACGAAAAAAAATAGCTAGAGTGATACACAGTCAAAATGTAATATACTCTTTTACGCCACTGGCAATTAAAAGAAAAAAAAAAAAGATCTCTTTTTAAAAAAAAATTCAAAGGTTATGCAGTGTTTTTGGATTGATCAGAAAATGGAAAATGTGTTAAATGTTTAAGCTGACAAAGATATTAAAACTGTCAAAAGTTTCTGAAGTGTTCTTTGGTGGACGAATCAGAAATTTTGACTTCTTTTTATATGTTGAGATTTCCATTTAACAACATAAATTACAACATTTTCATCCCTTTCCTTTTCCTGGTACAACTTACTGCCAATAGTGACAAAAGAAGGCCATACAGACATGTTAAGTGGTCTTTGGTAGAAAGCTCTGTACTTTTTTTTTCTTAACTAATAAAAAGTTTCTGGAATTTGGGCAAGATGTTTCTGATTTGCACCTAACGATATGAGCTGACATCCATGGTTTAAGGGGAACAGCTCTTTGAGTCCTTTAATATAAATGGAGAATCAAAGTGTAATGTGATACATTAAGCTCAGGTTTCCATCATTATTAATTTAAATGTAATTGTTGGTAATATTTATTCAACTTTCTTAACTTCTTATTCTAAGATCCCTTCTGAATGCATCTAGTTAACCACCTATGTTAGAGATTTGTTAAGATTGTTTTTCATGTTGTAGTTGTAGTATTGAAGGAGTATTTCTTACAAAGGTTTGACTGCTTTGTTAGCAAAACACAACGACTCTGGTGGGACTCGAACCCACAACCTTTGAATGCCTTCAATACACTAGAAGTCCAATGCGCTATCCATTGCGCCACAGAGCCTCATCTGCTTGTATATAGAAGGTCAACGAAAAAAAATAGCTAGAGCGATAAACAGTCAAAATGTAATATACTCTTTTACGCCACTGGCAATTAAAAAAAAAAAAAAAGATCTCTTTTTAAAAAAAATTCAAAGGTTATGCAGTGTTTTTGGATTGATCAGAAAATTGAAAATGTGTTAAATGTTTAAGCTGACAAAGATATTAAAACTGTCAAAAGTTTCTGAAGTGTTCTTTGGTGGACGAATCAGAAATTTTGACTTATTTTTATATGTTGAGATTTCCATTTAACAACATAAATTACAACATTTTCATCCCTTTCCTTTTCCTGGTACAACTTACTGCCAATAGTGACAAAAGAAGGCCATACAGACATGTTAAGTGGTCTTTGGTAGAAAGCTCTGTACTTTTTTTTTCTTAACTAATAAAAAGTTTCTGGAATTTGGGCAAGATGTTTCTGATTTGCACCTAACGATATGAGCTGACATCCATGGTTTAAGGGGAACAGCTCTTTGAGTCCTTTAATATAAATGGAGAATCAAAGTGTAATGTGATACATTAAGCTCAGGTTTCCATCATTATTAATTTAAATGTAATTGTTGGTAATATTTATTCAACTTTCTTAACTTCTTATTCTAAGATCCCTTCTGAATGCATCTAGTTAACCACCTATGTTAGAGATTTGTTAAGATTGTTTTTCATGTTGTAGTTGTAGTATTGAAGGAGTATTTCTTACAAAGGTTTGACTGCTTTGTTAGCAAAACACAACGACTCTGGTGGGACTCGAACCCACAACCTTTGAATGCCTTCAATACACTAGAAGTGCAATGCGCTATCCAATGCGCCACAGAGCCTCACCTGCTTGTATATAGAAGGTCAACGAAAAAAAATAGCTAGAGTGATACACAGTCAAAATGTAATATACTCTTTTACGCCACTGGCAATTAAAAGAAAAAAAAAAGATCTCTTTTTAAAAAAAAATTCAAAGGTTATGCAGTGTTTTTGGATTGATCAGAAAATGGAAAATGTGTTAAATGTTTAAGCTGACAAAGATATTAAAACTGTCAAAAGTTTCTGAAGTGTTCTTTGGTGGACGAATCAGAAATTTTGACTTCTTTTTATATGTTGAGATTTCCATTTAACAACATAAATTACAACATTTTCATCCCTTTCCTTTTCCTGGTACAACTTACTGCCAATAGTGACAAAAGAAGGCCATACAGACATGTTAAGTGGTCTTTGGTAGAAAGCTCTGTACTTTTTTTTTCTTAACTAATAAAAAGTTTCTGGAATTTGGGCAAGATGTTTCTGATTTGCACCTAACGATATGAGCTGACATCCATGGTTTAAGGGGAACAGCTCTTTGAGTCCTTTAATATAAATGGAGAATCAAAGTGTAATGTGATACATTAAGCTCAGGTTTCCATCATTATTAATTTAAATGTAATTGTTGGTAATATTTATTCAACTTTCTTAACTTTTTATTCTAAGATCCCTTCTGAATGCATCTAGTTAACCACCTATGTTAGAGATTTGTTAAGATTGTTTTTCATGTTGTAGTTGTAGTATTGAAGGAGTATTTCTTACAAAGGTTTGACTGCTTTGTTAGCAAAACACAACGACTCTGGTGGGACTCGAACCCACAACCATTGAATGCCTTCAATACACTAGAAGTCCAATGCGCTATCCATTGCGCCACAGAGCCTCATCTGCTTGTATATAGAAGGTCAACGAAAAAAAATAGCTAGAGCGATAAACAGTCAAAATGTAATATACTCTTTTACGCCACTGGCAATTAAAAAAAAAAAAAAAGATCTCTTTTTAAAAAAAATTCAAAGGTTATGCAGTGTTTTTGGATTGATCAGAAAATGGAAAATGTGTTAAATGTTTAAGCTGACAAAGATATTAAAACTGTCAAAAGTTTCTGAAGTGTTCTGGTGGGACTCGAACCCACAACCTTTGAATGCCTTCAATACACTAGAAGTGCAATGCGCTATCCATTGCGCCACAGAGCCTCACCTGCTTGTATATAGAAGGTCAACGAAAAAAAATAGCTAGAGTGATACACAGTCAAAATGTAATATACTCTTTTACGCCACTGGCAATTAAAAGAAAAAAAAAAGATCTCTTTTTAAAAAAAAATTCAAAGGTTATGCAGTGTTTTTGGATTGATCAGAAAATGGAAAATGTGTTAAATGTTTAAGCTGACAAAGATATTAAAACTGTCAAAAGTTTCTGAAGTGTTCTTTGGTGGACGAATCAGAAATTTTGACTTCTTTTTATATGTTGAGATTTCCATTTAACAACATAAATTACAACATTTTCATCCCTTTCCTTTTCCTGGTACAACTTACTGCCAATAGTGACAAAAGAAGGCCATACAGACATGTTAAGTGGTCTTTGGTAGAAAGCTCTGTACTTTTTTTTTCTTAACTAATAAAAAGTTTCTGGAATTTGGGCAAGATGTTTCTGATTTGCACCTAACGATATGAGCTGACATCCATGGTTTAAGGGGAACAGCTCTTTGAGTCCTTTAATATAAATGGAGAATCAAATTGTAATGTGATACATTAAGCTCAGGTTTCCATCATTATTAATTTAAATGTAATTGTTGGTAATATTTATTCAACTTTCTTAACTTCTTATTCTAAGATCCCTTCTGAATGCATCTAGTTAACCACCTATGTTAGAGATTTGTTAAGATTGTTTTTCATGTTGTAGTTGTAGTATTGAAGGAGTATTTCTTACAAAGGTTTGACTGCTTTGTTAGCAAAACACAACGACTCTGGTGGGACTCGAACCCACAACCTTTGAATGCCTTCAATACACTAGAAGTCCAATGCGCTATCCATTGCGCCACAGAGCCTCATCTGCTTGTATATAGAAGGTCAACGAAAAAAAATAGCTAGAGCGATAAACAGTCAAAATGTAATATACTCTTTTACGCCACTGGCAATTAAAAAAAAAAAAAAAAAGATCTCTTTTTAAAAAAAAATTCAAAGGTTATGCAGTGTTTTTGGATTGATCAGAAAATGGAAAATGTGTTAAATGTTTAAGCTGACAAAGATATTAAAACTGTCAAAAGTTTCTGAAGTGTTCTTTGGTGGACGAATCAGAAATTTTGACTTATTTTTATATGTTGAGATTTCCATTTAACAACATAAATTACAACATTTTCATCCCTTTCCTTTTCCTGGTACAACTTACTGCCAATAGTGACAAAAGAAGGCCATACAGACATGTTAAGTGGTCTTTGGTAGAAAGCTCTGTACTTTTTTTTTCTTAACTAATAAAAAGTTTCTGGAATTTGGGCAAGATGTTTCTGATTTGCACCTAACGATATGAGCTGACATCCATGGTTTAAGGGGAACAGCTCTTTGAGTCCTTTAATATAAATGGAGAATCAAAGTGTAATGTGATACATTAAGCTCAGGTTTCCATCATTATTAATTTAAATGTAATTGTTGGTAATATTTATTCAACTTTCTTAACTTCTTATTCTAAGATCCCTTCTGAATGCATCTAGTTAACCACCTATGTTAGAGATTTGTTAAGATTGTTTTTCATGTTGTAGTTGTAGTATTGAAGGAGTATTTCTTACAAAGGTTTGACTGCTTTGTTAGCAAAACACAACGACTCTGGTGGGACTCGAACCCACAACCTTTGAATGCCTTCAATACACTAGAAGTGCAATGCGCTATCCAATGCGCCACAGAGCCTCACCTGCTTGTATATAGAAGGTCAACGAAAAAAAATAGCTAGAGTGATACACAGTCAAAATGTAATATACTCTTTTACGCCACTGGCAATTAAAAGAAAAAAAAAAGATCTCTTTTTAAAAAAAAATTCAAAGGTTATGCAGTGTTTTTGGATTGATCAGAAAATGGAAAATGTGTTAAATGTTTAAGCTGACAAAGATATTAAAACTGTCAAAAGTTTCTGAAGTGTTCTTTGGTGGACGAATCAGAAATTTTGACTTCTTTTTATATGTTGAGATTTCCATTTAACAACATAAATTACAACATTTTCATCCCTTTCCTTTTCCTGGTACAACTTACTGCCAATAGTGACAAAAGAAGGCCATACAGACATGTTAAGTGGTCTTTGGTAGAAAGCTCTGTACTTTTTTTTTCTTAACTAATAAAAAGTTTCTGGAATTTGGGCAAGATGTTTCTGATTTGCACCTAACGATATGAGCTGACATCCATGGTTTAAGGGGAACAGCTCTTTGAGTCCTTTAATATAAATGGAGAATCAAAGTGTAATGTGATACATTAAGCTCAGGTTTCCATCATTATTAATTTAAATGTAATTGTTGGTAATATTTATTCAACTTTCTTAACTTTTTATTCTAAGATCCCTTCTGAATGCATCTAGTTAACCACCTATGTTAGAGATTTGTTAAGATTGTTTTTCATGTTGTAGTTGTAGTATTGAAGGAGTATTTCTTACAAAGGTTTGACTGCTTTGTTAGCAAAACACAACGACTCTGGTGGGACTCGAACCCACAACCTTTGAATGCCTTCAATACACTAGAAGTCCAATGCGCTATCCATTGCGCCACAGAGCCTCATCTGCTTGTATATAGAAGGTCAACGAAAAAAAATAGCTAGAGCGATAAACAGTCAAAATGTAATATACTCTTTTACGCCACTGGCAATTAAAAAAAAAAAAAAAGATCTCTTTTTAAAAAAAATTCAAAGGTTATGCAGTGTTTTTGGATTGATCAGAAAATGGAAAATGTGTTAAATGTTTAAGCTGACAAAGATATTAAAACTGTCAAAAGTTTCTGAAGTGTTCTGGTGGGACTCGAACCCACAACCTTTGAATGCCTTCAATACACTAGAAGTGCAATGCGCTATCCATTGCGCCACAGAGCCTCACCTGCTTGTATATAGAAGGTCAACGAAAAAAAATAGCTAGAGTGATACACAGTCAAAATGTAATATACTCTTTTACGCCACTGGCAATTAAAAGAAAAAAAAAAGATCTCTTTTTAAAAAAAAATTCAAAGGTTATGCAGTGTTTTTGGATTGATCAGAAAATGGAAAATGTGTTAAATGTTTAAGCTGACAAAGATATTAAAACTGTCAAAAGTTTCTGAAGTGTTCTTTGGTGGACGAATCAGAAATTTTGACTTCTTTTTATATGTTGAGATTTCCATTTAACAACATAAATTACAACATTTTCATCCCTTTCCTTTTCCTGGTACAACTTACTGCCAATAGTGACAAAAGAAGGCCATACAGACATGTTAAGTGGTCTTTGGTAGAAAGCTCTGTACTTTTTTTTTCTTAACTAATAAAAAGTTTCTGGAATTTGGGCAAGATGTTTCTGATTTGCACCTAACGATATGAGCTGACATCCATGGTTTAAGGGGAACAGCTCTTTGAGTCCTTTAATATAAATGGAGAATCAAATTGTAATGTGATACATTAAGCTCAGGTTTCCATCATTATTAATTTAAATGTAATTGTTGTTAATATTTATTCAACTTTCTTAACTTCTTATTCTAAGATCCCTTCTGAATGCATCTAGTTAACCACCTATGTTAGAGATTTGTTAAGATTGTTTTTCATGTTGTAGTTGTAGTATTGAAGGAGTATTTCTTACAAAGGTTTGTCTGCTTTGTTAGCAAAACACGACGACTCTGGTGGGACTCGAACCCACAACCTTTGAATGCCTTCAATACACTAGAAGTCCAATGCGCTATCCATTGCGCCACAGAGCCTCACCTGCTTGTATATAGAAGGTCAACGAAAAAAAATAGCTAGAGTGATACACAGTCAAAATGTAATATACTCTTTTACGCCACTGGCAATTAAAAGAAAAAAAAAAAAGATCTCTTTTTAAAAAAAAATTCAAAGGTTATGCAGTGTTTTTGGATTGATCAGAAAATGGAAAATGTGTTAAATGTTTAAGCTGACAAAGATATTAAAACTGTCAAAAGTTTCTGAAGTGTTCTTTGGTGGACGAATCAGAAATTTTGACTTCTTTTTATATGTTGAGATTTCCATTTAACAACATAAATTACAACATTTTCATCCCTTTCCTTTTCCTGGTACAACTTACTGCCAATAGTGACAAAAGAAGGCCATACAGACATGTTAAGTGGTCTTTGGTAGAAAGCTCTGTACTTTTTTTTTCTTAACTAATAAAAAGTTTCTGGAATTTGGGCAAGATGTTTCTGATTTGCACCTAACGATATGAGCTGACATCCATGGTTTAAGGGGAACAGCTCTTTGAGTCCTTTAATATAAATGGAGAATCAAAGTGTAATGTGATACATTAAGCTCAGGTTTCCATCATTATTAATTTAAATGTAATTGTTGGTAATATTTATTCAACTTTCTTAACTTCTTATTCTAAGATCCCTTCTAAATGCATCTAGTTAACCACCTATGTTAGAGATTTGTTAAGATTGTTTTTCATGTTGTAGTTGTAGTATTGAAGGAGTATTTCTTACAAAGGTTTGACTGCTTTGTTAGCAAAACACAACGACTCTGGTGGGACTCGAACCCACAACCTTTGAATGCCTTCAATACACTAGAAGTCCAATGCGCTATCCATTGCGCCACAGAGCCTCACCTGCTTGTATATAGAAGGTCAACGAAAAAAAATAGCTAGAGTGATACACAGTCAAAATGTAATATACTCTTTTACGCCACTGTCAATTAAAAGAAAAAAAAAAGATCTCTTTTTAAAAAAAAATTCAAAGGTTATGCAGTGTTTTTGGATTGATCAGAAAATGGAAAATGTGTTAAATGTTTAAGCTGACAAAGATATTAAAACTGTCAAAAGTTTCTGAAGTGTTCTTTGGTGGACGAATCAGAAATTTTGACTTCTTTTTATATGTTGAGATTTCCATTTAACAACATAAATTACAACATTTTCATCCCTTTCCTTTTCCTGGTACAACTTACTGCCAATAGTGACAAAAGAAGGCCATACAGACATGTTAAGTGGTCTTTGGTAGAAAGCTCTGTACTTTTTTTTTCTTAACTAATAAAAAGTTTCTGGAATTTGGGCAAGATGTTTCTGATTTGCACCTAACGATATGAGCTGACATCCATGGTTTAAGGGGAACAGCTCTTTGAGTCCTTTAATATAAATGGAGAATCAAAGTGTAATGTGATACATTAAGCTCAGGTTTCCATCATTATTAATTTAAATGTAATTGTTGGTAATATTTATTCAACTTTCTTAACTTTTTATTCTAAGATCCCTTCTGAATGCATCTAGTTAACCACCTATGTTAGAGATTTGTTAAGATTGTTTTTCATGTTGTAGTTGTAGTATTGAAGGAGTATTTCTTACAAAGGTTTGACTGCTTTGTTAGCAAAACACAACGACTCTGGTGGGACTCGAACCCACAACCTTTGAATGCCTTCAATACACTAGAAGTCCAATGCGCTATCCATTGCGCCACAGAGCCTCATCTGCTTGTATGTAGAAGGTCAACGAAAAAAAATAGCTAGAGCGATAAACAGTCAAAATGTAATATACTCTTTTACGCCACTGGCAATTAAAAAAAAAAAAAAAGATCTCTTTTTAAAAAAAATTCAAAGGTTATGCAGTGTTTTTGGATTGATCAGAAAATGGAAAATGTGTTAAATGTTTAAGCTGACAAAGATATTAAAACTGTCAAAAGTTTCTGAAGTGTTCTGGTGGGACTCGAACCCACAACCTTTGAATGCCTTCAATACACTAGAAGTGCAATGCGCTATCCATTGCGCCACAGAGCCTCACCTGCTTGTATATAGAAGGTCAACGAAAAAAAATAGCTAGAGTGATACACAGTCAAAATGTAATATACTCTTTTACGCCACTGGCAATTAAAAGAAAAAAAAAAGATCTCTTTTTAAAAAAAAATTCAAAGGTTATGCAGTGTTTTTGGATTGATCAGAAAATGGAAAATGTGTTAAATGTTTAAGCTGACAAAGATATTAAAACTGTCAAAAGTTTCTGAAGTGTTCTTTGGTGGACGAATCAGAAATTTTGACTTCTTTTTATATGTTGAGATTTCCATTTAACAACATAAATTACAACATTTTCATCCCTTTCCTTTTCCTGGTACAACTTACTGCCAATAGTGACAAAAGAAGGCCATACAGACATGTTAAGTGGTCTTTGGTAGAAAGCTCTGTACTTTTTTTTTCTTAACTAATAAAAAGTTTCTGGAATTTGGGCAAGATGTTTCTGATTTGCACCTAACGATATGAGCTGACATCCATGGTTTAAGGGGAACAGCTCTTTGAGTCCTTTAATATAAATGGAGAATCAAAGTGTAATGTGATACATTAAGCTCAGGTTTCCATCATTATTAATTTAAATGTAATTGTTGGTAATATTTATTCAACTTTCTTAACTTTTTATTCTAAGATCCCTTCTGAATGCATCTAGTTAACCACCTATGTTAGAGATTTGTTAAGATTGTTTTTCATGTTGTAGTTGTAGTATTGAAGGAGTATTTCTTACAAAGGTTTGACTGCTTTGTTAGCAAAACACAACGACTCTGGTGGGACTCGAACCCACAACCTTTGAATGCCTTCAATACACTAGAAGTCCAATGCGCTATCCATTGCGCCACAGAGCCTCATCTGCTTGTATGTAGAAGGTCAACGAAAAAAAATAGCTAGAGCGATAAACAGTCAAAATGTAATATACTCTTTTACGCCACTGGCAATTAAAAAAAAAAAAAAAGATCTCTTTTTAAAAAAAATTCAAAGGTTATGCAGTGTTTTTGGATTGATCAGAAAATGGAAAATGTGTTAAATGTTTAAGCTGACAAAGATATTAAAACTGTCAAAAGTTTCTGAAGTGTTCTGGTGGGACTCGAACCCACAACCTTTGAATGCCTTCAATACACTAGAAGTGCAATGCGCTATCCATTGCGCCACAGAGCCTCACCTGCTTGTATATAGAAGGTCAACGAAAAAAAATAGCTAGAGTGATACACAGTCAAAATGTAATATACTCTTTTACGCCACTGGCAATTAAAAGAAAAAAAAAAGATCTCTTTTTAAAAAAAAATTCAAAGGTTATGCAGTGTTTTTGGATTGATCAGAAAATGGAAAATGTGTTAAATGTTTAAGCTGACAAAGATATTAAAACTGTCAAAAGTTTCTGAAGTGTTCTTTGGTGGACGAATCAGAAATTTTGACTTCTTTTTATATGTTGAGATTTCCATTTAACAACATAAATTACAACATTTTCATCCCTTTCCTTTTCCTGGTACAACTTACTGCCAATAGTGACAAAAGAAGGCCATACAGACATGTTAAGTGGTCTTTGGTAGAAAGCTCTGTACTTTTTTTTTCTTAACTAATAAAAAGTTTCTGGAATTTGGGCAAGATGTTTCTGATTTGCACCTAACGATATGAGCTGACATCCATGGTTTAAGGAGAACAGCTCTTTGAGTCCTTTAATATAAATGGAGAATCAAAGTGTAATGTGATACATTAAGCTCAGGTTTCCATCATTATTAATTTAAATGTAATTGTTGGTAATATTTATTCAACTTTCTTAACTTCTTATTCTAAGATCCCTTCTGAATGCATCTAGTTAACCACCTATGTTAGAGATTTGTTAAGATTGTTTTTCATGTTGTAGTTGTAGTATTGAAGGAGTATTTCTTACAAAGGTTTGACTGCTTTGTTAGCAAAACACAACGACTCTGGTGGGACTCGAACCCACAACCTTTGAATGCCTTCAATACACTAGAAGTGCAATGCGCTATCCATTGCGCCACAGAGCCTCACCTGCTTGTATATATAAGGTCAACGAAAAAAAATAGCTAGAGTGATACACAGTCAAAATGTAATATACTCTTTTACGCCACTGGCAATTAAAAGAAAAAAAAAAGATCTCTTTTTAAAAAAAAATTCAAAGGTTATGCAGTGTTTTTGGATTGATCAGAAAATGGAAAATGTGTTAAATGTTTAAGCTGACAAAGATATTAAAACTGTCAAAAGTTTCTGAAGTGTTCTTTGGTGGACGAATCAGAAATTTTGACTTCTTTTTATATGTTGAGATTTCCATTTAACAACATAAATTACAACATTTTCATCCCTTTCCTTTTCCTGGTACAACTTACTGCCAATAGTGACAAAAGAAGGCCATACAGACATGTTAAGTGGTCTTTGGTAGAAAGCTCTGTACTTTTTTTTTCTTAACTAATAAAAAGTTTCTGGAATTTGGGCAAGATGTTTCTGATTTGCACCTAACGATATGAGCTGACATCCATGGTTTAAGGAGAACAGCTCTTTGAGTCCTTTAATATAAATGGAGAATCAAAGTGTAATGTGATACATTAAGCTCAGGTTTCCATCATTATTAATTTAAATGTAATTGTTGGTAATATTTATTCAACTTTCTTAACTTCTTATTCTAAGATCCCTTCTGAATGCATCTAGTTAACCACCTATGTTAGAGATTTGTTAAGATTGTTTTTCATGTTGTAGTTGTAGTATTGAAGGAGTATTTCTTACAAAGGTTTGACTGCTTTGTTAGCAAAACACAACGACTCTGGTGGGACTCGAACCCACAACCTTTGAATGCCTTCAATACACTAGAAGTGCAATGCGCTATCCATTGCGCCACAGAGCCTCACCTGCTTGTATATAGAAGGTCAACGAAAAAAAATAGCTAGAGTGATACACAGTCAAAATGTAATATACTCTTTTACGCCACTGGCAATTAAAAGAAAAAAAAAAGATCTCTTTTTAAAAAAAAATTCAAAGGTTATGCAGTGTTTTTGGATTGATCAGAAAATGGAAAATGTGTTAAATGTTTAAGCTGACAAAGATATTAAAACTGTCAAAAGTTTCTGAAGTGTTCTTTGGTGGACGAATCAGAAATTTTGACTTCTTTTTATATGTTGAGATTTCCATTTAACAACATAAATTACAACATTTTCATCCCTTTCCTTTTCCTGGTACAACTTACTGCCAATAGTGACAAAAGAAGGCCATACAGACATGTTAAGTGGTCTTTGGTAGAAAGCTCTGTACTTTTTTTTTCTTAACTAATAAAAAGTTTCTGGAATTTGGGCAAGATGTTTCTGATTTGCACCTAACGATATGAGCTGACATCCATGGTTTAAGGGGAACAGCTCTTTGAGTCCTTTAATATAAATGGAGAATCAAAGTGTAATGTGATACATTAAGCTCAGGTTTCCATCATTATTAATTTAAATGTAATTGTTGGTAATATTTATTCAACTTTCTTAACTTCTTATTCTAAGATCCCTTCTGAATGCATCTAGTTAAACACCTATGTTAGAGATTTGTTAAGATTGTTTTTCATGTTGTAGTTGTAGTATTGAAGGAGTATTTCTTACAAATGTTTGACTGCTTTGTTAACAAAACACAACGACTCTGGTGGGACTCGAACCCACAACCTTTGAACGCCTTCAATACACTAGAAGTCCAATGCGCTATCCATTGAGCCACAGAGCCTCATCTGCTTGTATATAGAAGGTCAACGAAAAAAAATAGCTAGAGCGATAAACAGTCAAAATGTAATATACTCTTTTACGCCACTGGCAATTAAAAAAAAAAAAAAAAGATCTCTTTTTAAAAAAAATTCAAAGGTTATGCAGTGTTTTTGGATTGATCAGAAAATGGAAAATGTGTTAAATGTTTAAGCTGACAAAGATATTAAAACTGTCAAAAGTTTCTGAAGTGTTCTTTGGTGGACGAATCAGAAATTTTGACTTATTTTTATATGTTGAGATTTCCATTTAACAACATAAATTACAACATTTTCATCCCTTTCCTTTTCCTGGTACAACTTACTGCCAATAGTGACAAAAGAAGGCCATACAGACATGTTAAGTGGTCTTTGGTAGAAAGCTCTGTACTTTTTTTTTCTTAACTAATAAAAAGTTTCTGGAATTTGGGCAAGATGTTTCTGATTTGCACCTAACGATATGAGCTGACATCCATGGTTTAAGGGGAACAGCTCTTTGAGTCCTTTAATATAAATGGAGAATCAAATTGTAATGTGATACATTAAGCTCAGGTTTCCATCATTATTAATTTAAATGTAATTGTTGTTAATATTTATTCAACTTTCTTAACTTCTTATTCTAAGATCCCTTCTGAATGCATCTAGTTAACCACCTATGTTAGAGATTTGTTAAGATTGTTTTTCATGTTGTAGTTGTAGTATTGAAGGAGTATTTCTTACAAAGGTTTGACTGCTTTGTTAGCAAAACACAACGACTCTGGTGGGACTCGAACCCACAACCTTTGAATGCCTTCAATACACTAGAAGTCCAATGCGCTATCCATTGCGCCACAGAGCCTCATCTGCTTGTATATAGAAGGTCAACGAAAAAAAATAGCTAGAGTGATACACAGTCAAAATGTAATATACTCTTTTACGCCACTGGCAATTAAAAGAAAAAAAAAAGATCTCTTTTTAAAAAAAAATTCAAAGGTTATGCAGTGTTTTTGGATTGATCAGAAAATGGAAAATGTGTTAAATGTTTAAGCTGACAAAGATATTAAAACTGTCAAAAGTTTCTGAAGTGTTCTTTGGTGGACGAATCAGACATTTTGACTTCTTTTTATATGTTGAGATTTCCATTTAACAACATAAATTACAACATTTTCATCCCTTTCCTTTTCCTGGTACAACTTACTGCCAATAGTGACAAAAGAAGGCCATACAGACATGTTAAGTGGTGTTTGGTAGAAAGCTCTGTACTTTTTTTTTCTTAACTAATAAAAAGTTTCTGGAATTTGGGCAAGATGTTTCTGATTTGCACCTAACGATATGAGCTGACATCCATGGTTTAAGGGGAACAGCTCTTTGAGTCCTTTAATATAAATGGAGAATCAAAGTGTACTGTGATACATTAAGCTCAGGTTTCCATCATTATTAATTTAAATGTAATTGTTGGTAATATTTATTCAACTTTCTTAACTTCTTATTCTAAGATACCTTCTGAATGCATCTAGTTAACCACCTATGTTAGAGATTTGTTAAGATTGTTTTTCATGTTGTAGTTGTAGTATTGAAGGAGTATTTCTTACAAAGGTTTGTCTGCTTTGTTAGCAAAACAAGACGACTCTGGTAGGACTCGAACCCACAACCTTTGAATGCCTTCAATACACTAGAAGTCCAATGCGCTATCCATTGCGCCACAGAGCCTCATCTGCTTGTATATGGAAGGTCATCGAAAAAAAATAGCTAGAGCGATAAACAGTCAAAATGTAATATACTCTTTTACGCCACTGGCAATTAAAAAAAAAAGATCTCTTTTTAAAAAAATTCAAAGGTTATGCAGTGTTTTTGGATTGATCAGAAAATGGAAAATGTGTTAAATGTTTAAGCTGACAAAGATATTAAAACTGTCAAAAGTTTCTGAAGTGTTCTTTGGTGGACGAATCAGAAATTTTGACTTCTTTTTATATGTTTAGATTTCCATTTAACAACATAAATTACAACATTTTCATCCCTTTCCTTTTCCTGGTACAACTTACTGCCAATAGTGACAAAAGAAGGCCATACAGACATGTTAAGTGGTCTTTGGTAGAAAGCTCTGTACTTTTTTTTTCTTAACTAATAAAAAGTTTCTGGAATTTGGGCAAGATGTTTCTGATTTGCACCTAACGATATGAGCTGACATCCATGGTTTAAGTGGAACAGCTCATTGAGTCCTTTAATATAAATGGAGAATCAAAGTGTACTGTGATACATTAAGCTCAGGTTTCCATCATTATTAATTTAAATGTAATTGTTGGTAATATTTATTCAACTTTCTTAACTTCTTATTCTAAGATCCCTTCTGAATGCATCTAGTTAACCACCTCTGTTAGAGATTTGTTAAGATTGTTTTTCATGTTGTAGTTGTAGTATTGAAGGAGTATTTCTTACAAAGGTTTGTCTGCTTTGTTAGCAAAACACGACGACTCTGGTGGGACTCGAACCCACAACCTTTGAATGCCTTCAATACACTAGAAGTCCAATGCGCTATCCATTGCGCCACAGAGCCTCATCTGCTTGTATATAGAAGGTCAACGAAAAAAAATAGCTAGAGCGATAAACAGTCAAAATGTAATATACTCTTTTACGCCACTGGCAATTAAAAAAAAAAAGATCTCTTTTTAAAAAAATTCAAAGGTTATGCAGTGTTTTTGGATTGATCAGAAAATGGAAAATGTGTTAAATGTTTAAGCTGACAAAGATATTAAAACTGTCAAAAGTTTCTGAAGTGTTCTTTGGTGGACGAATCAGAAATTTTGACTTCTTTTCATATGTTGAGATTTCCATTTAACAACATAAATTACAACATTTTCATCCCTTTCCTTTTCCTGGTACAACTTACTGCCAATAGTGACAAAAGAAGGCCATACAGACATGTTAAGTGGTCTTTGGTAGAAAGCTCTGTACTTTTTTTTTCTTAACTAATAAAAAGTTTCTGGAATTTGGGCAAGATGTTTCTGATTTGCACCTAACGATATGAGCTGACATCCATGGTTTAAGGGGAACAGCTCTTTGAGTCCTTTAATATAAATGGAGAATCAAAGTGTAATGTGATACATTAAGCTCAGGTTTCCATCATTATTAATTTAAATGTAATTGTTGGTAATATTTATTCAACTTTCTTAACTTCTTATTCTAAGATCCCTTCTGAATGCATCTAGTTAACCACCTATGTTAGAGATTTGTTAAGATTGTTTTTCATGTTGTAGTTGTAGTATTGAAGGAGTATTTCTTACAAAGGTTTGACTGCTTTGTTAGCAAAACACAACGACTCTGGTGAGACTCGAACCCACAACCTTTGAATGGCTTCAATACACTAGAAGTCCAATGCGCTATCCATTGCGCCACAGAGCCTCACCTGCTTGTATATAGAAGGTCAACGAAAAAAAATAGCTAGAGTGATACACAGTCAAAATGTAATATACTCTTTTACGCCACTGGCAATTAAAAGAAAAAAAAAAAGATCTCTTTTTAAAAAAAAATTCAAAGGTTATGCAGTGTTTTTGGATTGATCAGAAAATGGAAAATGTGTTAAATGTTTAAGCTGACAAAGATATTAAAACTGTCAAAAGTTTCTGAAGTGTTCTTTGGTGGACGAATCAGACATTTTGACTTCTTTTTATATGTTGAGATTTCCATTTAACAACATAAATTACAACATTTTCATCCCTTTCCTTTTCCTGGTACAACTTACTGCCAATAGTGACAAAAGAAGGCCATACAGACATGTTAAGTGGTCTTTGGTAGAAAGCTCTGTACTTTTTTTTTCTTAACTAATAAAAAGTTTCTGGAATTTGGGCAAGATGTTTCTGATTTGCACCTAACGATATGAGCTGACATCCATGGTTTAAGGGGAACAGCTCTTTGAGTCCTTTAATATAAATGGAGAATCAAAGTGTAATGTGATACATTAAGCTCAGGTTTCCATCATTATTAATTTAAATGTAATTGTTGGTAATATTTATTCAACTTTCTTAACTTCTTATTCTAAGATCCCTTCTGAATGCATCTAGTTAACCACCTATGTTAGAGATTTGTTAAAATTGTTTTTCATGTTGTAGTTGTAGTATTGAAGGAGTATTTCTTACAAAGGTTTGACTGCTTTGTTAGCAAAACACAATGACTCTGGTGAGACTCGAACCCACAACCTTTGAATGCCTTCAATACACTAGAAGTCCAATGCGCTATCCATTGCGCCACAGAGCCTCACCTGCTTGTATATAGAAGGTCAACGGAAAAAAATAGCTAGAGTGATACACAGTCAAAATGTAATATACTCTTTTACGCCACTGGCAATTAAAAGAAAAAAAAAAGATCTCTTTTTAAAAAAAAAATTCAAAGGTTATGCAGTGTTTTTGGATTGATCAGAAAATGGAAAATGTGTTAAATGTTTAAGCTGACAAAGATATTAAAACTGTCAAAAGTTTCTGAAGTGTTCTTTGGTGGACGAATCAGACATTTTGACTTCTTTTTATATGTTGAGATTTCCATTTAACAACATAAATTACAACATTTTCATCCCTTTCCTTTTCCTGGTACAACTTACTGCCAATAGTGACAAAAGAAGGCCATACAGACATGTTAAGTGGTCTTTGGTAGAAAGCTCTGTACTTTTTTTTTCTTAACTAATAAAAAGTTTCTGGAATTTGGGCAAGATGTTTCTGATTTGCACCTAACGATATGAGCTGACATCCATGGTTTAAGGAGAACAGCTCTTTGAGTCCTTTAATATAAATGGAGAATCAAAGTGTAATGTGATACATTAAGCTCAGGTTTCCATCATTATTAATTTAAATGTAATTGTTGGTAATATTTATTCAACTTTCTTAACTTCTTATTCTAAGATCCCTTCTGAATGCATCTAGTTAACCACCTATGTTAGAGATTTGTTAAGATTGTTTTTCATGTTGTAGTTGTAGTATTGAAGGAGTATTTCTTACAAAGGTTTGACTGCTTTGTTAGCAAAACACAACGACTCTGGTGGGACTCGAACCCACAACCTTTGAATGCCTTCAATACACTAGAAGTGCAATGCGCTATCCATTGCGCCACAGAGCCTCACCTGCTTGTATATAGAAGGTCAACGAAAAAAAATAGCTAGAGTGATACACAGTCAAAATGTAATATACTCTTTTACGCCACTGGCAATTAAAAGAAAAAAAAAAGATCTCTTTTTAAAAAAAAATTCAAAGGTTATGCAGTGTTTTTGGATTGATCAGAAAATGGAAAATGTGTTAAATGTTTAAGCTGACAAAGATATTAAAACTGTCAAAAGTTTCTGAAGTGTTCTTTGGTGGACGAATCAGAAATTTTGACTTCTTTTTATATGTTGAGATTTCCATTTAACAACATAAATTACAACATTTTCATCCCTTTCCTTTTCCTGGTACAACTTACTGCCAATAGTGACAAAAGAAGGCCATACAGACATGTTAAGTGGTCTTTGGTAGAAAGCTCTGTACTTTTTTTTTCTTAACTAATAAAAAGTTTCTGGAATTTGGGCAAGATGTTTCTGATTTGCACCTAACGATATGAGCTGACATCCATGGTTTAAGGGGAACAGCTCTTTGAGTCCTTTAATATAAATGGAGAATCAAAGTGTAATGTGATACATTAAGCTCAGGTTTCCATCATTATTAATTTAAATGTAATTGTTGGTAATATTTATTCAACTTTCTTAACTTCTTATTCTAAGATCCCTTCTGAATGCATCTAGTTAAACACCTATGTTAGAGATTTGTTAAGATTGTTTTTCATGTTGTAGTTGTAGTATTGAAGGAGTATTTCTTACAAATGTTTGACTGCTTTGTTAACAAAACACAACGACTCTGGTGGGACTCGAACCCACAACCTTTGAACGCCTTCAATACACTAGAAGTCCAATGCGCTATCCATTGAGCCACAGAGCCTCATCTGCTTGTATATAGAAGGTCAACGAAAAAAAATAGCTAGAGCGATAAACAGTCAAAATGTAATATACTCTTTTACGCCACTGGCAATTAAAAAAAAAAAAAAAAGATCTCTTTTTAAAAAAAATTCAAAGGTTATGCAGTGTTTTTGGATTGATCAGAAAATGGAAAATGTGTTAAATGTTTAAGCTGACAAAGATATTAAAACTGTCAAAAGTTTCTGAAGTGTTCTTTGGTGGACGAATCAGAAATTTTGACTTATTTTTATATGTTGAGATTTCCATTTAACAACATAAATTACAACATTTTCATCCCTTTCCTTTTCCTGGTACAACTTACTGCCAATAGTGACAAAAGAAGGCCATACAGACATGTTAAGTGGTCTTTGGTAGAAAGCTCTGTACTTTTTTTTTCTTAACTAATAAAAAGTTTCTGGAATTTGGGCAAGATGTTTCTGATTTGCACCTAACGATATGAGCTGACATCCATGGTTTAAGGGGAACAGCTCTTTGAGTCCTTTAATATAAATGGAGAATCAAATTGTAATGTGATACATTAAGCTCAGGTTTCCATCATTATTAATTTAAATGTAATTGTTGTTAATATTTATTCAACTTTCTTAACTTCTTATTCTAAGATCCCTTCTGAATGCATCTAGTTAACCACCTATGTTAGAGATTTGTTAAGATTGTTTTTCATGTTGTAGTTGTAGTATTGAAGGAGTATTTCTTACAAAGGTTTGACTGCTTTGTTAGCAAAACACAACGACTCTGGTGGGACTCGAACCCACAACCTTTGAATGCCTTCAATACACTAGAAGTCCAATGCGCTATCCATTGCGCCACAGAGCCTCATCTGCTTGTATATAGAAGGTCAACGAAAAAAAATAGCTAGAGTGATACACAGTCAAAATGTAATATACTCTTTTACGCCACTGGCAATTAAAAGAAAAAAAAAAGATCTCTTTTTAAAAAAAAATTCAAAGGTTATGCAGTGTTTTTGGATTGATCAGAAAATGGAAAATGTGTTAAATGTTTAAGCTGACAAAGATATTAAAACTGTCAAAAGTTTCTGAAGTGTTCTTTGGTGGACGAATCAGACATTTTGACTTCTTTTTATATGTTGAGATTTCCATTTAACAACATAAATTACAACATTTTCATCCCTTTCCTTTTCCTGGTACAACTTACTGCCAATAGTGACAAAAGAAGGCCATACAGACATGTTAAGTGGTGTTTGGTAGAAAGCTCTGTACTTTTTTTTTCTTAACTAATAAAAAGTTTCTGGAATTTGGGCAAGATGTTTCTGATTTGCACCTAACGATATGAGCTGACATCCATGGTTTAAGGGGAACAGCTCTTTGAGTCCTTTAATATAAATGGAGAATCAAAGTGTACTGTGATACATTAAGCTCAGGTTTCCATCATTATTAATTTAAATGTAATTGTTGGTAATATTTATTCAACTTTCTTAACTTCTTATTCTAAGATACCTTCTGAATGCATCTAGTTAACCACCTATGTTAGAGATTTGTTAAGATTGTTTTTCATGTTGTAGTTGTAGTATTGAAGGAGTATTTCTTACAAAGGTTTGTCTGCTTTGTTAGCAAAACAAGACGACTCTGGTGGGACTCGAACCCACAACCTTTGAATGCCTTCAATACACTAGAAGTCCAATGCGCTATCCATTGCGCCACAGAGCCTCATCTGCTTGTATATGGAAGGTCATCGAAAAAAAATAGCTAGAGCGATAAACAGTCAAAATGTAATATACTCTTTTACGCCACTGGCAATTAAAAAAAAAAGATCTCTTTTTAAAAAAATTCAAAGGTTATGCAGTGTTTTTGGATTGATCAGAAAATGGAAAATGTGTTAAATGTTTAAGCTGACAAAGATATTAAAACTGTCAAAAGTTTCTGAAGTGTTCTTTGGTGGACGAATCAGAAATTTTGACTTCTTTTTATATGTTTAGATTTCCATTTAACAACATAAATTACAACATTTTCATCCCTTTCCTTTTCCTGGTACAACTTACTGCCAATAGTGACAAAAGAAGGCCATACAGACATGTTAAGTGGTCTTTGGTAGAAAGCTCTGTACTTTTTTTTTCTTAACTAATAAAAAGTTTCTGGAATTTGGGCAAGATGTTTCTGATTTGCACCTAACGATATGAGCTGACATCCATGGTTTAAGTGGAACAGCTCATTGAGTCCTTTAATATAAATGGAGAATCAAAGTGTACTGTGATACATTAAGCTCAGGTTTCCATCATTATTAATTTAAATGTAATTGTTGGTAATATTTATTCAACTTTCTTAACTTCTTATTCTAAGATCCCTTCTGAATGCATCTAGTTAACCACCTCTGTTAGAGATTTGTTAAGATTGTTTTTCATGTTGTAGTTGTAGTATTGAAGGAGTATTTCTTACAAAGGTTTGTCTGCTTTGTTAGCAAAACACGACGACTCTGGTGGGACTCGAACCCACAACCTTTGAATGCCTTCAATACACTAGAAGTCCAATGCGCTATCCATTGCGCCACAGAGCCTCATCTGCTTGTATATAGAAGGTCAACGAAAAAAAATAGCTAGAGCGATAAACAGTCAAAATGTAATATACTCTTTTACGCCACTGGCAATTAAAAAAAAAAAGATCTCTTTTTAAAAAAATTCAAAGGTTATGCAGTGTTTTTGGATTGATCAGAAAATGGAAAATGTGTTAAATGTTTAAGCTGACAAAGATATTAAAACTGTCAAAAGTTTCTGAAGTGTTCTTTGGTGGACGAATCAGAAATTTTGACTTCTTTTCATATGTTGAGATTTCCATTTAACAACATAAATTACAACATTTTCATCCCTTTCCTTTTCCTGGTACAACTTACTGCCAATAGTGACAAAAGAAGGCCATACAGACATGTTAAGTGGTCTTTGGTAGAAAGCTCTGTACTTTTTTTTTCTTAACTAATAAAAAGTTTCTGGAATTTGGGCAAGATGTTTCTGATTTGCACCTAACGATATGAGCTGACATCCATGGTTTAAGGGGAACAGCTCTTTGAGTCCTTTAATATAAATGGAGAATCAAAGTGTAATGTGATACATTAAGCTCAGGTTTCCATCATTATTAATTTAAATGTAATTGTTGGTAATATTTATTCAACTTTCTTAACTTCTTATTCTAAGATCCCTTCTGAATGCATCTAGTTAACCACCTATGTTAGAGATTTGTTAAGATTGTTTTTCATGTTGTAGTTGTAGTATTGAAGGAGTATTTCTTACAAAGGTTTGACTGCTTTGTTAGCAAAACAAAACGACTCTGGTGAGACTCGAACCCACAACCTTTGAATGGCTTCAATACACTAGAAGTCCAATGCGCTATCCATTGCGCCACAGAGCCTCACCTGCTTGTATATAGAAGGTCAACGAAAAAAAATAGCTAGAGTGATACACAGTCAAAATGTAATATACTCTTTTACGCCACTGGCAATTAAAAGAAAAAAAAAAAGATCTCTTTTTAAAAAAAAATTCAAAGGTTATGCAGTGTTTTTGGATTGATCAGAAAATGGAAAATGTGTTAAATGTTTAAGCTGACAAAGATATTAAAACTGTCAAAAGTTTCTGAAGTGTTCTTTGGTGGACGAATCAGACATTTTGACTTCTTTTTATATGTTGAGATTTCCATTTAACAACATAAATTACAACATTTTCATCCCTTTCCTTTTCCTGGTACAACTTACTGCCAATAGTGACAAAAGAAGGCCATACAGACATGTTAAGTGGTCTTTGGTAGAAAGCTCTGTACTTTTTTTTTCTTAACTAATAAAAAGTTTCTGGAATTTGGGCAAGATGTTTCTGATTTGCACCTAACGATATGAGCTGACATCCATGGTTTAAGGGGAACAGCTCTTTGAGTCCTTTAATATAAATGGAGAATCAAAGTGTAATGTGATACATTAAGCTCAGGTTTCCATCATTATTAATTTAAATGTAATTGTTGGTAATATTTATTCAACTTTCTTAACTTCTTATTCTAAGATCCCTTCTGAATGCATCTAGTTAACCACCTATGTTAGAGATTTGTTAAAATTGTTTTTCATGTTGTAGTTGTAGTATTGAAGGAGTATTTCTTACAAAGGTTTGACTGCTTTGTTAGCAAAACACAATGACTCTGGTGAGACTCGAACCCACAACCTTTGAATGCCTTCAATACACTAGAAGTCCAATGCGCTATCCATTGCGCCACAGAGCCTCACCTGCTTGTATATAGAAGGTCAACGGAAAAAAATAGCTAGAGTGATACACAGTCAAAATGTAATATACTCTTTTACGCCACTGGCAATTAAAAGAAAAAAAAAAGATCTCTTTTTAAAAAAAAAATTCAAAGGTTATGCAGTGTTTTTGGATTGATCAGAAAATGGAAAATGTGTTAAATGTTTAAGCTGACAAAGATATTAAAACTGTCAAAAGTTTCTGAAGTGTTCTTTGGTGGACGAATCAGACATTTTGACTTCTTTTTATATGTTGAGATTTCCATTTAACAACATAAATTACAACATTTTCATCCCTTTCCTTTTCCTGGTACAACTTACTGCCAATAGTGACAAAAGAAGGCCATACAGACATGTTAAGTGGTCTTTGGTAGAAAGCTCTGTACTTTTTTTTTCTTAACTAATAAAAAGTTTCTGGAATTTGGGCAAGATGTTTCTGATTTGCACCTAACGATATGAGCTGACATCCATGGTTTAAGTGGAACAGCTCATTGAGTCCTTTAATATAAATGGAGAATCAAAGTGTACTGTGATACATTAAGCTCAGGTTTCCATCATTATTAATTTAAATGTAATTGTTGGTAATATTTATTCAACTTTCTTAACTTCTTATTCTAAGATCCCTTCTGAATGCATCTAGTTAACCACCTCTGTTAGAGATTTGTTAAGATTGTTTTTCATGTTGTAGTTGTAGTATTGAAGGAGTATTTCTTACAAAGGTTTGTCTGCTTTGTTAGCAAAACACGACGACTCTGGTGGGACTCGAACCCACAACCTTTGAATGCCTTCAATACACTAGAAGTCCAATGCGCTATCCATTGCGCCACAGAGCCTCATCTGCTTGTATATAGAAGGTCAACGAAAAAAAATAGCTAGAGCGATAAACAGTCAAAATGTAATATACTCTTTTACGCCACTGGCAATTAAAAAAAAAAAAAAAGATCTCTTTTTAAAAAAAATTCAAAGGTTATGCAGTGTTTTTGGATTGATCAGAAAATGGAAAATGTGTTAAATGTTTAAGCTGACAAAGATATTAAAACTGTCAAAAGTTTCTGAAGTGTTCTTTGGTGGACGAATCAGAAATTTTGACTTCTTTTTATATGTTGAGATTTCCATTTAACAACATAAATTACAACATTTTCATCCCTTTCCTTTTCCTGGTACAACTTACTGCCAATAGTGACAAAAGAAGGCCATACAGACATGTTAAGTGGTCTTTGGTAGAAAGCTCTGTACTTTTTTTTTCTTAACTAATAAAAAGTTTCTGGAATTTGGGCAAGATGTTTCTGATTTGCACCTAACGATATGAGCTGACATCCATGGTTTAAGGGGAACAGCTCTTTGAGTCCTTTAATATAAATGGAGAATCAAAGTGTAATGTGATACATTAAGCTCAGGTTTCCATCATTATTAATTTAAATGTAATTGTTGGTAATATTTATTCAACTTTCTTAACTTCTTATTCTAAGATCCCTTCTGAATGCATCTAGTTAACCACCTATGTTAGAGATTTGTTAAGATTGTTTTTCATGTTGTAGTTGTAGTATTGAAGGAGTATTTCTTACAAAGGTTTGACTGCTTTGTTAGCAAAACACGACGACTCTGGTGGGACTCGAACCCACAACCTTTGAATGCCTTCAATACACTAGAAGTCCAATGTGCTATCCATTGCGCCACAGAGCCTCATCTGCTTGTATATAGAAGGTCAACGAAAAAAAATAGCTAGAGCGATAAACAGTCAAAATGTAATATACTCTTTTACGCCACTGGCAATTAAAAAAAAAAAAAAAAGATCTCTTTTTAAAAAAAATTCAAAGGTTATGCAGTGTTTTTGGATTGATCAGAAAATGGAAAATGTGTTAAATGTTTAAGCTGACAAAGATATTAAAACTGTCAAAATTTTCTGAAGTGTTCTTTGGTGGACGAATCAGAAATTTTGACTTATTTTTATATGTTGAGATTTCCATTTAACAACATAAATTACAACATTTTCATCCCTTTCCTTTTCCTGGTACAACTTACTGCCAATAGTGACAAAAGAAGGCCATACAGACATGTTAAGTGGTCTTTGGTAGAAAGCTCTGTACTTTTTTTTTTCTTAACTAATAAAAAGTTTCTGGAATTTGGGCAAGATGTTTCTGATTTGCACCTAACGATATGAGCTGACATCCATGGTTTAAGGGGAACAGCTCTTTGAGTCCTTTAATATAAATGGAGAATCAAAGTGTACTGTGATACATTAAGCTCAGGTTTCCATCATTATTAATTTAAATGTAATTGTTGGTAATATTTATTCAACTTTCTTAACTTCTTATTCTAAGATCCCTTCTGAATGCATCTAGTTAACCACCTATGTTAGAGATTTGTTAAGATTGTTTTTCATGTTGTAGTTGTAGTATTGAAGGAGTATTACTTACAAAGGTTTGACTGCTTTGTTAGCAAAACACAACGACTCTGGTGGGACTCGAACCCACAACCTTTGAATGCCTTCAATACACTAGAAGTCCAATGCGCTATCCATTGCGCCACAGAGCCTCATCTGCTTGTATATAGAAGGTCAACGAAAAAAAATAGCTAGAGCGATAAACAGTCAAAATGTAATATACTCTTTTACGCCACTGGCAATTAAAAAAAAAAAAAAAGATCTCTTTTTAAAAAAAATTCAAAGGTTATGCAGTGTTTTTGGATTGATCAGAAAATGGAAAATGTGTTAAATGTTTAAGCTGACAAAGATATTAAAACTGTCAAAAGTTTCTGAAGTGTTCTTTGGTGGACGAATCAGAAATTTTGACTTATTTTTATATGTTGAGATTTCCATTTAACAACATAAATTACAACATTTTCATCCCTTTCCTTTTCCTGGTACAACTTACTGCCAATAGTGACAAAAGAAGGCCATACAGACATGTTAAGTGGTCTTTGGTAGAAAGCTCTGTACTTTTTTTTTCTTAACTAATAAAAAGTTTCTGGAATTTGGGCAAGATGTTTCTGATTTGCACCTAACGATATGAGCTGACATCCATGGTTTAAGGGGAACAGCTCTTTGAGTCCTTTAATATAAATGGAGAATCAAAGTGTAATGTGATACATTAAGCTCAGGTTTCCATCATTATTAATTTAAATGTAATTGTTGTTAATATTTATTCAACTTTCTTAACTTCTTATTCTAAGATCCCTTCTGAATGCATCTAGTTAACCACCTATGTTAGAGATTTGTTAAGATTGTTTTTCATGTTGTAGTTGTAGTATTGAAGGAGTATTACTTACAAAGGTTTGACTGCTTTGTTAGCAAAACACAACGACTCTGGTGGGACTCGAACCCACAACCTTTGAATGCCTTCAATACACTAGAAGTCCAATGCGCCACAGAGCCTCATCTGCTTGTATATAGAAGGTCAACGAAAAAAAATAGCTAGAGCGATAAACAGTCAAAATGTAATATACTCTTTTACGCCACTGGCAATTAAAAAAAAAAAAAAGATCTCTTTTTAAAAAAAATTCAAAGGTTATGCAGTGTTTTTGGATTGATCAGAAAATGGAAAATGTGTTAAATGTTTAAGCTGACAAAGATATTAAAACTGTCAAAAGTTTCTGAAGTGTTCTTTGGTGGACGAATCAGAAATTTTGACTTCTTTTTATATGTTGAGATTTCCATTTAACAACATAAATTACAACATTTTCATCCCTTTCCTTTTCCTGGTACAACTTACTGCCAATAGTGACAAAAGAAGGCCATACAGACATGTTAAGTGGTCTTTGGTAGAAAGCTCTGTACTTTTTTTTTCTTAACTAATAAAAAGTTTCTGGAATTTGGGCAAGATGTTTCTGATTTGCACCTAACGATATGAGCTGACATCCATGGTTTAAGGGGAACACCTCTTTGAGTCCTTTAATATAAATGGAGAATCAAAGTGTAATGTGATACATTAAGCTCAGGTTTCCATCATTATTAATTTAAATGTAATTGTTGGTAATATTTATTCAACTTTCTTAACTTCTTATTCTAAGATCCCTTCTGAATGCATCTAGTTAACCACCTATGTTAGAGATTTGTTAAGATTGTTTTTCATGTTGTAGTTGTAGTATTGAAGGAGTATTTCTTACAAAGGTTTGACTGCTTTGTTAGCAAAACACAACGATTCTGGTGGGACTCGAACCCACAACCTTTGAATGCCTTCAATACACTAGAAGTCCAATGCGCTATCCATTGCGCCACAGAGCCTCATCTGCTTGTATATAGAAGGTCATCGAAAAAAAATAGCTAGAGCGATAAACAGTCAAAATGTAATATACTCTTTTACGCCACTGGCAATTAAAAAAAAAAAAAAGATCTCTTTTTAAAAAAAATTCAAAGGTTATGCAGTGTTTTTGGATTGATCAGAAAATGGAAAATGTGTTAAATGTTTAAGCTGACAAAGATTTTAAAACTGTCAAAAGTTTCTGAAGTGTTCTTTGGTGGACGAATCAGAAATTTTGACTTCTTTTTATATGTTGAGATTTCCATTTAACAACATAAATTACAACATTTTCATCCCTTTCCTTTTCCTGGTACAACTTACTGCCAATAGTGACAAAAGAAGGCCATACAGACATGTTAAGTGGTCTTTGGTAGAAAGCTCTGTACTTTTTTTTTCTTAACTAATAAAAAGTTTCTGGAATTTGGGCAAGATGTTTCTGATTTGCACCTAACGATATGAGCTGACATCCATGGTTTAAGGGGAACAGCTCTTTGAGTCCTTTAATATAAATGGAGAATCAAAGTGTAATGTGATACATTAAGCTCAGGTTTCCATCATTATTAATTTAAATGTAATTGTTGGTAATATTTATTCAACTTTCTTAACTTCTTATTCTAAGATCCCTTCTGAATGCATCTAGTTAACCACCTATGTTAGAGATTTGTTAAGATTGTTTTTCATGTTGTAGTTGTAGTATTGAAGGAGTATTTCTTACAAAGGTTTGACTGCTTTGTTAGCAAAACACAACGACTCTGGTGGGACTCGAACCCACAACCTTTGAATGCCTTCAATACACTAGAAGTCCAATGCGCTATCCATTGCGCCACAGAGCCTCATCTGCTTGTATATAGAAGGTCAACGAAAAAAAATAGCTAGAGCGATAAACAGTCAAAATGTAATATACTCTTTTACGCCACTGGCAATTAAAAAAAAAAAAAGATCTCTTTTTAAAAAAAATTCAAAGGTTATGCAGTGTTTTTGGATTGATCAGAAAATGGAAAATGTGTTAAATATTTAAGCTGACAAAGATATTAAAACTGTCAAAAGTTTCTGAAGTGTTCTTTGGTGGACGAATCAGAAATTTTGACTTCTTTTTATATGTTGAGATTTCCATTTAACAACATAAATTACAACATTTTCATCCCTTTCCTTTTCCTGGTACAACTTACTGCCAATAGTGACAAAAGAAGGCCATACAGACATGTTAAGTGGTCTTTGGTAGAAAGCTCTGTACTTTTTTTTTCTTAACTAATAAAAAGTTTCTGGAATTTGGGCAAGATGTTTCTGATTTGCACCTAACGATATGAGCTGACATCCATGGTTTAAGGGGAACAGCTCTTTGAGTCCTTTAATATAAATGGAGAATCAAAGTGTAATTTGATACATTAAGCTCAGGTTTCCATCATTATTAATTTAAATGTAATTGTTGGTAATATTTATTCAACTTTCTTAACTTCTTATTCTAAGATCCCTTCTGAATGCATCTAGTTAACCACCTATGTTAGAGATTTGTTAAGATTGTTTTTCATGTTGTAGTTGTAGTATTGAAGGAGTATTTCTTACAAAGGTTTGACTGCTTTGTTAGCAAAACACAACGACTCTGGTGGGACTCGAACCCACAACCTTTGAATGCCTTCAATACACTAGAAGTCCAATGCGCTATCCATTGCGCCACAGAGCCTCATCTGTTTGTATATAGAAGGTCAACGAAAAAAAATAGCTAGAGCGATAAACAGTCAAAATGTAATATACTCTTTTACGCCACTGGCAATTAAAAAAAAAAAAAAGATCTCTTTTTAAAAAAAATTCAAAGGTTATGCAGTGTTTTTGGATTGATCAGAAAATGGAAAATGTGTTAAATGTTTAAGCTGACAAAGATATTAAAACTGTCAAAAGTTTCTGAAGTGTTCTTTGGTGGACGAATCAGAAATTTTGACTTATTTTTATATGTTGAGATTTCCATTTAACAACATAAATTACAACATTTTCATCCCTTTCCTTTTCCTGGTACAACTTACTGCCAATAGTGACAAAAGAAGGCCATACAGACATGTTAAGTGGTCTTTGGTAGAAAGCTCTGTACTTTTTTTTTCTTAACTAATAAAAAATTTCTGGAATTTGGGCAAGATGTTTCTGATTTGCACCTAACGATATGAGCTGACATCCATGGTTTAAGGGGAACAGCTCTTTGAGTCCTTTAATATAAATGGAGAATCAAAGTGTAATGTGATACATTAAGCTCAGGTTTCCATCATTATTAATTTAAATGTAATTGTTGTTAATATTTATTCAACTTTCTTAACTTCTTATTCTAAGATCCCTTCTGAATGCATCTAGTTAACCACCTATGTTAGAGATTTGTTAAGATTGTTTTTCATGTTGTAGTTGTAGTATTGAAGGAGTATTTCTTACAAAGGTTTGACTGCTTTGTTAGCAAAACACAACGACTCTGGTGGGACTCGAACCCACAACCTTTGAATGCCTTCAATACACTAGAAGTCCAATGCGCTATCCATTGCGCCACAGAGCCTCATCTGCTTGTATATAGAAGGTCAACGAAAAAAAATAGCTAGAGCGATAAACAGTCAAAATGTAATATACTCTTTTACGCCACTGGCAATTAAAAAAAAAAAACAAGATCTCTTTTTAAAAAAAATTCAAAGGTTATGCAGTGTTTTTGGATTGATCAGAAAATGGAAAATGTGTTAAATGTTTAAGCTGACAAAGATATTAAAACTGTCAAAAGTTTCTGAAGTGTTCTTTGGTGGACGAATCAGAAATTTTGACTTCTTTTTATATGTTGAGATTTCCATTTAACAACATAAATTACAACATTTTCATCCCTTTCCTTTTCCTGGTACAACTTACTGCCAATAGTGACAAAAGAAGGCCATACAGACATGTTAAGTGGTCTTTGGTAGAAAGCTCTGTACTTTTTTTTTTCTTAACTAATAAAAAGTTTCTGGAATTTGGCAAGATGTTTCTGATTTGCACCTAACGATATGAGCTGACATCCATGGTTTAAGGGGAACAGCTCTTTGAGTCCTTTAATATAAATGGAGAATCAAAGTGTAATGTGATACATTAAGCTCAGGTTTCCATCATTATTAATTTAAATGTAATTGTTGGTAATATTTATTCAACTTTCTTAACTTCTTATTCTAAGATCCCTTCTGAATGCATCTAGTTAACCACCTATGTTAGAGATTTGTTAAGATTGTTTTTCATGTTGTAGTTGTAGTATTGAAGGAGTATTTCTTACAAAGGTTTGACTGCTTTGTTAGCAAAACACAACGACTCTGGTGGGACTCGAACCCACAACCTTTGAATGCCTTCAATACACTAGAAGTCCAATGCGCTATCCATTGCGCCACAGAGCCTCATCTGCTTGTATATAGAAGGTCAACGAAAAAAAATAGCTAGAGCGATAAACAGTCAAAATGTAATATACTCTTTTACGCCACTGGCAATTAAAAAAAAAAAAAAGATCTCTTTTTAAAAAAAATTCAAAGGTTATGCAGTGTTTTTGGATTGATCAGAAAATGGAAAATGTGTTAAATGTTTAAGCTGACAAAGATATTAAAACTGTCAAAAGTTTCTGAAGTGTTCTTTGGTGGACGAATCAGAAATTTTGACTTCTTTTTATATGTTGAGATTTCCATTTAACAACATAAATTACAACATTTTCATCCCTTTCCTTTTCCTGGTACAACTTACTGCCAATAGTGACAAAAGAAGGCCATACAGACATGTTAAGTGGTCTTTGGTAGAAAGCTCTGTACTTTTTTTTTCTTAACTAATAAAAAATTTCTGGAATTTGGGCAAGATGTTTCTGATTTGCACCTAACGATATGAGCTGACATCCATGGTTTAAGGGGAACAGCTCTTTGAGTCCTTTAATATAAATGGAGAATCAAAGTGTAATGTGATACATTAAGCTCAGGTTTCCATCATTATTAATTTAAATGTAATTGTTGTTAATATTTATTCAACTTTCTTAACTTCTTATTCTAAGATCCCTTCTGAATGCATCTAGTTAACCACCTATGTTAGAGATTTGTTAAGATTGTTTTTCATGTTGTAGTTGTAGTATTGAAGGAGTATTTCTTACAAAGGTTTGACTGCTTTGTTAGCAAAACACAACGACTCTGGTGGGACTCGAACCCACAACCTTTGAATGCCTTCAATACACTAGAAGTCCAATGCGCTATCCATTGCGCCACAGAGCCTCATCTGCTTGTATATAGAAGGTCAACGAAAAAAAATAGCTAGAGCGATAAACAGTCAAAATGTAATATACTCTTTTACGCCACTGGCAATTAAAAAAAAAAAACAAGATCTCTTTTTAAAAAAAATTCAAAGGTTATGCAGTGTTTTTGGATTGATCAGAAAATGGAAAATGTGTTAAATGTTTAAGCTGACAAAGATATTAAAACTGTCAAAAGTTTCTGAAGTGTTCTTTGGTGGACGAATCAGAAATTTTGACTTCTTTTTATATGTTGAGATTTCCATTTAACAACATAAATTACAACATTTTCATCCCTTTCCTTTTCCTGGTACAACTTACTGCCAATAGTGACAAAAGAAGGCCATACAGACATGTTAAGTGGTCTTTGGTAGAAAGCTCTGTACTTTTTTTTTCTTAACTAATAAAAAGTTTCTGGAATTTGGGCAAGATGTTTCTGATTTGCACCTAACGATATGAGCTGACATCCATGGTTTAAGGGGAACAGCTCTTTGAGTCCTTTAACCCCTTAAGGACACATGACATGTGTGACATGTCATGATTCCCTTTTATTCTAGAGGTTTGGTCCTTAAGGGGTTAATATAAATGGAGAATCAAAGTGTAATGTGATACATTAAGCTCAGGTTTCCATCATTATTAATTTAAATGTAATTGTTGGTAATATTTATTCAACTTTCTTAACTTCTTATTCTAAGATCCCTTCTGAATGCATCTAGTTAACCACCTATGTTAGAGATTTGTTAAGATTGTTTTTCATGTTGTAGTTGTAGTATTGAAGGAGTATTTCTTACAAAGGTTTGACTGCTTTGTTAGCAAAACACAACGACTCTGGTGGGACTCGAACCCACAACCTTTGAATGCCTTCAATACACTAGAAGTCCAATGCGCTATCCATTGCGCCACAGAGCCTCATCTGCTTGTATATAGAAGGTCAACGAAAAAAAATAGCTAGAGCGATAAACAGTCAAAATGTAATATACTCTTTTACGCCACTGGCAATTAAAAAAAAAAAAAAAAGATCTCTTTTTAAAAAAAATTCAAAGGTTATGCAGTGTTTTTGGATTGATCAGTAAATGGAAAATGTGTTAAATGTTTAAGCTGACAAAGATATTAAAACTGTCAAAAGTTTCTGAAGTGTTCTTTGGTGGACGAATCAGAAATTTTGACTTATTTTTATATGTTGAGATTTCCATTTAACAACATAAATTACAATATTTTCATCCCTTTCCTTTTCCTGGTACAACTTACTGCCAATAGTGACAAAAGAAGGCCATACAGACATGTTAAGTGGTCTTTGGTAGAAAGCTCTGTACTTTTTTTTTCTTAACTAATAAAAAGTTTCTGGAATTTGGGCAAGATGTTTCTGATTTGCACCTAACGATATGAGCTGACATCCATGGTTTAAGGGGAACAGCTCTTTGAGTCCTTTAATATAAATGGAGAATCAAAGTGTAATGTGATACATTAAGCTCAGGTTTCCATCATTATTAATTTAAATGTAATTGTTGTTAATATTTATTCAACTTTCTTAACTTCTTATTCTAAGATCCCTTCTGAATGCATCTAGTTAACCACCTATGTTAGAGATTTGTTAAGATTGTTTTTCATGTTGTAGTTGTAGTATTGAAGGAGTATTTCTTACAAAGGTTTGACTGCTTTGTTAGCAAAACACAACGACTCTGGTGGGACTCGAACCCACAACCTTTGAATGCCTTCAATACACTAGAAGTCCAATGCGCTATCCATTGCGCCACAGAGCCTCATCTGCTTGTATCTAGAAGGTCATCGAAAACAAATAGCTAGAGTGATACACAGTCAAAATGTAATATACTCTTTTACGCCACTGGCAATTAAAAGAAAAAAAAAAGATCTTTTTAAAAAAAATTAAAAGGTTATGCAGTGTTTTTGGATTGATCAGAAAATGGAAAATGTGTTAAATGTTTAAGCTGACAAAGATATTAAAACTGTCAAAAGTTTCTGAAGTGTTCTTTGGTGGACGAATCAGAAATTTTGACTTCTTTTTATATGTTGAGATTTCCATTTAACAACATAAATTACAACATTTTCATCCCTTTCCTTTTCCTGGTACAACTTACTGCCAATAGTGACAAAAGAAGGCCATACAGACATGTTAAGTGGTCTTTGGTAGAAAGCTCTGTACTTTTTTTTCTTAACTAATAAAAAGTTTCTGGAATTTGGGCAAGATGTTTCTGATTTGCACCTAACGATATGAGCTGACATCCATGGTTTAAGGGGAACAGCTCTTTGAGTCCTTTAATATAAATGGAGAATCAAAGTGTACTGTGATACATTAAGCTCAGGTTTCCATCATTATTAATTTAAATGTAATTGTTGGTAATATTTATTCAACTTTCTTAACTTCTTATTCTAAGATCCCTTCTGAATGCATCTAGTTAACCACCTATGTTAGAGATTTGTTAAGATTGTTTTTCATGTTGTAGTTGTAGTATTGAAGGAGTATTTCTTACAAAGGTTTGACTGCTTTGTTAGCAAAACACAACGACTCTGTTGGGACTCGAATCCACAACCTTTGAATGCCTTCAATACACTAGAAGTCCAATGCGCTATCCATTGCGCCACAGAGCCTCATCTGTTTGTATATAGAAGGTCAACGAAAAAAAATAGCTAGAGCGATAAACAGTCAAAATGTAATATACTCTTTTACGCCACTGGCAATTAAAAAAAAAAAAAAGATCTCTTTTTAAAAAAAATTCAAAGGTTATGCAGTGTTTTTGGATTGATCAGAAAATGGAAAATGTGTTAAATGTTTAAGCTGACAAAGATATTAAAACTGTCAAAAGTTTCTGAAGTGTTCTTTGGTGGACGAATCAGAAATTTTGACTTATTTTTATATGTTGAGATTTCCATTTAACAACATAAATTACAACATTTTCATCCCTTTCCTTTTCCTGGTACAACTTACTGCCAATAGTGACAAAAGAAGGCCATACAGACATGTTAAGTGGTCTTTGGTAGAAAGCTCTGTACTTTTTTTTTCTTAACTAATAAAAAATTTCTGGAATTTGGGCAAGATGTTTCTGATTTGCACCTAACGATATGAGCTGACATCCATGGTTTAAGGGGAACAGCTCTTTGAGTCCTTTAATATAAATGGAGAATCAAAGTGTAATGTGATACATTAAGCTCAGGTTTCCATCATTATTAATTTAAATGTAATTGTTGTTAATATTTATTCAACTTTCTTAACTTCTTATTCTAAGATCCCTTCTGAATGCATCTAGTTAACCACCTATGTTAGAGATTTGTTAAGATTGTTTTTCATGTTGTAGTTGTAGTATTGAAGGAGTATTTCTTACAAAGGTTTGACTGCTTTGTTAGCAAAACACAACGACTCTGGTGGGACTCGAACCCACAACCTTTGAATGCCTTCAATACACTAGAAGTCCAATGCGCTATCCATTGCGCCACAGAGCCTCATCTGCTTGTATATAGAAGGTCAACGAAAAAAAATAGCTAGAGCGATAAACAGTCAAAATGTAATATACTCTTTTACGCCACTGGCAATTAAAAAAAAAAAACAAGATCTCTTTTTAAAAAAAATTCAAAGGTTATGCAGTGTTTTTGGATTGATCAGAAAATGGAAAATGTGTTAAATGTTTAAGCTGACAAAGATATTAAAACTGTCAAAAGTTTCTGAAGTGTTCTTTGGTGGACGAATCAGAAATTTTGACTTCTTTTTATATGTTGAGATTTCCATTTAACAACATAAATTACAACATTTTCATCCCTTTCCTTTTCCTGGTACAACTTACTGCCAATAGTGACAAAAGAAGGCCATACAGACATGTTAAGTGGTCTTTGGTAGAAAGCTCTGTACTTTTTTTTTTCTTAACTAATAAAAAGTTTCTGGAATTTGGCAAGATGTTTCTGATTTGCACCTAACGATATGAGCTGACATCCATGGTTTAAGGGGAACAGCTCTTTGAGTCCTTTAATATAAATGGAGAATCAAAGTGTAATGTGATACATTAAGCTCAGGTTTCCATCATTATTAATTTAAATGTAATTGTTGGTAATATTTATTCAACTTTCTTAACTTCTTATTCTAAGATCCCTTCTGAATGCATCTAGTTAACCACCTATGTTAGAGATTTGTTAAGATTGTTTTTCATGTTGTAGTTGTAGTATTGAAGGAGTATTTCTTACAAAGGTTTGACTGCTTTGTTAGCAAAACACAACGACTCTGGTGGGACTCGAACCCACAACCTTTGAATGCCTTCAATACACTAGAAGTCCAATGCGCTATCCATTGCGCCACAGAGCCTCATCTGCTTGTATATAGAAGGTCAACGAAAAAAAATAGCTAGAGCGATAAACAGTCAAAATGTAATATACTCTTTTACGCCACTGGCAATTAAAAAAAAAAAAAAGATCTCTTTTTAAAAAAAATTCAAAGGTTATGCAGTGTTTTTGGATTGATCAGAAAATGGAAAATGTGTTAAATGTTTAAGCTGACAAAGATATTAAAACTGTCAAAAGTTTCTGAAGTGTTCTTTGGTGGACGAATCAGAAATTTTGACTTCTTTTTATATGTTGAGATTTCCATTTAACAACATAAATTACAACATTTTCATCCCTTTCCTTTTCCTGGTACAACTTACTGCCAATAGTGACAAAAGAAGGCCATACAGACATGTTAAGTGGTCTTTGGTAGAAAGCTCTGTACTTTTTTTTTCTTAACTAATAAAAAATTTCTGGAATTTGGGCAAGATGTTTCTGATTTGCACCTAACGATATGAGCTGACATCCATGGTTTAAGGGGAACAGCTCTTTGAGTCCTTTAATATAAATGGAGAATCAAAGTGTAATGTGATACATTAAGCTCAGGTTTCCATCATTATTAATTTAAATGTAATTGTTGTTAATATTTATTCAACTTTCTTAACTTCTTATTCTAAGATCCCTTCTGAATGCATCTAGTTAACCACCTATGTTAGAGATTTGTTAAGATTGTTTTTCATGTTGTAGTTGTAGTATTGAAGGAGTATTTCTTACAAAGGTTTGACTGCTTTGTTAGCAAAACACAACGACTCTGGTGGGACTCGAACCCCCAACCTTTGAATGCCTTCAATACACTAGAAGTCCAATGCGCTATCCATTGCGCCACAGAGCCTCATCTGCTTGTATATAGAAGGTCAACGAAAAAAAATAGCTAGAGCGATAAACAGTCAAAATGTAATATACTCTTTTACGCCACTGGCAATTAAAAAAAAAAAACAAGATCTCTTTTTAAAAAAAATTCAAAGGTTATGCAGTGTTTTTGGATTGATCAGAAAATGGAAAATGTGTTAAATGTTTAAGCTGACAAAGATATTAAAACTGTCAAAAGTTTCTGAAGTGTTCTTTGGTGGACGAATCAGAAATTTTGACTTCTTTTTATATGTTGAGATTTCCATTTAACAACATAAATTACAACATTTTCATCCCTTTCCTTTTCCTGGTACAACTTACTGCCAATAGTGACAAAAGAAGGCCATACAGACATGTTAAGTGGTCTTTGGTAGAAAGCTCTGTACTTTTTTTTTCTTAACTAATAAAAAGTTTCTGGAATTTGGGCAAGATGTTTCTGATTTGCACCTAACGATATGAGCTGACATCCATGGTTTAAGGGGAACAGCTCTTTGAGTCCTTTAACCCCTTAAGGACACATGACATGTGTGACATGTCATGATTCCCTTTTATTCTAGAGGTTTGGTCCTTAAGGGGTTAATATAAATGGAGAATCAAAGTGTAATGTGATACATTAAGCTCAGGTTTCCATCATTATTAATTTAAATGTAATTGTTGGTAATATTTATTCAACTTTCTTAACTTCTTATTCTAAGATCCCTTCTGAATGCATCTAGTTAACCACCTATGTTAGAGATTTGTTAAGATTGTTTTTCATGTTGTAGTTGTAGTATTGAAGGAGTATTTCTTACAAAGGTTTGACTGCTTTGTTAGCAAAACACAACGACTCTGGTGGGACTCGAACCCACAACCTTTGAATGCCTTCAATACACTAGAAGTCCAATGCGCTATCCATTGCGCCACAGAGCCTCATCTGCTTGTATATAGAAGGTCAACGAAAAAAAATAGCTAGAGCGATAAACAGTCAAAATGTAATATACTCTTTTACGCCACTGGCAATTAAAAAAAAAAAAAAAAGATCTCTTTTTAAAAAAAATTCAAAGGTTATGCAGTGTTTTTGGATTGATCAGTAAATGGAAAATGTGTTAAATGTTTAAGCTGACAAAGATATTAAAACTGTCAAAAGTTTCTGAAGTGTTCTTTGGTGGACGAATCAGAAATTTTGACTTATTTTTATATGTTGAGATTTCCATTTAACAACATAAATTACAATATTTTCATCCCTTTCCTTTTCCTGGTACAACTTACTGCCAATAGTGACAAAAGAAGGCCATACAGACATGTTAAGTGGTCTTTGGTAGAAAGCTCTGTACTTTTTTTTTCTTAACTAATAAAAAGTTTCTGGAATTTGGGCAAGATGTTTCTGATTTGCACCTAACGATATGAGCTGACATCCATGGTTTAAGGGGAACAGCTCTTTGAGTCCTTTAATATAAATGGAGAATCAAAGTGTAATGTGATACATTAAGCTCAGGTTTCCATCATTATTAATTTAAATGTAATTGTTGTTAATATTTATTCAACTTTCTTAACTTCTTATTCTAAGATCCCTTCTGAATGCATCTAGTTAACCACCTATGTTAGAGATTTGTTAAGATTGTTTTTCATGTTGTAGTTGTAGTATTGAAGGAGTATTTCTTACAAAGGTTTGACTGCTTTGTTAGCAAAACACAACGACTCTGGTGGGACTCGAACCCACAACCTTTGAATGCCTTCAATACACTAGAAGTCCAATGCGCTATCCATTGCGCCACAGAGCCTCATCTGCTTGTATATAGAAGGTCAACGAAAAAAAATAGCTAGAGCGATAAACAGTCAAAATGTAATATACTCTTTTACGCCACTGGCAATTAAAAAAAAAAAACAAGATCTCTTTTTAAAAAAAATTCAAAGGTTATGCAGTGTTTTTGGATTGATCAGAAAATGGAAAATGTGTTAAATGTTTAAGCTGACAAAGATATTAAAACTGTCAAAAGTTTCTGAAGTGTTCTTTGGTGGACGAATCAGAAATTTTGACTTCTTTTTATATGTTGAGATTTCCATTTAACAACATAAATTACAACATTTTCATCCCTTTCCTTTTCCTGGTACAACTTACTGCCAATAGTGACAAAAGAAGGCCATACAGACATGTTAAGTGGTCTTTGGTAGAAAGCTCTGTACTTTTTTTTTCTTAACTAATAAAAAGTTTCTGGAATTTGGGCAAGATGTTTCTGATTTGCACCTAACGATATGAGCTGACATCCATGGTTTAAGGGGAACAGCTCTTTGAGTCCTTTAACCCCTTAAGGACACATGACATGTGTGACATGTCATGATTCCCTTTTATTCTAGAGGTTTGGTCCTTAAGGGGTTAATATAAATGGAGAATCAAAGTGTAATGTGATACATTAAGCTCAGGTTTCCATCATTATTAATTTAAATGTAATTGTTGGTAATATTTATTCAACTTTCTTAACTTCTTATTCTAAGATCCCTTCTGAATGCATCTAGTTAACCACCTATGTTAGAGATTTGTTAAGATTGTTTTTCATGTTGTAGTTGTAGTATTGAAGGAGTATTTCTTACAAAGGTTTGACTGCTTTGTTAGCAAAACACAACGACTCTGGTGGGACTCGAACCCACAACCTTTGAATGCCTTCAATACACTAGAAGTCCAATGCGCTATCCATTGCGCCACAGAGCCTCATCTGCTTGTATATAGAAGGTCAACGAAAAAAAATAGCTAGAGCGATAAACAGTCAAAATGTAATATACTCTTTTACGCCACTGGCAATTAAAAAAAAAAAAAAGATCTCTTTTTAAAAAAAATTCAAAGGTTATGCAGTGTTTTTGGATTGATCAGAAAATGGAAAATGTGTTAAATGTTTAAGCTGACAAAGATTTTAAAACTGTCAAAAGTTTCTGAAGTGTTCTTTGGTGGACGAATCAGAAATTTTGACTTCTTTTTATATGTTGAGATTTCCATTTAACAACATAAATTACAACATTTTCATCCCTTTCCTTTTCCTGGTACAACTTACTGCCAATAGTGACAAAAGAAGGCCATACAGACATGTTAAGTGGTCTTTGGTAGAAAGCTCTGTACTTTTTTTTTCTTAACTAATAAAAAGTTTCTGGAATTTGGGCAAGATGTTTCTGATTTGCACCTAACGATATGAGCTGACATCCATGGTTTAAGGGGAACAGCTCTTTGAGTCCTTTAATATAAATGGAGAATCAAAGTGTAATGTGATACATTAAGCTCAGGTTTCCATCATTATTAATTTAAATGTAATTGTTGGTAATATTTATTCAACTTTCTTAACTTCTTATTCTAAGATCCCTTCTGAATGCATCTAGTTAACCACCTATGTTAGAGATTTGTTAAGATTGTTTTTCATGTTGTAGTTGTAGTATTGAAGGAGTATTTCTTACAAAGGTTTGACTGCTTTGTTAGCAAAACACAACGACTCTGGTGGGACTCGAACCCACAACCTTTGAATGCCTTCAATACACTAGAAGTCCAATGCGCTATCCATTGCGCCACAGAGCCTCATCTGCTTGTATATAGAAGGTCAACGAAAAAAAATAGCTAGAGCGATAAACAGTCAAAATGTAATATACTCTTTTACGCCACTGGCAATTAAAAAAAAAAAAAAGATCTCTTTTTAAAAAAAATTCAAAGGTTATGCAGTGTTTTTGGATTGATCAGAAAATGGAAAATGTGTTAAATATTTAAGCTGACAAAGATATTAAAACTGTCAAAAGTTTCTGAAGTGTTCTTTGGTGGACGAATCAGAAATTTTGACTTCTTTTTATATGTTGAGATTTCCATTTAACAACATAAATTACAACATTTTCATCCCTTTCCTTTTCCTGGTACAACTTACTGCCAATAGTGACAAAAGAAGGCCATACAGACATGTTAAGTGGTCTTTGGTAGAAAGCTCTGTACTTTTTTTTTCTTAACTAATAAAAAGTTTCTGGAATTTGGGCAAGATGTTTCTGATTTGCACCTAACGATATGAGCTGACATCCATGGTTTAAGGGGAACAGCTCTTTGAGTCCTTTAATATAAATGGAGAATCAAAGTGTACTGTGATACATTAAGCTCAGGTTTCCATCATTATTAATTTAAATGTAATTGTTGGTAATATTTATTCAACTTTCTTAACTTCTTATTCTAAGATCCCTTCTAAATGCATCTAGTTAACCACCTATGTTAGAGATTTGTTAAGATTGTTTTTCATGTTGTAGTTGTAGTATTGAAGGAGTATTACTTACAAAGGTTTGACTGCTTTGTTAGCAAAACACAACGACTCTGGTGGGACTCGAACCCACAACCTTTGAATGCCTTCAATACACTAGAAGTCCAATGCGCTATACATTGCGCCACAGAGCCTCATCTGCTTGTATATAGAAGGTCAACGAAAAAAAATAGCTAGAGCGATAAACAGTCAAAATGTAATATACTCTTTTACGCCACTGGCAATTAAAAAAAAAAAAAAAATCTCTTTTTAAAAAAAATTCAAAGGTTATGCAGTGTTTTTGGATTGATCAGAAAATGGAAAATGTGTTAAATGTTTAAGCTGACAAAGATATTAAAACTGTCAAAAGTTTCTGAAGTGTTCTTTGGTGGACGAATCAGAAATTTTGACTTCTTTTTATATGTTGAGATTTCCATTTAACAACATAAATTACAACATTTTCATCCCTTTCCTTTTCCTGGTACAACTTACTGCCAATAGTGACAAAAGAAGGCCATACAGACATGTTAAGTGGTCTTTGGTAGAAAGCTCTGTACTTTTTTTTTCTTAACTAATAAAAAGTTTCTGGAATTTGGGCAAGATGTTTCTGATTTGCACCTAACGATATGAGCTGACATCCATGGTTTAAAGGGAACAGCTCTTTGAGTCCTTTAATATAAATGGAGAATCAAAGTGTACTGTGATACATTAAGCTCAGGTTTCCATCATTATTAATTTAAATGTAATTGTTGGTAATATTTATTCAACTTTCTTAACTTCTTATTCTAAGATCCCTTCTGAATGCATCTAGTTAACCACCTATGTTAGAGATTTGTTAAGATTGTTTTCATGTTGTAGTTGTAGTATTGAAGGAGTATTTCTTACAAAGGTTTGACTGCTTTGTTAGCAAAACACAACGACTCTGGTGGGACTCGAACCCACAACCTTTGAATGCCTTCAATACACTAGAAGTCCAATGCGCTATCCATTGCGCCACAGAGCCTCACCTGCTTGTATATAGAAGGTCAACGAAAAAAAATAGCTAGAGTGATACACAGTCAAAATGTAATATACTCTTTTACGCCACTGGCAATTAAAAGAAAAAAAAAAGATCTCTTTTTAAAAAAAAAATTCAAAGGTTATGCAGTGTTTTTGGATTGATCAGAAAATGGAAAATGTGTTAAATGTTTAAGCTGACAAAGATATTAAAACTGTCAAAAGTTTCTGAAGTGTTCTTTGGTGGACGAATCAGAAATTTTGACTTATTTTTATATGTTGAGATTTCCATTTAACAACATAAATTACAACATTTTCATCCCTTTCCTTTTCCTGGTACAACTTACTGCCAATAGTGACAAAAGAAGGCCATACAGACATGTTAAGTGGTCTTTGGTAGAAAGCTCTGTACTTTTTTTTTCTTAACTAATAAAAAGTTTCTGGAATTTGGGCAAGATGTTTCTGATTTGCACCTAACGATATGAGCTGACATCCATGGTTTAAAGGGAACAGCTCTTTGAGTCCTTTAATATAAATGGAGAATCAAAGTGTACTGTGATACATTAAGCTCAGGTTTCCATCATTATTAATTTAAATGTAATTGTTGGTAATATTTATTCAACTTTCTTAACTTCTTATTCTAAGATCCCTTCTGAATGCATCTAGTTAACCACCTATGTTAGAGATTTGTTAAGATTGTTTTTCATGTTGTAGTTGTAGTATTGAAGGAGTATTACTTACAAAGGTTTGACTGCTTTGTTAGCAAAACACAACGACTCTGGTGGGACTCGAACCCACAACCTTTGAATGCCTTCAATACACTAGAAGTCCAATGCGCTATCCATTGCGCCACAGAGCCTCACCTGCTTGTATATAGAAGGTCAACGAAAAAAAATAGCTAGAGTGATACACAGTCAAAATGTAATATACTCTTTTACGCCACTGGCAATTAAAAGAAAAAAAAAAGATCTCTTTTTAAAAAAAAATTCAAAGGTTATGCAGTGTTTTTGGATTGATCAGAAAATGGAAAATGTGTTAAATGTTTAAGCTGACAAAGATATTAAAACTGTCAAAAGTTTCTGAAGTGTTCTTTGGTGGACGAATCAGAAATTTTGACTTATTTTTATATGTTGAGATTTCCATTTAACAACATAAATTACAACATTTTCATCCCTTTCCTTTTCCTGGTACAACTTACTGCCAATAGTGACAAAAGAAGGCCATACAGACATGTTAAGTGGTCTTTGGTAGAAAGCTCTGTACTTTTTTTTTCTTAACTAATAAAAAGTTTCTGGAATTTGGGCAAGATGTTTCTGATTTGCACCTAACGATATGAGCTGACATCCATGGTTTAAGGGGAACAGCTCTTTGAGTCCTTTAATATAAATGGAGAATCAAAGTGTACTGTGATACATTAAGCTCAGGTTTCCATCATTATTAATTTAAATGTAATTGTTGGTAATATTTATTCAACTTTCTTAACTTCTTATTCTAAGATCCTTTCTGAATGCATCTAGCTAACCACCTATGTTAGAGATTTGTTAAGATTGTTTTTCATGTTGTAGTTGTAGTATTGAAGGAGTATTACTTACAAAGGTTTGACTGCTTTGTTAGCAAAACACAACGACTCTGGTGGGACTCGAACCCACAACCTTTGAATGCCTTCAATACACTAGAAGTCCAATGCGCTATCCATTGCGCCACAGAGTCTCATCTGCTTGTATATAGAAGGGAAACGAAAAAAAATAGCTAGAGCGATAAACAGTCAAAATGTAATATACTCTTTTACGCCACTGGCAATTAAAAAAAAAAAAAAAAATCTCTTTTTAAAAAAAATTCAAAGGTTATGCAGTGTTTTTGGATTGATCAGAAAATGGAAAATGTGTTAAATGTTTAAGCTGACAAAGATATTAAAACTGTCAAAAGTTTCTGAAGTGTTCTTTGGTGGACGAATCAGAAATTTTGACTTCTTTTTATATGTTGAGATTTCCATTTAACAACATAAATTACAACATTTTCATCCCTTTCCTTTTCCTGGTACAACTTACTGCCAATAGTGACAAAAGAAGGCCATACAGACATGTTAAGTGGTCTTTGGTAGAAAGCTCTGTACTTTTTTTTTCTTAACTAATAAAAAGTTTCTGGAATTTGGGCAAGATGTTTCTGATTTGCACCTAACGATATGAGCTGACATCCATGGTTTAAAGGGAACAGCTCTTTGAGTCCTTTAATATAAATGGAGAATCAAAGTGTACTGTGATACATTAAGCTCAGGTTTCCATCATTATTAATTTAAATGTAATTGTTGGTAATATTTATTCAACTTTCTTAACTTCTTATTCCAAGATCCCTTCTGAATGCATCTAGTTAACCACCTATGTTAGAGATTTGTTAAGATTGTTTTCATGTTGTAGTTGTAGTATTGAAGGAGTATTTCTTACAAAGGTTTGACTGCTTTGTTAGCAAAAAACAACGACTCTGGTGGGACTCGAACCCACAACCTTTGAATGCCTTCAATACACTAGAAGTCCAATGCGCTATCCATTGCGCCACAGAGCCTCACCTGCTTGTATATAGAAGGTCAACGAAAAAAAATAGCTAGAGTGATACACAGTCAAAATGTAATATACTCTTTTACGCCACTGGCAATTAAAAGAAAAAAAAAAAAGATCTCTTTTTAAAAAAAAATTCAAAGGTTATGCAGTGTTTTTGGATTGATCAGAAAATGGAAAATGTGTTAAATGTTTAAGCTGACAAAGATATTAAAACTGTCAAAAGTTTCTGAAGTGTTCTTTGGTGGACGAATCAGAAATTTTGACTTCTTTTTATATGTTGAGATTTCCATTTAACAACATAAATTACAACATTTTCATCCCTTTCCTTTTCCTGGTACAACTTACTGCCAATAGTGACAAAAGAAGGCCATACAGACATGTTAAGTGGTCTTTGGTAGAAAGCTCTGTACTTTTTTTTTCTTAACTAATAAAAAGTTTCTGGAATTTGGGCAAGATGTTTCTGATTTGCACCTAACGATATGAGCTGACATCCATGGTTTAAGGGGAACAGCTCTTTGAGTCCTTTAATATAAATGGAGAATCAAAGTGTAATGTGATACATTAAGCTCAGGTTTCCATCATTATTAATTTAAATGTAATTGTTGGTAATATTTATTCAACTTTCTTAACTTCTTATTCTAAGATCCCTTCTAAATGCATCTAGTTAACCACCTATGTTAGAGATTTGTTAAGATTGTTTTTCATGTTGTAGTTGTAGTATTGAAGGAGTATTTCTTACAAAGGTTTGACTGCTTTGTTAGCAAAACACAACGACTCTGGTGGGACTCGAACCCACAACCTTTGAATGCCTTCAATACACTAGAAGTCCAATGCGCTATCCATTGCGCCAAAGAGGCTCATCTGCTTGTATATAGAAGGTCAACGAAAAAAAATAGCTAGAGCGATAAACAGTCAAAATGTAATATACTCTTTTACGCCACTGGCAATTAAAAAAAAAAAAAAAGATCTCTTTTTAAAAAAAATTCAAAGGTTATGCAGTGTTTTTGGATTGATCAGAAAATGGAAAATGTGTTAAATGTTTAAGCTGACAAAGATATTAAAACTGTCAAAAGTTTCTGAAGTGTTCTTTGGTGGACGAATCAGAAATTTTGACTTATTTTTATATGTTGAGATTTCCATTTAACAACATAAATTACAACATTTTCATCCCTTTCCTTTTCCTGGTACAACTTACTGCCAATAGTGACAAAAGAAGGCCATACAGACATGTTAAGTAGTCTTTGGTAGAAAGCTCTGTACTTTTTTTTTCTTAACTAATAAAAAGTTTCTGGAATTTGGGCAAGATGTTTCTGATTTGCACCTAACGATATGAGCTGACATCCATGGTTTAAGGGGAACAGCTCTTTGAGTCCTTTAATATAAATGGAGAATCAAAGTGTACTGTGATACATTAAGCTCAGGTTTCCATCATTATTAATTTAAATGTAATTGTTGGTAATATTTATTCAACTTTCTTAACTTCTTATTCTAAGATCCCTTCTGAATGCATCTAGTTAACCACCTATGTTAGAGATTTGTTAAGATTGTTTTTCATGTTGTAGTTGTAGTATTGAAGGAGTATTACTTACAAAGGTTTGACTGCTTTGTTAGCAAAACACAACGACTCTGGTGGGACTCGAACCCACAACCTTTGAATGCCTTCAATACACTAGAAGTCCAATGCGCTATCCATTGCGCCGCAGAGCCTCATCTGCTTGTATATAGAAGGTCAACGAAAAAAAATAGCTAGAGCGATAAACAGTCAAAATGTAATATACTCTTTTACGCCACTGGCAATTAAAAAAAAAAAAATAATCTCTTTTTAAAAAAAATTCAAAGGTTATGCAGTGTTTTTGGATTGATCAGAAAATGGAAAATGTGTTAAATGTTTAAGCTGACAAAGATATTAAAACTGTCAAAAGTTTCTGAAGTGTTCTTTGGTGGACGAATCAGAAATTTTGACTTCTTTTTATATGTTGAGATTTCCATTTAACAACATAAATTACAACATTTTCATCCCTTTCCTTTTCCTGGTACAACTTACTGCCAATAGTGACAAAAGAAGGCCATACAGACATGTTAAGTGGTCTTTGGTAGAAAGCTCTGTACTTTTTTTTTCTTAACTAATAAAAAGTTTCTGGAATTTGGGCAAGATGTTTCTGATTTGCACCTAACGATATGAGCTGACATCCATGGTTTAAAGGGAACAGCTCTTTGAGTCCTTTAATATAAATGGAGAATCAAAGTGTACTGTGATACATTAAGCTCAGGTTTCCATCATTATTAATTTAAATGTAATTGTTGGTAATATTTATTCAACTTTCTTAACTTCTTATTCTAAGATCCCTTCTGAATGCATCTAGTTAACCACCTATGTTAGAGATTTGTTAAGATTGTTTTCATGTTGTAGTTGTAGTATTGAAGGAGTATTTCTTACAAAGGTTTGACTGCTTTGTTAGCAAAAAACAACGACTCTGGTGGGACTCGAACCCACAACCTTTGAATGCCTTCAATACACTAGAAGTCCAATGCGCTATCCATTGCGCCACAGAGCCTCATCTGCTTGTATATAGAAGGTCAACGAAAAAAAATAGCTAGAGTGATACACAGTCAAAATGTAATATACTCTTTTACGCCACTGGCAATTAAAAGAAAAAAAAAAGATCTCTTTTTAAAAAAAAATTCAAAGGTTATGCAGTGTTTTTGGATTGATCAGAAAATGGAAAATGTGTTAAATGTTTAAGCTGACAAAGATATTAAAACTGTCAAAAGTTTCTGAAGTGTTCTTTGGTGGACGAATCAGAAATTTTGACTTCTTTTTATATGTTGAGATTTCCATTTAACAACATAAATTACAACATTTTCATCCCTTTCCTTTTCCTGGTACAACTTACTGCCAATAGTGACAAAAGAAGGCCATACAGACATGTTAAGTGGTCTTTGGTAGAAAGCTCTGTACTTTTTTTTTCTTAACTAATAAAAAGTTTCTGGAATTTGGGCAAGATGTTTCTGATTTGCACCTAACGATATGAGCTGACATCCATGGTTTAAGGGGAACAGCTCTTTGAGTCCTTTAATATAAATGGAGAATCAAAGTGTAATGTGATACATTAAGCTCAGGTTTCCATCATTATTAATTTAAATGTAATTGTTGGTAATATTTATTCAACTTTCTTAACTTCTTATTCTAAGATCCCTTCTAAATGCATCTAGTTAACCACCTATGTTAGAGATTTGTTAAGATTGTTTTTCATGTTGTAGTTGTAGTATTGAAGGAGTATTTCTTACAAAGGTTTGACTGCTTTGTTAGCAAAACACAAGTGGTCTTTGGTAGAAAGCTCTGTACTTTTTTTTTCTTAACTAATAAAAAGTTTCTGGAATTTGGGCAAGATGTTTCTGATTTGCACCTAACGATATGAGCTGACATCCATGGTTTAAGGGGAACAGCTCTTTGAGTCCTTTAATATAAATGGAGAATCAAAGTGTACTGTGATACATTAAGCTCAGGTTTCCATCATTATTAATTTAAATGTAATTGTTGGTAATATTTAATCAACTTTCTTAACTTCTTATTCTAAGATCCCTTCTGAATGCATCTAGTTAACCACCTATGTTAGAGATTTGTTAAGATTGTTTTCATGTTGTAGTTGTAGTATTGAAGGAGTATTTCTTACAAAGGTTTGACTGCTTTGTTAGCAAAAAACAACGACTCTGGTGGGACTCGAACCCACAACCTTTGAATGCCTTCAATACACTAGAAGTCCAATGCGCTATCCATTGTGCCACAGAGCCTCACCTGCTTGTATATAGAAGGTCAACGAAAAAAAATAGCTAGAGTGATACACAGTCAAAATGTAATATACTCTTTTACGCCACTGGCAATTAAAAGAAAAAAAAAAGATCTCTTTTTAAAAAAAAATTCAAAGGTTATGCAGTGTTTTTGGATTGATCAGAAAATGGAAAATGTGTTAAATGTTTAAGCTGACAAAGATATTAAAACTGTCAAAAGTTTCTGAAGTGTTCTTTGGTGGACGAATCAGAAATTTTGACTTCTTTTTATATGTTGAGATTTCCATTTAACAACATAAATTACAACATTTTCATCCCTTTCCTTTTCCTGGTACAACTTACTGCCAATAGTGACAAAAGAAGGCCATACAGACATGTTAAGTGGTCTTTGGTAGAAAGCTCTGTACTTTTTTTTTCTTAACTAATAAAAAGTTTCTGGAATTTGGGCAAGATGTTTCTGATTTGCACCTAACGATATGAGCTGACATCCATGGTTTAAGGGGAACAGCTCTTTGAGTCCTTTAATATAAATGGAGAATCAAAGTGTAATGTGATACATTAAGCTCAGGTTTCCATCATTATTAATTTAAATGTAATTGTTGGTAATATTTATTCAACTTTCTTAACTTCTTATTCTAAGATCCCTTCTAAATGCATCTAGTTAACCACCTATGTTAGAGATTTGTTAAGATTGTTTTTCATGTTGTAGTTGTAGTATTGAAGGAGTATTTCTTACAAAGGTTTGACTGCTTTGTTAGCAAAACACAACGACTCTGGTGGGACTCGAACCCACAACCTTTGAATGCCTTCAATACACTAGAAGTCCAATGCGCTATCCATTGCGCCACAGAGCCTCATCTGCTTGTATATAGAAGGTCAACGAAAAAAAATAGCTAGAGCGATAAACAGTCAAAATGTAATATACTCTTTTACGCCACTGGCAATTAAAAAAAAAAAACAAGATCTCTTTTTAAAAAAAATTCAAAGGTTATGCAGTGTTTTTGGATTGATCAGAAAATGGAAAATGTGTTAAATGTTTAAGCTGACAAAGATATTAAAACTGTCAAAAGTTTCTGAAGTGTTCTTTGGTGGACGAATCAGAAATTTTGACTTATTTTTATATGTTGAGATTTCCATTTAACAACATAAATTACAACATTTTCATCCCTTTCCTTTTCCTGGTACAACTTACTGCCAATAGTGACAAAAGAAGGCCATACAGACATGTTAAGTAGTCTTTGGTAGAAAGCTCTGTACTTTTTTTTTCTTAACTAATAAAAAGTTTCTGGAATTTGGGCAAGATGTTTCTGATTTGCACCTAACGATATGAGCTGACATCCATGGTTTAAGGGGAACAGCTCTTTGAGTCCTTTAATATAAATGGAGAATCAAAGTGTACTGTGATACATTAAGCTCAGGTTTCCATCATTATTAATTTAAATGTAATTGTTGGTAATATTCATTCAACTTTCTTAACTTCTTATTCTAAGATCCCTTCTGAATGCATCTAGTTAACCACCTATGTTAGAGATTTGTTAAGATTGTTTTTCATGTTGTAGTTGTAGTATTGAAGGAGTATTACTTACAAAGGTTTGACTGCTTTGTTAGCAAAACACAACGACTCTGGTGGGACTCGAACCCACAACCTTTGAATGCCTTCAATACACTAGAAGTCCAATGCGCTATCCATTGCGCCACAGAGCCTCACCTGCTTGTATATAGAAGGTCAACGAAAAAAAATAGCTAGAGTGATACACAGTCAAAATGTAATATACTCTTTTACGCCACTGGCAATTAAAAGAAAAAAAAAAGATCTCTTTTTAAAAAAAAATTCAAAGGTTATGCAGTGTTTTTGGATTGATCAGAAAATGGAAAATGTGTTAAATGTTTAAGCTGACAAAGATATTAAAACTGTCAAAAGTTTCTGAAGTGTTCTTTGGTGGACGAATCAGAAATTTTGACTTATTTTTATATGTTGAGATTTCCATTTAACAACATAAATTACAACATTTTCATCCCTTTCCTTTTCCTGGTACAACTTACTGCCAATAGTGACAAAAGAAGGCCATACAGACATGTTAAGTGGTCTTTGGTAGAAAGCTCTGTACTTTTTTTTTCTTAACTAATAAAAAGTTTCTGGAATTTGGGCAAGATGTTTCTGATTTGCACCTAACGATATGAGCTGACATCCATGGTTTAAGGGGAACAGCTCTTTGAGTCCTTTAATATAAATGGAGAATCAAAGTGTACTGTGATACATTAAGCTCAGGTTTCCATCATTATTAATTTAAATGTAATTGTTGGTAATATTTATTCAACTTTCTTAACTTCTTATTCTAAGATCCTTTCTGAATGCATCTAGTTAACCACCTATGTTAGAGATTTGTTAAGATTGTTTTTCATGTTGTAGTTGTAGTATTGAAGGAGTATTACTTACAAAGGTTTGACTGCTTTGTTAGCAAAACACAACGACTCTGGTGGGACTCGAACCCACAACCTTTGAATGCCTTCAATACACTAGAAGTCCAATGCGCTATCCATTGCGCCACAGAGTCTCATCTGCTTGTATATAGAAGGGAAACGAAAAAAAATAGCTAGAGCGATAAACAGTCAAAATGTAATATACTCTTTTACGCCACTGGCAATTAAAAAAAAAAAAAAAAATCTCTTTTTAAAAAAAATTCAAAGGTTATGCAGTGTTTTTGGATTGATCAGAAAATGGAAAATGTGTGAAATGTTTAAGCTGACAAAGATATTAAAACTGTCAAAAGTTTCTGAAGTGTTCTTTGGTGGACGAATCAGAAATTTTGACTTCTTTTTATATGTTGAGATTTCCATTTAACAACATAAATTACAACATTTTCATCCCTTTCCTTTTCCTGGTACAACTTACTGCCAATAGTGACAAAAGAAGGCCATACAGACATGTTAAGTGGTCTTTGGTAGAAAGCTCTGTACTTTTTTTTTCTTAACTAATAAAAAGTTTCTGGAATTTGGGCAAGATGTTTCTGATTTGCACCTAACGATATGAGCTGACATCCATGGTTTAAAGGGAACAGCTCTTTGAGTCCTTTAATATAAATGGAGAATCAAAGTGTACTGTGATACATTAAGCTCAGGTTTCCATCATTATTAATTTAAATGTAATTGTTGGTAATATTTATTCAACTTTCTTAACTTCTTATTCCAAGATCCCTTCTGAATGCATCTAGTTAACCACCTATGTTAGAGATTTGTTAAGATTGTTTTCATGTTGTAGTTGTAGTATTGAAGGAGTATTTCTTACAAAGGTTTGACTGCTTTGTTAGCAAAAAACAACGACTCTGGTGGGACTCGAACCCACAACCTTTGAATGCCTTCAATACACTAGAAGTCCAATGCGCTATCCATTGCGCCACAGAGCCTCACCTGCTTGTATATAGAAGGTCAACGAAAAAAAATAGCTAGAGTGATACACAGTCAAAATGTAATATACTCTTTTACGCCACTGGCAATTAAAAGAAAAAAAAAAAGATCTCTTTTTAAAAAAAAATTCAAAGGTTATGCAGTGTTTTTGGATTGATCAGAAAATGGAAAATGTGTTAAATGTTTAAGCTGACAAAGATATTAAAACTGTCAAAAGTTTCTGAAGTGTTCTTTGGTGGACGAATCAGAAATTTTGACTTCTTTTTATATGTTGAGATTTCCATTTAACAACATAAATTACAACATTTTCATCCCTTTCCTTTTCCTGGTACAACTTACTGCCAATAGTGACAAAAGAAGGCCATACAGACATGTTAAGTGGTCTTTGGTAGAAAGCTCTGTACTTTTTTTTTCTTAACTAATAAAAAGTTTCTGGAATTTGGGCAAGATGTTTCTGATTTGCACCTAACGATATGAGCTGACATCCATGGTTTAAGGGGAACAGCTCTTTGAGTCCTTTAATATAAATGGAGAATCAAAGTGTAATGTGATACATTAAGCTCAGGTTTCCATCATTATTAATTTAAATGTAATTGTTGGTAATATTTATTCAACTTTCTTAACTTCTTATTCTAAGATCCCTTCTAAATGCATCTAGTTAACCACCTATGTTAGAGATTTGTTAAGATTGTTTTTCATGTTGTAGTTGTAGTATTGAAGGAGTATTTCTTACAAAGGTTTGACTGCTTTGTTAGCAAAACACAACGACTCTGGTGGGACTCGAACCCACAACCTTTGAATGCCTTCAATACACTAGAAGTCCAATGCGCTATCCATTGCGCCACAGAGGCTCATCTGTTTGTATATAGAAGGTCAACGAAAAAAAATAGCTAGAGCGATAAACAGTCAAAATGTAATATACTCTTTTACGCCACTGGCAATTAAAAAAAAAAAAAAAGATCTCTTTTTAAAAAAAATTCAAAGGTTATGCAGTGTTTTTGGATTGATCAGAAAATGGAAAATGTGTTAAATGTTTAAGCTGACAAAGATATTAAAACTGTCAAAAGTTTCTGAAGTGTTCTTTGGTGGACGAATCAGAAATTTTGACTTATTTTTATATGTTGAGATTTCCATTTAACAACATAAATTACAACATTTTCATCCCTTTCCTTTTCCTGGTACAACTTACTGCCAATAGTGACAAAAGAAGGCCATACAGACATGTTAAGTAGTCTTTGGTAGAAAGCTCTGTACTTTTTTTTTCTTAACTAATAAAAAGTTTCTGGAATTTGGGCAAGATGTTTCTGATTTGCACCTAACGATATGAGCTGACATCCATGGTTTAAGGGGAACAGCTCTTTGAGTCCTTTAATATAAATGGAGAATCAAAGTGTACTGTGATACATTAAGCTCAGGTTTCCATCATTATTAATTTAAATGTAATTGTTGGTAATATTTATTCAACTTTCTTAACTTCTTATTCTAAGATCCCTTCTGAATGCATCTAGTTAACCACCTATGTTAGAGATTTGTTAAGATTGTTTTTCATGTTGTAGTTGTAGTATTGAAGGAGTATTACTTACAAAGGTTTGACTGCTTTGTTAGCAAAACACAACGACTCTGGTGGGACTCGAACCCACAACCTTTGAATGCCTTCAATACACTAGAAGTCCAATGCGCTATCCATTGCGCCGCAGAGCCTCATCTGCTTGTATATAGAAGGTCAACGAAAAAAAATAGCTAGAGCGATAAACAGTCAAAATGTAATATACTCTTTTACGCCACTGGCAATTAAAAAAAAAAAAATAATCTCTTTTTAAAAAAAATTCAAAGGTTATGCAGTGTTTTTGGATTGATCAGAAAATGGAAAATGTGTTAAATGTTTAAGCTGACAAAGATATTAAAACTGTCAAAAGTTTCTGAAGTGTTCTTTGGTGGACGAATCAGAAATTTTGACTTCTTTTTATATGTTGAGATTTCCATTTAACAACATAAATTACAACATTTTCATCCCTTTCCTTTTCCTGGTACAACTTACTGCCAATAGTGACAAAAGAAGGCCATACAGACATGTTAAGTGGTCTTTGGTAGAAAGCTCTGTACTTTTTTTTTCTTAACTAATAAAAAGTTTCTGGAATTTGGGCAAGATGTTTCTGATTTGCACCTAACGATATGAGCTGACATCCATGGTTTAAAGGGAACAGCTCTTTGAGTCCTTTAATATAAATGGAGAATCAAAGTGTACTGTGATACATTAAGCTCAGGTTTCCATCATTATTAATTTAAATGTAATTGTTGGTAATATTTATTCAACTTTCTTAACTTCTTATTCTAAGATCCCTTCTGAATGCATCTAGTTAACCACCTATGTTAGAGATTTGTTAAGATTGTTTTCATGTTGTAGTTGTAGTATTGAAGGAGTATTTCTTACAAAGGTTTGACTGCTTTGTTAGCAAAAAACAACGACTCTGGTGGGACTCGAACCCACAACCTTTGAATGCCTTCAATACACTAGAAGTCCAATGCGCTATCCATTGCGCCACAGAGCCTCATCTGCTTGTATATAGAAGGTCAACGAAAAAAAATAGCTAGAGTGATACACAGTCAAAATGTAATATACTCTTTTACGCCACTGGCAATTAAAAGAAAAAAAAAAGATCTCTTTTTAAAAAAAAATTCAAAGGTTATGCAGTGTTTTTGGATTGATCAGAAAATGGAAAATGTGTTAAATGTTTAAGCTGACAAAGATATTAAAACTGTCAAAAGTTTCTGAAGTGTTCTTTGGTGGACGAATCAGAAATTTTGACTTCTTTTTATATGTTGAGATTTCCATTTAACAACATAAATTACAACATTTTCATCCCTTTCCTTTTCCTGGTACAACTTACTGCCAATAGTGACAAAAGAAGGCCATACAGACATGTTAAGTGGTCTTTGGTAGAAAGCTCTGTACTTTTTTTTTCTTAACTAATAAAAAGTTTCTGGAATTTGGGCAAGATGTTTCTGATTTGCACCTAACGATATGAGCTGACATCCATGGTTTAAGGGGAACAGCTCTTTGAGTCCTTTAATATAAATGGAGAATCAAAGTGTAATGTGATACATTAAGCTCAGGTTTCCATCATTATTAATTTAAATGTAATTGTTGGTAATATTTATTCAACTTTCTTAACTTCTTATTCTAAGATCCCTTCTAAATGCATCTAGTTAACCACCTATGTTAGAGATTTGTTAAGATTGTTTTTCATGTTGTAGTTGTAGTATTGAAGGAGTATTTCTTACAAAGGTTTGACTGCTTTGTTAGCAAAACACAAGTGGTCTTTGGTAGAAAGCTCTGTACTTTTTTTTTCTTAACTAATAAAAAGTTTCTGGAATTTGGGCAAGATGTTTCTGATTTGCACCTAACGATATGAGCTGACATCCATGGTTTAAGGGGAACAGCTCTTTGAGTCCTTTAATATAAATGGAGAATCAAAGTGTACTGTGATACATTAAGCTCAGGTTTCCATCATTATTAATTTAAATGTAATTGTTGGTAATATTTAATCAACTTTCTTAACTTCTTATTCTAAGATCCCTTCTGAATGCATCTAGTTAACCACCTATGTTAGAGATTTGTTAAGATTGTTTTCATGTTGTAGTTGTAGTATTGAAGGAGTATTTCTTACAAAGGTTTGACTGCTTTGTTAGCAAAAAACAACGACTCTGGTGGGACTCGAACCCACAACCTTTGAATGCCTTCAATACACTAGAAGTCCAATGCGCTATCCATTGTGCCACAGAGCCTCACCTGCTTGTATATAGAAGGTCAACGAAAAAAAATAGCTAGAGTGATACACAGTCAAAATGTAATATACTCTTTTACGCCACTGGCAATTAAAAGAAAAAAAAAAGATCTCTTTTTAAAAAAAAATTCAAAGGTTATGCAGTGTTTTTGGATTGATCAGAAAATGGAAAATGTGTTAAATGTTTAAGCTGACAAAGATATTAAAACTGTCAAAAGTTTCTGAAGTGTTCTTTGGTGGACGAATCAGAAATTTTGACTTCTTTTTATATGTTGAGATTTCCATTTAACAACATAAATTACAACATTTTCATCCCTTTCCTTTTCCTGGTACAACTTACTGCCAATAGTGACAAAAGAAGGCCATACAGACATGTTAAGTGGTCTTTGGTAGAAAGCTCTGTACTTTTTTTTTCTTAACTAATAAAAAGTTTCTGGAATTTGGGCAAGATGTTTCTGATTTGCACCTAACGATATGAGCTGACATCCATGGTTTAAAGGGAACAGCTCTTTGAGTCCTTTAATATAAATGGAGAATCAAAGTGTAATGTGATACATTAAGCTCAGGTTTCCATCATTATTAATTTAAATGTAATTGTTGGTAATATTTATTCAACTTTCTTAACTTCTTATTCTAAGATCCCTTCTAAATGCATCTAGTTAACCACCTATGTTAGAGATTTGTTAAGATTGTTTTTCATGTTGTAGTTGTAGTATTGAAGGAGTATTTCTTACAAAGGTTTGACTGCTTTGTTAGCAAAACACAACGACTCTGGTGGGACTCGAACCCACAACCTTTGAATGCCTTCAATACACTAGAAGTCCAATGCGCTATCCATTGCGCCACAGAGCCTCATCTGCTTGTATATAGAAGGTCAACGAAAAAAAATAGCTAGAGCGATAAACAGTCAAAATGTAATATACTCTTTTACGCCACTGGCAATTAAAAAAAAAAAACAAGATCTCTTTTTAAAAAAAATTCAAAGGTTATGCAGTGTTTTTGGATTGATCAGAAAATGGAAAATGTGTTAAATGTTTAAGCTGACAAAGATATTAAAACTGTCAAAAGTTTCTGAAGTGTTCTTTGGTGGACGAATCAGAAATTTTGACTTATTTTTATATGTTGAGATTTCCATTTAACAACATAAATTACAACATTTTCATCCCTTTCCTTTTCCTGGTACAACTTACTGCCAATAGTGACAAAAGAAGGCCATACAGACATGTTAAGTAGTCTTTGGTAGAAAGCTCTGTACTTTTTTTTTCTTAACTAATAAAAAGTTTCTGGAATTTGGGCAAGATGTTTCTGATTTGCACCTAACGATATGAGCTGACATCCATGGTTTAAGGGGAACAGCTCTTTGAGTCCTTTAATATAAATGGAGAATCAAAGTGTACTGTGATACATTAAGCTCAGGTTTCCATCATTATTAATTTAAATGTAATTGTTGGTAATATTCATTCAACTTTCTTAACTTCTTATTCTAAGATCCCTTCTGAATGCATCTAGTTAACCACCTATGTTAGAGATTTGTTAAGATTGTTTTTCATGTTGTAGTTGTAGTATTGAAGGAGTATTACTTACAAAGGTTTGACTGCTTTGTTAGCAAAACACAACGACTCTGGTGGGACTCGAACCCACAACCTTTGAATGCCTTCAATACACTAGAAGTCCAATGCGCTATCCATTGCGCCACAGAGCCTCACCTGCTTGTTTATAGAAGGTCAACGAAAAAAAATAGCTAGAGTGATACACAGTCAAAATGTAATATACTCTTTTACGCCACTGGCAATTAAAAGAAAAAAAAAAGATCTCTTTTTAAAAAAAAATTCAAAGGTTATGCAGTGTTTTTGGATTGATCAGAAAATGGAAAATGTGTTAAATGTTTAAGCTGACAAAGATATTAAAACTGTCAAAAGTTTCTGAAGTGTTCTTTGGTGGACGAATCAGACATTTTGACTTCTTTTTATATGTTGAGATTTCCATTTAACAACATAAATTACAACATTTTCATCCCTTTCCTTTTCCTGGTACAACTTACTGCCAATAGTGACAAAAGAAGGCCATACAGACATGTTAAGTGGTCTTTGGTAGAAAGCTCTGTACTTTTTTTTTCTTAACTAATAAAAAGTTTCTGGAATTGGGCAAGATGTTTCTGATTTGCACCTAACGATATGAGCTGACATCCATGGTTTAAGGGGAACAGCTCTTTGAGTCCTTTAATATAAATGGAGAATCAAAGTGTACTGTGATACATTAAGCTCAGGTTTCCATCATTATTAATTTAAATGTAATTGTTGGTAATATTTATTCAACTTTCTTAACTTCTTATTCTAAGATCCCTTCTGAATGCATCTAGTTAACCACCTATGTTATAGATTTGTTAAGATTGTTTTTCATGTTGTAGTTGTAGTATTGAAGGAGTATTTCTAACAAAGGTTTGTCTGCTTTGTTAGCAAAACACAACGACTCTGTTGGGACTCGAACCCACAACCTTTTAATGCCTTCAATACGCAAGAAGTCCAATGCGCTATCCATTGCGCCACAGAGCCTCATCTGCTTGTATATAGAAGGTCAACGAAAAAAAATAGCTAGAGCGATAAACAGTCAAAATGTAATATACTCTTTTACGCCACTGGCAATTAAAAAAAAAAAAAAGATCTCTTTTTAAAAAAAATTCAAAGGTTATGCAGTGTTTTTGGATTGATCAGAAAATGGAAAATGTGTTAAATGTTTAAGCTGACAAAGATATTAAAACTGTCAAAAGTTTCTGAAGTGTTCTTTGGTGGACGAATCAGAAATTTTGACTTCTTTTTATATGTTGAGATTTCCATTTAACAACATAAATTACAACATTTTCATCCCTTTCCTTTTCCTGGTACAACTTACTGCCAATAGTGACAAAAGAAGGCCATACAGACATGTTAAGTGGTCTTTGGTAGAAAGCTCTGTACTTTTTTTTTCTTAACTAATAAAAAGTTTCTGGAATTTGGGCAAGATGTTTCTGATTTGCACCTAACGATATGAGCTGACATCCATGGTTTAAGGGGAACAGCTCTTTGAGTCCTTTAATATAAATGGAGAATCAAAGTGTACTGTGATACATTAAGCTCAGGTTTCCATCATTATTAATTTAAATGTAATTGTTGGTAATATTTATTCAACTTTCTTAACTTCTTATTCTAAGATCCATTCTGAATGCATCTAGTTAACTACCTATGTTAGAGATTTGTTAAGATTGTTTTTCATGTTGTAGTTGTAGTATTGAAGGAGTATTTCTTACAAAGGTTTGACTGCTTTGTTAGCAAAACACAACGACTCTGGTGGGACTCGAACCCACAACCTTTGAATGCCTTCAATACACTAGAAGTCCAATGCGCTATCCATTGCGCCACAGAGCCTCATCGGCTTGTATCTAGAAGGTCATCGAAAACAAATAGCTAGAGTGATACACAGTCAAAATGTAATATACTCTTTTACGCCACTGGCAATTAAAAGAAAAAAAAAAGATCTCTTTTTTAAATAAAAATTAAAAGGTTATGCAGTGTTTTTGGATTGATCAGAAAATGGAAAATGTGTTAAATGTTTAAGTGTACAAAGATATTAAAACTGTCAAAAGTTTCTGAAGTGTTCTTTGGTGGACGAATCAGACATTTTGACTTCTTTTTATATGTTGAGATTTCCATTTAACAACATAAATTACAACATTTTCATCCCTTTCCTTTTCCTGGTACAACTTACTGCCAATAGTGACAAAAGAAGGCCATACAGACATGTTAAGTGGTCTTTGGTAGAAAGCTCTGTACTTTTTTTTTCTTAACTAATAAAAAGTTTCTGGAATTTGGGCAAGATGTTTCTGATTTGCACCTAACGATATGAGCTGACATCCATGGTTTAAGGGGAACAGCTCTTTGAGTCCTTTAATATAAATGGAGAATCAAAGTGTAATGTGATACATTAAGCTCAGGTTTCCATCATTATTAATTTAAATGTAATTGTTGGTAATATTTATTCAACTTTCTTAACTTCTTATTCTAAGATCCCTTCTGAATGCATCTAGTTAACCACCTATGTTAGAGATTTGTTAAGATTGTTTTTCATGTTGTAGTTGTAGTATTGAAGGAGTATTTCTAACAAAGGTTTGTCTGCTTTGTTAGCAAAACACAACGACTCTGTTGGGACTCGAACCCACAACCTTTTAATGCCTTCAATACGCAAGAAATCCAATGCGCTATCCATTGCGCCACAGAGCCTCATCTGCTTGTATATAGAAGGTCAACGAAAAAAAATAGCTAGAGCGATAAACAGTCAAAATGTAATATACTCTTTTACGCCACTGGCAATTAAAAAAAAAAAAAGATCTCTTTTTAAAAAAAATTCAAAGGTTATGCAGTGTTTTTGGATTGATCAGAAAATGGAAAATGTGTTAAATGTTTAAGCTGACAAAGATATTAAAACTGTCAAAAGTTTCTGAAGTGTTCTTTGGTGGACGAATCAGAAATTTTGACTTCTTTTTATATGTTGAGATTTCCATTTAACAACATAAATTACAACATTTTCATCCCTTTCCTTTTCCTGGTACAACTTACTGCCAATAGTGACAAAAGAAGGCCATACAGACATGTTAAGTGATCTTTGGTAGAAAGCTCTGTACTTTTTTTTTCTTAACTAATAAAAAGTTTCTGGAATTTGGGCAAGATGTTTCTGATTTGCACCTAACGATATGAGCTGACATCCATGGTTTAAGGGGAACAGCTCTTTGAGTCCTTTAATATAAATGGAGAATCAAAGTGTACTGTGATACATTAAGCTCAGGTTTCCATCATTATTAATTTAAATGTAATTGTTGGTAATATTTATTCAACTTTCTTAACTTCTTATTCTAAGATCCATTCTGAATGCATCTAGTTAACTACCTATGTTAGAGATTTGTTAAGATTGTTTTTCATGTTGTAGTTGTAGTATTGAAGGAGTATTTCTTACAAAAGTTTGACTGCTTTGTTAGCAAAACACAACGACTCTGGTGGGACTCGAACCCACAACCTTTGAATGCCTTCAATACACTAGAAGTCCAATGCGCTATCCATTGCGCCACAGAGCCTCATCGGCTTGTATCTAGAAGGTCATAGAAAACAAATAGCTAGAGTGATACACAGTCAAAATGTAATATACTCTTTTACGCCACTGGCAATTAAAAGAAAAAAAAAAAGATCTCTTTTTTAAAAAAAAATTAAAAGGTTATGCAGTGTTTTTGGATTGATCAGAAAATGGAAAATGTGTTAAATGTTTAAGTGTACAAAGATATTAAAACTGTCAAAAGTTTCTGAAGTGTTCTTTGGTGGACGAATCAGACATTTTGACTTCTTTTTATATGTTGAGATTTCCATTTAACAACATAAATTACAACATTTTCATCCCTTTCCTTTTCCTGGTACAACTTACTGCCAATAGTGACAAAAGAAGGCCATACAGACATGTTAAGTGGTCTTTGGTAGAAAGCTCTGTACTTTTTTTTTCTTAACTAATAAAAAGTTTCTGGAATTTGGGCAAGATGTTTCTGATTTGCACCTAACGATATGAGATGACATCCATGGTTTAAGGGGAACAGCTCTTTGAGTCCTTTAATATAAATGGAGAATCAAAGTGTAATGTGATACATTAAGCTCAGGTTTCCATCATTATTAATTTAAATGTAATTGTTGGTAATATTTATTCAACTTTCTTAACTTCTTATTCTAAGATCCATTCTGAATGCATCTAGTTAACCACCTATGTTAGAGATTTGTTAAGATTGTTTTTCATGTTGTAGTTGTAGTATTGAAGGTTCTTACAAAGCTTTGACTGCTTTGTTAGCAAAACACAACGACTCTGGTGGGACTCGAACCCACAACCTTTGAATGCCTTCAATACACTAGAAGTCCAATGCGCTATCCATTGCGCCACAGAGACTTATCTGCTTGTATATAGAAGGTCAACGAAAAAAAATAGCTAGAGCGATAAACAGTCAAAATGTAATATACTCTTTTACGCCACTGGCAATAAAAAAAAAAAAAAAGATCTCTTTTTAAAAAAAAATTCAAAGGTTATGCAGTGTTTTTGGATTGATCAGAAAATGGAAAATGTGTTAAATGTTTAAGCTGACAAAGATATTAAAACTGTCAAAAGTTTCTGAAGTGTTCTTTGGTGGACGAATCAGACATTTTGACTTCTTTTTATATGTTGAGATTTCCATTTAACAACATAAATTACAACATTTTCATCCCTTTCCTTTTCCTGGTACAACTTACTGCCAATAGTGACAAAAGAAGGCCATACAGACATGTTAAGTGGTCTTTGGTAGAAAGCTCTGTACTTTTTTTTTCTTAACTAATAAAAAGTTTCTGGAATTTGGGCAAGATGTTTCTGATTTGCACCTAACGATATGAGCTGACATCCATGGTTTAAGGGGAACAGCTCTTTGAGTCCTTTAATATAAATGGAGAATCAAAGTGTACTGTGATACATTAAGCTCAGGTTTCCATCATTATTAATTTAAATGTAATTGTTGGTAATATTTATTCAACTTTCTTAACTTCTTATTCTAAGATCCCTTCTGAATGCATCTAGTTAACTACCTATGTTAGAGATTTGTTAAGATTGTTTTTCATGTTGTAGTTGTAGTATTGAAGGAGTATTTCTTACAAAGGTTTGACTGCTTTGTTAGCAAAACACAACGACTCTGGTGGGACTCGAACCCACAACCTTTGAATGCCTTCAATACACTAGAAGTCCAATGCGCTATCCATTGCGCCACAGAGCCTCACCTGCTTGTATATAGAAGGTGAACGAAATAAAATAGCTAGAGTGATACACAGTCAAAATGTAATATACTCTTTTACGCCACTGGCAATTAAAAGAAAAAAAAAAGATCTCTTTTTAAAAAAAAATTCAAAGGTTATGCAGTGTTTTTGGATTGATCAGAAAATGGAAAATGTGTTAAATGTTTAACCCCTTAAGGACACATGACATGTGTGACATGTCATGATTCCCTTTTATTCCAGAAGTTTGGTCCTTAAGGGGTTAAGCTGACAAAGATATTAAAACTGTCAAAAGTTTCTGAAGTGTTCTTTGGTGGACGAATCAGAAATTTTGACTTATTTTTATATGTTGAGATTTCCATTTAACAACATAAATTACAACATTTTCATCCCTTTCCTTTTCCTGGTACAACTTACTGCCAATAGTGACAAAAGAAGGCCATACAGACATGTTAAGTGGTCTTTGGTAGAAAGCTCTGTACTTTTTTTTTCTTAACTAATAAAAAGTTTCTGGAATTTGGGCAAGATGTTTCTGATTTGCACCTAACGATATGAGCTGACATCCATGGTTTAAGGGGAACAGCTCTTTGAGTCCTTTAATATAAATGGAGAATCAAAGTGTACTGTGATACATTAAGCTCAGGTTTCCATCATTATTAATTTAAATGTAATTGTTGGTAATATTTATTCAACTTTCTTAACTTCTTATTCTAAGATCCCTTCTGAATGCATCTAGTTAACCACCTATGTTAGAGATTTGTTAAGATTGTTTTTCATGTTGTAGTTGTAGTATTGAAGGAGTATTACTTACAAAGGTTTGACTGCTTTGTTAGCAAAACACAACGACTCTGGTGGGACTCGAACCCACAACCTTTGAATGCCTTCAATACACTAGAAGTCCAATGCGCTATCCATTGCGCCACAGAGCCTCATCTGCTTGTATATAGAAGGTCAACGAAAAAAAATAGCTAGAGCGATAAACAGTCAAAATGTAATATACTCTTTTACGCCACTGGCAATTAAAAAAAAAAAAAAAAGATCTCTTTTTAAAAAAAATTCAAAGGTTATGCAGTGTTTTTGGATTGATCAGAAAATGGAAAATGTGTTAAATGTTTAAGCTGACAAAGATATTAAAACTGTCAAAAGTTTCTGAAGTGTTCTTTGGTGGACGAATCAGAAATTTTGACTTATTTTTATATGTTGAGATTTCCATTTAACAACATAAATTACAACATTTTCATCCCTTTCCTTTTCCTGGTACAACTTACTGCCAATAGTGACAAAAGAAGGCCATACAGACATGTTAAGTGGTCTTTGGTAGAAAGCTCTGTACTTTTTTTTTCTTAACTAATAAAAAGTTTCTGGAATTTGGGCAAGATGTTTCTGATTTGCACCTAACGATATGAGCTGACATCCATGGTTTAAGGGGAACAGCTCTTTGAGTCCTTTAATATAAATGGAGAATCAAAGTGTAATGTGATACATTAAGCTCAGGTTTCCATCATTATTAATTTAAATGTAATTGTTGGTAATATTTATTCAACTTTCTTAACTTCTTATTCTAAGATCCCTTCTGAATGCATCTAGTTAACCACCTATGTTAGAGATTTGTTAAGATTGTTTTTCATGTTGTAGTTGTAGTATTGAAGGAGTATTTCTTACAAAGGTTTGACTGCTTTGTTAGCAAAACACAACGACTCTGGTGGGACTCGAACCCACAACCTTTGAATGCCTTCAATACACTAGAAGTCCAATGCGCTATCCATTGCGCCACAGAGCCTCATCTGCTTGTATATAGAAGGTCAACGAAAAAAAAATAGCTAGAGCGATAAACAGTCAAAATGTAATATACTCTTTTACGCCACTGGCAATTAAAAAAAAAAAAAAAAGATCTCTTTTTAAAAAAAATTCAAAGGTTATGCAGTGTTTTTGGATTGATCAGAAAATGGAAAATGTGTTAAATGTTTAAGCTGACAAAGATATTAAAACTGTCAAAAGTTTCTGAAGTGTTCTTTGGTGGACGAATCAGAAATTTTGACTTATTTTTATATGTTGAGATTTCCATTTAACAACATAAATTACAACATTTTCATCCCTTTCCTTTTCCTGGTACAACTTACTGCCAATAGTGACAAAAGAAGGCCATACAGACATGTTAAGTGATCTTTGGTAGAAAGCTCTGTACTTTTTTTTTCTTAACTAATAAAAAGTTTCTGGAATTTGGGCAAGATGTTTCTGATTTGCACCTAACGATATGAGCTGACATCCATGGTTTAAGGGGAACAGCTCTTTGAGTCCTTTAATATAAATGGAGAATCAAAGTGTAATGTGATACATTAAGCTCAGGTTTCCATCATTATTAATTTAAATGTAATTGTTGGTAATATTTATTCAACTTTCTTAACTTCTTATTCTAAGATCCCTTCTGAATGCATCTAGTTAACCACCTATGTTAGAGATTTGTTAAGATTGTTTTTCATGTTGTAGTTGTAGTATTGAAGGAGTATTTCTTACAAAGGTTTGACTGCTTTGTTAGCAAAACACAACGACTCTGGTGGGACTCGAACCCACAACCTTTGAATGCCTTCAATACACTAGAAGTGCAATGCGCTATCCATTGCGCCACAGAGCCTCATCTGCTTGTATATAGAAGGTCAACGAAAAAAAATAGCTAGAGCGATAAACAGTCAAAATGTAATATACTCTTTTACGCCACTGGCAATTAAAAAAAAAAAAAAGATCTCTTTTTAAAAAAAATTCAAAGGTTATGCAGTGTTTTTGGATTGATCAGAAAATGGAAAATGTGTTAAATGTTTAAGCTGACAAAGATATTAAAACTGTCAAAAGTTTCTGAAGTGTTCTTTGGTGGACGAATCAGAAATTTTGACTTATTTTTATATGTTGAGATTTCCATTTAACAACATAAATTACAACATTTTCATCCCTTTCCTTTTCCTGGTACAACTTACTGCCAATAGTGACAAAAGAAGGCCATACAGACATGTTAAGTGGTCTTTGGTAGAAAGCTCTGTACTTTTTTTTTCTTAACTAATAAAAAGTTTCTGGAATTTGGGCAAGATGTTTCTGATTTGCACCTAACGATATGAGCTGACATCCATGGTTTAAGGGGAACAGCTCTTTGAGTCCTTTAATATAAATGGAGAATCAAAGTGTAATGTGATACATTAAGCTCAGGTTTCCATCATTATTAATTTAAATGTAATTGTTGGTAATATTTATTCAACTTTCTTAACTTCTTATTCTAAGATCCCTTCTGAATGCATCTAGTTAACCACCTATGTTAGAGATTTGTTAAGATTGTTTTTCATGTTGTAGTTGTAGTATTGAAGGAGTATTTCTTACAAAGGTTTGACTGCTTTGTTAGCAAAACACAACGACTCTGGTGGGACTCGAACCCACAACCTTTGAATGCCTTCAATACACTAGAAGTGCAATGCGCTATCCATTGCGCCACAGAGCCTCACCTGCTTGTATATAGAAGGTCAGCTCAGGTTTCCATCATTATTAATTTAAATGTAATTGTTGGTAATATTTATTCAACTTTCTTAACTTCTTATTCTAAGATCCATTCTGAATGCATCTAGTTAACTACCTATGTTAGAGATTTGTTAAGATTGTTTTTCATGTTGTAGTTGTAGTATTGAAGGAGTATTTCTTACAAAAGTTTGACTGCTTTGTTAGCAAAACACAACGACTCTGGTGGGACTCGAACCCACAACCTTTGAATGCCTTCAATACACTAGAAGTCCAATGCGCTATCCATTGCGCCACAGAGCCTCATCGGCTTGTATCTAGAAGGTCATCGAAAACAAATAGCTAGAGTGATACACAGTCAAAATGTAATATACTCTTTTACGCCACTGGCAATTAAAAGAAAAAAAAAAAGATCTCTTTTTTAAAAAAAAATTAAAAGGTTATGCAGTGTTTTTGGATTGATCAGAAAATGGAAAATGTGTTAAATGTTTAAGCTGACAAAGATATTAAAACTGTCAAAAGTTTCTGAAGTGTTCTTTGGTGGACGAATCAGACATTTTGACTTCTTTTTATATGTTGAGATTTCCATTTAACAACATAAATTACAACATTTTCATCCCTTTCCTTTTCCTGGTACAACTTACTGCCAATAGTGACAAAAGAAGGCCATACAGACATGTTAAGTGGTCTTTGGTAGAAAGCTCTGTACTTTTTTTTTCTTAACTAATAAAAAGTTTCTGGAATTTGGGCAAGATGTTTCTGATTTGCACCTAACGATATGAGATGACATCCATGGTTTAAGGGGAACAGCTCTTTGAGTCCTTTAATATAAATGGAGAATCAAAGTGTAATGTGATACATTAAGCTCAGGTTTCCATCATTATTAATTTAAATGTAATTGTTGGTAATATTTATTCAACTTTCTTAACTTCTTATTCTAAGATCCATTCTGAATGCATCTAGTTAACCACCTATGTTAGAGATTTGTTAAGATTGTTTTTCATGTTGTAGTTGTAGTATTGAAGGTTCTTACAAAGCTTTGACTGCTTTGTTAGCAAAACACAACGACTCTGGTGGGACTCGAACCCACAACCTTTGAATGCCTTCAATACACTAGAAGTCCAATGCGCTATCCATTGCGCCACAGAGCCTTATCTGCTTGTATATAGAAGGTCAACGAAAAAAAATAGCTAGAGCGATAAACAGTCAAAATGTAATATACTCTTTTACGCCACTGGCAATAAAAAAAAAAAAAAAGATCTCTTTTTAAAAAAAAATTCAAAGGTTATGCAGTGTTTTTGGATTGATCAGAAAATGGAAAATGTGTTAAATGTTTAAGCTGACAAAGATATTAAAACTGTCAAAAGTTTCTGAAGTGTTCTTTGGTGGACGAATCAGACATTTTGACTTCTTTTTATATGTTGAGATTTCCATTTAACAACATAAATTACAACATTTTCATCCCTTTCCTTTTCCTGGTACAACTTACTGCCAATAGTGACAAAAGAAGGCCATACAGACATGTTAAGTGGTCTTTGGTAGAAAGCTCTGTACTTTTTTTTTCTTAACTAATAAAAAGTTTCTGGAATTTGGGCAAGATGTTTCTGATTTGCACCTAACGATATGAGCTGACATCCATGGTTTAAGGGGAACAGCTCTTTGAGTCCTTTAATATAAATGGAGAATCAAAGTGTACTGTGATACATTAAGCTCAGGTTTCCATCATTATTAATTTAAATGTAATTGTTGGTAATATTTATTCAACTTTCTTAACTTCTTATTCTAAGATCCCTTCTGAATGCATCTAGTTAACCACCTATGTTAGAGATTTGTTAAGATTGTTTTTCATGTTGTAGTTGTAGTATTGAAGGAGTATTACTTACAAAGGTTTGACTGCTTTGTTAGCAAAACACAACGACTCTGGTGGGACTCGAACCCACAACCTTTGAATGCCTTCAATACACTAGAAGTCCAATGCGCTATCCATTGCGCCACAGAGCCTCATCTGCTTGTATATAGAAGGTCAACGAAAAAAAATAGCTAGAGCGATAAACAGTCAAAATGTAATATACTCTTTTACGCCACTGGCAATTAAAAAAAAAAAAAAAAGATCTCTTTTTAAAAAAAATTCAAAGGTTATGCAGTGTTTTTGGATTGATCAGAAAATGGAAAATGTGTTAAATGTTTAAGCTGACAAAGATATTAAAACTGTCAAAAGTTTCTGAAGTGTTCTTTGGTGGACGAATCAGAAATTTTGACTTATTTTTATATGTTGAGATTTCCATTTAACAACATAAATTACAACATTTTCATCCCTTTCCTTTTCCTGGTACAACTTACTGCCAATAGTGACAAAAGAAGGCCATACAGACATGTTAAGTGGTCTTTGGTAGAAAGCTCTGTACTTTTTTTTTCTTAACTAATAAAAAGTTTCTGGAATTTGGGCAAGATGTTTCTGATTTGCACCTAACGATATGAGCTGACATCCATGGTTTAAGGGGAACAGCTCTTTGAGTCCTTTAATATAAATGGAGAATCAAAGTGTAATGTGATACATTAAGCTCAGGTTTCCATCATTATTAATTTAAATGTAATTGTTGGTAATATTTATTCAACTTTCTTAACTTCTTATTCTAAGATCCCTTCTGAATGCATCTAGTTAACCACCTATGTTAGAGATTTGTTAAGATTGTTTTTCATGTTGTAGTTGTAGTATTGAAGGAGTATTTCTTACAAAGGTTTGACTGCTTTGTTAGCAAAACACAACGACTCTGGTGGGACTCGAACCCACAACCTTTGAATGCCTTCAATACACTAGAAGTGCAATGCGCTATCCATTGCGCCACAGAGCCTCACCTGCTTGTATATAGAAGGTCAACGAAAAAAAATAGCTAGAGTGATACACAGTCAAAATGTAATATACTCTTTTACGCCACTGGCAATTAAAAGAAAAAAAAAAGATCTCTTTTTAAAAAAAAATTCAAAGGTTATGCAGTGTTTTTGGATTGATCAGAAAATGGAAAATGTGTTAAATGTTTAAGCTGACAAAGATATTAAAACTGTCAAAAGTTTCTGAAGTGTTCTTTGGTGGACGAATCAGAAATTTTGACTTCTTTTTATATGTTGAGATTTCCATTTAACAACATAAATTACAACATTTTCATCCCTTTCCTTTTCCTGGTACAACTTACTGCCAATAGTGACAAAAGAAGGCCATACAGACATGTTAAGTGGTCTTTGGTAGAAAGCTCTGTACTTTTTTTTTCTTAACTAATAAAAAGTTTCTGGAATTTGGGCAAGATGTTTCTGATTTGCACCTAACGATATGAGCTGACATCCATGGTTTAAGGGGAACAGCTCTTTGAGTCCTTTAATATAAATGGAGAATCAAAGTGTAATGTGATACATTAAGCTCAGGTTTCCATCATTATTAATTTAAATGTAATTGTTGGTAATATTTATTCAACTTTCTTAACTTCTTATTCTAAGATCCCTTCTGAATGCATCTAGTTAACCACCTATGTTAGAGATTTGTTAAGATTGTTTTTCATGTTGTAGTTGTAGTATTGAAGGAGTATTTCTTACAAAGGTTTGACTGCTTTGTTAGCAAAACACAACGACTCTGGTGGGACTCGAACCCACAACCTTTGAATGCCTTCAATACACTAGAAGTCCAATGCGCTATCCATTCCGCCACAGAGCCTCATCTGCTTGTATATAGAAGGTCAACGAAAAAAAAATAGCTAGAGCGATAAACAGTCAAAATGTAATATACTCTTTTACGCCACTGGCAATTAAAAAAAAAAAAAAAAGATCTCTTTTTAAAAAAAATTCAAAGGTTATGCAGTGTTTTTGGATTGATCAGAAAATGGAAAATGTGTTAAATGTTTAAGCTGACAAAGATATTAAAACTGTCAAAAGTTTCTGAAGTGTTCTTTGGTGGACGAATCAGAAATTTTGACTTATTTTTATATGTTGAGATTTCCATTTAACAACATAAATTACAACATTTTCATCCCTTTCCTTTTCCTGGTACAACTTACTGCCAATAGTGACAAAAGAAGGCCATACAGACATGTTAAGTGGTCTTTGGTAGAAAGCTCTGTACTTTTTTTTTCTTAACTAATAAAAAGTTTCTGGAATTTGGGCAAGATGTTTCTGATTTGCACCTAACGATATGAGCTGACATCCATGGTTTAAGGGGAACAGCTCTTTGAGTCCTTTAATATAAATGGAGAATCAAAGTGTAATGTGATACATTAAGCTCAGGTTTCCATCATTATTAATTTAAATGTAATTGTTGGTAATATTTATTCAACTTTCTTAACTTCTTATTCTAAGATCCCTTCTGAATGCATCTAGTTAACCACCTATGTTAGAGATTTGTTAAGATTGTTTTTCATGTTGTAGTTGTAGTATTGAAGGAGTATTTCTTACAAAGGTTTGACTGCTTTGTTAGCAAAACACAACGACTCTGGTGGGACTCGAACCCACAACCTTTGAATGCCTTCAATACACTAGAAGTCCAATGCGCTATCCATTGCGCCACAGAGCCTCATCTGCTTGTATATAGAAGGTCAACGAAAAAAAATAGCTAGAGCGATAAACAGTCAAAATGTAATATACTCTTTTACGCCACTGGCAATTAAAAAAAAAAAAAAGATCTCTTTTTAAAAAAAATTCAAAGGTTATGCAGTGTTTTTGGATTGATCAGAAAATGGAAAATGTGTTAAATGTTTAAGCTGACAAAGATATTAAAACTGTCAAAAGTTTCTGAAGTGTTCTTTGGTGGACGAATCAGAAATTTTGACTTATTTTTATATGTTGAGATTTCCATTTAACAACATAAATTACAACATTTTCATCCCTTTCCTTTTCCTGGTACAACTTACTGCCAATAGTGACAAAAGAAGGCCATACAGACATGTTAAGTGATCTTTGGTAGAAAGCTCTGTACTTTTTTTTTCTTAACTAATAAAAAGTTTCTGGAATTTGGGCAAGATGTTTCTGATTTGCACCTAACGATATGAGCTGACATCCATGGTTTAAGGGGAACAGCTCTTTGAGTCCTTTAATATAAATGGAGAATCAAAGTGTAATGTGATACATTAAGCTCAGGTTTCCATCATTATTAATTTAAATGTAATTGTTGGTAATATTTATTCAACTTTCTTAACTTCTTATTCTAAGATCCCTTCTGAATGCATCTAGTTAACCACCTATGTTAGAGATTTGTTAAGATTGTTTTTCATGTTGTAGTTGTAGTATTGAAGGAGTATTTCTTACAAAGGTTTGACTGCTTTGTTAGCAAAACACAACGACTCTGGTGGGACTCGAACCCACAACCTTTGAATGCCTTCAATACACTAGAAGTGCAATGCGCTATCTATTGCGCCACAGAGCCTCATCTGCTTGTATATAGAAGGTCAACGAAAAAAAATAGCTAGAGCGATAAACAGTCAAAATGTAATATACTCTTTTACGCCACTGGCAATTAAAAAAAAAAAAAAGATCTCTTTTTAAAAAAAATTCAAAGGTTATGCAGTGTTTTTGGATTGATCAGAAAATGGAAAATGTGTTAAATGTTTAAGCTGACAAAGATATTAAAACTGTCAAAAGTTTCTGAAGTGTTCTTTGGTGGACGAATCAGAAATTTTGACTTATTTTTATATGTTGAGATTTCCATTTAACAACATAAATTACAACATTTTCATCCCTTTCCTTTTCCTGGTACAACTTACTGCCAATAGTGACAAAAGAAGGCCATACAGACATGTTAAGTGGTCTTTGGTAGAAAGCTCTGTACTTTTTTTTTCTTAACTAATAAAAAGTTTCTGGAATTTGGGCAAGATGTTTCTGATTTGCACCTAACGATATGAGCTGACATCCATGGTTTAAGGGGAACAGCTCTTTGAGTCCTTTAATATAAATGGAGAATCAAAGTGTAATGTGATACATTAAGCTCAGGTTTCCATCATTATTAATTTAAATGTAATTGTTGGTAATATTTATTCAACTTTCTTAACTTCTTATTCTAAGATCCCTTCTGAATGCATCTAGTTAACCACCTATGTTAGAGATTTGTTAAGATTGTTTTTCATGTTGTAGTTGTAGTATTGAAGGAGTATTTCTTACAAAGGTTTGACTGCTTTGTTAGCAAAACACAACGACTCTGGTGGGACTCGAACCCACAACCTTTGAATGCCTTCAATACACTAGAAGTGCAATGCGCTATCCATTGCGCCACAGAGCCTCACCTGCTTGTATATAGAAGGTCAACGAAAAAAAATAGCTAGAGTGATACACAGTCAAAATGTAATATACTCTTTTACGCCACTGGCAATTAAAAGAAAAAAAAAAGATCTCTTTTTAAAAAAAAATTCAAAGGTTATGCAGTGTTTTTGGATTGATCAGAAAATGGAAAATGTGTTAAATGTTTAAGCTGACAAAGATATTAAAACTGTCAAAAGTTTCTGAAGTGTTCTTTGGTGGACGAATCAGAAATTTTGACTTCTTTTTATATGTTGAGATTTCCATTTAACAACATAAATTACAACATTTTCATCCCTTTCCTTTTCCTGGTACAACTTACTGCCAATAGTGACAAAAGAAGGCCATACAGACATGTTAAGTGGTCTTTGGTAGAAAGCTCTGTACTTTTTTTTCTTAACTAATAAAAAGTTTCTGGAATTTGGGCAAGATGTTTCTGATTTGCACCTAACGATATGAGCTGACATCCATGGTTTAAGGGGAACAGCTCTTTGAGTCCTTTAATATAAATGGAGAATCAAAGTGTAATGTGATACATTAAGCTCAGGTTTCCATCATTATTAATTTAAATGTAATTGTTGGTAATATTTATTCAACTTTCTTAACTTCTTATTCTAAGATCCCTTCTGAATGCATCTAGTTAACCACCTATGTTAGAGATTTGTTAAGATTGTTTTTCATGTTGTAGTTGTAGTATTGAAGGAGTATTTCTTACAAAGGTTTGACTGCTTTGTTAGCAAAACACAACGACTCTGGTGGGACTCGAACCCACAACCTTTGAATGCCTTCAATACACTAGAAGTCCAATGCGCTATCCATTGCGCCACAGAGCCTCATCTGCTTGTATATAGAAGGTCAACGAAAAAAAATAGCTAGAGCGATAAACAGTCAAAATGTAATATACTCTTTTACGCCACTGGCAATTAAAAAAAAAAAAAAAAGATCTCTTTTTAAAAAAAATTCAAAGGTTATGCAGTGTTTTTGGATTGATCAGAAAATGGAAAATGTGTTAAATGTTTAAGCTGACAAAGATATTAAAACTGTCAAAAGTTTCTGAAGTGTTCTTTGGTGGACGAATCAGAAATTTTGACTTATTTTTATATGTTGAGATTTCCATTTAACAACATAAATTACAACATTTTCATCCCTTTCCTTTTCCTGGTACAACTTACTGCCAATAGTGACAAAAGAAGGCCATACAGACATGTCAAGTGGTCTTTGGTAGAAAGCTCTGTACTTTTTTTTTCTTAACTAATAAAAAGTTTCTGGAATTTGGGCAAGATGTTTCTGATTTGCACCTAACGATATGAGCTGACATCCATGGTTTAAGGGGAACAGCTCTTTGAGTCCTTTAATATAAATGGAGAATCAAAGTGTAATGTGATACATTAAGCTCAGGTTTCCATCATTATTAATTTAAATGTAATTGTTGGTAATATTTATTCAACTTTCTTAACTTCTTATTCTAAGATCCCTTCTGAATGCATCTAGTTAACCACCTATGTTAGAGATTTGTTAAGATTGTTTTTCATGTTGTAGTTGTAGTATTGAAGGAGTATTTCTTACAAAGGTTTGACTGCTTTGTTAGCAAAACACAACGACTCTGGTGGGACTCGAACCCACAACCTTTGAATGCCTTTCAATACACTAGAAGTCCAATGCGCTATCCATTGCGCCACAGAGCCTCATCTGCTTGTATATAGAAGGTCAACGAAAAAAAATAGCTAGAGCGATAAACAGTCAAAATGTAATATACTCTTTTACGCCACTGGCAATTAAAAAAAAAAAAAAAAAGATCTCTTTTTAAAAAAAATTCAAAGGTTATGCAGTGTTTTTGGATTGATCAGAAAATGGAAAATGTGTTAAATGTTTAAGCTGACAAAGATATTAAAACTGTCAAAAGTTTCTGAAGTGCTCTTTGGTGGACGAATCAGAAATTTTGACTTCTTTTTATATGTTGAGATTTCCATTTAACAACATAAATTACAACATTTTCATCCCTTTCCTTTTCCTGGTACAACTTACTGCCAATAGTGACAAAAGAAGGCCATACAGACATGTTAAGTGGTCTTTGGTTGAAAGCTCTGTACTTTTTTTTTTCTTAACTAATAAAAAGTTTCTGGAATTTGGGCAAGATGTTTCTGATTTGCACCTAACGATATGAGCTGACATCCATGGTTTAAGGGGAACAGCTCTTTGAGTCCTTTAATATAAATGGAGAATCAAAGTGTACTGTGATACATTAAGCTCAGGTTTCCATCATTATTAATTTAAATGTAATTGTTGGTAATATTTATTCAACTTTCTTAACTTCTTATTCTAAGATCCCTTCTGAATGCATCTAGTTAACCACCTATGTTAGAGATTTGTTAAGATTGTTTTTCATGTTGTAGTTGTAGTATTGAAGGAGTATTACTTACAAAGGTTTGACTGCTTTGTTAGCAAAACACAACGACTCTGGTGGGACTCGAACCCACAACCTTTGAATGCCTTCAATACACTAGAAGTCCAATGCGCTATCCATTGCGCCACAGAGCCTCATCTGCTTGTATATAGAAGGTCAACGAAAAAAAATAGCTAGAGCGATAAACAGTCAAAATGTAATATACTCTTTTACGCCACTGGCAATTAAAAAAAAAAAAAAAAGATCTCTTTTTAAAAAAAATTCAAAGGTTATGCAGTGTTTTTGGATTGATCAGAAAATGGAAAATGTGTTAAATGTTTAAGCTGACAAAGATATTAAAACTGTCAAAAGTTTCTGAAGTGTTCTTTGGTGGACGAATCAGAAATTTTGACTTATTTTTATATGTTGAGATTTCCATTTAACAACATAAATTACAACATTTTCATCCCTTTCCTTTTCCTGGTACAACTTACTGCCAATAGTGACAAAAGAAGGCCATACAGACATGTTAAGTGGTCTTTGGTAGAAAGCTCTGTACTTTTTTTTTCTTAACTAATAAAAAGTTTCTGGAATTTGGGCAAGATGTTTCTGATTTGCACCTAACGATATGAGCTGACATCCATGGTTTAAGGGGAACAGCTCTTTGAGTCCTTTAATATAAATGGAGAATCAAAGTGTAATGTGATACATTAAGCTCAGGTTTCCATCATTATTAATTTAAATGTAATTGTTGGTAATATTTATTCAACTTTCTTAACTTCTTATTCTAAGATCCCTTCTGAATGCATCTAGTTAACCACCTATGTTAGAGATTTGTTAAGATTGTTTTTCATGTTGTAGTTGTAGTATTGAAGGAGTATTTCTTACAAAGGTTTGACTGCTTTGTTAGCAAAACACAACGACTCTGGTGGGACTCGAACCCACAACCTTTGAATGCCTTCAATACACTAGAAGTCCAATGCGCTATCCATTGCGCCACAGAGCCTCATCTGCTTGTATATAGAAGGTCAACGAAAAAAAATAGCTAGAGCGATAAACAGTCAAAATGTAATATACTCTTTTACGCCACTGGCAATTAAAAAAAAAAAAAAGATCTCTTTTTAAAAAAAATTCAAAGGTTATGCAGTGTTTTTGGATTGATCAGAAAATGGAAAATGTGTTAAATGTTTAAGCTGACAAAGATATTAAAACTGTCAAAAGTTTCTGAAGTGTTCTTTGGTGGACGAATCAGAAATTTTGACTTATTTTTATATGTTGAGATTTCCATTTAACAACATAAATTACAACATTTTCATCCCTTTCCTTTTCCTGGTACAACTTACTGCCAATAGTGACAAAAGAAGGCCATACAGACATGTTAAGTGGTCTTTGGTAGAAAGCTCTGTACTTTTTTTTTCTTAACTAATAAAAAGTTTCTGGAATTTGGGCAAGATGTTTCTGATTTGCACCTAACGATATGAGCTGACATCCATGGTTTAAGGGGAACAGCTCTTTGAGTCCTTTAATATAAATGGAGAATCAAAGTGTAATGTGATACATTAAGCTCAGGTTTCCATCATTATTAATTTAAATGTAATTGTTGGTAATATTTATTCAACTTTCTTAACTTCTTATTCTAAGATCCCTTCTGAATGCATCTAGTTAACCACCTATGTTAGAGATTTGTTAAGATTGTTTTTCATGTTGTAGTTGTAGTATTGAAGGAGTATTTCTTACAAAGGTTTGACTGCTTTGTTAGCAAAACACAACGACTCTGTTGGGACTCGAACCCACAACCTTTGAATGCCTTCAATACACTAGAAGTCCAATGCGCTATCCATTGCGCCACAGAGCCTCATCTGCTTGTATATAGAAGGTCAACGAAAAAAAATAGCTAGAGCGATAAACAGTCAAAATGTAATATACTCTTTTACGCCACTGGCAATTAAAAAAAAAAAAAAAAAGATCTCTTTTTAAAAAAAATTCAAAGGTTATGCAGTGTTTTTGGATTGATCAGAAAATGGAAAATGTGTTAAATGTTTAAGCTGACAAAGATATTAAAACTGTCAAAAGTTTCTGAAGTGCTCTTTGGTGGACGAATCAGAAATTTTGACTTCTTTTTATATGTTGAGATTTCCATTTAACAACATAAATTACAACATTTTCATCCCTTTCCTTTTCCTGGTACAACTTACTGCCAATAGTGACAAAAGAAGGCCATACAGACATGTTAAGTGGTCTTTGGTTGAAAGCTCTGTACTTTTTTTTTCTTAACTAATAAAAAGTTTCTGGAATTTGGGCAAGATGTTTCTGATTTGCACCTAACGATATGAGCTGACATCCATGGTTTAAGGGGAACAGCTCTTTGAGTCCTTTAATATAAATGGAGAATCAAAGTGTACTGTGATACATTAAGCTCAGGTTTCCATCATTATTAATTTAAATGTAATTGTTGGTAATATTTATTCAACTTTCTTAACTTCTTATTCTAAGATCCCTTCTGAATGCATCTAGTTAACCACCTATGTTAGAGATTTGTTAAGATTGTTTTTCATGTTGTAGTTGTAGTATTGAAGGAGTATTACTTACAAAGGTTTGACTGCTTTGTTAGCAAAACACAACGACTCTGGTGGGACTCGAACCCACAACCTTTGAATGCCTTCAATACACTAGAAGTCCAATGCGCTATCCATTGCGCCACAGAGCCTCATCTGCTTGTATATAGAAGGTCAACGAAAAAAAATAGCTAGAGCGATAAACAGTCAAAATTTAATATACTCTTTTACGCCACTGGCAATTAAAAAAAAAAAAAAAAAAGATCTCTTTTTAAAAAAAATTCAAAGGTTATGCAGTGTTTTTGGATTGATCAGAAAATGGAAAATGTGTTAAATGTTTAAGCCGACAAAGATATTAAAACTGTCAAAAGTTTCTGAAGTGCTCTTTGGTGGACGAATCAGAAATTTTGACTTATTTTTATATGTTGAGATTTCCATTTAACAACATAAATTACAACATTTTCATCCCTTTCCTTTTCCTGGTACAACTTACTGCCAATAGTGACAAAAGAAGGCCATACAGACATGTTAAGTGGTCTTTGGTAGAAAGCTCTGTACTTTTTTTTTCTTAACTAATAAAAAGTTTCTGGAATTTGGGCAAGATGTTTCTGATTTGCACCTAACGATATGAGCTGACATCCATGGTTTAAGGGGAACAGCTCTTTGAGTCCTTTAATATAAATGGAGAATCAAAGTGTACTGTGATACATTATGCTCAGGTTTCCATCATTATTAATTTAAATGTAATTGTTGGTAATATTTATTCAACTTTCTTAACTTCTTATTCTAAGATCCCTTCTGAATGCATCTAGTTAACCACCTATGTTAGAGATTTGTTAAGATTGTTTTTCATGTTGTAGTTGTAGTATTGAAGGAGTATTACTTACAAAGGTTTGACTGCTTTGTTAGCAAAACACAACGACTCTGGTGGGACTCGAACCCACAACCTTTGAATGCCTTCAATACACTAGAAGTCCAATGCGCTATCCATTGCGCCACAGAGCCTCATCTGCTTGTATATAGAAGGTCAACGAAAAAAAATAGCTAGAGCGATAAACAGTCAAAATGTAATATACTCTTTTACGCCACTGGCAATTAAAAAAAAAAAAAAAATCTCTTTTTAAAAAAAATTCAAAGGTTATGCAGTGTTTTTGGATTGATCAGAAAATGGAAAATGTGTTAAATGTTTAAGCTGACAAAGATATTAAAACTGTCAAAAGTTTCTGAAGTGTTCTTTGGTGGACGAATCAGAAATTTTGACTTCTTTTTATATGTTGAGATTTCCATTTAACAACATAAATTACAACATTTTCATCCCTTTCCTTTTCCTGGTACAACTTACTGCCAATAGTGACAAAAGAAGGCCATACAGACATGTTAAGTGGTCTTTGGTAGAAAGCTCTGTACTTTTTTTTTCTTAACTAATAAAAAGTTTCTGGAATTTGGGCAAGATGTTTCTGATTTGCACCTAACGATATGAGCTGACATCCATGGTTTAAAGGGAACAGCTCTTTGAGTCCTTTAATATAAATGGAGAATCAAAGTGTACTGTGATACATTAAGCTCAGGTTTCCATCATTATTAATTTAAATGTAATTGTTGGTAATATTTATTCAACTTTCTTAACTTCTTATTCTAAGATCCCTTCTGAATGCATCTAGTTAACCACCTATGTTAGAGATTTGTTAAGATTGTTTTCATGTTGTAGTTGTAGTATTGAAGGAGTATTTCTTACAAAGGTTTGACTGCTTTGTTAGCAAAAAACAACGACTCTGGTGGGACTCGAACCCACAACCTTTGAATGCCTTCAATACACTAGAAGTCCAATGCGCTATCCATTGCGCCACAGAGCCTCACCTGCTTGTATATAGAAGGTCAACGAAAAAAAATAGCTAGAGTGATACACAGTCAAAATGTAATATACTCTTTTACGCCACTGGCAATTAAAAGAAAAAAAAAAGATCTCTTTTTAAAAAAAAATTCAAAGGTTATGCAGTGTTTTTGGATTGATCAGAAAATGGAAAATGTGTTAAATGTTTAAGCTGACAAAGATATTAAAACTGTCAAAAGTTTCTGAAGTGTTCTTTGGTGGACGAATCAGAAATTTTGACTTCTTTTTATATGTTGAGATTTCCATTTAACAACATAAATTACAACATTTTCATCCCTTTCCTTTTCCTGGTACAACTTACTGCCAATAGTGACAAAAGAAGGCCATACAGACATGTTAAGTGGTCTTTGGTAGAAAGCTCTGTACTTTTTTTTTCTTAACTAATAAAAAGTTTCTGGAATTTGGGCAAGATGTTTCTGATTTGCACCTAACGATATGAGCTGACATCCATGGTTTAAGGGGAACAGCTCTTTGAGTCCTTTAATATAAATGGAGAATCAAAGTGTAATGTGATACATTAAGCTCAGGTTTCCATCATTATTAATTTAAATGTAATTGTTGGTAATATTTATTCAACTTTCTTAACTTCTTATTCTAAGATCCCTTCTGAATGCATCTAGTTAACCACCTATGTTAGAGATTTGTTAAGATTGTTTTTCATGTTGTAGTTGTAGTATTGAAGGAGTATTTCTTACAAAGGTTTGACTGCTTTGTTAGCAAAACACAACGACTCTGGTGGGACTCGAACCCACAACCTTTGAATGCCTTCAATACACTAGAAGTCCAATGCGCTATCCATTGCGCCACAGAGCCTCATCTGCTTGTATATAGAAGGTCAACGAAAAAAAATAGCTAGAGCGATAAACAGTCAAAATGTAATATACTCTTTTACGCCACTGGCAATTAAAAAAAAAAAAAAAAAGATCTCTTTTTAAAAAAAATTCAAAGGTTATGCAGTGTTTTTGGATTGATCAGAAAATGGAAAATGTGTTAAATGTTTAAGCTGACAAAGATATTAAAACTGTCAAAAGTTTCTGAAGTGTTCTTTGGTGGACGAATCAGAAATTTTGACTTCTTTTTATATGTTGAGATTTCCATTTAACAACATAAATGACAACATTTTCATCCCTTTCCTTTTCCTGGTACAACTTACTGCCAATAGTGACAAAAGAAGGCCATACAGACATGTTAAGTGGTCTTTGGTAGAAAGCTCTGTACTTTTTTTTTCTTAACTAATAAAAAGTTTCTGGAATTTGGGCAAGATGTTTCTGATTTGCACCTAACGATATGAGCTGACATCCATGGTTTAATGGGAACAGCTCTTTGAGTCCTTTAATATAAATGGAGAATCAAAGTGTAATGTGATACATTAAGCTCAGGTTTCCATCATTATTAATTTAAATGTAATTGTTGGTAATATTTATTCAACTTTCTTAACTTCTTATTCTAAGATCCCTTCTGAATGCATCTAGTTAACCACCTATGTTAGAGATTTGTTAAGATTGTTTTTCATGTTGTAGTTGTAGTATTGAAGGAGTATTTCTTACAAAGGTTTGACTGCTTTGTTAGCAAAACACAACGACTCTGGTGGGACTCGAACCCACAACCTTAGAATGCCTTCAATACACTAGAAGTCCAATGCGCTATCCATTGCGCCACAGAGCCTCATCTGCTTGTATATAGAAGGTCAACGAAAAAAAATAGCTAGAGCGATAAACAGTCAAAATGTAATATACTCTTTTACGCCACTGGCAATTAAAAAAAAAAAAAAAAAGATCTCTTTTTAAAAAAAATTCAAAGGTTATGCAGTGTTTTTGGATTGATCAGAAAATGGAAAATGTGTTAAATGTTTAAGCTGACAAAGATATTAAAACTGTCAAAAGTTTCTGAAGTGCTCTTTGGTGGACGAATCAGAAATTTTGACTTCTTTTTATATGTTGAGATTTCCATTTAACAACATAAATTACAACATTTTCATCCCTTTCCTTTTCCTGGTACAACTTACTGCCAATAGTGACAAAAGAAGGCCATACAGACATGTTAAGTGGTCTTTGGTAGAAAGCTCTGTACTTTTTTTTTCTTAACTAATAAAAAGTTTCTGGAATTTGGGCAAGATGTTTCTGATTTGCACCTAACGATATGAGCTGACATCCATGGTTTAAGGGGAACAGCTCTTTGAGTCCTTTAATATAAATGGAGAATCAAAGTGTACTGTGATACATTAAGCTCAGGTTTCCATCATTATTAATTTAAATGTAATTGTTGGTAATATTTATTCAACTTTCTTAACTTCTTATTCTAAGATCCCTTCTGAATGCATCTAGTTAACCACCTATGTTAGAGATTTGTTAAGATTGTTTTTCATGTTGTAGTTGTAGTATTGAAGGAGTATTACTTACAAAGGTTTGACTGCTTTGTTAGCAAAACACAACGACTCTGGTGGGACTCGAACCCACAACCTTTGAATGCCTTCAATACACTAGAAGTCCAATGCGCTATCCATTGCGCCACAGAGCCTCATCTGCTTGTATATAGAAGGTCAACGAAAAAAAATAGCTAGAGCGATAAACAGTCAAAATGTAATATACTCTTTTACGCCACTGGCAATTAAAAAAAAAAAAAAATCTCTTTTTAAAAAAATTCAAAGGTTATGCAGTGTTTTTGGATTGATCAGAAAATGGAAAATGTGTTAAATGTTTAAGCTGACAAAGATATTAAAACTGTCAAAAGTTTCTGAAGTGTTCTTTGGTGGACGAATCAGAAATTTTGACTTCTTTTTATATGTTGAGATTTCCATTTAACAACATAAATTACAACATTTTCATCCCTTTCCTTTTCCTGGTACAACTTACTGCCAATAGTGACAAAAGAAGGCCATACAGACATGTTAAGTGGTCTTTGGTAGAAAGCTCTGTACTTTTTTTTTCTTAACTAATAAAAAGTTTCTGGAATTTGGGCAAGATGTTTCTGATTTGCACCTAACGATATGAGCTGACATCCATGGTTTAAAGGGAACAGCTCTTTGAGTCCTTTAATATAAATGGAGAATCAAAGTGTACTGTGATACATTAAGCTCAGGTTTCCATCATTATTAATTTAAATGTAATTGTTGGTAATATTTATTCAACTTTCTTAACTTCTTATTCTAAGATCCCTTCTGAATGCATCTAGTTAACCACCTATGTTAGAGATTTGTTAAGATTGTTTTCATGTTGTAGTTGTAGTATTGAAGGAGTATTTCTTACAAAGGTTTGACTGCTTTGTTAGCAAAAAACAACGACTCTGGTGGGACTCGAACCCACAACCTTTGATTGCCTTCAATACACTAGAAGTCCAATGCGCTATCCATTGCGCCACAGAGCCTCACCTGCTTGCATATAGAAGGTCAACGAAAAAAAATAGCTAGAGTGATACACAGTCAAAATGTAATATACTCTTTTACGCCACTGGCAATTAAAAGAAAAAAAAAAGATCTCTTTTTAAAAAAAAATTCAAAGGTTATGCAGTGTTTTTGGATTGATCAGAAAATGGAAAATGTGTTAAATGTTTAAGCTGACAAAGATATTAAAACTGTCAAAAGTTTCTGAAGTGTTCTTTGGTGGACGAATCAGAAATTTTGACTTCTTTTTATATGTTGAGATTTCCATTTAACAACATAAATTACAACATTTTCATCCCTTTCCTTTTCCTGGTACAACTTACTGCCAATAGTGACAAAAGAAGGCCATACAGACATGTTAAGTGGTCTTTGGTAGAAAGCTCTGTACTTTTTTTTTCTTATTTATTTATTTTATTTATTATTGCCATTTATATAGCGCCAACAGATTCCGTAGCGCTTTACAATATTATGAGAGGGGGATTTAACTATAAATAGGACAATTACAAATAAACTTACAGGAACAATAGGTTGAAGAGGACCCTGCTCAAACGAGCTTACATTCTATAGGAGGTGGGGTGTAAAACACATTAGGACAGGAATTTACAATCAAATAAGGTGGGCTGCCCTTTAGGAGAGGGCAAGAGACAGGTATGTGAGGTAAGGGTTAGTCTTGGAGGCCAAAAGCTTTCCTAAAGAGATGGGTTTTAAGGCACTTCTTAAAAGATGCAAGACTAGGGGAGAGTCTGATGGCGGTAGGCAGGCTATTCCATAGGAAGGGAGCCGCCCGCGAGAAGTCCTGCAAGCGCGAGTTGGCCGTACGAGTGCAGACAACGGACAGGAGGTGGTCACGGGCAGAACGGAGAGACCGAGAAGGGACATACCTATGGATCTGTGAGGAGATATAAGAGGGGCTAGAGTTGTTCAGTGCTTTATAGGTGTGAGTTTGTACCTTGAATTGACTCCTATAGCATACAGGAAGCCAATGTAAGGACTGGCAGAGGGGTGAGGTGTGAGAGAAACGACTAGAGAGGAAAATCAATCTAGCAGCAGCATTCATTACGGACTGTAAGGGTGCAGTACGGCTATTGGGGAGACCAATCAGGAGAGGGTTACAATAATCCATGCGGGAAATTACTAGAGCATGGACAAGCTCCTTGGTAGTATCTGGTGCAAGAAAGGGGCGGATGCGGGCTATGTTTTTAAGATGGAATCTACAGGATTTGGCAACATGCTGGATGTGAGGCTCAAAGGTGAGACCAGAGTCAAGTATGACGCCAAGACAGCGCGCTTGCAAGGATGGACTGATGTTGGTACCACAAACTTGGAGGGAGAGCGAAAGAGGAGGATCAGTATTAGGAGGAGGAAAGACAAGGAGCCCAGTTTTTGAGAGATTGAGTTTCAGAAAGCGGGAGGACATCCAGTCAGAGATGGAAGAAAGGCAAGCAGTGACACGTTGCAGGACGGCAGGGGAGAGGTCCGGGGAGGAGAGATATAGCTGGGTGTCATCAGCGTACAGGTGGTAGTGAAATCCAAAAGAGGTAATAAGTTTGCCAAGAGAGGCAGTATAAAGAGAAAATAGAAGGGGACCAAGGACGGAGCCTTGGGGAACTCCAACTGAGACAGGGCAAGGGGAGGAGGTATCATTAGAAACGGAGACACTGAATGAGCGTTGGGAGAGATAAGAGGAAAACCATGAGAGGACAGAGTCACAGAGACCAAGCGATTGAAGAGTTTGAAGAAGGAGAGCATGATCAACGGTGTCAAAGGCCGCTGAGAGGTCAAGAAGAATTAGTATGGAGTAGTGGCCTTTGGATTTAGCTGCGATTAGGTCGTTAGTAACTTTGATAAGGGCAGTCTCTGTAGAGTGGAGAGGGCGGAAGCCAGATTGAAGAGGGTCAAGGAGAGAGTTGGAATTGAGGAAATGAGACACACGGTTAAAGACAAGTCTTTCCAGAAGCTTTGAGGAAAAAGGGAGCAGGGATATGGGACGGTAGTTAGAGGGGGTGGATGGGTCGAGGGATGTTTTTTTTAGTATAGGTACTACAGTGGCATGTTTAAGGTCAGCAGGGACGATGCCAGAGGAGAGCGAGCAGTTGAAGATGTGTGTTAGAGAAGGCACGAGACAAGTGGAGAGAGATCTAATAAGGTGAGATGGGACAGGATCGAGCGGGCAAGTGGTGGGGCGAGAGGAGCAAAGAAGAGCAGCCACCTCTTGGTCAGTAGCTGGGGAGAATGTCTGAAGGGTAGGAAAGGCATGATCTATGTGTGATTGAGAAACAGAAAGGCAAGGAGGGGAGAATTCTTTCCTTAGCTGTTCAATCTTGTCAGTGAAGTAACATGCGAAGTTATCAGCAGTAAGGTTAGTTTTGGGGGTGGCCACAGCAGGGCGAAGAAGAGAATTAAAGGTGTGAAAGAGACGCCTGGGGTTGCGGGAACATGAACTAATGAGAGTGGAAAAATAGGACTGTTTGGCAAGGGCAAGGGCTGCACTGTATGAACACAATATGAATCTATAATGGAGAAAGTCTGATTGTGTACGAGACTTCCTCCAGGAGCGTTCAGCACAACGGGAGCATCTTTGCAGGTAGCGCGTTGATTTAGTATGCCATGGTTGGGGGCGGGTCCTCCTCGAGGTGCTTGTTTGGAGTGGCGCTGCAGTGTTCAAGGCAGATGTAAGAGTAGAGTTATATATGGAGATGGCCTGTGAAGGACAGGAGAGGGAAGGGATGGACAGCAGTTGTGAATCAATGTCAGCTGACAACTGTTGGAGATCAAGAGAATTAAGGTCCCTCCTGAGTTGAGGGGGGTTAGGCTGAGGTTTTTGGGTGAGGGGGTATGTGAGAGCAAATGATAAGAGGTGGTGATCAGAGAGTGGATATGGAGTGTTGCAGATATTAGATACTGTACATGCATAAGTGAAGATTAGGTCAAGGGTATTGCCAGCTACATGGGTGGGAGAATCTGCCCACTGCGATAGCCCGAGGGAGGAAGTCATGGAAAGTAGTTTGGTGGCTGCAGAGGTCAAAGGTGGGTTTATAGGAATATTGAAGTCCCCGAGAATTAGGGATGGAATGTTAGAAGAGAGGAAATAGGGTAGCCAGGCAGCAAAGTGGTCAAGGAAGAGAAGAGGGGAACCAGGGGGGCGGTAAATAACAGCAATGTTAGCAGAGAAGGGTTTGAAAAGGCGAATTGAGTGTATTTCAAATGATGGGAAAGAGAGAGAAGGGGGGCTGGGAAGAGGTTTAAAAGAGCAGTGAGGGGAGAGGAGAAACCCAACACCACCACCTTTACATTCAGAGTTTCTTAACTAATAAAAAGTTTCTGGAATTTGGGCAAGATGTTTCTGATTTGCACCTAACGATATGAGCTGACATCCATGGTTTAAGGGGAACAGCTCTTTGAGTCCTTTAATATAAATGGAGAATCAAAGTGTAATGTGATACATTAAGCTCAGGTTTCCATCATTATTAATTTAAATGTAATTGTTGGTAATATTTATTCAACTTTCTTAACTTCTTATTCTAAGATCCCTTCTGAATGCATCTAGTTAACCACCTATGTTAGAGATTTGTTAAGATTGTTTTTCATGTTGTAGTTGTAGTATTGAAGGAGTATTTCTTACAAAGGTTTGACTGCTTTGTTAGCAAAACACAACGACTCTGGTGGGACTCGAACCCACAACCTTTGAATGCCTTCAATACACTAGAAGTCCAATGAGCTATCCATTGCGCCACAGAGCCTCATCTGCTTGTATATAGAAGGTCAACGAAAAAAAATAGCTAGAGCGATAAACAGTCAAAATGTAATATACTCTTTTACGCCACTGGCAATTAAAAAAAAAAAAAAAAGATCTCTTTTTAAAAAAAATTCAAAGGTTATGCAGTGTTTTTGGATTGATCAGAAAATGGAAAATGTGTTAAATGTTTAAGCTGACAAAGATATTAAAACTGTCAAAAGTTTCTGAAGTGCTCTTTGGTGGACGAATCAGAAATTTTGACTTCTTTTTATATGTTGAGATTTCCATTTAACAACATAAATTACAACATTTTCATCCCTTTCCTTTTCCTGGTACAACTTACTGCCAATAGTGACAAAAGAAGGCCATACAGACATGTTAAGTGGTCTTTGGTAGAAAGCTCTGTACTTTTTTTTTCTTAACTAATAAAAAGTTTCTGGAATTTGGGCAAGATGTTTCTGATTTGCACCTAACGATATGAGCTGACATCCATGGTTTAAGGGGAACAGCTCTTTGAGTCCTTTAATATAAATGGAGAATCAAAGTGTACTGTGATACATTAAGCTCAGGTTTCCATCATTATTAATTTAAATGTAATTGTTGGTAATATTTATTCAACTTTCTTAACTTCTTATTCTAAGATCCCTTCTGAATGCATCTAGTTAACCACCTATGTTAGAGATTTGTTAAGATTGTTTTTCATGTTGTAGTTGTAGTATTGAAGGAGTATTTCTTACAAAGGTTTGACTGCTTTGTTAGCAAAACACAACGACTCTGGTGGGACTCGAACCCACAACCTTTGAATGCCTTCAATACACTAGAAGTCCAATGCGCTATCCATTGCGCCACAGAGCCTCATCTGCTTGTATATAGAAGGTCAACGAAAAAAAATAGCTAGAGCGATAAACAGTCAAAATGTAATATACTCTTTTACGCCACTGGCAATTAAAAAAAAAAAAAAAAGATCTCTTTTTAAAAAAAATTCAAAGGTTATGCAGTGTTTTTGGATTGATCAGAAAATGGAAAATGTGTTAAATGTTTAAGCTGACAAAGATATTAAAACTGTCAAAAGTTTCTGAAGTGCTCTTTGGTGGACGAATCAGAAATTTTGACTTCTTTTTATATGTTGAGATTTCCATTTAACAACATAAATTACAACATTTTCATCCCTTTCCTTTTCCTGGTACAACTTACTGCCAATAGTGACAAAAGAAGGCCATACAGACATGTTAAGTGGTCTTTGGTAGAAAGCTCTGTACTTTTTTTTTCTTAACTAATAAAAAGTTTCTGGAATTTGGGCAAGATGTTTCTGATTTGCACCTAACGATATGAGCTGACATCCATGGTTTAAGGGGAACAGCTCTTTGAGTCCTTTAATATAAATGGAGAATCAAAGTGTACTGTGATACATTAAGCTCAGGTTTCCATCATTATTAATTTAAATGTAATTGTTGGTAATATTTATTCAACTTTCTTAACTTCTTATTCTAAGATCCCTTCTGAATGCATCTAGTTAACCACCTATGTTAGAGATTTGTTAAGATTGTTTTTCATGTTGTAGTTGTAGTATTGAAGGAGTATTTCTTACAAAGGTTTGACTGCTTTGTTAGCAAAACACAACGACTCTGGTGGGACTCGAACCCACAACCTTTGAATGCCTTCAATACACTAGAAGTCCAATGCGCTATCCATTGCGCCACAGAGCCTCATCTGCTTGTATATAGAAGGTCAACGAAAAAAAATAGCTAGAGCGATAAACAGTCAAAATGTAATATACTCTTTTACGCCACTGGCAATTAAAAAAAAAAAAAAAAAGATCTCTTTTTAAAAAAAATTCAAAGGTTATGCAGTGTTTTTGGATTGATCAGAAAATGGAAAATGTGTTAAATGTTTAAGCTGACAAAGATATTAAAACTGTCAAAAGTTTCTGAAGTGCTCTTTGGTGGACGAATCAGAAATTTTGACTTCTTTTTATATGTTGAGATTTCCATTTAACAACATAAATTACAACATTTTCATCCCTTTCCTTTTCCTGGTACAACTTACTGCCAATAGTGACAAAAGAAGGCCATACAGACATGTTAAGTGGTCTTTGGTAGAAAGCTCTGTACTTTTTTTTTCTTAACTAATAAAAAGTTTCTGGAATTTGGGCAAGATGTTTCTGATTTGCACCTAACGATATGAGCTGACATCCATGGTTTAAAGGGAACAGCTCTTTGAGTCCTTTAATATAAATGGAGAATCAAAGTGTACTGTGATACATTAAGCTCAGGTTTCCATCATTATTAATTTAAATGTAATTGTTGGTAATATTTATTCAACTTTCTTAACTTCTTATTCTAAGATCCCTTCTGAATGCATCTAGTTAACCACCTATGTTAGAGATTTGTTAAGATTGTTTTCATGTTGTAGTTGTAGTATTGAAGGAGTATTTCTTACAAAGGTTTGACTGCTTTGTTAGAAAAAAACAACGACTCTGGTGGGACTCGAACCCACAACCTTTGAATGCCTTCAATACACTAGAAGTCCAATGCGCTATCCATTGCGCCACAGAGCCTCACCTGCTTGCATATAGAAGGTCAACGAAAAAAAATAGCTAGAGTGATACACAGTCAAAATGTAATATACTCTTTTACGCCACTGGCAATTAAAAGAAAAAAAAAAGATCTCTTTTTAAAAAAAAATTCAAAGGTTATGCAGTGTTTTTGGATTGATCAGAAAATGGAAAATGTGTTAAATGTTTAAGCTGACAAAGATATTAAAACTGTCAAAAGTTTCTGAAGTGTTCTTTGGTGGACGAATCAGAAATTTTGACTTCTTTTTATATGTTGAGATTTCCATTTAACAACATAAATTACAACATTTTCATCCCTTTCCTTTTCCTGGTACAACTTACTGCCAATAGTGACAAAAGAAGGCCATACAGACATGTTAAGTGGTCTTTGGTAGAAAGCTCTGTACTTTTTTTTTCTTATTTATTTATTTTATTTATTATTGCCATTTATATAGCGCCAACAGATTCCGTAGCGCTTTACAATATTATGAGAGGGGGATTTAACTATAAATAGGACAATTACAAATAAACTTACAGGAACAATAGGTTGAAGAGGACCCTGCTCAAACGAGCTTACATTCTATAGGAGGTGGGGTGTAAAACACATTAGGACAGGAATTTACAATCAAATAAGGTGGGCTGCCCTTTAGGAGAGGGCAAGAGACAGGTATGTGAGGTAAGGGTTAGTCTTGGAGGCCAAAAGCTTTCCTAAAGAGATGGGTTTTAAGGCACTTCTTAAAAGATGCAAGACTAGGGGAGAGTCTGATGGCGGTAGGCAGGCTATTCCATAGGAAGGGAGCCGCCCGCGAGAAGTCCTGCAAGCGCGAGTTGGCCGTACGAGTGCAGACAACGGACAGGAGGTGGTCACGGGCAGAACGGAGAGACCGAGAAGGGACATACCTATGGATCTGTGAGGAGATATAAGAGGGGCTAGAGTTGTTCAGTGCTTTATAGGTGTGAGTTTGTACCTTGAATTGACTCCTATAGCATACAGGAAGCCAATGTAAGGACTGGCAGAGGGGTGAGGTGTGAGAGAAACGACTAGAGAGGAAAATCAATCTAGCAGCAGCATTCATTACGGACTGTAAGGGTGCAGTACGGCTATTGGGGAGACCAATCAGGAGAGGGTTACAATAATCCATGCGGGAAATTACTAGAGCATGGACAAGCTCCTTGGTAGTATCTGGTGCAAGAAAGGGGCGGATGCGGGCTATGTTTTTAAGATGGAATCTACAGGATTTGGCAACATGCTGGATGTGAGGCTCAAAGGTGAGACCAGAGTCAAGTATGACGCCAAGACAGCGCGCTTGCAAGGATGGACTGATGTTGGTACCACAAACTTGGAGGGAGAGCGAAAGAGGAGGATCAGTATTAGGAGGAGGAAAGACAAGGAGCCCAGTTTTTGAGAGATTGAGTTTCAGAAAGCGGGAGGACATCCAGTCAGAGATGGAAGAAAGGCAAGCAGTGACACGTTGCAGGACGGCAGGGGAGAGGTCCGGGGAGGAGAGATATAGCTGGGTGTCATCAGCGTACAGGTGGTAGTGAAATCCAAAAGAGGTAATAAGTTTGCCAAGAGAGGCAGTATAAAGAGAAAATAGAAGGGGACCAAGGACGGAGCCTTGGGGAACTCCAACTGAGACAGGGCAAGGGGAGGAGGTATCATTAGAAACGGAGACACTGAATGAGCGTTGGGAGAGATAAGAGGAAAACCATGAGAGGACAGAGTCACAGAGACCAAGCGATTGAAGAGTTTGAAGAAGGAGAGCATGATCAACGGTGTCAAAGGCCGCTGAGAGGTCAAGAAGAATTAGTATGGAGTAGTGGCCTTTGGATTTAGCTGCGATTAGGTCGTTAGTAACTTTGATAAGGGCAGTCTCTGTAGAGTGGAGAGGGCGGAAGCCAGATTGAAGAGGGTCAAGGAGAGAGTTGGAATTGAGGAAATGAGACACACGGTTAAAGACAAGTCTTTCCAGAAGCTTTGAGGAAAAAGGGAGCAGGGATATGGGACGGTAGTTAGAGGGGGTGGATGGGTCGAGGGATGTTTTTTTTAGTATAGGTACTACAGTGGCATGTTTAAGGTCAGCAGGGACGATGCCAGAGGAGAGCGAGCAGTTGAAGATGTGTGTTAGAGAAGGCACGAGACAAGTGGAGAGAGATCTAATAAGGTGAGATGGGACAGGATCGAGCGGGCAAGTGGTGGGGCGAGAGGAGCAAAGAAGAGCAGCCACCTCTTGGTCAGTAGCTGGGGAGAATGTCTGAAGGGTAGGAAAGGCATGATCTATGTGTGATTGAGAAACAGAAAGGCAAGGAGGGGAGAATTCTTTCCTTAGCTGTTCAATCTTGTCAGTGAAGTAACATGCGAAGTTATCAGCAGTAAGGTTAGTTTTGGGGGTGGCCACAGCAGGGCGAAGAAGAGAATTAAAGGTGTGAAAGAGACGCCTGGGGTTGCGGGAACATGAACTAATGAGAGTGGAAAAATAGGACTGTTTGGCAAGGGCAAGGGCTGCACTGTATGAACACAATATGAATCTATAATGGAGAAAGTCTGATTGTGTACGAGACTTCCTCCAGGAGCGTTCAGCACAACGGGAGCATCTTTGCAGGTAGCGCGTTGATTTAGTATGCCATGGTTGGGGGCGGGTCCTCCTCGAGGTGCTTGTTTGGAGTGGCGCTGCAGTGTTCAAGGCAGATGTAAGAGTAGAGTTATATATGGAGATGGCCTGTGAAGGACAGGAGAGGGAAGGGATGGACAGCAGTTGTGAATCAATGTCAGCTGACAACTGTTGGAGATCAAGAGAATTAAGGTCCCTCCTGAGTTGAGGGGGGTTAGGCTGAGGTTTTTGGGTGAGGGGGTATGTGAGAGCAAATGATAAGAGGTGGTGATCAGAGAGTGGATATGGAGTGTTGCAGATATTAGATACTGTACATGCATAAGTGAAGATTAGGTCAAGGGTATTGCCAGCTACATGGGTGGGAGAATCTGCCCACTGCGATAGCCCGAGGGAGGAAGTCATGGAAAGTAGTTTGGTGGCTGCAGAGGTCAAAGGTGGGTTTATAGGAATATTGAAGTCCCCGAGAATTAGGGATGGAATGTTAGAAGAGAGGAAATAGGGTAGCCAGGCAGCAAAGTGGTCAAGGAAGAGAAGAGGGGAACCAGGGGGGCGGTAAATAACAGCAATGTTAGCAGAGAAGGGTTTGAAAAGGCGAATTGAGTGTATTTCAAATGATGGGAAAGAGAGAGAAGGGGGGCTGGGAAGAGGTTTAAAAGAGCAGTGAGGGGAGAGGAGAAACCCAACACCACCACCTTTACATTCAGAGTTTCTTAACTAATAAAAAGTTTCTGGAATTTGGGCAAGATGTTTCTGATTTGCACCTAACGATATGAGCTGACATCCATGGTTTAAGGGGAACAGCTCTTTGAGTCCTTTAATATAAATGGAGAATCAAAGTGTAATGTGATACATTAAGCTCAGGTTTCCATCATTATTAATTTAAATGTAATTGTTGGTAATATTTATTCAACTTTCTTAACTTCTTATTCTAAGATCCCTTCTGAATGCATCTAGTTAACCACCTATGTTAGAGATTTGTTAAGATTGTTTTTCATGTTGTAGTTGTAGTATTGAAGGAGTATTTCTTACAAAGGTTTGACTGCTTTGTTAGCAAAACACAACGACTCTGGTGGGACTCGAACCCACAACCTTTGAATGCCTTCAATACACTAGAAGTCCAATGAGCTATCCATTGCGCCACAGAGCCTCATCTGCTTGTATATAGAAGGTCAACGAAAAAAAATAGCTAGAGCGATAAACAGTCAAAATGTAATATACTCTTTTACGCCACTGGCAATTAAAAAAAAAAAAAAAGATCTCTTTTTAAAAAAAATTCAAAGGTTATGCAGTGTTTTTGGATTGATCAGAAAATGGAAAATGTGTTAAATGTTTAAGCTGACAAAGATATTAAAACTGTCAAAAGTTTCTGAAGTGCTCTTTGGTGGACGAATCAGAAATTTTGACTTCTTTTTATATGTTGAGATTTCCATTTAACAACATAAATTACAACATTTTCATCCCTTTCCTTTTCCTGGTACAACTTACTGCCAATAGTGACAAAAGAAGGCCATACAGACATGTTAAGTGGTCTTTGGTAGAAAGCTCTGTACTTTTTTTTTCTTAACTAATAAAAAGTTTCTGGAATTTGGGCAAGATGTTTCTGATTTGCACCTAACGATATGAGCTGACATCCATGGTTTAAGGGGAACAGCTCTTTGAGTCCTTTAATATAAATGGAGAATCAAAGTGTACTGTGATACATTAAGCTCAGGTTTCCATCATTATTAATTTAAATGTAATTGTTGGTAATATTTATTCAACTTTCTTAACTTCTTATTCTAAGATCCCTTCTGAATGCATCTAGTTAACCACCTATGTTAGAGATTTGTTAAGATTGTTTTTCATGTTGTAGTTGTAGTATTGAAGGAGTATTACTTACAAAGGTTTGACTGCTTTGTTAGCAAAACACAACGACTCTGGTGGGACTCGAACCCACAACCTTTGAATGCCTTCAATACACTAGAAGTCCAATGCGCTATCCATTGCGCCACAGAGCCTCATCTGCTTGTATATAGAAGGTCAACGAAAAAAAATAGCTAGAGCGATAAACAGTCAAAATGTAATATACTCTTTTACGCCACTGGCAATTAAAAAAAAAAAAAAAAGATCTCTTTTTAAAAAAAATTCAAAGGTTATGCAGTGTTTTTGGATTGATCAGAAAATGGAAAATGTGTTAAATGTTTAAGCTGACAAAGATATTAAAACTGTCAAAAGTTTCTGAAGTGTTCTTTGGTGGACGAATCAGAAATTTTGACTTCTTTTTATATGTTGAGATTTCCATTTAACAACATAAATTACAAAATTTTCATCCCTTTCCTTTTCCTGGTACAACTTACTGCCAATAGTGACAAAAGAAGGCCATACAGACATGTTAAGTAGTCTTTGGTAGAAAGCTCTGTACTTTTTTTTTCTTAACTAATAAAAAGTTTCTGGAATTTGGGCAAGATGTTTCTGATTTGCACCTAACGATATGAGCTGACATCCATGGTTTAAGGGGAACAGCTCTTTGAGTCCTTTAATATAAATGGAGAATCAAAGTGTACTGTGATACATTAAGCTCAAGTTTCCATCATTATTAATTTAAATGTAATTGTTGGTAATATTTATTCAACTTTCTTAACTTCTTATTCTAAGATCCCTTCTGAATGCATCTAGTTAACCACCTATGTTAGAGATTTGTTAAGATTGTTTTTCATGTTGTAGTTGTAGTATTGAAGGAGTATTACTTACAAAGGTTTGACTGCTTTGTTAGCAAAACACAACGACTCTGGTGGGACTCGAACCAGAATGCCTTCAATACACCAGAAGTCCAATGCGCTATCCATTGCGCCACAGAGCCTCACCTGCTTGTATATAGAAGGTCAACGAAAAAAAATAGCTAGAGTGATACACAGTCAAAATGTAATATACTCTTTTACGCCACTGGCAATTAAAAGAAAAAAAAAAATCTCTTTTTAAAAAAAAATTCAAAGGTTATGCAGTGTTTTTGGATTGATCAGAAAATGGAAAATGTGTTAAATGTTTAAGCTGACAAAGATATTAAAACTGTCAAAAGTTTCTGAAGTGTTCTTTGGTGGACGAATCAGAAATTTTGACTTATTTTTATATGTTGAGATTTCCATTTAACAACATAAATTACAACATTTTCATCCCTTTCCTTTTCCTGGTACAACTTACTGCCAATAGTGACAAAAGAAGGCCATACAGACATGTTAAGTGGTCTTTGGTAGAAAGCTCTGTACTTTTTTTTTCTTAACTAATAAAAAGTTTCTGGAATTTGGGCAAGATGTTTCTGATTTGCACCTAACGATATGAGCTGACATCCATGGTTTAAGGGGAACAGCTCTTTGAGTCCTTTAATATAAATGGAGAATCAAAGTGTAATGTGATACATTAAGCTCAGGTTTCCATCATTATTAATTTAAATGTAATTGTTGTTAATATTAATTCAACTTTCTTAACTTCTTATTCTAAGATCCCTTCTGAATGCATCTAGTTAACCACCTATGTTAGAGATTTGTTAAGATTGTTTTTCATGTTGTAGTTGTAGTATTGAAGGAGTATTTCTTACAAAGGTTTGACTGCTTTGTTAGCAAAATACAACGACTCTGGTGGGACTCGAACCCACAACCTTTGAATGCCTTCAATACACTAGAAGTCCAATGCGCTATCCATTGCGCCACAGAGCCTCATCTGCTTGTATATAGAAGGTCAACGAAAAAAAAATAGCTAGAGCGATAAACAGTCAAAATGTAATATACTCTTTTACGCCACTGGCAATTAAAAAAAAAAAAAAAGATCTCTTTTTAAAAAAAATTCAAAGGTTATGCAGTGTTTTTGGATTGATCAGAAAATGGAAAATGTGTTAAATGTTTAAGCTGACAAAGATATTAAAACTGTCAAAAGTTTCTGAAGTGTTCTTTGGTGGACGAATCAGAAATTTTGACTTCTTTTTATATGTTGAGATTTCCATTTAACAACATAAATTACAACATTTTCATCCCTTTCCTTTTCCTGGTACAACTTACTGCCAATAGTGACAAAAGAAGGCCATACAGACATGTTAAGTGGTCTTTGGTAGAAAGCTCTGTACTTTTTTTTTCTTAACTAATAAAAAGTTTCTGGAATTTGGGCAAGATGTTTCTGATTTGCACCTAACGATATGAGCTGACATCCATGGTTTAAGGGGAACAGCTCTTTGAGTCCTTTAATATAAATGGAGAATCAAAGTGTACTGTGATACATTAAGCTCAGGTTTCCATCATTATTAATTTAAATGTAATTGTTGGTAATATTTATTCAACTTTCTTAACTTCTTATTCTAAGATCCCTTCTGAATGCATCTAGTTAACCACCTATGTTAGAGATTTGTTAAGATTGTTTTTCATGTTGTAGTTGTAGTATTGAAGGAGTATTACTTACAAAGGTTTGACTGCTTTGTTAGCAAAACACAACGACTCTGGTGGGACTCGAACCCACAACCTTTGAATGCCTTCAATACACTAGAAGTCCAATGCGCTATCCATTGCGCCACAGAGCCTCATCTGTTTGTATATAGAAGGTCAACGAAAAAAAATAGCTAGAGCGATAAACAGTCAAAATGTAATATACTCTTTTACGCCACTGGCAATTAAAAAAAAAAAAAAAGATCTCTTTTTAAAAAAAATTCAAAGGTTATGCAGTGTTTTTGGATTGATCAGAAAATGGAAAATGTGTTAAATGTTTAAGCTGACAAAGATATTAAAACTGTCAAAAGTTTCTGAAGTGTTCTTTGGTGGACGAATCAGAAATTTTGACTTCTTTTTATATGTTGAGATTTCCATTTAACAACATAAATTACAAAATTTTCATCCCTTTCCTTTTCCTGGTACAACTTACTGCCAATAGTGACAAAAGAAGGCCATACAGACATGTTAAGTAGTCTTTGGTAGAAAGCTCTGTACTTTTTTTTTCTTAACTAATAAAAAGTTTCTGGAATTTGGGCAAGATGTTTCTGATTTGCACCTAACGATATGAGCTGACATCCATGGTTTAAGGGGAACAGCTCTTTGAGTCCTTTAATATAAATGGAGAATCAAAGTGTACTGTGATACATTAAGCTCAAGTTTCCATCATTATTAATTTAAATGTAATTGTTGGTAATATTTATTCAACTTTCTTAACTTCTTATTCTAAGATCCCTTCTGAATGCATCTAGTTAACCACCTATGTTAGAGATTTGTTAAGATTGTTTTTCATGTTGTAGTTGTAGTATTGAAGGAGTATTACTTACAAAGGTTTGACTGCTTTGTTAGCAAAACACAACGACTCTGGTGGGACTCGAACCAGAATGCCTTCAATACACCAGAAGTCCAATGCGCTATCCATTGCGCCACAGAGCCTCACCTGCTTGTATATAGAAGGTCAACGAAAAAAAATAGCTAGAGTGATACACAGTCAAAATGTAATATACTCTTTTACGCCACTGGCAATTAAAAGAAAAAAAAAATCTCTTTTTAAAAAAAAATTCAAAGGTTATGCAGTGTTTTTGGATTGATCAGAAAATGGAAAATGTGTTAAATGTTTAAGCTGACAAAGATATTAAAACTGTCAAAAGTTTCTGAAGTGTTCTTTGGTGGACGAATCAGAAATTTTGACTTATTTTTATATGTTGAGATTTCCATTTAACAACATAAATTACAACATTTTCATCCCTTTCCTTTTCCTGGTACAACTTACTGCCAATAGTGACAAAAGAAGGCCATACAGACATGTTAAGTGGTCTTTGGTAGAAAGCTCTGTACTTTTTTTTTCTTAACTAATAAAAAGTTTCTGGAATTTGGGCAAGATGTTTCTGATTTGCACCTAACGATATGAGCTGACATCCATGGTTTAAGGGGAACAGCTCTTTGAGTCCTTTAATATAAATGGAGAATCAAAGTGTAATGTGATACATTAAGCTCAGGTTTCCATCATTATTAATTTAAATGTAATTGTTGTTAATATTAATTCAACTTTCTTAACTTCTTATTCTAAGATCCCTTCTGAATGCATCTAGTTAACCACCTATGTTAGAGATTTGTTAAGATTGTTTTTCATGTTGTAGTTGTAGTATTGAAGGAGTATTTCTTACAAAGGTTTGACTGCTTTGTTAGCAAAATACAACGACTCTGGTGGGACTCGAACCCACAACCTTTGAATGCCTTCAATACACTAGAAGTCCAATGCGCTATCCATTGCGCCACAGAGCCTCATCTGCTTGTATATAGAAGGTCAACGAAAAAAAATAGCTAGAGCGATAAACAGTCAAAATGTAATATACTCTTTTACGCCACTGGCAATTAAAAAAAAAAAAAAAGATCTCTTTTTAAAAAAAATTCAAAGGTTATGCAGTGTTTTTGGATTGATCAGAAAATGGAAAATGTGTTAAATGTTTAAGCTGACAAAGATATTAAAACTGTCAAAAGTTTCTGAAGTGTTCTTTGGTGGACGAATCAGAAATTTTGACTTATTTTTATATGTTGAGATTTCCATTTAACAACATAAATTACAACATTTTCATCCCTTTCCTTTTCCTGGTACAACTTACTGCCAATAGTGACAAAAGAAGGCCATACAGACATGTTAAGTGGTCTTTGGTAGAAAGCTCTGTACTTTTTTTTTCTTAACTAATAAAAAGTTTCTGGAATTTGGGCAAGATGTTTCTGATTTGCACCTAACGATATGAGCTGACATCCATGGTTTAAGGGGAACAGCTCTTTGAGTCCTTTAATATAAATGGAGAATCAAAGTGTAATGTGATACATTAAGCTCAGGTTTCCATCATTATTAATTTAAATGTAATTGTTGGTAATATTTATTCAACTTTCTTAACTTCTTATTCTAAGATCCCTTCTGAATGCATCTAGTTAACCACCTATGTTAGAGATTTGTTAAGATTGTTTTTCATGTTGTAGTTGTAGTATTGAAGGAGTATTTCTTACAAAGGTTTGACTGCTTTGTTAGCAAAACACAACGACTCTGGTGGGACTCGAACCCACAACCTTTGAATGCCTTCAATACACTAGAAGTCCAATGCGCTATCCATTGCGCCACAGAGCCTCATCTGCTTGTATATAGAAGGTCAACGAAAAAAAATAGCTAGAGCGATAAACAGTCAAAATGTAATATACTCTTTTACGCCACTGGCAATTAAAAAAAAAAAAAAAAAGATCTCTTTTTAAAAAAAATTCAAAGGTTATGCAGTGTTTTTGGATTGATCAGAAAATGGAAAATGTGTTAAATGTTTAAGCTGACAAAGATATTAAAACTGTCAAAAGTTTCTGAAGTGTTCTTTGGTGGACGAATCAGAAATTTTGACTTATTTTTATATGTTGAGATTTCCATTTAACAACATAAATTACAACATTTTCATCCCTTTCCTTTTCCTGGTACAACTTACTGCCAATAGTGACAAAAGAAGGCCATACAGACATGTTAAGTGGTCTTTGGTAGAAAGCTCTGTACTTTTTTTTTCTTAACTAATAAAAAGTTTCTGGAATTTGGGCAAGATGTTTCTGATTTGCACCTAACGATATGAGCTGACATCCATGGTTTAAGGGGAACAGCTCTTTGAGTCCTTTAATATAAATGGAGAATCAAAGTGTAATGCGATACATTAAGCTCAGGTTTCCATCATTATTAATTTAAATGTAATTGTTGGTAATATTTATTCAACTTTCTTAACTTCTTATTCTAAGATCCCTTCTGAATGCATCTAGTTAACCACCTATGTTAGAGATTTGTTAAGATTGTTTTTCATGTTGTAGTTGTAGTATTGAAGGAGTATTTCTTACAAAGGTTTGACTGCTTTGTTAGCAAAACACAACGACTCTGGTGGGACTCGAACCCACAACCTTTGAATGCCTTCAATACACTAGAAGTCCAATGCGCTATCCATTGCGCCACAGAGCCTCATCTGCTTGTATATAGAAGGTCAACGAAAAAAAATAGCTAGAGCGATAAACAGTCAAAATGTAATATACTCTTTTACGCCACTGGCAATTAAAAAAAAAAAAAAAAGATCTCTTTTTAAAAAAAATTCAAAGGTTATGCAGTGTTTTTGGATTGATCAGAAAATGGAAAATGTGTTAAATGTTTAAGCTGACAAAGATATTAAAACTGTCAAAAGTTTCTGAAATGTTCTTTGGTGGACGAATCAGAAATTTTGACTTATTTTTATATGTTGAGATTTCCATTTAACAACATAAATTACAACATTTTCATCCCTTTCCTTTTCCTGGTACAACTTACTGCCAATAGTGACAAAAGAAGGCCATACAGACATGTTAAGTGGTCTTTGGTAGAAAGCTCTGTACTTTTTTTTTCTTAACTAATAAAAAGTTTCTGGAATTTGGGCAAGATGTTTCTGATTTGCACCTAACGATATGAGCTGACATCCATGGTTTAAGTGGAACAGCTCTTTGAGTCCTTTAATATAAATGGAGAATCAAAGTGTACTGTGATACATTAAGCTCAGGTTTCCATCATTATTAATTTAAATGTAATTGTTGGTAATATTTATTCAACTTTCTTAACTTCTTATTCTAAGATCCCTTCTGAATGCATCTAGTTAACCACCTATGTTAGAGATTTGTTAAGATTGTTTTTCATGTTGTAGTTGTAGTATTGAAGGAGTATTTCTTACAAAAGTTTGACTGCTTTGTTAGCAAAACACAACGACTCTGGTGGGACTCGAACCCACAACCTTTGAATGCCTTCAATACACTAGAAGTCCAATGCGCTATCCATTGCGCCACAGAGCCTCATCTGCTTGTATATAGAAGGTCAACGAAAAAAAATAGCTAGAGCGATAAACAGTCAAAATGTAATATACTCTTTTACGCCACTGGCAATTAAAAAAAAAAAAAAAAAAGATCTCTTTTTAAAAAAAATTCAAAGGTTATGCAGTGTTTTTGGATTGATCAGAAAATGGAAAATGTGTTAAATGTTTAAGCTGACAAAGATATTAAAACTGTCAAAAGTTTCTGAAGTGTTCTTTGGTGGACAAATCAGAAATTTTGACTTATTTTTATATGTTGAGATTTCCATTTAACAACATAAATTACAACATTTTCATCCCTTTCCTTTTCCTGGTACAACTTACTGCCAATAGTGACAAAAGAAGGCCATACAGACATGTTAAGTGGTCTTTGGTAGAAAGCTCTGTACTTTTTTTTCTTAACTAATAAAAAGTTTCTGGAATTTGGGCAAGATGTTTCTGATTTGCACCTAACGATATGAGCTGACATCCATGGTTTAAGGGGAACAGCTCTTTGAGTCCTTTAATATAAATGGAGAATCAAAGTGTAATGCGATACATTAAGCTCAGGTTTCCATCATTATTAATTTAAATGTAATTGTTGGTAATATTTATTCAACTTTCTTAACTTCTTATTCTAAGATCCCTTCTGAATGCATCTAGTTAACCACCTATGTTAGAGATTTGTTAAGATTGTTTTTCATGTTGTAGTTGTAGTATTGAAGGAGTATTTCTTACAAAGGTTTGACTGCTTTGTTAGCAAAACACAACGACTCTGGTGGGACTCGAACCCACAACCTTTGAATGCCTTCAATACACTAGAAGTCCAATGCGCTATCCATTGCGCCACAGAGCCTCATCTGCTTGTATATAGAAGGTCAACGAAAAAAAATAGCTAGAGCGGTAAACAGTCAAAATGTAATATACTCTTTTACGCCACTGGCAATTAAAAAAAAAAAAAAAGATCTCTTTTTAAAAAAAATTCAAAGGTTATGCAGTGTTTTTGGATTGATCAGAAAATGGAAAATGTGTTAAATGTTTAAGCTGACAAAGATATTAAAACTGTCAAAAGTTTCTGAAATGTTCTTTGGTGGACGAATCAGAAATTTTGACTTATTTTTATATGTTGAGATTTCCATTTAACAACATAAATTACAACATTTTCATCCCTTTCCTTTTCCTGGTACAACTTACTGCCAATAGTGACAAAAGAAGGCCATACAGACATGTTAAGTGGTCTTTGGTAGAAAGCTCTGTACTTTTTTTTTCTTAACTAATAAAAAGTTTCTGGAATTTGGGCAAGATGTTTCTGATTTGCACCTAACGATATGAGCTGACATCCATGGTTTAAGTGGAACAGCTCTTTGAGTCCTTTAATATAAATGGAGAATCAAAGTGTACTGTGATACATTAAGCTCAGGTTTCCATCATTATTAATTTAAATGTAATTGTTGGTAATATTTATTCAACTTTCTTAACTTCTTATTCTAAGATCCCTTCTGAATGCATCTAGTTAACCACCTATGTTAGAGATTTGTTAAGATTGTTTTTCATGTTGTAGTTGTAGTATTGAAGGAGTATTTCTTACAAAGGTTTGACTGCTTTGTTAGCAAAACACAACGACTCTGGTGGGACTCGAACCCACAACCTTTGAATGCCTTCAATACACTAGAAGTCCAATGCGCTATCCATTGCGCCACAGAGCCTCATCTGCTTGTATATAGAAGGTCAACGAAAAAAAATAGCTAGAGCGGTAAACAGTCAAAATGTAATATACTCTTTTACGCCACTGGCAATTAAAAAAAAAAAAAAGATCTCTTTTTAAAAAAAATTTAAAGGTTATGCAGTGTTTTTGGATTGATCAGAAAATGGAAAATGTGTTAAATGTTTAAGCTGACAAAGATATTAAAACTGTCAAAAGTTTCTGAAGTGTTCTTTGGTGGACGAATCAGAAATTTTGACTTATTTTTATATGTTGAGATTTCCATTTAACAACATAAATTACAACATTTTCATCCCTTTCCTTTTCCTGGTACAACTTACTGCCAATAGTGACAAAAGAAGGCCATACAGACATGTTAAGTGGTCTTTGGTAGAAAGCTCTGTACTTTTTTTTTCTTAACTAATAAAAAGTTTCTGGAATTTGGGCAAGATGTTTCTGATTTGCACCTAACGATATGAGCTGACATCCATGGTTTAAGGGGAACAGCTCTTTGAGTCCTTTAATATAAATGGAGAATCAAAGTGTAATGCGATACATTAAGCTCAGGTTTCCATCATTATTAATTTAAATGTAATTGTTGGTAATATTTATTCAACTTTCTTAACTTCTTATTCTAAGATCCCTTCTGAATGCATCTAGTTAACCACCTATGTTAGAGATTTGTTAAGATTGTTTTTCATGTTGTAGTTGTAGTATTGAAGGAGTATTTCTTACAAAGGTTTGACTGCTTTGTTAGCAAAACACAACGACTCTGGTGGGACTCGAACCCACAACCTTTGAATGCCTTCAATACACTAGAAGTCCAATGCGCTATCCATTGCGCCACAGAGCCTCATCTGCTTGTATATAGAAGGTCAACGAAAAAAAATAGCTAGAGCGATAAACAGTCAAAATGTAATATACTCTTTTACGCCACTGGCAATTAAAAAAAAAAAAAAAAGATCTCTTTTTAAAAAAAATTCAAAGGTTATGCAGTGTTTTTGGATTGATCAGAAAATGGAAAATGTGTTAAATGTTTAAGCTGACAAAGATATTAAAACTGTCAAAAGTTTCTGAAATGTTCTTTGGTGGACGAATCAGAAATTTTGACTTATTTTTATATGTTGAGATTTCCATTTAACAACATAAATTACAACATTTTCATCCCTTTCCTTTTCCTGGTACAACTTACTGCCAATAGTGACAAAAGAAGGCCATACAGACATGTTAAGTGGTCTTTGGTAGAAAGCTCTGTACTTTTTTTTTCTTAACTAATAAAAAGTTTCTGGAATTTGGGCAAGATGTTTCTGATTTGCACCTAACGATATGAGCTGACATCCATGGTTTAAGTGGAACAGCTCTTTGAGTCCTTTAATATAAATGGAGAATCAAAGTGTACTGTGATACATTAAGCTCAGGTTTCCATCATTATTAATTTAAATGTAATTGTTGGTAATATTTATTCAACTTTCTTAACTTCTTATTCTAAGATCCCTTCTGAATGCATCTAGTTAACCACCTATGTTAGAGATTTGTTAAGATTGTTTTTCATGTTGTAGTTGTAGTATTGAAGGAGTATTTCTTACAAAAGTTTGACTGCTTTGTTAGCAAAACACAACGACTCTGGTGGGACTCGAACCCACAACCTTTGAATGCCTTCAATACACTAGAAGTCCAATGCGCTATCCATTGCGCCACAGAGCCTCATCTGCTTGTATATAGAAGGTCAACGAAAAAAAATAGCTAGAGCGATAAACAGTCAAAATGTAATATACTCTTTTACGCCACTGGCAATTAAAAAAAAAAAAAAAAAAGATCTCTTTTTAAAAAAAATTCAAAGGTTATGCAGTGTTTTTGGATTGATCAGAAAATGGAAAATGTGTTAAATGTTTAAGCTGACAAAGATATTAAAACTGTCAAAAGTTTCTGAAGTGTTCTTTGGTGGACGAATCAGAAATTTTGACTTATTTTTATATGTTGAGATTTCCATTTAACAACATAAATTACAACATTTTCATCCCTTTCCTTTTCCTGGTACAACTTACTGCCAATAGTGACAAAAGAAGGCCATACAGACATGTTAAGTGGTCTTTGGTAGAAAGCTCTGTACTTTTTTTTCTTAACTAATAAAAAGTTTCTGGAATTTGGGCAAGATGTTTCTGATTTGCACCTAACGATATGAGCTGACATCCATGGTTTAAGTGGAACAGCTCTTTGAGTCCTTTAATATAAATGGAGAATCAAAGTGTAATGCGATACATTAAGCTCAGGTTTCCATCATTATTAATTTAAATGTAATTGTTGGTAATATTTATTCAACTTTCTTAACTTCTTATTCTAAGATCCCTTCTGAATGCATCTAGTTAACCACCTATGTTAGAGATTTGTTAAGATTGTTTTTCATGTTGTAGTTGTAGTATTGAAGGAGTATTTCTTACAAAGGTTTGACTGCTTTGTTAGCAAAACACAACGACTCTGGTGGGACTCGAACCCACAACCTTTGAATGCCTTCAATACACTAGAAGTCCAATGCGCTATCCATTGCGCCACAGAGCCTCATCTGCTTGTATATAGAAGGTCAACGAAAAAAAATAGCTAGAGCGATAAACAGTCAAAATGTAATATACTCTTTTACGCCACTGGCAATTAAAAAAAAAAAAAAAGATCTCTTTTTAAAAAAAATTCAAAGGTTATGCAGTGTTTTTGGATTGATCAGAAAATGGAAAATGTGTTAAATGTTTAAGCTGACAAAGATATTAAAACTGTCAAAAGTTTCTGAAGTGTTCTTTGGTGGACGAATCAGAAATTTTGACTTCTTTTTATATGTTGAGATTTCCATTTAACAACATAAATTACAACATTTTCATCCCTTTCCTTTTCCTGGTACAACTTACTGCCAATAGTGACAAAAGAAGGCCATACAGACATGTTAAGTGGTCTTTGGTAGAAAGCTCTGTACTTTTTTTTTCTTAACTAATAAAAAGTTTCTGGAATTTGGGCAAGATGTTTCTGATTTGCACCTAACGATATGAGCTGACATCCATGGTTTAAGGGGAACAGCTCTTTGAGTCCTTTAATATAAATGGAGAATCAAAGTGTAATGTGATACATTAAGCTCAGGTTTCCATCATTATTAATTTAAATGTAATTGTTGGTAATATTTATTCAACTTTCTTAACTTCTTATTCTAAGATCCCTTCTGAATGCATCTAGTTAACCACCTATGTTAGAGATTTGTTAAGATTGTTTTTCATGTTGTAGTTGTAGTATTGAAGGAGTATTTCTTACAAAGGTTTGACTGCTCTGTTAGCAAAACACAACGACTCTGGTGGGACTCGAACCCACAACCTTTGAATGCCTTCAATACACTAGAAGTCCAATGCGCTATCCATTGCGCCACAGAGCCTCATCTGCTTGTATATAGAAGGTCAACGAAAAAAAATAGCTAGAGCGATAAACAGTCAAAATGTAATATACTCTTTTACGCCACTGGCAATTAAAAAAAAAAAAAAAAGATCTCTTTTTAAAAAAAATTCAAAGGTTATGCAGTGTTTTTGGATTGATCAGAAAATGGAAAATGTGTTAAATGTTTAAGCTGACAAAGATATTAAAACTGTCAAAAGTTTCTGAAGTGCTCTTTGGTGGACGAATCAGAAATTTTGACTTATTTTTATATGTTGAGATTTCCATTTAACAACATAAATTACAACATTTTCATCCCTTTCCTTTTCCTGGTACAACTTACTGCCAATAGTGACAAAAGAAGGCCATACAGACATGTTAAGTGGTCTTTGGTAGAAAGCTCTGTACTTTTTTTTTCTTAACTAATAAAAAGTTTCTGGAATTTGGGCAAGATGTTTCTGATTTGCACCTAACGATATGAGCTGACATCCATGGTTTAAGGGGAACAGCTCTTTGAGTCCTTTAATATAAATGGAGAATCAAAGTGTACTGTGATACATTAAGCTCAGGTTTCCATCATTATTAATTTAAATGTAATTGTTGGTAATATTTATTCAACTTTCTTAACTTCTTATTCTAAGATCCCTTCTGAATGCATCTAGTTAACCACCTATGTTAGAGATTTGTTAAGATTGTTTTTCATGTTGTAGTTGTAGTATTGAAGAAGTATTTCTTACAAAGGTTTGACTGCTTTGTTAGCAAAACACAACGACTCTGGTGGGACTCGAACCCACAACCTTTGAATGCCTTCAATACACTAGAAGTCCAATGCGCTATCCATTGCGCCACAGAGCCTCATCTGCTTGTATATAGAAGGTCAACGAAAAAAAATAGCTAGAGCGATAAACAGTCAAAATGTAATATACTCTTTTACGCCACTGGCAATTAAAAAAAAAAAAAAAGATCTCTTTTTAAAAAAAATTCAAAGGTTATGCAGTGTTTTTGGATTGATCAGAAAATGGAAAATGTGTTAAATGTTTAAGCTGACAAAGATATTAAAACTGTCAAAAGTTTCTGAAGTGTTCTTTGGTGGACGAATCAGAAATTTTGACTTCTTTTTATATGTTGAGATTTCCATTTAACAACATAAATTACAACATTTTCATCCCTTTCCTTTTCCTGGTACAACTTACTGCCAATAGTGACAAAAGAAGGCCATACAGACATGTTAAGTGGTCTTTGGTAGAAAGCTCTGTACTTTTTTTTTCTTAACTAATAAAAAGTTTCTGGAATTTGGGCAAGATGTTTCTGATTTGCACCTAACGATATGAGCTGACATCCATGGTTTAAGGGGAACAGCTCTTTGAGTCCTTTAATATAAATGGAGAATCAAAGTGTAATGTGATACATTAAGCTCAGGTTTCCATCATTATTAATTTAAATGTAATTGTTGGTAATATTTATTCAACTTTCTTAACTTCTTATTCTAAGATCCCTTCTGAATGCATCTAGTTAACCACCTATGTTAGAGATTTGTTAAGATTGTTTTTCATGTTGTAGTTGTAGTATTGAAGGAGTATTTCTTACAAAGGTTTGACTGCTTTGTTAGCAAAACACAACGACTCTGGTGGGACTCGAACCCACAACCTTTGAATGCCTTCAATACACTAGAAGTCCAATGCGCTATCCATTGCGCCACAGAGCCTCATCTGCTTGTATATAGAAGGTCAACGAAAAAAAATAGCTAGAGCGATAAACAGTCAAAATGTAATATACTCTTTTACGCCACTGGCAATTAAAAAAAAAAAAAAAAGATCTCTTTTTAAAAAAAATTCAAAGGTTATGCAGTGTTTTTGGATTGATCAGAAAATGGAAAATGTGTTAAATGTTTAAGCTGACAAAGATATTAAAACTGTCAAAAGTTTCTGAAGTGTTCTTTGGTGGACGAATCAGACATTTTGACTTCTTTTTATATGTTGAGATTTCCATTTAACAACATAAATTACAACATTTTCATCCCTTTCCTTTTCCTGGTACAACTTACTGCCAATAGTGACAAAAGAAGGCCATACAGACATGTTAAGTGGTCTTTGGTAGAAAGCTCTGTACTTTTTTTTTCTTAACTAATAAAAAGTTTCTGGAATTTGGGCAAGATGTTTCTGATTTGCACCTAACGATATGAGCTGACATCCATGGTTTAAGGGGAACAGCTCTTTGAGTCCTTTAATATAAATGGAGAATCAAAGTGTACTGTGATACATTAAGCTCAGGTTTCCATCATTATTAATTTAAATGTAATTGTTGGTAATATTTATTCAACTTTCTTAACTTCTTATTCTAAGATCCCTTCTGAATGCATCTAGTTAACCACCTATGTTAGAGATTTGTTAAGATTGTTTTTCATGTTGTAGTTGTAGTATTGAAGGAGTATTTCTTACAAAGGTTTGACTGCTTTGTTAGCAAAACACAACGACTCTGGTGGGACTCGAACCCACAACCTTTGAATGCCTTCAATACACTAGAAGTCCAATGCGCTATCCATTGCGCCACAGAGCCTCATCTGCTTGTATATAGAAGGTCAACGAAAAAAAATAGCTAGAGCGATAAACAGTCAAAATGTAATATACTCTTTTACGCCACTGGCAATTAAAAAAAAAAAAAAAGATCTCTTTTTAAAAAAAATTCAAAGGTTATGCAGTGTTTTTGGATTGATCAGAAAATGGAAAATGTGTTAAATGTTTAAGCTGACAAAGATATTAAAACTGTCAAAAGTTTCTGAAGTGTTCTTTGGTGGACGAATCAGAAATTTTGACTTATTTTTATATGTTGAGATTTCCATTTAACAACATAAATTACAACATTTTCATCCCTTTCCTTTTCCTGGTACAACTTACTGCCAATAGTGACAAAAGAAGGCCATACAGACATGTTAAGTGGTCTTTGGTAGAAAGCTCTGTACTTTTTTTTTCTTAACTAATAAAAAGTTTCTGGAATTTGGGCAAGATGTTTCTGATTTGCACCTAACGATATGAGCTGACATCCATGGTTTAAGGGGAACAGCTCTTTGAGTCCTTTAATATAAATGGAGAATCAAAGTGTAATGCGATACATTAAGCTCAGGTTTCCATCATTATTAATTTAAATGTAATTGTTGGTAATATTTATTCAACTTTCTTAACTTCTTATTCTAAGATCCCTTCTGAATGCATCTAGTTAACCACCTATGTTAGAGATTTGTTAAGATTGTTTTTCATGTTGTAGTTGTAGTATTGAAGGAGTATTTCTTACAAAGGTTTGACTGCTTTGTTAGCAAAACACAACGACTCTGGTGGGACTCGAACCCACAACCTTTGAATGCCTTCAATACACTAGAAGTCCAATGCGCTATCCATTGCGCCACAGAGCCTCATCTGCTTGTATATAGAAGGTCAACGAAAAAAAATAGCTAGAGCGATAAACAGTCAAAATGTAATATACTCTTTTACGCCACTGGCAATTAAAAAAAAAAAAAAAAGATCTCTTTTTAAAAAAAATTCAAAGGTTATGCAGTGTTTTTGGATTGATCAGAAAATGGAAAATGTGTTAAATGTTTAAGCTGACAAAGATATTAAAACTGTCAAAAGTTTCTGAAGTGTTCTTTGGTGGACGAATCAGAAATTTTGACTTATTTTTATATGTTGAGATTTCCATTTAACAACATAAATTACAACATTTTCATCCCTTTCCTTTTCCTGGTACAACTTACTGCCAATAGTGACAAAAGAAGGCCATACAGACATGTTAAGTGGTCTTTGGTAGAAAGCTCTGTACTTTTTTTTTCTTAACTAATAAAAAGTTTCTGGAATTTGGGCAAGATGTTTCTGATTTGCACCTAACGATATGAGCTGACATCCATGGTTTAAGGGGAACAGCTCTTTGAGTCCTTTAATATAAATGGAGAATCAAAGTGTACTGTGATACATTAAGCTCAGGTTTCCATCATTATTAATTTAAATGTAATTGTTGGTAATATTTATTCAACTTTCTTAACTTCTTATTCTAAGATCCCTTCTGAATGCATCTAGTTAACCACCTATGTTAGAGATTTGTTAAGATTATTTTTCATGTTGTAGTTGTAGTATTGAAGGAGTATTTCTTACAAAGGTTTGACTGCTTTGTTAGCAAAACACAACGACTCTGGTGGGACTCGAACCCACAACCTTTGAATGCCTTCAATACACTAGAAGTCCAATGCGCTATCCATTGCGCCACTGAGCCTCATCTGCTTGTATATAGAAGGTCAACGAAAAAAAATAGCTAGAGTGATACACAGTCAAAATGTAATATACTCTTTTACGCCACTGGCAATTAAAAAAAAAAAAAAGATCTCTTTTTAAAAAAAATTTAAAGGTTATGCAGTGTTTTTGGATTGATCAGAAAATGGAAAATGTGTTAAATGTTTAAGCTGACAAAGATATTAAAACTGTCAAAAGTTTCTGAAGTGTTCTTTGGTGGACGAATCAGAAATTTTGACTTATTTTTATATGTTGAGATTTCCATTTAACAACATAAATTACAACATTTTCATCCCTTTCCTTTTCCTGGTACAACTTACTGCCAATAGTGACAAAAGAAGGCCATACAGACATGTTAAGTGGTCTTTGGTAGAAAGCTCTGTACTTTTTTTTTCTTAACTAATAAAAAGTTTCTGGAATTTGGGCAAGATGTTTCTGATTTGCACCTAACGATATGAGCTGACATCCATGGTTTAAGGGGAACAGCTCTTTGAGTCCTTTAATATAAATGGAGAATCAAAGTGTAATGTGATACATTAAGCTCAGGTTTCCATCATTATTAATTTAAATGTAATTGTTGGTAATATTTATTCAACTTTCTTAACTTCTTATTCTAAGATCCCTTCTGAATGCATCTAGTTAACCACCTATGTTAGAGATTTGTTAAGATTGTTTTTCATGTTGTAGTTGTAGTATTGAAGGAGTATTTCTTACAAAGGTTTGACTGCTTTGTTAGCAAAACACAACGACTCTGGTGGGACTCGAACCCACAACCTTTGAATGCTTTCAATACACTAGAAGTCCAATGCGCTATCCATTGCGCCACAGAGCCTCATCTGCTTGTATATAGAAGGTCAACGAAAAAAAATAGCTAGAGCGATAAACAGTCAAAATGTAATATACTCTTTTACGCCACTGGCAATTAAAAAAAAAAAAAAAGATCTCTTTTTAAAAAAAATTCAAAGGTTATGCAGTGTTTTTGGATTGATCAGAAAATGGAAAATGTGTTAAATGTTTAAGCTGACAAAGATATTAAAACTGTCAAAAGTTTCTGAAGTGTTCTTTGGTGGACGAATCAGAAATTTTGACTTCTTTTTATATGTTGAGATTTCCATTTAACAACATAAATTACAACATTTTCATCCCTTTCCTTTTCCTGGTACAACTTACTGCCAATAGTGACAAAAGAAGGCCATACAGACATGTTAAGTGGTCTTTGGTAGAAAGCTCTGTACTTTTTTTTTCTTAACTAATAAAAAGTTTCTGGAATTTGGGCAAGATGTTTCTGATTTGCACCTAACGATATGAGCTGACATCCATGGTTTAAGGGGAACAGCTCTTTGAGTCCTTTAATATAAATGGAGAATCAAAGTGTAATGTGATACATTAAGCTCAGGTTTCCATCATTATTAATTTAAATGTAATTGTTGGTAATATTTATTCAACTTTCTTAACTTCTTATTCTTAGATCCCTTCTGAATGCATCTAGTTAACCACCTATGTTAGAGATTTGTTAAGATTGTTTTTCATGTTGTAGTTGTAGTATTGAAGGAGTATTTCTTACAAAGGTTTGACTGCTTTGTTAGCAAAACACAACGACTCTGGTGGGACTCGAACCCACAACCTTTGAATGCCTTCAATACACTAGAAGTCCAATGCGCTATCCATTGCGCCACAGAGCCTCATCTGCTTGTATATAGAAGGTCAACGAAAAAAAATAGCTAGAGCGATAAACAGTCAAAATGTAATATACTCTTTTACGCCACTGGCAATTAAAAAAAAAAAAAAAAGATCTCTTTTTAAAAAAAATTCAAAGGTTATGCAGTGTTTTTGGATTGATCAGAAAATGGAAAATGTGTTAAATGTTTAAGCTGACAAAGATATTAAAACTGTCAAAAGTTTCTGAAGTGTTCTTTGGTGGACGAATCAGAAATTTTGACTTATTTTTATATGTTGAGATTTCCATTTAACAACATAAATTACAACATTTTCATCCCTTTCCTTTTCCTGGTACAACTTACTGCCAATAGTGACAAAAGAAGGCCATACAGACATGTTAAGTGGTCTTTGGTAGAAAGCTCTGTACTTTTTTTTTCTTAACTAATAAAAAGTTTCTGGAATTTGGGCAAGATGTTTCTGATTTGCACCTAACGATATGAGCTGACATCCATGGTTTAAGGGGAACAGCTCTTTGAGTCCTTTAATATAAATGGAGAATCAAAGTGTACTGTGATACATTAAGCTCAGGTTTCCATCATTATTAATTTAAATGTAATTGTTGGTAATATTTATTCAACTTTCTTAACTTCTTATTCTAAGATCCCTTCTGAATGCATCTAGTTAACCACCTATGTTAGAGATTTGTTAAGATTATTTTTCATGTTGTAGTTGTAGTATTGAAGGAGTATTTCTTACAAAGGTTTGACTGCTTTGTTAGCAAAACACAACGACTCTGGTGGGACTCGAACCCACAACCTTTGAATGCCTTCAATACACTAGAAGTCCAATGCGCTATCCATTGCGCCACTGAGCCTCATCTGCTTGTATATAGAAGGTCAACGAAAAAAAATAGCTAGAGTGATACACAGTCAAAATGTAATATACTCTTTTACGCCACTGGCAATTAAAAAAAAAAAAAAGATCTCTTTTTAAAAAAAATTTAAAGGTTATGCAGTGTTTTTGGATTGATCAGAAAATGGAAAATGTGTTAAATGTTTAAGCTGACAAAGATATTAAGACTGTCAAAAGTTTCTGAAGTGTTCTTTGGTGGACGAATCAGAAATTTTGACTTATTTTTATATGTTGAGATTTCCATTTAACAACATAAATTACAACATTTTCATCCCTTTCCTTTTCCTGGTACAACTTACTGCCAATAGTGACAAAAGAAGGCCATACAGACATGTTAAGTGGTCTTTGGTAGAAAGCTCTGTACTTTTTTTTTCTTAACTAATAAAAAGTTTCTGGAATTTGGGCAAGATGTTTCTGATTTGCACCTAACGATATGAGCTGACATCCATGGTTTAAGGGGAACAGCTCTTTGAGTCCTTTAATATAAATGGAGAATCAAAGTGTAATGTGATACATTAAGCTCAGGTTTCCATCATTATTAATTTAAATGTAATTGTTGGTAATATTTATTCAACTTTCTTAACTTCTTATTCTAAGATCCCTTCTGAATGCATCTAGTTAACCACCTATGTTAGAGATTTGTTAAGATTGTTTTTCATGTTGTAGTTGTAGTATTGAAGGAGTATTTCTTACAAAGGTTTGACTGCTTTGTTAGCAAAACACAACGACTCTGGTGGGACTCGAACCCACAACCTTTGAATGCTTTCAATACACTAGAAGTCCAATGCGCTATCCATTGCGCCACAGAGCCTCATCTGCTTGTATATAGTAGGTCAACGAAAAAAAATAGCTAGAGCGATAAACAGTCAAAATGTAATATACTCTTTTACGCCACTGGCAATTAAAAAAAAAAAAAAAGATCTCTTTTTAAAAAAAATTCAAAGGTTATGCAGTGTTTTTGGATTGATCAGAAAATGGAAAATGTGTTAAATGTTTAAGCTGACAAAGATATTAAAACTGTCAAAAGTTTCTGAAGTGTTCTTTGGTGGACGAATCAGAAATTTTGACTTCTTTTTATATGTTGAGATTTCCATTTAACAACATAAATTACAACATTTTCATCCCTTTCCTTTTCCTGGTACAACTTACTGCCAATAGTGACAAAAGAAGGCCATACAGACATGTTAAGTGGTCTTTGGTAGAAAGCTCTGTACTTTTTTTTTCTTAACTAATAAAAAGTTTCTGGAATTTGGGCAAGATGTTTCTGATTTGCACCTAACGATATGAGCTGACATCCATGGTTTAAGGGGAACAGCTCTTTGAGTCCTTTAATATAAATGGAGAATCAAAGTGTAATGTGATACATTAAGCTCAGGTTTCCATCATTATTAATTTAAATGTAATTGTTGGTAATATTTATTCAACTTTCTTAACTTCTTATTCTTAGATCCCTTCTGAATGCATCTAGTTAACCACCTATGTTAGAGATTTGTTAAGATTGTTTTTCATGTTGTAGTTGTAGTATTGAAGGAGTATTTCTTACAAAGGTTTGACTGCTTTGTTAGCAAAACACAACGACTCTGGTGGGACTCGAACCCACAACCTTTGAATGCCTTCAATACACTAGAAGTCCAATGCGCTATCCATTGCGCCACAGAGCCTCATCTGCTTGTATATAGAAGGTCAACGAAAAAAAATAGCTAGAGCGATAAACAGTCAAAATGTAATATACTCTTTTACGCCACTGGCAATTAAAAAAAAAAAAAAAAGATCTCTTTTTAAAAAAAATTCAAAGGTTATGCAGTGTTTTTGGATTGATCAGAAAATGGAAAATGTGTTAAATGTTTAAGCTGACAAAGATATTAAAACTGTCAAAAGTTTCTGAAGTGTTCTTTGGTGGACGAATCAGACATTTTGACTTCTTTTTATATGTTGAGATTTCCATTTAACAACATAAATTACAACATTTTCATCCCTTTCCTTTTCCTGGTACAACTTACTGCCAATAGTGACAAAAGAAGGCCATACAGACATGTTAAGTGGTCTTTGGTAGAAAGCTCTGTACTTTTTTTTTCTTAACTAATAAAAAGTTTCTGGAATTTGGGCAAGATGTTTCTGATTTGCACCTAACGATATGAGCTGACATCCATGGTTTAAGGGGAACAGCTCTTTGAGTCCTTTAATATAAATGGAGAATCAAAGTGTACTGTGATACATTAAGCTCAGGTTTCCATCATTATTAATTTAAATGTAATTGTTGGTAATATTTATTCAACTTTCTTAACTTCTTATTCTAAGATCCCTTCTGAATGCATCTAGTTAACCACCTATGTTAGAGATTTGTTAAGATTGTTTTTCATGTTGTAGTTGTAGTATTGAAGGAGTATTTCTTACAAAGGTTTGACTGCTTTGTTAGTGTAATGTGATACATTAAGCTCTTTGGAGCTCTTTGAGTCCTTTAATATAAATGGAGAATCAAAGTGTAATGTGATACATTAAGCTCAGGTTTCCATCATTATTAATTTAAATGTAATTGTTGGTAATATTTATTCAACTTTCTTAACTTCTTATTCTAAGATCCCTTCTGAATGCATCTAGTTAACCACCTATGTTAGAGATTTGTTAAGATTGTTTTTCATGTTGTAGTTGTAGTATTGAAGGAGTATTTCTTACAAAGGTTTGACTGCTTTGTTAGCAAAACACAACGACTCTGGTGGGACTTGAACCCACAACCTTTGAATGCCTTCAATACACTAGAAGTCCAATGCGTTATCCATTGCGCCACAGAGCCTCATCGGCTTGTATCTCGAAGGTCATCGAAAACAAATAGCTAGAGTGATACACAGTCAAAATGTAATATACTCTTTTACGCCACTGGCAATTAAAAGAAAAAAAAAAGATCTCTTTTTAAAAAAAAATTAAAAGGTTATGCAGTGTTTTTGGATTGATCAGAAAATGGAAAATGTGTTAAATGTTTAAGCTGACAAAGATATTAAAACTGTCAAAAGTTTCTGAAGTGTTCTTTGGTGGACGAATCAGACATTTTGACTTCTTTTTATATGTTGAGATTTCCATTTAACAACATAAATTACAACATTTTCATCCCTTTCCTTTTCCTGGTACAACTTACTGCCAATAGTGACAAAAGAAGGCCATACAGACATGTTAAGTGGTCTTTGGTAGAAAGCTCTGTACTTTTTTTTTCTTAACTAATAAAAAGTTTCTGGAATTTGGGCAAGATGTTTCTGATTTGCACCTAACGATATGAGCTGACATCCATGGTTTAAGGGGAACAGCTCTTTGAGTCCTTTAATATAAATGGAGAATCAAAGTGTACTGTGATACATTAAGCTCAGGTTTCCATCATTATTAATTTAAATGTAATTGTTGGTAATATTTATTCAACTTTCTTAACTTCTTATTCTAAGATCCCTTCTGAATGCATCTAGTTAACCACCTATGTTAGAGATTTGTTAAGATTGTTTTTCATGTTGTAGTTGTAGTATTGAAGGAGTATTACTTACAAAGGTTTGACTGCTTTGTTAGCAAAACACAACGACTCTGGTGGGACTCGAACCCACAACCTTTGAATGCTTTCAATACACTAGAAGTCCAATGCGCTATCCATTGCGCCACAGAGCCTCATCTGCTTGTATATAGTAGGTCAACGAAAAAAAATAGCTAGAGCGATAAACAGTCAAAATGTAATATACTCTTTTACGCCACTGGCAATTAAAAAAAAAAAAAAAGATCTCTTTTTAAAAAAAATTCAAAGGTTATGCAGTGTTTTTGGATTGATCAGAAAATGGAAAATGTGTTAAATGTTTAAGCTGACAAAGATATTAAAACTGTCAAAAGTTTCTGAAGTGTTCTTTGGTGGACGAACCAGAAATTTTGACTTCTTTTTATATGTTGAGATTTCCATTTAACAACATAAATTACAACATTTTCATCCCTTTCCTTTTCCTGGTACAACTTACTGCCAATAGTGACAAAAGAAGGCCATACAGACATGTTAAGTGGTCTTTGGTAGAAAGCTCTGTACTTTTTTTTTCTTAACTAATAAAAAGTTTCTGGAATTTGGGCAAGATGTTTCTGATTTGCACCTAACGATATGAGCTGACATCCATGGTTTAAGGGGAACAGCTCTTTGAGTCCTTTAATATAAATGGAGAATCAAAGTGTACTGTGATACATTAAGCTCAGGTTTCCATCATTATTAATTTAAATGTAATTGTTGGTAATATTTATTCAACTTTCTTAACTTCTTATTCTAAGATCCCTTCTGAATGCATCTAGTTAACCACCTATGTTAGAGATTTGTTAAGATTGTTTTTCATGTTGTAGTTGTAGTATTGAAGGAGTATTTCTTACAAAGGTTTGACTGCTTTGTTAGTGTAATGTGATACATTAAGCTCTTTGGAGCTCTTTGAGTCCTTTAATATAAATGGAGAATCAAAGTGTAATGTGATACATTAAGCTCAGGTTTCCATCATTATTAATTTAAATGTAATTGTTGGTAATATTTATTCAACTTTCTTAACTTCTTATTCTAAGATCCCTTCTGAATGCATCTAGTTAACCACCTATGTTAGAGATTTGTTAAGATTGTTTTTCATGTTGTAGTTGTAGTATTGAAGGAGTATTTCTTACAAAGGTTTGACTGCTTTGTTAGCAAAATATAACGACTCTGGTGGGACTTGAACCCACAACCTTTGAATGCCTTCAATACACTAGAAGTCCAATGCGTTATCCATTGCGCCACAGAGCCTCATCGGCTTGTATCACGAAGGTCATCGAAAACAAATAGCTAGAGTGATACACAGTCAAAATGTAATATACTCTTTTACGCCACTGGCAATTAAAAGAAAAAAAAAAGATCTCTTTTTAAAAAAAAATTAAAAGGTTATGCAGTGTTTTTGGATTGATCAGAAAATGGAAAATGTGTTAAATGTTTAAGCTGACAAAGATATTAAAACTGTCAAAAGTTTCTGAAGTGTTCTTTGGTGGACGAATCAGACATTTTGACTTCTTTTTATATGTTGAGATTTCCATTTAACAACATAAATTACAACATTTTCATCCCTTTCCTTTTCCTGGTACAACTTACTGCCAATAGTGACAAAAGAAGGCCATACAGACATGTTAAGTGGTCTTTGGTAGAAAGCTCTGTACTTTTTTTTCTTAACTAATAAAAAGTTTCTGGAATTTGGGCAAGATGTTTCTGATTTGCACCTAACGATATGAGCTGACATCCATGGTTTAAGGGGAACAGCTCTTTGAGTCCTTTAATATAAATGGAGAATCAAAGTGTACTGTGATACATTAAGCTCAGGTTTCCATCATTATTAATTTAAATGTAATTGTTGGTAATATTTATTCAACTTTCTTAACTTCTTATTCTAAGATCCCTTCTGAATGCATCTAGTTAACCACCTATGTTAGAGATTTGTTAAGATTGTTTTTCATGTTGTAGTTGTAGTATTGAAGGAGTATTACTTACAAAGGTTTGACTGCTTTGTTAGCAAAACACAACGACTCTGGTGGGACTCGAACCCACAACCTTTGAATGCTTTCAATACACTAGAAGTCCAATGCGCTATCCATTGCGCCACAGAGCCTCATCTGCTTGTATATAGTAGGTCAACGAAAAAAAATAGCTAGAGCGATAAACAGTCAAAATGTAATATACTCTTTTACGCCACTGGCAATTAAAAAAAAAAAAAAAGATCTCTTTTTAAAAAAAATTCAAAGGTTATGCAGTGTTTTTGGATTGATCAGAAAATGGAAAATGTGTTAAATGTTTAAGCTGACAAAGATATTAAAACTGTCAAAAGTTTCTGAAGTGTTCTTTGGTGGACGAATCAGAAATTTTGACTTATTTTTATATGTTGAGATTTCCATTTAACAACATAAATTACAACATTTTCATCCCTTTCCTTTTCCTGGTACAACTTACTGCCAATAGTGACAAAAGAAGGCCATACAGACATGTTAAGTGGTCTTTGGTAGAAAGCTCTGTACTTTTTTTTTCTTAACTAATAAAAAGTTTCTGGAATTTGGGCAAGATGTTTCTGATTTGCACCTAACGATATGAGCTGACATCCATGGTTTAAGGGGAACAGCTCTTTGAGTCCTTTAATATAAATGGAGAATCAAAGTGTACTGTGATACATTAAGCTCAGGTTTCCATCATTATTAATTTAAATGTAATTGTTGGTAATATTTATTCAACTTTCTTAACTTCTTATTCTAAGATCCCTTCTGAATGCATCTAGTTAACCACCTATGTTAGAGATTTGTTAAGATTGTTTTTCATGTTGTAGTTGTAGTATTGAAGGAGTATTTCTTACAAAGGTTTGACTGCTTTGTTAGTGTAATGTGATACATTAAGCTCTTTGGAGCTCTTTGAGTCCTTTAATATAAATGGAGAATCAAAGTGTACTGTGATACATTAAGCTCAGGTTTCCATCATTATTAATTTAAATGTAATTGTTGGTAATATTTATTCAACTTTCTTAACTTCTTATTCTAAGATCCCTTCTGAATGCATCTAGTTAACCACCTATGTTAGAGATTTGTTAAGATTGTTTTTCATGTTGTAGTTGTAGTATTGAAGGAGTATTTCTTACAAAGGTTTGACTGCTTTGTTAGTGTAATGTGATACATTAAGCTCTTTGGAGCTCTTTGAGTCCTTTAATATAAATGGAGAATCAAAGTGTAATGTGATACATTAAGCTCAGGTTTCCATCATTATTAATTTAAATGTAATTGTTGGTAATATTTATTCAACTTTCTTAACTTCTTATTCTAAGATCCCTTCTGAATGCATCTAGTTAACCACCTATGTTAGAGATTTGTTAAGATTGTTTTTCATGTTGTAGTTGTAGTATTGAAGGAGTATTTCTTACAAAGGTTTGACTGCTTTGTTAGCAAAACACAACGACTCTGGTGGGACTTGAACCCACAACCTTTGAATGCCTTCAATACACTAGAAGTCCAATGCGTTATCCATTGCGCCACAGAGCCTCATCTGCTTGTATATAGAAGGTCAACGAAAAAAAATAGCTAGAGCGATAAACAGTCAAAATGTAATATACTCTTTTACGCCACTGGCAATTAAAAAAAAAAAAAAAGATCTCTTTTTAAAAAAAATTCAAAGGTTATGCAGTGTTTTTGGATTGATCAGAAAATGGAAAATGTGTTAAATGTTTAAGCTGACAAAGATATTAAAACTGTCAAAAGTTTCTGAAGTGTTCTTTGGTGGACGAATCAGAAATTTTGACTTCTTTTTATATGTTGAGATTTCCATTTAACAACATAAATTACAACATTTTCATCCCTTTCCTTTTCCTGGTACAACTTACTGCCAATAGTGACAAAAGAAGGCCATACAGACATGTTAAGTGGTCTTTGGTAGAAAGCTCTGTACTTTTTTTTTCTTAACTAATAAAAAGTTTCTGGAATTTGGGCAAGATGTTTCTGATTTGCACCTAACGATATGAGCTGACATCCATGGTTTAAGGGGAACAGCTCTTTGAGTCCTTTAATATAAATGGAGAATCAAAGTGTAATGTGATACATTAAGCTCAGGTTTCCATCATTATTAATTTAAATGTAATTGTTGGTAATATTTATTCAACTTTCTTAACTTCTTATTCTTAGATCCCTTCTGAATGCATCTAGTTAACCACCTATGTTAGAGATTTGTTAAGATTGTTTTTCATGTTGTAGTTGTAGTATTGAAGGAGTATTTCTTACAAAGGTTTGACTGCTTTGTTAGCAAAACACAACGACTCTGGTGGGACTCGAACCCACAACCTTTGAATGCCTTCAATACACTAGAAGTCCAATGCGCTATCCATTGCGCCACAGAGCCTCATCTGCTTGTATATAGAAGGTCAACGAAAAAAAATAGCTAGAGCGATAAACAGTCAAAATGTAATATACTCTTTTACGCCACTGGCAATTAAAAAAAAAAAAAAAAGATCTCTTTTTAAAAAAAATTCAAAGGTTATGCAGTGTTTTTGGATTGATCAGAAAATGGAAAATGTGTTAAATGTTTAAGCTGACAAAGATATTAAAACTGTCAAAAGTTTCTGAAGTGTTCTTTGGTGGACGAATCAGAAATTTTGACTTCTTTTTATATGTTGAGATTTCCATTTAACAACATAAATTACAACATTTTCATCCCTTTCCTTTTCCTGGTACAACTTACTGCCAATAGTGACAAAAGAAGGCCATACAGACATGTTAAGTGGTCTTTGGTAGAAAGCTCTGTACTTTTTTTTTCTTAACTAATAAAAAGTTTCTGGAATTTGGGCAAGATGTTTCTGATTTGCACCTAACGATATGAGCTGACATCCATGGTTTAAGGGGAACAGCTCTTTGAGTCCTTTAATATAAATGGAGAATCAAAGTGTACTGTGATACATTAAGCTCAGGTTTCCATCATTATTAATTTAAATGTAATTGTTGGTAATATTTATTCAACTTTCTTAACTTCTTATTCTAAGATCCCTTCTGAATGCATCTAGTTAACCACCTATGTTAGAGATTTGTTAAGATTGTTTTTCATGTTGTAGTTGTAGTATTGAAGGAGTATTTCTTACAAAGGTTTGACTGCTTTGTTAGTGTAATGTGATACATTAAGCTCTTTGGAGCTCTTTGAGTCCTTTAATATAAATGGAGAATCAAAGTGTAATGTGATACATTAAGCTCAGGTTTCCATCATTATTAATTTAAATGTAATTGTTGGTAATATTTATTCAACTTTCTTAACTTCTTATTCTAAGATCCCTTCTGAATGCATCTAGTTAACCACCTATGTTAGAGATTTGTTAAGATTGTTTTTCATGTTGTAGTTGTAGTATTGAAGGAGTATTTCTTACAAAGGTTTGACTGCTTTGTTAGCAAAACACAATGACTCTGGTGGGACTTGAACCCACAACCTTTGAATGCCTTCAATACACTAGAAGTCCAATGCGTTATCCATTGCGCCACAGAGCCTCATCGGCTTGTATCTCGAAGGTCATCGAAAACAAATAGCTAGAGTGATACACAGTCAAAATGTAATATACTCTTTTACGCCACTGGCAATTAAAAGAAAAAAAAAAGATCTCTTTTTAAAAAAAAATTAAAAGGTTATGCAGTGTTTTTGGATTGATCAGAAAATGGAAAATGTGTTAAATGTTTAAGCTGACAAAGATATTAAAACTGTCAAAAGTTTCTGAAGTGTTCTTTGGTGGACGAATCAGACATTTTGACTTCTTTTTATATGTTGAGATTTCCATTTAACAACATAAATTACAACATTTTCATCCCTTTCCTTTTCCTGGTACAACTTACTGCCAATAGTGACAAAAGAAGGCCATACAGACATGTTAAGTGGTCTTTGGTAGAAAGCTCTGTACTTTTTTTTTCTTAACTAATAAAAAGTTTCTGGAATTTGGGCAAGATGTTTCTGATTTGCACCTAACGATATGAGCTGACATCCATGGTTTAAGGGGAACAGCTCTTTGAGTCCTTTAATATAAATGGAGAATCAAAGTGTACTGTGATACATTAAGCTCAGGTTTCCATCATTATTAATTTAAATGTAATTGTTGGTAATATTTATTCAACTTTCTTAACTTCTTATTCTAAGATCCCTTCTGAATGCATCTAGTTAACCACCTATGTTAGAGATTTGTTAAGATTGTTTTTCATGTTGTAGTTGTAGTATTGAAGGAGTATTACTTACAAAGGTTTGACTGCTTTGTTAGCAAAACACAACGACTCTGGTGGGACTCGAACCCACAACCTTTGAATGCTTTCAATACACTAGAAGTCCAATGCGCTATCCATTGCGCCACAGAGCCTCATCTGCTTGTATATAGTAGGTCAACGAAAAAAAATAGCTAGAGCGATAAACAGTCAAAATGTAATATACTCTTTTACGCCACTGGCAATTAAAAAAAAAAAAAAAGATCTCTTTTTAAAAAAAATTCAAAGGTTATGCAGTGTTTTTGGATTGATCAGAAAATGGAAAATGTGTTAAATGTTTAAGCTGACAAAGATATTAAAACTGTCAAAAGTTTCTGAAGTGTTCTTTGGTGGACGAATCAGAAATTTTGACTTATTTTTATATGTTGAGATTTCCATTTAACAACATAAATTACAACATTTTCATCCCTTTCCTTTTCCTGGTACAACTTACTGCCAATAGTGACAAAAGAAGGCCATACAGACATGTTAAGTGGTCTTTGGTAGAAAGCTCTGTACTTTTTTTTTCTTAACTAATAAAAAGTTTCTGGAATTTGGGCAAGATGTTTCTGATTTGCACCTAACGATATGAGCTGACATCCATGGTTTAAGGGGAACAGCTCTTTGAGTCCTTTAATATAAATGGAGAATCAAAGTGTACTGTGATACATTAAGCTCAGGTTTCCATCATTATTAATTTAAATGTAATTGTTGGTAATATTTATTCAACTTTCTTAACTTCTTATTCTAAGATCCCTTCTGAATGCATCTAGTTAACCACCTATGTTAGAGATTTGTTAAGATTGTTTTTCATGTTGTAGTTGTAGTATTGAAGGAGTATTTCTTACAAAGGTTTGACTGCTTTGTTAGTGTAATGTGATACATTAAGCTCTTTGGAGCTCTTTGAGTCCTTTAATATAAATGGAGAATCAAAGTGTACTGTGATACATTAAGCTCAGGTTTCCATCATTATTAATTTAAATGTAATTGTTGGTAATATTTATTCAACTTTCTTAACTTCTTATTCTAAGATCCCTTCTGAATGCATCTAGTTAACAACCTATGTTAGAGATTTGTTAAGATTGTTTTTCATGTTGTAGTTGTAGTATTGAAGGAGTATTTCTTACAAAGGTTTGACTGCTTTGTTAGTGTAATGTGATACATTAAGCTCTTTGGAGCTCTTTGAGTCCTTTAATATAAATGGAGAATCAAAGTGTAATGTGATACATTAAGCTCAGGTTTCCATCATTATTAATTTAAATGTAATTGTTGGTAATATTTATTCAACTTTCTTAACTTCTTATTCTAAGATCCCTTCTGAATGCATCTAGTTAACCACCTATGTTAGAGATTTGTTAAGATTGTTTTTCATGTTGTAGTTGTAGTATTGAAGGAGTATTTCTTACAAAGGTTTGACTGCTTTGTTAGCAAAACACAACGACTCTGGTGGGACTTGAACCCACAACCTTTGAATGCCTTCAATACACTAGAAGTCCAATGCGTTATCCATTGCGCCACAGAGCCTCATCGGCTTGTATCTCGAAGGTCATCGAAAACAAATAGCTAGAGTGATACACAGTCAAAATGTAATATACTCTTTTACGCCACTGGCAATTAAAAGAAAAAAAAAAGATCTCTTTTTAAAAAAAAATTAAAAGGTTATGCAGTGTTTTTGGATTGATCAGAAAATGGAAAATGTGTTAAATGTTTAAGCTGACAAAGATATTAAAACTGTCAAAAGTTTCTGAAGTGTTCTTTGGTGGACGAATCAGACATTTTGACTTCTTTTTATATGTTGAGATTTCCATTTAACAACATAAATTACAACATTTTCATCCCTTTCCTTTTCCTGGTACAACTTACTGCCAATAGTGACAAAAGAAGGCCATACAGACATGTTAAGTGGTCTTTGGTAGAAAGCTCTGTACTTTTTTTTTCTTAACTAATAAAAAGTTTCTGGAATTTGGGCAAGATGTTTCTGATTTGCACCTAACGATATGAGCTGACATCCATGGTTTAAGGGGAACAGCTCTTTGAGTCCTTTAATATAAATGGAGAATCAAAGTGTACTGTGATACATTAAGCTCAGGTTTCCATCATTATTAATTTAAATGTAATTGTTGGTAATATTTATTCAACTTTCTTAACTTCTTATTCTAAGATCCCTTCTGAATGCATCTAGTTAACCACCTATGTTAGAGATTTGTTAAGATTGTTTTTCATGTTGTAGTTGTAGTATTGAAGGAGTATTTCTTACAAAGGTTTGACTGCTTTGTTAGTGTAATGTGATACATTAAGCTCTTTGGAGCTCTTTGAGTCCTTTAATATAAATGGAGAATCAAAGTGTACTGTGATACATTAAGCTCAGGTTTCCATCATTATTAATTTAAATGTAATTGTTGGTAATATTTATTCAACTTTCTTAACTTCTTATTCTAAGATCCCTTCTGAATGCATCTAGTTAACCACCTATGTTAGAGATTTGTTAAGATTGTTTTTCATGTTGTAGTTGTAGTATTGAAGGAGTATTTCTTACAAAGGTTTGACTGCTTTGTTAGCAAAACACAACGACTCTGGTGGGACTCGAACCCACAACCTTTGAATGCCTTCAATACACTAGAAGTCCAATGCGCTATCCATTGCGCCACAGAGCCTCATCTGCTTGTATATAGAAGGTCAACGAAAAAAAATAGCTAGAGCGATAAACAGTCAAAATGTAATATACTCTTTTACGCCACTGGCAATTAAAAAAAAAAAAAAAGATCTCTTTTTAAAAAAAATTCAAAGGTTATGCAGTGTTTTTGGATTGATCAGAAAATGGAAAATGTGTTAAATGTTTAAGCTGACAAAGATATTAAAACTGTCAAAAGTTTCTGAAGTGTTCTTTGGTGGACGAATCAGAAATTTTGACTTCTTTTTATATGTTGAGATTTCCATTTAACAACATAAATTACAACATTTTCATCCCTTTCCTTTTCCTGGTACAACTTACTGCCAATAGTGACAAAAGAAGGCCATACAGACATGTTAAGTGGTCTTTGGTAGAAAGCTCTGTACTTTTTTTTTCTTAACTAATAAAAAGTTTCTGGAATTTGGGCAAGATGTTTCTGATTTGCACCTAACGATATGAGCTGACATCCATGGTTTAAGGGGAACAGCTCTTTGAGTCCTTTAATATAAATGGAGAATCAAAGTGTAATGTGATACATTAAGCTCAGGTTTCCATCATTATTAATTTAAATGTAATTGTTGGTAATATTTATTCAACTTTCTTAACTTCTTATTCTTAGATCCCTTCTGAATGCATCTAGTTAACCACCTATGTTAGAGATTTGTTAAGATTGTTTTTCATGTTGTAGTTGTAGTATTGAAGGAGTATTTCTTACAAAGGTTTGACTGCTTTGTTAGCAAAACACAACGACTCTGGTGGGACTCGAACCCACAACCTTTGAATGCCTTCAATACACTAGAAGTCCAATGCGCTATCCATTGCGCCACAGAGCCTCATCTGCTTGTATATAGAAGGTCAACGAAAAAAAATAGCTAGAGCGATAAACAGTCAAAATGTAATATACTCTTTTACGCCACTGGCAATTAAAAAAAAAAAAAAAAGATCTCTTTTTAAAAAAAATTCAAAGGTTATGCAGTGTTTTTGGATTGATCAGAAAATGGAAAATGTGTTAAATGTTTAAGCTGACAAAGATATTAAAACTGTCAAAAGTTTCTGAAGTGTTCTTTGGTGGACGAATCAGAAATTTTGACTTCTTTTTATATGTTGAGATTTCCATTTAACAACATAAATTACAACATTTTCATCCCTTTCCTTTTCCTGGTACAACTTACTGCCAATAGTGACAAAAGAAGGCCATACAGACATGTTAAGTGGTCTTTGGTAGAAAGCTCTGTACTTTTTTTTTCTTAACTAATAAAAAGTTTCTGGAATTTGGGCAAGATGTTTCTGATTTGCACCTAACGATATGAGCTGACATCCATGGTTTAAGGGGAACAGCTCTTTGAGTCCTTTAATATAAATGGAGAATCAAAGTGTACTGTGATACATTAAGCTCAGGTTTCCATCATTATTAATTTAAATGTAATTGTTGGTAATATTTATTCAACTTTCTTAACTTCTTATTCTAAGATCCCTTCTGAATGCATCTAGTTAACCACCTATGTTAGAGATTTGTTAAGATTGTTTTTCATGTTGTAGTTGTAGTATTGAAGGAGTATTACTTACAAAGGTTTGACTGCTTTGTTAGCAAAACACAACGACTCTGGTGGGACTCGAACCCACAACCTTTGAATGCTTTCAATACACTAGAAGTCCAATGCGCTATCCATTGCGCCACAGAGCCTCATCTGCTTGTATATAGTAGGTCAACGAAAAAAAATAGCTAGAGCGATAAACAGTCAAAATGTAATATACTCTTTTACGCCACTGGCAATTAAAAAAAAAAAAAAAGATCTCTTTTTAAAAAAAATTCAAAGGTTATGCAGTGTTTTTGGATTGATCAGAAAATGGAAAATGTGTTAAATGTTTAAGCTGACAAAGATATTAAAACTGTCAAAAGTTTCTGAAGTGTTCTTTGGTGGACGAATCAGAAATTTTGACTTATTTTTATATGTTGAGATTTCCATTTAACAACATAAATTACAACATTTTCATCCCTTTCCTTTTCCTGGTACAACTTACTGCCAATAGTGACAAAAGAAGGCCATACAGACATGTTAAGTGGTCTTTGGTAGAAAGCTCTGTACTTTTTTTTTCTTAACTAATAAAAAGTTTCTGGAATTTGGGCAAGATGTTTCTGATTTGCACCTAACGATATGAGCTGACATCCATGGTTTAAGGGGAACAGCTCTTTGAGTCCTTTAATATAAATGGAGAATCAAAGTGTACTGTGATACATTAAGCTCAGGTTTCCATCATTATTAATTTAAATGTAATTGTTGGTAATATTTATTCAACTTTCTTAACTTCTTATTCTAAGATCCCTTCTGAATGCATCTAGTTAACCACCTATGTTAGAGATTTGTTAAGATTGTTTTTCATGTTGTAGTTGTAGTATTGAAGGAGTATTTCTTACAAAGGTTTGACTGCTTTGTTAGTGTAATGTGATACATTAAGCTCTTTGGAGCTCTTTGAGTCCTTTAATATAAATGGAGAATCAAAGTGTACTGTGATACATTAAGCTCAGGTTTCCATCATTATTAATTTAAATGTAATTGTTGGTAATATTTATTCAACTTTCTTAACTTCTTATTCTAAGATCCCTTCTGAATGCATCTAGTTAACAACCTATGTTAGAGATTTGTTAAGATTGTTTTTCATGTTGTAGTTGTAGTATTGAAGGAGTATTTCTTACAAAGGTTTGACTGCTTTGTTAGTGTAATGTGATACATTAAGCTCTTTGGAGCTCTTTGAGTCCTTTAATATAAATGGAGAATCAAAGTGTAATGTGATACATTAAGCTCAGGTTTCCATCATTATTAATTTAAATGTAATTGTTGGTAATATTTATTCAACTTTCTTAACTTCTTATTCTAAGATCCCTTCTGAATGCATCTAGTTAACCACCTATGTTAGAGATTTGTTAAGATTGTTTTTCATGTTGTAGTTGTAGTATTGAAGGAGTATTTCTTACAAAGGTTTGACTGCTTTGTTAGCAAAACACAACGACTCTGGTGGGACTTGAACCCACAACCTTTGAATGCCTTCAATACACTAGAAGTCCAATGCGTTATCCATTGCGCCACAGAGCCTCATCGGCTTGTATCTCGAAGGTCATCGAAAACAAATAGCTAGAGTGATACACAGTCAAAATGTAATATACTCTTTTACGCCACTGGCAATTAAAAGAAAAAAAAAAGATCTCTTTTTAAAAAAAAATTAAAAGGTTATGCAGTGTTTTTGGATTGATCAGAAAATGGAAAATGTGTTAAATGTTTAAGCTGACAAAGATATTAAAACTGTCAAAAGTTTCTGAAGTGTTCTTTGGTGGACGAATCAGACATTTTGACTTCTTTTTATATGTTGAGATTTCCATTTAACAACATAAATTACAACATTTTCATCCCTTTCCTTTTCCTGGTACAACTTACTGCCAATAGTGACAAAAGAAGGCCATACAGACATGTTAAGTGGTCTTTGGTAGAAAGCTCTGTACTTTTTTTTTCTTAACTAATAAAAAGTTTCTGGAATTTGGGCAAGATGTTTCTGATTTGCACCTAACGATATGAGCTGACATCCATGGTTTAAGGGGAACAGCTCTTTGAGTCCTTTAATATAAATGGAGAATCAAAGTGTACTGTGATACATTAAGCTCAGGTTTCCATCATTATTAATTTAAATGTAATTGTTGGTAATATTTATTCAACTTTCTTAACTTCTTATTCTAAGATCCCTTCTGAATGCATCTAGTTAACCACCTATGTTAGAGATTTGTTAAGATTGTTTTTCATGTTGTAGTTGTAGTATTGAAGGAGTATTTCTTACAAAGGTTTGACTGCTTTGTTAGTGTAATGTGATACATTAAGCTCTTTGGAGCTCTTTGAGTCCTTTAATATAAATGGAGAATCAAAGTGTACTGTGATACATTAAGCTCAGGTTTCCATCATTATTAATTTAAATGTAATTGTTGGTAATATTTATTCAACTTTCTTAACTTCTTATTCTAAGATCCCTTCTGAATGCATCTAGTTAACCACCTATGTTAGAGATTTGTTAAGATTGTTTTTCATGTTGTAGTTGTAGTATTGAAGGAGTATTTCTTACAAAGGTTTGACTGCTTTGTTAGCAAAACACAACGACTCTGGTGGGACTCGAACCCACAACCTTTGAATGCCTTCAATACACTAGAAGTCCAATGCGCTATCCATTGCGCCACAGAGCCTCATCTGCTTGTATATAGAAGGTCAACGAAAAAAAATAGCTAGAGCGATAAACAGTCAAAATGTAATATACTCTTTTACGCCACTGGCAATTAAAAAAAAAAAAAAAGATCTCTTTTTAAAAAAAATTCAAAGGTTATGCAGTGTTTTTGGATTGATCAGAAAATGGAAAATGTGTTAAATGTTTAAGCTGACAAAGATATTAAAACTGTCAAAAGTTTCTGAAGTGTTCTTTGGTGGACGAATCAGAAATTTTGACTTCTTTTTATATGTTGAGATTTCCATTTAACAACATAAATTACAACATTTTCATCCCTTTCCTTTTCCTGGTACAACTTACTGCCAATAGTGACAAAAGAAGGCCATACAGACATGTTAAGTGGTCTTTGGTAGAAAGCTCTGTACTTTTTTTTTCTTAACTAATAAAAAGTTTCTGGAATTTGGGCAAGATGTTTCTGATTTGCACCTAACGATATGAGCTGACATCCATGGTTTAAGGGGAACAGCTCTTTGAGTCCTTTAATATAAATGGAGAATCAAAGTGTAATGTGATACATTAAGCTCAGGTTTCCATCATTATTAATTTAAATGTAATTGTTGGTAATATTTATTCAACTTTCTTAACTTCTTATTCTTAGATCCCTTCTGAATGCATCTAGTTAACCACCTATGTTAGAGATTTGTTAAGATTGTTTTTCATGTTGTAGTTGTAGTATTGAAGGAGTATTTCTTACAAAGGTTTGACTGCTTTGTTAGCAAAACACAACGACTCTGGTGGGACTCGAACCCACAACCTTTGAATGCCTTCAATACACTAGAAGTCCAATGCGCTATCCATTGCGCCACAGAGCCTCATCTGCTTGTATATAGAAGGTCAACGAAAAAAAATAGCTAGAGCGATAAACAGTCAAAATGTAATATACTCTTTTACGCCACTGGCAATTAAAAAAAAAAAAAAAAGATCTCTTTTTAAAAAAAATTCAAAGGTTATGCAGTGTTTTTGGATTGATCAGAAAATGGAAAATGTGTTAAATGTTTAAGCTGACAAAGATATTAAAACTGTCAAAAGTTTCTGAAGTGTTCTTTGGTGGACGAATCAGAAATTTTGACTTCTTTTTATATGTTGAGATTTCCATTTAACAACATAAATTACAACATTTTCATCCCTTTCCTTTTCCTGGTACAACTTACTGCCAATAGTGACAAAAGAAGGCCATACAGACATGTTAAGTGGTCTTTGGTAGAAAGCTCTGTACTTTTTTTTTCTTAACTAATAAAAAGTTTCTGGAATTTGGGCAAGATGTTTCTGATTTGCACCTAACGATATGAGCTGACATCCATGGTTTAAGGGGAACAGCTCTTTGAGTCCTTTAATATAAATGGAGAATCAAAGTGTACTGTGATACATTAAGCTCAGGTTTCCATCATTATTAATTTAAATGTAATTGTTGGTAATATTTATTCAACTTTCTTAACTTCTTATTCTAAGATCCCTTCTGAATGCATCTAGTTAACCACCTATGTTAGAGATTTGTTAAGATTGTTTTTCATGTTGTAGTTGTAGTATTGAAGGAGTATTACTTACAAAGGTTTGACTGCTTTGTTAGCAAAACACAACGACTCTGGTGGGACTCGAACCCACAACCTTTGAATGCTTTCAATACACTAGAAGTCCAATGCGCTATCCATTGCGCCACAGAGCCTCATCTGCTTGTATATAGTAGGTCAACGAAAAAAAATAGCTAGAGCGATAAACAGTCAAAATGTAATATACTCTTTTACGCCACTGGCAATTAAAAAAAAAAAAAAAGATCTCTTTTTAAAAAAAATTCAAAGGTTATGCAGTGTTTTTGGATTGATCAGAAAATGGAAAATGTGTTAAATGTTTAAGCTGACAAAGATATTAAAACTGTCAAAAGTTTCTGAAGTGTTCTTTGGTGGACGAATCAGAAATTTTGACTTATTTTTATATGTTGAGATTTCCATTTAACAACATAAATTACAACATTTTCATCCCTTTCCTTTTCCTGGTACAACTTACTGCCAATAGTGACAAAAGAAGGCCATACAGACATGTTAAGTGGTCTTTGGTAGAAAGCTCTGTACTTTTTTTTTCTTAACTAATAAAAAGTTTCTGGAATTTGGGCAAGATGTTTCTGATTTGCACCTAACGATATGAGCTGACATCCATGGTTTAAGGGGAACAGCTCTTTGAGTCCTTTAATATAAATGGAGAATCAAAGTGTACTGTGATACATTAAGCTCAGGTTTCCATCATTATTAATTTAAATGTAATTGTTGGTAATATTTATTCAACTTTCTTAACTTCTTATTCTAAGATCCCTTCTGAATGCATCTAGTTAACCACCTATGTTAGAGATTTGTTAAGATTGTTTTTCATGTTGTAGTTGTAGTATTGAAGGAGTATTTCTTACAAAGGTTTGACTGCTTTGTTAGTGTAATGTGATACATTAAGCTCTTTGGAGCTCTTTGAGTCCTTTAATATAAATGGAGAATCAAAGTGTACTGTGATACATTAAGCTCAGGTTTCCATCATTATTAATTTAAATGTAATTGTTGGTAATATTTATTCAACTTTCTTAACTTCTTATTCTAAGATCCCTTCTGAATGCATCTAGTTAACCACCTATGTTAGAGATTTGTTAAGATTGTTTTTCATGTTGTAGTTGTAGTATTGAAGGAGTATTTCTTACAAAGGTTTGACTGCTTTGTTAGTGTAATGTGATACATTAAGCTCTTTGGAGCTCTTTGAGTCCTTTAATATAAATGGAGAATCAAAGTGTAATGTGATACATTAAGCTCAGGTTTCCATCATTATTAATTTAAATGTAATTGTTGGTAATATTTATTCAACTTTCTTAACTTCTTATTCTAAGATCCCTTCTGAATGCATCTAGTTAACCACCTATGTTAGAGATTTGTTAAGATTGTTTTTCATGTTGTAGTTGTAGTATTGAAGGAGTATTTCTTACAAAGGTTTGACTGCTTTGTTAGCAAAACACAACGACTCTGGTGGGACTTGAACCCACAACCTTTGAATGCCTTCAATACACTAGAAGTCCAATGCGTTATCCATTGCGCCACAGAGCCTCATCGGCTTGTATCTCGAAGGTCATCGAAAACAAATAGCTAGAGTGATACACAGTCAAAATGTAATATACTCTTTTACGCCACTGGCAATTAAAAGAAAAAAAAAAAGATCTCTTTTTAAAAAAAATTCAAAGGTTATGCAGTGTTTTTGGATTGATCAGAAAATGGAAAATGTGTTAAATGTTTAAGCTGACAAAGATATTAAAACTGTCAAAAGTTTCTGAAGTGTTCTTTGGTGGACGAATCAGACATTTTGACTTCTTTTTATATGTTGAGATTTCCATTTAACAACATAAATTACAACATTTTCATCCCTTTCCTTTTCCTGGTACAACTTACTGCCAATAGTGACAAAAGAAGGCCATACAGACATGTTAAGTGGTCTTTGGTAGAAAGCTCTGTACTTTTTTTTTCTTAACTAATAAAAAGTTTCTGGAATTTGGGCAAGATGTTTCTGATTTGCACCTAACGATATGAGCTGACATCCATGGTTTAAGGGGAACAGCTCTTTGAGTCCTTTAATATAAATGGAGAATCAAAGTGTACTGTGATACATTAAGCTCAGGTTTCCATCATTATTAATTTAAATGTAATTGTTGGTAATATTTATTCAACTTTCTTAACTTCTTATTCTAAGATCCCTTCTGAATGCATCTAGTTAACCACCTATGTTAGAGATTTGTTAAGATTGTTTTTCATGTTGTAGTTGTAGTATTGAAGGAGTATTTCTTACAAAGGTTTGACTGCTTTGTTAGTGTAATGTGATACATTAAGCTCTTTGGAGCTCTTTGAGTCCTTTAATATAAATGGAGAATCAAAGTGTACTGTGATACATTAAGCTCAGGTTTCCATCATTATTAATTTAAATGTAATTGTTGGTAATATTTATTCAACTTTCTTAACTTCTTATTCTAAGATCCCTTCTGAATGCATCTAGTTAACCACCTATGTTAGAGATTTGTTAAGATTGTTTTTCATGTTGTAGTTGTAGTATTGAAGGAGTATTTCTTACAAAGGTTTGACTGCTTTGTTAGCAAAACACAACGACTCTGGTGGGACTCGAACCCACAACCTTTGAATGCCTTCAATACACTAGAAGTCCAATGCGCTATCCATTGCGCCACAGAGCCTCATCTGCTTGTATATAGAAGGTCAACGAAAAAAAATAGCTAGAGCGATAAACAGTCAAAATGTAATATACTCTTTTACGCCACTGGCAATTAAAAAAAAAAAAAAAGATCTCTTTTTAAAAAAAATTCAAAGGTTATGCAGTGTTTTTGGATTGATCAGAAAATGGAAAATGTGTTAAATGTTTAAGCTGACAAAGATATTAAAACTGTCAAAAGTTTCTGAAGTGTTCTTTGGTGGACGAATCAGAAATTTTGACTTCTTTTTATATGTTGAGATTTCCATTTAACAACATAAATTACAACATTTTCATCCCTTTCCTTTTCCTGGTACAACTTACTGCCAATAGTGACAAAAGAAGGCCATACAGACATGTTAAGTGGTCTTTGGTAGAAAGCTCTGTACTTTTTTTTTCTTAACTAATAAAAAGTTTCTGGAATTTGGGCAAGATGTTTCTGATTTGCACCTAACGATATGAGCTGACATCCATGGTTTAAGGGGAACAGCTCTTTGAGTCCTTTAATATAAATGGAGAATCAAAGTGTAATGTGATACATTAAGCTCAGGTTTCCATCATTATTAATTTAAATGTAATTGTTGGTAATATTTATTCAACTTTCTTAACTTCTTATTCTTAGATCCCTTCTGAATGCATCTAGTTAACCACCTATGTTAGAGATTTGTTAAGATTGTTTTTCATGTTGTAGTTGTAGTATTGAAGGAGTATTTCTTACAAAGGTTTGACTGCTTTGTTAGCAAAACACAACGACTCTGGTGGGACTTGAACCCACAACCTTTGAATGCCTTCAATACACTAGAAGTCCAATGCGCTATCCATTGCGCCACAGAGCCTCATCTGCTTGTATATAGAAGGTCAACGAAAACAAATAGCTAGAGTGATACACAGTCAAAATGTAATATACTCTTTTACGCCACTGGCAATTAAAAGAAAAAAAAAAAGATCTCTTTTTAAAAAAAATTCAAAGGTTATGCAGTGTTTTTGGATTGATCAGAAAATGGAAAATGTGTTAAATGTTTAAGCTGACAAAGATATTAAAACTGTCAAAAGTTTCTGAAGTGTTCTTTGGTGGACGAATCAGAAATTTTGACTTCTTTTTATATGTTGAGATTTCCATTTAACAACATAAATTACAACATTTTCATCCCTTTCCTTTTCCTGGTACAACTTACTGCCAATAGTGACAAAAGAAGGCCATACAGACATGTTAAGTGGTCTTTGGTAGAAAGCTCTGTACTTTTTTTTTCTTAACTAATAAAAAGTTTCTGGAATTTGGGCAAGATGTTTCTGATTTGCACCTAACGATATGAGCTGACATCCATGGTTTAAGGGGAACAGCTCTTTGAGTCCTTTAATATAAATGGAGAATCAAAGTGTACTGTGATACATTAAGCTCAGGTTTCCATCATTATTAATTTAAATGTAATTGTTGGTAATATTTATTCAACTTTCTTAACTTCTTATTCTAAGATCCCTTCTGAATGCATCTAGTTAACCACCTATGTTAGAGATTTGTTAAGATTGTTTTTCATGTTGTAGTTGTAGTATTGAAGGAGTATTTCTTACAAAGGTTTGACTGCTTTGTTAGTGTAATGTGATACATTAAGCTCTTTGGAGCTCTTTGAGTCCTTTAATATAAATGGAGAATCAAAGTGTACTGTGATACATTAAGCTCAGGTTTCCATCATTATTAATTTAAATGTAATTGTTGGTAATATTTATTCAACTTTCTTAACTTCTTATTCTAAGATCCCTTCTGAATGCATCTAGTTAACCACCTATGTTAGAGATTTGTTAAGATTGTTTTTCATGTTGTAGTTGTAGTATTGAAGGAGTATTTCTTACAAAGGTTTGACTGCTTTGTTAGCAAAACACAACGACTCTGGTGGGACTCGAACCCACAACCTTTGAATGCCTTCAATACACTAGAAGTCCAATGCGCTATCCATTGCGCCACAGAGCCTCATCTGCTTGTATATAGAAGGTCAACGAAAAAAAATAGCTAGAGCGATAAACAGTCAAAATGTAATATACTCTTTTACGCCACTGGCAATTAAAAAAAAAAAAAAAGATCTCTTTTTAAAAAAAATTCAAAGGTTATGCAGTGTTTTTGGATTGATCAGAAAATGGAAAATGTGTTAAATGTTTAAGCTGACAAAGATATTAAAACTGTCAAAAGTTTCTGAAGTGTTCTTTGGTGGACGAATCAGAAATTTTGACTTCTTTTTATATGTTGAGATTTCCATTTAACAACATAAATTACAACATTTTCATCCCTTTCCTTTTCCTGGTACAACTTACTGCCAATAGTGACAAAAGAAGGCCATACAGACATGTTAAGTGGTCTTTGGTAGAAAGCTCTGTACTTTTTTTTTCTTAACTAATAAAAAGTTTCTGGAATTTGGGCAAGATGTTTCTGATTTGCACCTAACGATATGAGCTGACATCCATGGTTTAAGGGGAACAGCTCTTTGAGTCCTTTAATATAAATGGAGAATCAAAGTGTAATGTGATACATTAAGCTCAGGTTTCCATCATTATTAATTTAAATGTAATTGTTGGTAATATTTATTCAACTTTCTTAACTTCTTATTCTTAGATCCCTTCTGAATGCATCTAGTTAACCACCTATGTTAGAGATTTGTTAAGATTGTTTTTCATGTTGTAGTTGTAGTATTGAAGGAGTATTTCTTACAAAGGTTTGACTGCTTTGTTAGCAAAACACAACGACTCTGGTGGGACTCGAACCCACAACCTTTGAATGCCTTCAATACACTAGAAGTCCAATGCGCTATCCATTGCGCCACAGAGCCTCATCTGCTTGTATATAGAAGGTCAACGAAAAAAAATAGCTAGAGCGATAAACAGTCAAAATGTAATATACTCTTTTACGCCACTGGCAATTAAAAAAAAAAAAAAAAGATCTCTTTTTAAAAAAAATTCAAAGGTTATGCAGTGTTTTTGGATTGATCAGAAAATGGAAAATGTGTTAAATGTTTAAGCTGACAAAGATATTAAAACTGTCAAAAGTTTCTGAAGTGTTCTTTGGTGGACGAATCAGAAATTTTGACTTCTTTTTATATGTTGAGATTTCCATTTAACAACATAAATTACAACATTTTCATCCCTTTCCTTTTCCTGGTACAACTTACTGCCAATAGTGACAAAAGAAGGCCATACAGACATGTTAAGTGGTCTTTGGTAGAAAGCTCTGTACTTTTTTTTTCTTAACTAATAAAAAGTTTCTGGAATTTGGGCAAGATGTTTCTGATTTGCACCTAACGATATGAGCTGACATCCATGGTTTAAGGGGAACAGCTCTTTGAGTCCTTTAATATAAATGGAGAATCAAAGTGTACTGTGATACATTAAGCTCAGGTTTCCATCATTATTAATTTAAATGTAATTGTTGGTAATATTTATTCAACTTTCTTAACTTCTTATTCTAAGATCCCTTCTGAATGCATCTAGTTAACCACCTATGTTAGAGATTTGTTAAGATTGTTTTTCATGTTGTAGTTGTAGTATTGAAGGAGTATTACTTACAAAGGTTTGACTGCTTTGTTAGCAAAACACAACGACTCTGGTGGGACTCGAACCCACAACCTTTGAATGCTTTCAATACACTAGAAGTCCAATGCGCTATCCATTGCGCCACAGAGCCTCATCTGCTTGTATATAGTAGGTCAACGAAAAAAAATAGCTAGAGCGATAAACAGTCAAAATGTAATATACTCTTTTACGCCACTGGCAATTAAAAAAAAAAAAAAAGATCTCTTTTTAAAAAAAATTCAAAGGTTATGCAGTGTTTTTGGATTGATCAGAAAATGGAAAATGTGTTAAATGTTTAAGCTGACAAAGATATTAAAACTGTCAAAAGTTTCTGAAGTGTTCTTTGGTGGACGAATCAGAAATTTTGACTTATTTTTATATGTTGAGATTTCCATTTAACAACATAAATTACAACATTTTCATCCCTTTCCTTTTCCTGGTACAACTTACTGCCAATAGTGACAAAAGAAGGCCATACAGACATGTTAAGTGGTCTTTGGTAGAAAGCTCTGTACTTTTTTTTTCTTAACTAATAAAAAGTTTCTGGAATTTGGGCAAGATGTTTCTGATTTGCACCTAACGATATGAGCTGACATCCATGGTTTAAGGGGAACAGCTCTTTGAGTCCTTTAATATAAATGGAGAATCAAAGTGTACTGTGATACATTAAGCTCAGGTTTCCATCATTATTAATTTAAATGTAATTGTTGGTAATATTTATTCAACTTTCTTAACTTCTTATTCTAAGATCCCTTCTGAATGCATCTAGTTAACCACCTATGTTAGAGATTTGTTAAGATTGTTTTTCATGTTGTAGTTGTAGTATTGAAGGAGTATTTCTTACAAAGGTTTGACTGCTTTGTTAGTGTAATGTGATACATTAAGCTCTTTGGAGCTCTTTGAGTCCTTTAATATAAATGGAGAATCAAAGTGTACTGTGATACATTAAGCTCAGGTTTCCATCATTATTAATTTAAATGTAATTGTTGGTAATATTTATTCAACTTTCTTAACTTCTTATTCTAAGATCCCTTCTGAATGCATCTAGTTAACCACCTATGTTAGAGATTTGTTAAGATTGTTTTTCATGTTGTAGTTGTAGTATTGAAGGAGTATTTCTTACAAAGGTTTGACTGCTTTGTTAGCAAAACACAACGACTCTGGTGGGACTCGAACCCACAACCTTTGAATGCCTTCAATACACTAGAAGTCCAATGCGCTATCCATTGCGCCACAGAGCCTCATCTGCTTGTATATAGAAGGTCAACGAAAAAAAATAGCTAGAGCGATAAACAGTCAAAATGTAATATACTCTTTTACGCCACTGGCAATTAAAAAAAAAAAAAAAGATCTCTTTTTAAAAAAAATTCAAAGGTTATGCAGTGTTTTTGGATTGATCAGAAAATGGAAAATGTGTTAAATGTTTAAGCTGACAAAGATATTAAAACTGTCAAAAGTTTCTGAAGTGTTCTTTGGTGGACGAATCAGAAATTTTGACTTCTTTTTATATGTTGAGATTTCCATTTAACAACATAAATTACAACATTTTCATCCCTTTCCTTTTCCTGGTACAACTTACTGCCAATAGTGACAAAAGAAGGCCATACAGACATGTTAAGTGGTCTTTGGTAGAAAGCTCTGTACTTTTTTTTTCTTAACTAATAAAAAGTTTCTGGAATTTGGGCAAGATGTTTCTGATTTGCACCTAACGATATGAGCTGACATCCATGGTTTAAGGGGAACAGCTCTTTGAGTCCTTTAATATAAATGGAGAATCAAAGTGTAATGTGATACATTAAGCTCAGGTTTCCATCATTATTAATTTAAATGTAATTGTTGGTAATATTTATTCAACTTTCTTAACTTCTTATTCTTAGATCCCTTCTGAATGCATCTAGTTAACCACCTATGTTAGAGATTTGTTAAGATTGTTTTTCATGTTGTAGTTGTAGTATTGAAGGAGTATTTCTTACAAAGGTTTGACTGCTTTGTTAGCAAAACACAACGACTCTGGTGGGACTCGAACCCACAACCTTTGAATGCCTTCAATACACTAGAAGTCCAATGCGCTATCCATTGCGCCACAGAGCCTCATCTGCTTGTATATAGAAGGTCAACGAAAAAAAATAGCTAGAGCGATAAACAGTCAAAATGTAATATACTCTTTTACGCCACTGGCAATTAAAAAAAAAAAAAAAAGATCTCTTTTTAAAAAAAATTCAAAGGTTATGCAGTGTTTTTGGATTGATCAGAAAATGGAAAATGTGTTAAATGTTTAAGCTGACAAAGATATTAAAACTGTCAAAAGTTTCTGAAGTGTTCTTTGGTGGACGAATCAGAAATTTTGACTTCTTTTTATATGTTGAGATTTCCATTTAACAACATAAATTACAACATTTTCATCCCTTTCCTTTTCCTGGTACAACTTACTGCCAATAGTGACAAAAGAAGGCCATACAGACATGTTAAGTGGTCTTTGGTAGAAAGCTCTGTACTTTTTTTTTCTTAACTAATAAAAAGTTTCTGGAATTTGGGCAAGATGTTTCTGATTTGCACCTAACGATATGAGCTGACATCCATGGTTTAAGGGGAACAGCTCTTTGAGTCCTTTAATATAAATGGAGAATCAAAGTGTACTGTGATACATTAAGCTCAGGTTTCCATCATTATTAATTTAAATGTAATTGTTGGTAATATTTATTCAACTTTCTTAACTTCTTATTCTAAGATCCCTTCTGAATGCATCTAGTTAACCACCTATGTTAGAGATTTGTTAAGATTGTTTTTCATGTTGTAGTTGTAGTATTGAAGGAGTATTACTTACAAAGGTTTGACTGCTTTGTTAGCAAAACACAACGACTCTGGTGGGACTCGAACCCACAACCTTTGAATGCTTTCAATACACTAGAAGTCCAATGCGCTATCCATTGCGCCACAGAGCCTCATCTGCTTGTATATAGTAGGTCAACGAAAAAAAATAGCTAGAGCGATAAACAGTCAAAATGTAATATACTCTTTTACGCCACTGGCAATTAAAAAAAAAAAAAAAGATCTCTTTTTAAAAAAAATTCAAAGGTTATGCAGTGTTTTTGGATTGATCAGAAAATGGAAAATGTGTTAAATGTTTAAGCTGACAAAGATATTAAAACTGTCAAAAGTTTCTGAAGTGTTCTTTGGTGGACGAATCAGAAATTTTGACTTATTTTTATATGTTGAGATTTCCATTTAACAACATAAATTACAACATTTTCATCCCTTTCCTTTTCCTGGTACAACTTACTGCCAATAGTGACAAAAGAAGGCCATACAGACATGTTAAGTGGTCTTTGGTAGAAAGCTCTGTACTTTTTTTTTCTTAACTAATAAAAAGTTTCTGGAATTTGGGCAAGATGTTTCTGATTTGCACCTAACGATATGAGCTGACATCCATGGTTTAAGGGGAACAGCTCTTTGAGTCCTTTAATATAAATGGAGAATCAAAGTGTACTGTGATACATTAAGCTCAGGTTTCCATCATTATTAATTTAAATGTAATTGTTGGTAATATTTATTCAACTTTCTTAACTTCTTATTCTAAGATCCCTTCTGAATGCATCTAGTTAACCACCTATGTTAGAGATTTGTTAAGATTGTTTTTCATGTTGTAGTTGTAGTATTGAAGGAGTATTTCTTACAAAGGTTTGACTGCTTTGTTAGTGTAATGTGATACATTAAGCTCTTTGGAGCTCTTTGAGTCCTTTAATATAAATGGAGAATCAAAGTGTACTGTGATACATTAAGCTCAGGTTTCCATCATTATTAATTTAAATGTAATTGTTGGTAATATTTATTCAACTTTCTTAACTTCTTATTCTAAGATCCCTTCTGAATGCATCTAGTTAACCACCTATGTTAGAGATTTGTTAAGATTGTTTTTCATGTTGTAGTTGTAGTATTGAAGGAGTATTTCTTACAAAGGTTTGACTGCTTTGTTAGTGTAATGTGATACATTAAGCTCTTTGGAGCTCTTTGAGTCCTTTAATATAAATGGAGAATCAAAGTGTAATGTGATACATTAAGCTCAGGTTTCCATCATTATTAATTTAAATGTAATTGTTGGTAATATTTATTCAACTTTCTTAACTTCTTATTCTAAGATCCCTTCTGAATGCATCTAGTTAACCACCTATGTTAGAGATTTGTTAAGATTGTTTTTCATGTTGTAGTTGTAGTATTGAAGGAGTATTTCTTACAAAGGTTTGACTGCTTTGTTAGCAAAACACAACGACTCTGGTGGGACTTGAACCCACAACCTTTGAATGCCTTCAATACACTAGAAGTCCAATGCGTTATCCATTGCGCCACAGAGCCTCATCGGCTTGTATCTCGAAGGTCATCGAAAACAAATAGCTAGAGTGATACACAGTCAAAATGTAATATACTCTTTTACGCCACTGGCAATTAAAAGAAAAAAAAAAAGATCTCTTTTTAAAAAAAATTCAAAGGTTATGCAGTGTTTTTGGATTGATCAGAAAATGGAAAATGTGTTAAATGTTTAAGCTGACAAAGATATTAAAACTGTCAAAAGTTTCTGAAGTGTTCTTTGGTGGACGAATCAGACATTTTGACTTCTTTTTATATGTTGAGATTTCCATTTAACAACATAAATTACAACATTTTCATCCCTTTCCTTTTCCTGGTACAACTTACTGCCAATAGTGACAAAAGAAGGCCATACAGACATGTTAAGTGGTCTTTGGTAGAAAGCTCTGTACTTTTTTTTTCTTAACTAATAAAAAGTTTCTGGAATTTGGGCAAGATGTTTCTGATTTGCACCTAACGATATGAGCTGACATCCATGGTTTAAGGGGAACAGCTCTTTGAGTCCTTTAATATAAATGGAGAATCAAAGTGTAATGTGATACATTAAGCTCAGGTTTCCATCATTATTAATTTAAATGTAATTGTTGGTAATATTTATTCAACTTTCTTAACTTCTTATTCTAAGATCCCTTCTGAATGCATCTAGTTAACCACCTATGTTAGAGATTTGTTAAGATTGTTTTTCATGTTGTAGTTGTAGTATTGAAGGAGTATTTCTTACAAAGGTTTGACTGCTTTGTTAGCAAAACACAACGACTCTGGTGGGACTCGAACCCACAACCTTTGAATGCCTTCAATACACTAGAAGTCCAATGCGCTATCCATTGCGCCACAGAGCCTCATCTGCTTGTATATAGAAGGTCAACGAAAAAAAATAGCTAGAGCGATAAACAGTCAAAATGTAATATACTCTTTTACGCCACTGGCAATTAAAAAAAAAAAAAAAGATCTCTTTTTAAAAAAAATTCAAAGGTTATGCAGTGTTTTTGGATTGATCAGAAAATGGAAAATGTGTTAAATGTTTAAGCTGACAAAGATATTAAAACTGTCAAAAGTTTCTGAAGTGTTCTTTGGTGGACGAATCAGAAATTTTGACTTCTTTTTATATGTTGAGATTTCCATTTAACAACATAAATTACAACATTTTCATCCCTTTCCTTTTCCTGGTACAACTTACTGCCAATAGTGACAAAAGAAGGCCATACAGACATGTTAAGTGGTCTTTGGTAGAAAGCTCTGTACTTTTTTTTTCTTAACTAATAAAAAGTTTCTGGAATTTGGGCAAGATGTTTCTGATTTGCACCTAACGATATGAGCTGACATCCATGGTTTAAGGGGAACAGCTCTTTGAGTCCTTTAATATAAATGGAGAATCAAAGTGTACTGTGATACATTAAGCTCAGGTTTCCATCATTATTAATTTAAATGTAATTGTTGGTAATATTTATTCAACTTTCTTAACTTCTTATTCTAAGATCCCTTCTGAATGCATCTAGTTAACCACCTATGTTAGAGATTTGTTAAGATTGTTTTTCATGTTGTAGTTGTAGTATTGAAGGAGTATTACTTACAAAGGTTTGACTGCTTTGTTAGCAAAACACAACGACTCTGGTGGGACTCGAACCCACAACCTTTGAATGCTTTCAATACACTAGAAGTCCAATGCGCTATCCATTGCGCCACAGAGCCTCATCTGCTTGTATATAGTAGGTCAACGAAAAAAAATAGCTAGAGCGATAAACAGTCAAAATGTAATATACTCTTTTACGCCACTGGCAATTAAAAAAAAAAAAAAGATCTCTTTTTAAAAAAAATTCAAAGGTTATGCAGTGTTTTTGGATTGATCAGAAAATGGAAAATGTGTTAAATGTTTAAGCTGACAAAGATATTAAAACTGTCAAAAGTTTCTGAAGTGTTCTTTGGTGGACGAATCAGAAATTTTGACTTATTTTTATATGTTGAGATTTCCATTTAACAACATAAATTACAACATTTTCATCCCTTTCCTTTTCCTGGTACAACTTACTGCCAATAGTGACAAAAGAAGGCCATACAGACATGTTAAGTGGTCTTTGGTAGAAAGCTCTGTACTTTTTTTTTCTTAACTAATAAAAAGTTTCTGGAATTTGGGCAAGATGTTTCTGATTTGCACCTAACGATATGAGCTGACATCCATGGTTTAAGGGGAACAGCTCTTTGAGTCCTTTAATATAAATGGAGAATCAAAGTGTACTGTGATACATTAAGCTCAGGTTTCCATCATTATTAATTTAAATGTAATTGTTGGTAATATTTATTCAACTTTCTTAACTTCTTATTCTAAGATCCCTTCTGAATGCATCTAGTTAACCACCTATGTTAGAGATTTGTTAAGATTGTTTTTCATGTTGTAGTTGTAGTATTGAAGGAGTATTTCTTACAAAGGTTTGACTGCTTTGTTAGTGTAATGTGATACATTAAGCTCTTTGGAGCTCTTTGAGTCCTTTAATATAAATGGAGAATCAAAGTGTACTGTGATACATTAAGCTCAGGTTTCCATCATTATTAATTTAAATGTAATTGTTGGTAATATTTATTCAACTTTCTTAACTTCTTATTCTAAGATCCCTTCTGAATGCATCTAGTTAACCACCTATGTTAGAGATTTGTTAAGATTGTTTTTCATGTTGTAGTTGTAGTATTGAAGGAGTATTTCTTACAAAGGTTTGACTGCTTTGTTAGTGTAATGTGATACATTAAGCTCTTTGGAGCTCTTTGAGTCCTTTAATATAAATGGAGAATCAAAGTGTAATGTGATACATTAAGCTCAGGTTTCCATCATTATTAATTTAAATGTAATTGTTGGTAATATTTATTCAACTTTCTTAACTTCTTATTCTAAGATCCCTTCTGAATGCATCTAGTTAACCACCTATGTTAGAGATTTGTTAAGATTGTTTTTCATGTTGTAGTTGTAGTATTGAAGGAGTATTTCTTACAAAGGTTTGACTGCTTTGTTAGCAAAACACAACGACTCTGGTGGGACTTGAACCCACAACCTTTGAATGCCTTCAATACACTAGAAGTCCAATGCGTTATCCATTGCGCCACAGAGCCTCATCGGCTTGTATCTCGAAGGTCATCGAAAACAAATAGCTAGAGTGATACACAGTCAAAATGTAATATACTCTTTTACGCCACTGGCAATTAAAAGAAAAAAAAAAAGATCTCTTTTTAAAAAAAATTCAAAGGTTATGCAGTGTTTTTGGATTGATCAGAAAATGGAAAATGTGTTAAATGTTTAAGCTGACAAAGATATTAAAACTGTCAAAAGTTTCTGAAGTGTTCTTTGGTGGACGAATCAGACATTTTGACTTCTTTTTATATGTTGAGATTTCCATTTAACAACATAAATTACAACATTTTCATCCCTTTCCTTTTCCTGGTACAACTTACTGCCAATAGTGACAAAAGAAGGCCATACAGACATGTTAAGTGGTCTTTGGTAGAAAGCTCTGTACTTTTTTTTTCTTAACTAATAAAAAGTTTCTGGAATTTGGGCAAGATGTTTCTGATTTGCACCTAACGATATGAGCTGACATCCATGGTTTAAGGGGAACAGCTCTTTGAGTCCTTTAATATAAATGGAGAATCAAAGTGTAATGTGATACATTAAGCTCAGGTTTCCATCATTATTAATTTAAATGTAATTGTTGGTAATATTTATTCAACTTTCTTAACTTCTTATTCTAAGATCCCTTCTGAATGCATCTAGTTAACCACCTATGTTAGAGATTTGTTAAGATTGTTTTTCATGTTGTAGTTGTAGTATTGAAGGAGTATTTCTTACAAAGGTTTGACTGCTTTGTTAGCAAAACACAACGACTCTGGTGGGACTCGAACCCACAACCTTTGAATGCCTTCAATACACTAGAAGTCCAATGCGCTATCCATTGCGCCACAGAGCCTCATCTGCTTGTATATAGAAGGTCAACGAAAAAAAATAGCTAGAGCGATAAACAGTCAAAATGTAATATACTCTTTTACGCCACTGGCAATTAAAAAAAAAAAAAAAAGATCTCTTTTTAAAAAAAATTCAAAGGTTATGCAGTGTTTTTGGATTGATCAGAAAATGGAAAATGTGTTAAATGTTTAAGCTGACAAAGATATTAAAACTGTCAAAAGTTTCTGAAGTGTTCTTTGGTGGACGAATCAGAAATTTTGACTTCTTTTTATATGTTGAGATTTCCATTTAACAACATAAATTACAACATTTTCATCCCTTTCCTTTTCCTGGTACAACTTACTGCCAATAGTGACAAAAGAAGGCCATACAGACATGTTAAGTGGTCTTTGGTAGAAAGCTCTGTACTTTTTTTTTCTTAACTAATAAAAAGTTTCTGGAATTTGGGCAAGATGTTTCTGATTTGCACCTAACGATATGAGCTGACATCCATGGTTTAAGGGGAACAGCTCTTTGAGTCCTTTAATATAAATGGAGAATCAAAGTGTAATGTGATACATTAAGCTCAGGTTTCCATCATTATTAATTTAAATGTAATTGTTGGTAATATTTATTCAACTTTCTTAACTTCTTATTCTTAGATCCCTTCTGAATGCATCTAGTTAACCACCTATGTTAGAGATTTGTTAAGATTGTTTTTCATGTTGTAGTTGTAGTATTGAAGGAGTATTTCTTACAAAGGTTTGACTGCTTTGTTAGCAAAACACAACGACTCTGGTGGGACTCGAACCCACAACCTTTGAATGCCTTCAATACACTAGAAGTCCAATGCGCTATCCATTGCGCCACAGAGCCTCATCTGCTTGTATATAGAAGGTCAACGAAAAAAAATAGCTAGAGCGATAAACAGTCAAAATGTAATATACTCTTTTACGCCACTGGCAATTAAAAAAAAAAAAAAAAGATCTCTTTTTAAAAAAAATTCAAAGGTTATGCAGTGTTTTTGGATTGATCAGAAAATGGAAAATGTGTTAAATGTTTAAGCTGACAAAGATATTAAAACTGTCAAAAGTTTCTGAAGTGTTCTTTGGTGGACGAATCAGAAATTTTGACTTCTTTTTATATGTTGAGATTTCCATTTAACAACATAAATTACAACATTTTCATCCCTTTCCTTTTCCTGGTACAACTTACTGCCAATAGTGACAAAAGAAGGCCATACAGACATGTTAAGTGGTCTTTGGTAGAAAGCTCTGTACTTTTTTTTTCTTAACTAATAAAAAGTTTCTGGAATTTGGGCAAGATGTTTCTGATTTGCACCTAACGATATGAGCTGACATCCATGGTTTAAGGGGAACAGCTCTTTGAGTCCTTTAATATAAATGGAGAATCAAAGTGTACTGTGATACATTAAGCTCAGGTTTCCATCATTATTAATTTAAATGTAATTTTTGGTAATATTTATTCAACTTTCTTAACTTCTTATTCTAAGATCCCTTCTGAATGCATCTAGTTAACCACCTATGTTAGAGATTTGTTAAGATTGTTTTTCATGTTGTAGTTGTAGTATTGAAGGAGTATTTCTTACAAAGGTTTGACTGCTTTGTTAGCAAAACACAACGACTCTGGTGGGACTCGAACCCACAACCTTTGAATGCCTTCAATACACAAGAAGTCCAATGCGCTATCCATTGCGCCACAGAGCCTCACCTGCTTGTATATAGAAGGTCAACGAAAAAAAATAGCTAGAGTGATACACAGTCAAAATGTAATATACTCTTTTACGCCACTGGCAATTAAAAGAAAAAAAAAAGATCTCTTTTTAAAAAAAAATTCAAAGGTTATGCAGTGTTTTTGGATTGATCAGAAAATGGAAAATGTGTTAAATGTTTAAGCTGACAAAGATATTAAAACTGTCAAAAGTTTCTGAAGTGTTCTTTGGTGGACGAATCAGACATTTTGACTTCTTTTTATATGTTGAGATTTCCATTTAACAACATAAATTACAACATTTTCATCCCTTTCCTTTTCCTGGTACAACTTACTGCCAATAGTGACAAAAGAAGGCCATACAGACATGTTAAGTGGTCTTTGGTAGAAAGCTCTGTACTTTTTTTTTCTTAACTAATAAAAAGTTTCTGGAATTTGGGCAAGATGTTTCTGATTTGCACCTAACGATATGAGCTGACATCCATGGTTTAAGGGGAACAGCTCTTTGAGTCCTTTAATATAAATGGAGAATCAAAGTGTAATGTGATACATTAAGCTCAGGTTTCCATCATTATTAATTTAAATGTAATTGTTGGTAATATTTATTCAACTTTCTTAACTTCTTATTCTAAGATCCCTTCTGAATGCATCTAGTTAACCACCTATGTTAGAGATTTGTTAAGATTGTTTTTCATGTTGTAGTTGTAGTATTGAAGGAGTATTTCTTACAAAGGTTTGACTGCTTTGTTAGCAAAACACAACGACTCTGGTGGGACTCGAACCCACAACCTTTGAATGCCTTCAATACACTAGAAGTCCAATGCGCTATCCATTGCGCCACAGAGCCTCATCTGCTTGTATATAGAAGGTCCACGAAAAAAAATAGCTAGAGCGATAAACAGTCAAAAGGTAATATACTCTTTTACGCCACTGGCAATTAAAAAAAAAAAAAAAAAGATCTCTTTTTAAAAAAAATTCAAAGGTTATGCAGTGTTTTTGGATTGATCAGAAAATGGAAAATGTGTTAAATGTTTAAGCTGACAAAGATATTAAAACTGTCAAAAGTTTCTGAAGTGTTCTTTGGTGGACGAATCAGAAATTTTGACTTCTTTTTATATGTTGAGATTTCCATTTAACAACATAAATTACAACATTTTCATCCCTTTCCTTTTCCTGGTACAACTTACTGCCAATAGTGACAAAAGAAGGCCATACAGACATGTTAAGTGGTCTTTGGTAGAAAGCTCTGTACTTTTTTTTTCTTAACTAATAAAAAGTTTCTGGAATTTGGGCAAGATGTTTCTGATTTGCACCTAACGATATGAGCTGACATCCATGGTTTAAGGGGAACAGCTCTTTGAGTCCTTTAATATAAATGGAGAATCAAAGTGTAATGTGATACATTAAGCTCAGGTTTCCATCATTATTAATTTAAATGTAATTGTTGGTAATATTTATTCAACTTTCTTAACTTCTTATTCTAAGATCCCTTCTGAATGCATCTAGTTAACCACCTATGTTAGAGATTTGTTAAGATTGTTTTTCATGTTGTAGTTGTAGTATTGAAGGAGTATTTCTTACAAAGGTTTGACTGCTTTGTTAGTGTAATGTGATACATTAAGCTCTTTGGAGCTCTTTGAGTCCTTTAATATAAATGGAGAATCAAAGTGTAATGTGATACATTAAGCTCAGGTTTCCATCATTATTAATTTAAATGTAATTGTTGGTAATATTTATTCAACTTTCTTAACTTCTTATTCTAAGATCCCTTCTGAATGCATCTAGTTAAACACCTATGTTAGAGATTTGTTAAGATTGTTTTTCATGTTGTAGTTGTAGTATTGAAGGAGTATTTCTTACAAAGGTTTGACTGCTTTGTTAGCAAAACACAACGACTCTGGTGGGACTCGAACCCACAACCTTTGAATGCCTTCAATACACTAGAAGTCCAATGCGCTATCCATTGCGCCACAGAGCCTCATCTGCTTGTATATAGAAGGTCAACGAAAAAAAATAGCTAGAGCGATAAACAGTCAAAATGTAATATACTCTTTTACGCCACTGGCAATTAAAAAAAAAAAAAAAGATCTCTTTTTAAAAAAAAATTCAAAGGTTATGCAGTGTTTTTGGATTGATCAGAAAATGGAAAATGTGTTAAATGTTTAAGCTGACAAAGATATTACAACTGTCAAAAGTTTCTGAAGTGTTCTTTGGTGGTCGAATCAGACATTTTGACTTCTTTTTATATGTTGAGATTTCCATTTAACAACATAAATTACAACATTTTCATCCCTTTCCTTTTCCTGGTACAACTTACTGCCAATAGTGACAAAAGAAGGCCATACAGACATGTTAAGTGGTCTTTGGTAGAAAGCTCTGTACTTTTTTTTTCTTAACTAATAAAAAGTTTCTGGAATTTGGGCAAGATGTTTCTGATTTGCACCTAACGATATGAGCTGACATCCATGGTTTAAGGGGAACAGCTCTTTGAGTCCTTTAATATAAATGGAGAATCAAAGTGTACTGTGATACATTAAGCTCAGGTTGCCATCATTATTAATTTAAATGTAATTGTTGGTAATATTTATTCAACTTTCTTAACTTCTTATTCTAAGATCCCTTCTGAATGCATCTAGTTAACCACCTATGTTAGAGATTTGTTAAGATTGTTTTTCATGTTGTAGTTGTAGTATTGAAGGTTCTTACAAAGCTTTGTTAGCAAAACACAACGACTCTGGTGGGACTCGAACCCACAACCTTTGAATGCCTTCAATACACTAGAAGTCCAATGCGCTATCCATTGCGCCACAGAGCCTTATCTGCTTGTATATAGAAGGTCAACGAAAAAAAATAGCTAGAGCGATAAACAGTCAAAATGTAATATAATCTTTTACGCCACTGGCAATAAAAAAAAAAAAAAGATCTCTTTTTAAAAAAAAATTCAAAGGTTATGCAGTGTTTTTGGATTGATCAGAAAATGGAAAATGTGTTAAATGTTTAAGCTGACAAAGATATTAAAACTGTCAAAAGTTTCTGAAGTGTTCTTTGGTGGACGAATCAGACATTTTGACTTCTTTTTATATGTTGAGATTTCCATTTAACAACATAAATTACAACATTTTCATCCCTTTCCTTTTCCTGGTACAACTTACTGCCAATAGTGACAAAAGAAGGCCATACAGACATGTTAAGTGGTCTTTGGTAGAAAGCTCTGTACTTTTTTTTTCTTAACTAATAAAAAGTTTCTGGAATTTGGGCAAGATGTTTCTGATTTGCACCTAACGATATGAGCTGACATCCATGGTTTAAGGGGAACAGCTCTTTGAGTCCTTTAATATAAATCAAAGTGTACTGTGATACATTAAGCTCAGGTTTCCATCATTATTAATTTAAATGTAATTGTTGGTAATATTTATTCAACTTTCTTAACTTCTTATTCTAAGATCCCTTCTGAATGCATCTAGTTAACCACCTATGTTATAGATTTGTTAAGATTGTTTTTCATGTTGTAGTTGTAGTATTGAAGGAGTATTTCTAACAAAGGTTTGTCTGCTTTGTTAGCAAAACACAACGACTCTGGTGGGACTCGAACCCACAACCTTTGAATGCCTTCAATACACTAGAAGTCCAATGCGCTATCCATTGCGCCACAGAGCCTCATCTGCTTGTATATAGAAGGTCAACGAAAAAAAATAGCTAGAGCGATAAACAGTCAAAATGTAATATACTCTTTTACGCCACTGGCAATTAAAAAAAAAAAAAAAGATCTCTTTTTAAAAAAAATTCAAAGGTTATGCAGTGTTTTTGGATTGATCAGAAAATGGAAAATGTGTTAAATGTTTAAGCTGACAAAGATATTAAAACTGTCAAAAGTTTCTGAAGTGTTCTTTGGTGGACGAATCAGACATTTTGACTTCTTTTTATATGTTGAGATTTCCATTTAACAACATAAATTACAACATTTTCATCCCTTTCCTTTTCCTGGTACAACTTACTGCCAATAGTGACAAAAGAAGGCCATACAGACATGTTAAGTGGTCTTTGGTAGAAAGCTCTGTACTTTTTTTTTCTTAACTAATAGAAAGTTTCTGGAATTTGGGCAAGATGTTTCTGATTTGCACCTAACGATATGAGCTGACATCCATGGTTTAAGGGGAACAGCTCTTTGAGTCCTTTAATATAAATGGAGAATCAAAGTGTAATGTGATACATTAAGCTCAGGTTTCCATCATTATTAATTTAAATGTAATTGTTGGTAATATTTATTCAACTTTCTTAACTTCTTATTCTAAGATCCCTTCTGAATGCATCTAGTTAACCACCTATGTTAGAGATTTGTTAAGATTGTTTTTCATGTTGTAGTTGTAGTATTGAAGGAGTATTTCTTACAAAGGTTTGACTGCTTTGTTAGCAAAACACAACGACTCTGGTGGGACTCGAACCCACAACCTTTGAATGCCTTCAATACACTAGAAGTCCAATGCGCTATCCATTGCGCCACAGAGCCTCATCGGCTTGTATCTAGAAGGTCATCGAAAACAAATAGCTAGAGTGATACACAGTCAAAATGTAATATACTCTTTTACGCCACTGGCAATTAAAAGAAAAAAAAAAGATCTCTTTTTTAAAAAAAAATTAAAAGGTTATGCAGTGTTTTTGGATTGATCAGAAAATGGAAAATGTGTTAAATGTTTAAGTGTACAAAGATATTAAAACTGTCAAAAGTTTCTGAAGTGTTCTTTGGTGGACGAATAAGACATTTTGACTTCTTTTTATATGTTGAGATTTCCATTTAACAACATAAATTACAACATTTTCATCCCTTTCCTTTTCCTGGTACAACTTACTGCCAATAGTGACAAAAGAAGGCCATACAGACATGTTAAGTGGTCTTTGGTAGAAAGCTCTGTACTTTTTTTTTCTTAACTAATAAAAAGTTTCTGGAATTTGGGCAAGATGTTTCTGATTTGCACCTAACGATATGAGCTGACATCCATGGTTTAAGGGGAACAGCTCTTTGAGTCCTTTAATATAAATGGAGAATCAAAGTGTACTGTGATACATTAAGCTCAGGTTTCCATCATTATTAATTTAAATGTAATTGTTGGTAATATTTATTCAACTTTCTTAACTTCTTATTCTAAGATCCCTTCTGAATGCATCTAGTTAACTACCTATGTTAGAGATTTGTTAAGATTGTTTTTCATGTTGTAGTTGTAGTATTGAAGGAGTATTTCTTACAAAGGTTTGACTGCTTTGTTAGCAAAACACAACGACTCTGGTGGGACTCGAACCCACAACCTTTGAATGCCTTCAATACACTAGAAGTCCAATGCGCTATCCATTGCGCCACAGAGCCTCACCTGCTTGTTTATAGAAGGTCAACGAAAAAAAATAGCTAGAGTGATACACAGTCAAAATGTAATATACTCTTTTACGCCACTGGCAATTAAAAGAAAAAAAAAAGATCTCTTTTTAAAAAAAAATTCAAAGGTTATGCAGTGTTTTTGGATTGATCAGAAAATGGAAAATGTGTTAAATGTTTAAGCTGACAAAGATATTAAAACTGTCAAAAGTTTCTGAAGTGTTCTTTGGTGGACGAATCAGACATTTTGACTTCTTTTTATATGTTGAGATTTCCATTTAACAACATAAATTACAACATTTTCATCCCTTTCCTTTTCCTGGTACAACTTACTGCCAATAGTGACAAAAGAAGGCCATACAGACATGTTAAGTGGTCTTTGGTAGAAAGCTCTGTACTTTTTTTTTCTTAACTAATAGAAAGTTTCTGGAATTTGGGCAAGATGTTTCTGATTTGCACCTAACGATATGAGCTGACATCCATGGTTTAAGGGGAACAGCTCTTTGAGTCCTTTAATATAAATGGAGAATCAAAGTGTAATGTGATACATTAAGCTCAGGTTTCCATCATTATTAATTTAAATGTAATTGTTGGTAATATTTATTCAACTTTCTTAACTTCTTATTCTAAGATCCCTTCTGAATGCATCTAGTTAACCACCTATGTTATAGATTTGTTAAGATTGTTTTTCATGTTGTAGTTGTAGTATTGAAGGAGTATTTCTAACAAAGGTTTGTCTGCTTTGTTAGCAAAACACAACGACTCTGTTGGGACTCGAACCCACAACCTTTTAATGCCTTCAATACGCAAGAAGTCCAATGCACTATCCATTGCGCCACAGAGCCTCATCTGCTTGTATATAGAAGGTCAACGAAAAAAAATAGCTAGAGCGATAAACAGTCAAAATGTAATATACTCTTTTACGCCACTGGCAATTAAAAAAAAAAAAAAGATCTCTTTTTAAAAAAAATTCAAAGGTTATGCAGTGTTTTTGGATTGATCAGAAAATGGAAAATGTGTTAAATGTTTAAGTGTACAAAGATATTAAAACTGTCAAAAGTTTCTGAAGTGTTCTTTGGTGGACGAATAAGACATTTTGACTTCTTTTTATATGTTGAGATTTCCATTTAACAACATAAATTACAACATTTTCATCCCTTTCCTTTTCCTGGTACAACTTACTGCCAATAGTGACAAAAGAAGGCCATACAGACATGTTAAGTGGTCTTTGGTAGAAAGCTCTGTACTTTTTTTTTCTTAACTAATAAAAAGTTTCTGGAATTTGGGCAAGATGTTTCTGATTTGCACCTAACGATATGAGCTGACATCCATGGTTTAAGGGGAACAGCTCTTTGAGTCCTTTAATATAAATGGAGAATCAAAGTGTACTGTGATACATTAAGCTCAGGTTTCCATCATTATTAATTTAAATGTAATTGTTGGTAATATTTATTCAACTTTCTTAACTTCTTATTCTAAGATCCCTTCTGAATGCATCTAGTTAACTACCTATGTTAGAGATTTGTTAAGATTGTTTTTCATGTTGTAGTTGTAGTATTGAAGGAGTATTTCTTACAAAGGTTTGACTGCTTTGTTAGCAAAACACAACGACTCTGGTGGGACTCGAACCCACAACCTTTGAATGCCTTCAATACACTAGAAGTCCAATGCGCTATCCATTGCGCCACAGAGCCTCACCTGCTTGTTTATAGAAGGTCAACGAAAAAAAATAGCTAGAGTGATACACAGTCAAAATGTAATATACTCTTTTACGCCACTGGCAATTAAAAGAAAAAAAAAAGATCTCTTTTTAAAAAAAAATTCAAAGGTTATGCAGTGTTTTTGGATTGATCAGAAAATGGAAAATGTGTTAAATGTTTAAGCTGACAAAGATATTAAAACTGTCAAAAGTTTCTGAAGTGTTCTTTGGTGGACGAATCAGACATTTTGACTTCTTTTTATATGTTGAGATTTCCATTTAACAACATAAATTACAACATTTTCATCCCTTTCCTTTTCCTGGTACAACTTACTGCCAATAGTGACAAAAGAAGGCCATACAGACATGTTAAGTGGTCTTTGGTAGAAAGCTCTGTACTTTTTTTTTCTTAACTAATAGAAAGTTTCTGGAATTTGGGCAAGATGTTTCTGATTTGCACCTAACGATATGAGCTGACATCCATGGTTTAAGGGGAACAGCTCTTTGAGTCCTTTAATATAAATGGAGAATCAAAGTGTAATGTGATACATTAAGCTCAGGTTTCCATCATTATTAATTTAAATGTAATTGTTGGTAATATTTATTCAACTTTCTTAACTTCTTATTCTAAGATCCCTTCTGAATGCATCTAGTTAACCACCTATGTTATAGATTTGTTAAGATTGTTTTTCATGTTGTAGTTGTAGTATTGAAGGAGTATTTCTAACAAAGGTTTGTCTGCTTTGTTAGCAAAACACAACGACTCTGTTGGGACTCGAACCCACAACCTTTTAATGCCTTCAATACGCAAGAAGTCCAATGCACTATCCATTGCGCCACAGAGCCTCATCTGCTTGTATATAGAAGGTCAACGAAAAAAAATAGCTAGAGCGATAAACAGTCAAAATGTAATATACTCTTTTACGCCACTGGCAATTAAAAAAAAAAAAAAGATCTCTTTTTAAAAAAAATTCAAAGGTTATGCAGTGTTTTTGGATTGATCAGAAAATGGAAAATGTGTTAAATGTTTAAGCTGACAAAGATATTAAAACTGTCAAAAGTTTCTGAAGTGTTCTTTGGTGGACGAATCAGAAATTTTGACTTCTTTTTATATGTTGAGATTTCCATTTAACAACATAAATTACAACATTTTCATCCCTTTCCTTTTCCTGGTACAACTTACTGCCAATAGTGACAAAAGAAGGCCATACAGACATGTTAAGTGGTCTTTGGTAGAAAGCTCTGTACTTTTTTTTTCTTAACTAATAAAAAGTTTCTGGAATTTGGGCAAGATGTTTCTGATTTGCACCTAACGATATGAGCTGACATCCATGGTTTAAGGGGAACAGCTCTTTGAGTCCTTTAATATAAATGGAGAATCAAAGTGTACTGTGATACATTAAGCTCAGGTTTCCATCATTATTAATTTAATTGTAATTGTTGGTAATATTTATTCAACTTTCTTAACTTCTTATTCTAAGATCCATTCTGAATGCATCTAGTTAACTACCTATGTTAGAGATTTGTTAAGATTGTTTTTCATGTTGTAGTTGTAGTATTGAAGGAGTATTTCTTACAAAGGTTTGACTGCTTTGTTAGCAAAACACAACGACTCTGGTGGGACTCGAACCCACAACCTTTGAATGCCTTCAATACACTAGAAGTCCAATGCGCTATCCATTGCGCCACAGAGCCTCATCGGCTTGTATCTAGAAGGTCATCGAAAACAAATAGCTAGAGTGATACACAGTCAAAATGTAATATACTCTTTTACGCCACTGGCAATTAAAAGAAAAAAAAAAGATCTCTTTTTTAAAAAAAAATTCAAAGGTTATGCAGTGTTTTTGGATTGATCAGAAAATGGAAAATGTGTTAAATGTTTAAGTGTACAAAGATATTAAAACTGTCAAAAGTTTCTGAAGTGTTCTTTGGTGGACGAATCAGACATTTTGACTTCTTTTTATATGTTGAGATTTCCATTTAACAACATAAATTACAACATTTTCATCCCTTTCCTTTTCCTGGTACAACTTACTGCCAATAGTGACAAAAGAAGGCCATACAGACATGTTAAGTGGTCTTTGGTAGAAAGCTCTGTACTTTATTTTTCTTAACTAATAAAAAGTTTCTGGAATTTGGGCAAGATGTTTCTGATTTGCACCTAACGATATGAGCTGACATCCATGGTTTAAGGGGAACAGCTCTTTGAGTCCTTTAATATAAATGGAGAATCAAAGTGTAATGTGATACATTAAGCTCAGGTTTCCATCATTATTAATTTAAATGTAATTGTTGGTAATATTTATTCAACTTTCTTAACTTCTTATTCTAAGATCCCTTCTGAATGCATCTAGTTAACCACCTATGTTAGAGATTTGTTAAGATTGTTTTTCATGTTGTAGTTGTAGTATTGAAGGAGTATTTCTTACAAAGGTTTGACTGCTTTGTTAGCAAAACACAACGACTCTGGTGGGACTCGAACCCACAACCTTTGAATGCCTTCAATACACTAGAAGTCCAATGCGCTATCCATTGCGCCACAGAGCCTCACCTGCTTGTTTATAGAAGGTCAACGAAAAAAAATAGCTAGAGTGATACACAGTCAAAATGTAATATACTCTTTTACGCCACTGGCAATTAAAAGAAAAAAAAAAGATCTCTTTTTAAAAAAAAATTCAAAGGTTATGCAGTGTTTTTGGATTGATCAGAAAATGGAAAATGTGTTAAATGTTTAAGTGTACAAAGATATTAAAACTGTCAAAAGTTTCTGAAGTGTTCTTTGGTGGACGAATCAGACATTTTGACTTCTTTTTATATGTTGAGATTTCCATTTAACAACATAAATTACAACATTTTCATCCCTTTCCTTTTCCTGGTACAACTTACTGCCAATAGTGACAAAAGAAGGCCATACAGACATGTTAAGTGGTCTTTGGTAGAAAGCTCTGTACTTTTTTTTTCTTAACTAATAAAAAGTTTCTGGAATTTGGGCAAGATGTTTCTGATTTGCACCTAACGATATGAGCTGACATCCATGGTTTAAGGGGAACAGCTCTTTGAGTCCTTTAATATAAATGGAGAATCAAAGTGTAATGTGATACATTAAGCTCAGGTTTCCATCATTATTAATTTAAATGTAATTGTTGGTAATATTTATTCAACTTTCTTAACTTCTTATTCTAAGATCCCTTCTGAATGCATCTAGTTAACCACCTATGTTAGAGATTTGTTAAGATTGTTTTTCATGTTGTAGTTGTAGTATTGAAGGTTCTTACAAAGCTTTGACTGCTTTGTTAGCAAAACACAACGACTCTGGTGGGACTCGAACCCACAACCTTTGAATGCCTTCAATACACTAGAAGTCCAATGCGCTATCCATTGCGCCACAGAGCCTTATCTGCTTGTATATAGAAGGTCAACGAAAAAAAATAGCTAGAGCGATAAACAGTCAAAATGTAATATACTCTTTTACGCCACTGGCAATAAAAAAAAAAAAAAAAGATCTCTTTTTAAAAAAAATTCAAAGGTTATGCAGTGTTTTTGGATTGATCAGAAAATGGAAAATGTGTTAAATGTTTAAGCTGACAAAGATATTAAAACTGTCAAAAGTTTCTGAAGTGTTCTTTGGTGGACGAATCAGAAATTTTGACTTCTTTTTATATGTTGAGATTTCCATTTAACAACATAAATTACAACATTTTCATCCCTTTCCTTTTCCTGGTACAACTTACTGCCAATAGTGACAAAAGAAGGCCATACAGACATGTTAAGTGGTCTTTGGTAGAAAGCTCTGTACTTTATTTTTCTTAACTAATAAAAAGTTTCTGGAATTTGGGCAAGATGTTTCTGATTTGCACCTAACGATATGAGCTGACATCCATGGTTTAAGGAGAACAGCTCTTTGAGTCCTTTAATATAAATGGAGAATCAAAGTGTAATGTGATACATTAAGCTCAAGTTTCCATCATTATTAATTTAAATGTAATTGTTGGTAATATTTATTCAACTTTCTTAACTTCTTATTCTAAGATCCCTTCTGAATGCATCTAGTTAACCACCTATGTTAGAGATTTGTTAAGATTGTTTTTCATGTTGTAGTTGTAGTATTGAAGGAGTATTTCTTACAAAGGTTTGTCTGCTTTGTTAGCAAAACACGACTCTGGTGGGACTCGAACCCACAACCTTTGAATGCCTTCAATACACTAGAAGTCCAATGCGCTATCCATTGCGCCACAGAGCCTCATCTGCTTGTATCTAGAAGGTCATCGAAAAAAAATAGCTAGAGCGATAAACAGTCAAAATGTAATATACTCTTTTACCCCACTGGCAATTAAAAAAAAAAAAAAAAGATCTCTTTTTAAAAAAAATTCAAAGGTTATGCAGTGTTTTTGGATTGATCAGAAAATGGAAAATGTGTTAAATGTTTAAGCTGACAAAGATATTAAAACTGTCAAAAGTTTCTGAAGTGTTCTTTGGTGGACGAATCAGACATTTTGACTTCTTTTTATATGTTGAGATTTCCATTTAACAACATAAATTACAACATTTTCATCCCTTTCCTTTTCCTGGTACAACTTACTGCCAATAGTGACAAAAGAAGGCCATACAGACATGTTAAGTGGTCTTTGGTAGAAAGCTCTGTACTTTTTTTTTCTTAACTAATAGAAAGTTTCTGGAATTTGGGCAAGATGTTTCTGATTTGCACCTAACGATATGAGCTGACATCCATGGTTTAAGGGGAACAGCTCTTTGAGTCCTTTAATATAAATGGAGAATCAAAGTGTAATGTGATACATTAAGCTCAGGTTTCCATCATTATTAATTTAAATGTAATTGTTGGTAATATTTATTCAACTTTCTTAACTTCTTATTCTAAGATCCCTTCTGAATGCATCTAGTTAACCACCTATGTTATAGATTTGTTAAGATTGTTTTTCATGTTGTAGTTGTAGTATTGAAGGAGTATTTCTAACAAAGGTTTGTCTGCTTTGTTAGCAAAACACAACGACTCTGTTGGGACTCGAACCCACAACCTTTTAATGCCTTCAATACGCAAGAAGTCCAATGCACTATCCATTGCGCCACAGAGCCTCATCTGCTTGTATATAGAAGGTCAACGAAAAAAAATAGCTAGAGCGATAAACAGTCAAAATGTAATATACTCTTTTACGCCACTGGCAATTAAAAAAAAAAAAAAGATCTCTTTTTAAAAAAAATTCAAAGGTTATGCAGTGTTTTTGGATTGATCAGAAAATGGAAAATGTGTTAAATGTTTAAGTGTACAAAGATATTAAAACTGTCAAAAGTTTCTGAAGTGTTCTTTGGTGGACGAATAAGACATTTTGACTTCTTTTTATATGTTGAGATTTCCATTTAACAACATAAATTACAACATTTTCATCCCTTTCCTTTTCCTGGTACAACTTACTGCCAATAGTGACAAAAGAAGGCCATACAGACATGTTAAGTGGTCTTTGGTAGAAAGCTCTGTACTTTTTTTTTCTTAACTAATAAAAAGTTTCTGGAATTTGGGCAAGATGTTTCTGATTTGCACCTAACGATATGAGCTGACATCCATGGTTTAAGGGGAACAGCTCTTTGAGTCCTTTAATATAAATGGAGAATCAAAGTGTACTGTGATACATTAAGCTCAGGTTTCCATCATTATTAATTTAAATGTAATTGTTGGTAATATTTATTCAACTTTCTTAACTTCTTATTCTAAGATCCCTTCTGAATGCATCTAGTTAACTACCTATGTTAGAGATTTGTTAAGATTGTTTTTCATGTTGTAGTTGTAGTATTGAAGGAGTATTTCTTACAAAGGTTTGACTGCTTTGTTAGCAAAACACAACGACTCTGGTGGGACTCGAACCCACAACCTTTGAATGCCTTCAATACACTAGAAGTCCAATGCGCTATCCATTGCGCCACAGAGCCTCACCTGCTTGTTTATAGAAGGTCAACGAAAAAAAATAGCTAGAGTGATACACAGTCAAAATGTAATATACTCTTTTACGCCACTGGCAATTAAAAGAAAAAAAAAAGATCTCTTTTTAAAAAAAAATTCAAAGGTTATGCAGTGTTTTTGGATTGATCAGAAAATGGAAAATGTGTTAAATGTTTAAGCTGACAAAGATATTAAAACTGTCAAAAGTTTCTGAAGTGTTCTTTGGTGGACGAATCAGACATTTTGACTTCTTTTTATATGTTGAGATTTCCATTTAACAACATAAATTACAACATTTTCATCCCTTTCCTTTTCCTGGTACAACTTACTGCCAATAGTGACAAAAGAAGGCCATACAGACATGTTAAGTGGTCTTTGGTAGAAAGCTCTGTACTTTTTTTTTCTTAACTAATAGAAAGTTTCTGGAATTTGGGCAAGATGTTTCTGATTTGCACCTAACGATATGAGCTGACATCCATGGTTTAAGGGGAACAGCTCTTTGAGTCCTTTAATATAAATGGAGAATCAAAGTGTAATGTGATACATTAAGCTCAGGTTTCCATCATTATTAATTTAAATGTAATTGTTGGTAATATTTATTCAACTTTCTTAACTTCTTATTCTAAGATCCCTTCTGAATGCATCTAGTTAACCACCTATGTTATAGATTTGTTAAGATTGTTTTTCATGTTGTAGTTGTAGTATTGAAGGAGTATTTCTAACAAAGGTTTGTCTGCTTTGTTAGCAAAACACAACGACTCTGTTGGGACTCGAACCCACAACCTTTTAATGCCTTCAATACGCAAGAAGTCCAATGCACTATCCATTGCGCCACAGAGCCTCATCTGCTTGTATATAGAAGGTCAACGAAAAAAAATAGCTAGAGCGATAAACAGTCAAAATGTAATATACTCTTTTACGCCACTGGCAATTAAAAAAAAAAAAAAGATCTCTTTTTAAAAAAAATTCAAAGGTTATGCAGTGTTTTTGGATTGATCAGAAAATGGAAAATGTGTTAAATGTTTAAGCTGACAAAGATATTAAAACTGTCAAAAGTTTCTGAAGTGTTCTTTGGTGGACGAATCAGAAATTTTGACTTCTTTTTATATGTTGAGATTTCCATTTAACAACATAAATTACAACATTTTCATCCCTTTCCTTTTCCTGGTACAACTTACTGCCAATAGTGACAAAAGAAGGCCATACAGACATGTTAAGTGGTCTTTGGTAGAAAGCTCTGTACTTTTTTTTTCTTAACTAATAAAAAGTTTCTGGAATTTGGGCAAGATGTTTCTGATTTGCACCTAACGATATGAGCTGACATCCATGGTTTAAGGGGAACAGCTCTTTGAGTCCTTTAATATAAATGGAGAATCAAAGTGTACTGTGATACATTAAGCTCAGGTTTCCATCATTATTAATTTAAATGTAATTGTTGGTAATATTTATTCAACTTTCTTAACTTCTTATTCTAAGATCCATTCTGAATGCATCTAGTTAACTACCTATGTTAGAGATTTGTTAAGATTGTTTTTCATGTTGTAGTTGTAGTATTGAAGGAGTATTTCTTACAAAGGTTTGACTGCTTTGTTAGCAAAACACAACGACTCTGGTGGGACTCGAACCCACAACCTTTGAATGCCTTCAATACACTAGAAGTCCAATGCGCTATCCATTGCGCCACAGAGCCTCATCGGCTTGTATCTAGAAGGTCATCGAAAACAAATAGCTAGAGTGATACACAGTCAAAATGTAATATACTCTTTTACGCCACTGGCAATTAAAAGAAAAAAAAAAGATCTCTTTTTTAAAAAAAAATTCAAAGGTTATGCAGTGTTTTTGGATTGATCAGAAAATGGAAAATGTGTTAAATGTTTAAGTGTACAAAGATATTAAAACTGTCAAAAGTTTCTGAAGTGTTCTTTGGTGGACGAATCAGACATTTTGACTTCTTTTTATATGTTGAGATTTCCATTTAACAACATAAATTACAACATTTTCATCCCTTTCCTTTTCCTGGTACAACTTACTGCCAATAGTGACAAAAGAAGGCCATACAGACATGTTAAGTGGTCTTTGGTAGAAAGCTCTGTACTTTATTTTTCTTAACTAATAAAAAGTTTCTGGAATTTGGGCAAGATGTTTCTGATTTGCACCTAACGATATGAGCTGACATCCATGGTTTAAGGGGAACAGCTCTTTGAGTCCTTTAATATAAATGGAGAATCAAAGTGTAATGTGATACATTAAGCTCAGGTTTCCATCATTATTAATTTAAATGTAATTGTTGGTAATATTTATTCAACTTTCTTAACTTCTTATTCTAAGATCCCTTCTGAATGCATCTAGTTAACCACCTATGTTAGAGATTTGTTAAGATTGTTTTTCATGTTGTAGTTGTAGTATTGAAGGAGTATTTCTTACAAAGGTTTGACTGCTTTGTTAGCAAAACACAACGACTCTGGTGGGACTCGAACCCACAACCTTTGAATGCCTTCAATACACTAGAAGTCCAATGCGCTATCCATTGCGCCACAGAGCCTCACCTGCTTGTTTATAGAAGGTCAACGAAAAAAAATAGCTAGAGTGATACACAGTCAAAATGTAATATACTCTTTTACGCCACTGGCAATTAAAAGAAAAAAAAAAGATCTCTTTTTAAAAAAAAATTCAAAGGTTATGCAGTGTTTTTGGATTGATCAGAAAATGGAAAATGTGTTAAATGTTTAAGTGTACAAAGATATTAAAACTGTCAAAAGTTTCTGAAGTGTTCTTTGGTGGACGAATCAGACATTTTGACTTCTTTTTATATGTTGAGATTTCCATTTAACAACATAAATTACAACATTTTCATCCCTTTCCTTTTCCTGGTACAACTTACTGCCAATAGTGACAAAAGAAGGCCATACAGACATGTTAAGTGGTCTTTGGTAGAAAGCTCTGTACTTTTTTTTTCTTAACTAATAAAAAGTTTCTGGAATTTGGGCAAGATGTTTCTGATTTGCACCTAACGATATGAGCTGACATCCATGGTTTAAGGGGAACAGCTCTTTGAGTCCTTTAATATAAATGGAGAATCAAAGTGTAATGTGATACATTAAGCTCAGGTTTCCATCATTATTAATTTAAATGTAATTGTTGGTAATATTTATTCAACTTTCTTAACTTCTTATTCTAAGATCCCTTCTGAATGCATCTAGTTAACCACCTATGTTAGAGATTTGTTAAGATTGTTTTTCATGTTGTAGTTGTAGTATTGAAGGTTCTTACAAAGCTTTGACTGCTTTGTTAGCAAAACACAACGACTCTGGTGGGACTCGAACCCACAACCTTTGAATGCCTTCAATACACTAGAAGTCCAATGCGCTATCCATTGCGCCACAGAGCCTTATCTGCTTGTATATAGAAGGTCAACGAAAAAAAATAGCTAGAGCGATAAACAGTCAAAATGTAATATACTCTTTTACGCCACTGGCAATAAAAAAAAAAAAAAAGATCTCTTTTTAAAAAAAATTCAAAGGTTATGCAGTGTTTTTGGATTGATCAGAAAATGGAAAATGTGTTAAATGTTTAAGCTGACAAAGATATTAAAACTGTCAAAAGTTTCTGAAGTGTTCTTTGGTGGACGAATCAGACATTTTGACTTCTTTTTATATGTTGAGATTTCCATTTAACAACATAAATTACAACATTTTCATCCCTTTCCTTTTCCTGGTACAACTTACTGCCAATAGTGACAAAAGAAGGCCATACAGACATGTTAAGTGGTCTTTGGTAGAAAGCTCTGTACTTTATTTTTCTTAACTAATAAAAAGTTTCTGGAATTTGGGCAAGATGTTTCTGATTTGCACCTAACGATATGAGCTGACATCCATGGTTTAAGGAGAACAGCTCTTTGAGTCCTTTAATATAAATGGAGAATCAAAGTGTAATGTGATACATTAAGCTCAAGTTTCCATCATTATTAATTTAAATGTAATTGTTGGTAATATTTATTCAACTTTCTTAACTTCTTATTCTAAGATCCCTTCTGAATGCATCTAGTTAACCACCTATGTTAGAGATTTGTTAAGATTGTTTTTCATGTTGTAGTTGTAGTATTGAAGGAGTATTTCTTACAAAGGTTTGTCTGCTTTGTTAGCAAAACACGACTCTGGTGGGACTCGAACCCACAACCTTTGAATGCCTTCAATACACTAGAAGTCCAATGCGCTATCCATTGCGCCACAGAGCCTCATCTGCTTGTATCTAGAAGGTCATCGAAAAAAAATAGCTAGAGCGATAAACAGTCAAAATGTAATATACTCTTTTACCCCACTGGCAATTAAAAAAAAAAAAAAAAGATCTCTTTTTAAAAAAAATTCAAAGGTTATGCAGTGTTTTTGGATTGATCAGAAAATGGAAAATGTGTTAAATGTTTAAGCTGACAAAGATATTAAAACTGTCAAAAGTTTCTGAAGTGTTCTTTGGTGGACGAATCAGACATTTTGACTTCTTTTTATATGTTGAGATTTCCATTTAACAACATAAATTACAACATTTTCATCCCTTTCCTTTTCCTGGTACAACTTACTGCCAATAGTGACAAAAGAAGGCCATACAGACATGTTAAGTGGTCTTTGGTAGAAAGCTCTGTACTTTTTTTTTCTTAACTAATAGAAAGTTTCTGGAATTTGGGCAAGATGTTTCTGATTTGCACCTAACGATATGAGCTGACATCCATGGTTTAAGGGGAACAGCTCTTTGAGTCCTTTAATATAAATGGAGAATCAAAGTGTAATGTGATACATTAAGCTCAGGTTTCCATCATTATTAATTTAAATGTAATTGTTGGTAATATTTATTCAACTTTCTTAACTTCTTATTCTAAGATCCCTTCTGAATGCATCTAGTTAACCACCTATGTTATAGATTTGTTAAGATTGTTTTTCATGTTGTAGTTGTAGTATTGAAGGAGTATTTCTAACAAAGGTTTGTCTGCTTTGTTAGCAAAACACAACGACTCTGTTGGGACTCGAACCCACAACCTTTTAATGCCTTCAATACGCAAGAAGTCCAATGCACTATCCATTGCGCCACAGAGCCTCATCTGCTTGTATATAGAAGGTCAACGAAAAAAAATAGCTAGAGCGATAAACAGTCAAAATGTAATATACTCTTTTACGCCACTGGCAATTAAAAAAAAAAAAAAGATCTCTTTTTAAAAAAAATTCAAAGGTTATGCAGTGTTTTTGGATTGATCAGAAAATGGAAAATGTGTTAAATGTTTAAGTGTACAAAGATATTAAAACTGTCAAAAGTTTCTGAAGTGTTCTTTGGTGGACGAATAAGACATTTTGACTTCTTTTTATATGTTGAGATTTCCATTTAACAACATAAATTACAACATTTTCATCCCTTTCCTTTTCCTGGTACAACTTACTGCCAATAGTGACAAAAGAAGGCCATACAGACATGTTAAGTGGTCTTTGGTAGAAAGCTCTGTACTTTTTTTTTCTTAACTAATAAAAAGTTTCTGGAATTTGGGCAAGATGTTTCTGATTTGCACCTAACGATATGAGCTGACATCCATGGTTTAAGGGGAACAGCTCTTTGAGTCCTTTAATATAAATGGAGAATCAAAGTGTACTGTGATACATTAAGCTCAGGTTTCCATCATTATTAATTTAAATGTAATTGTTGGTAATATTTATTCAACTTTCTTAACTTCTTATTCTAAGATCCCTTCTGAATGCATCTAGTTAACTACCTATGTTAGAGATTTGTTAAGATTGTTTTTCATGTTGTAGTTGTAGTATTGAAGGAGTATTTCTTACAAAGGTTTGACTGCTTTGTTAGCAAAACACAACGACTCTGGTGGGACTCGAACCCACAACCTTTGAATGCCTTCAATACACTAGAAGTCCAATGCGCTATCCATTGCGCCACAGAGCCTCACCTGCTTGTTTATAGAAGGTCAACGAAAAAAAATAGCTAGAGTGATACACAGTCAAAATGTAATATACTCTTTTACGCCACTGGCAATTAAAAGAAAAAAAAAAGATCTCTTTTTAAAAAAAAATTCAAAGGTTATGCAGTGTTTTTGGATTGATCAGAAAATGGAAAATGTGTTAAATGTTTAAGCTGACAAAGATATTAAAACTGTCAAAAGTTTCTGAAGTGTTCTTTGGTGGACGAATCAGACATTTTGACTTCTTTTTATATGTTGAGATTTCCATTTAACAACATAAATTACAACATTTTCATCCCTTTCCTTTTCCTGGTACAACTTACTGCCAATAGTGACAAAAGAAGGCCATACAGACATGTTAAGTGGTCTTTGGTAGAAAGCTCTGTACTTTTTTTTTCTTAACTAATAGAAAGTTTCTGGAATTTGGGCAAGATGTTTCTGATTTGCACCTAACGATATGAGCTGACATCCATGGTTTAAGGGGAACAGCTCTTTGAGTCCTTTAATATAAATGGAGAATCAAAGTGTAATGTGATACATTAAGCTCAGGTTTCCATCATTATTAATTTAAATGTAATTGTTGGTAATATTTATTCAACTTTCTTAACTTCTTATTCTAAGATCCCTTCTGAATGCATCTAGTTAACCACCTATGTTATAGATTTGTTAAGATTGTTTTTCATGTTGTAGTTGTAGTATTGAAGGAGTATTTCTAACAAAGGTTTGTCTGCTTTGTTAGCAAAACACAACGACTCTGTTGGGACTCGAACCCACAACCTTTTAATGCCTTCAATACGCAAGAAGTCCAATGCACTATCCATTGCGCCACAGAGCCTCATCTGCTTGTATATAGAAGGTCAACGAAAAAAAATAGCTAGAGCGATAAACAGTCAAAATGTAATATACTCTTTTACGCCACTGGCAATTAAAAAAAAAAAAAAGATCTCTTTTTAAAAAAAATTCAAAGGTTATGCAGTGTTTTTGGATTGATCAGAAAATGGAAAATGTGTTAAATGTTTAAGCTGACAAAGATATTAAAACTGTCAAAAGTTTCTGAAGTGTTCTTTGGTGGACGAATCAGAAATTTTGACTTCTTTTTATATGTTGAGATTTCCATTTAACAACATAAATTACAACATTTTCATCCCTTTCCTTTTCCTGGTACAACTTACTGCCAATAGTGACAAAAGAAGGCCATACAGACATGTTAAGTGGTCTTTGGTAGAAAGCTCTGTACTTTTTTTTTCTTAACTAATAAAAAGTTTCTGGAATTTGGGCAAGATGTTTCTGATTTGCACCTAACGATATGAGCTGACATCCATGGTTTAAGGGGAACAGCTCTTTGAGTCCTTTAATATAAATGGAGAATCAAAGTGTACTGTGATACATTAAGCTCAGGTTTCCATCATTATTAATTTAAATGTAATTGTTGGTAATATTTATTCAACTTTCTTAACTTCTTATTCTAAGATCCATTCTGAATGCATCTAGTTAACTACCTATGTTAGAGATTTGTTAAGATTGTTTTTCATGTTGTAGTTGTAGTATTGAAGGAGTATTTCTTACAAAGGTTTGACTGCTTTGTTAGCAAAACACAACGACTCTGGTGGGACTCGAACCCACAACCTTTGAATGCCTTCAATACACTAGAAGTCCAATGCGCTATCCATTGCGCCACAGAGCCTCATCGGCTTGTATCTAGAAGGTCATCGAAAACAAATAGCTAGAGTGATACACAGTCAAAATGTAATATACTCTTTTACGCCACTGGCAATTAAAAGAAAAAAAAAAGATCTCTTTTTTAAAAAAAAATTCAAAGGTTATGCAGTGTTTTTGGATTGATCAGAAAATGGAAAATGTGTTAAATGTTTAAGTGTACAAAGATATTAAAACTGTCAAAAGTTTCTGAAGTGTTCTTTGGTGGACGAATCAGACATTTTGACTTCTTTTTATATGTTGAGATTTCCATTTAACAACATAAATTACAACATTTTCATCCCTTTCCTTTTCCTGGTACAACTTACTGCCAATAGTGACAAAAGAAGGCCATACAGACATGTTAAGTGGTCTTTGGTAGAAAGCTCTGTACTTTATTTTTCTTAACTAATAAAAAGTTTCTGGAATTTGGGCAAGATGTTTCTGATTTGCACCTAACGATATGAGCTGACATCCATGGTTTAAGGGGAACAGCTCTTTGAGTCCTTTAATATAAATGGAGAATCAAAGTGTAATGTGATACATTAAGCTCAGGTTTCCATCATTATTAATTTAAATGTAATTGTTGGTAATATTTATTCAACTTTCTTAACTTCTTATTCTAAGATCCCTTCTGAATGCATCTAGTTAACCACCTATGTTAGAGATTTGTTAAGATTGTTTTTCATGTTGTAGTTGTAGTATTGAAGGAGTATTTCTTACAAAGGTTTGACTGCTTTGTTAGCAAAACACAACGACTCTGGTGGGACTCGAACCCACAACCTTTGAATGCCTTCAATACACTAGAAGTCCAATGCGCTATCCATTGCGCCACAGAGCCTCACCTGCTTGTTTATAGAAGGTCAACGAAAAAAAATAGCTAGAGTGATACACAGTCAAAATGTAATATACTCTTTTACGCCACTGGCAATTAAAAGAAAAAAAAAAGATCTCTTTTTAAAAAAAAATTCAAAGGTTATGCAGTGTTTTTGGATTGATCAGAAAATGGAAAATGTGTTAAATGTTTAAGTGTACAAAGATATTAAAACTGTCAAAAGTTTCTGAAGTGTTCTTTGGTGGACGAATCAGACATTTTGACTTCTTTTTATATGTTGAGATTTCCATTTAACAACATAAATTACAACATTTTCATCCCTTTCCTTTTCCTGGTACAACTTACTGCCAATAGTGACAAAAGAAGGCCATACAGACATGTTAAGTGGTCTTTGGTAGAAAGCTCTGTACTTTTTTTTTCTTAACTAATAAAAAGTTTCTGGAATTTGGGCAAGATGTTTCTGATTTGCACCTAACGATATGAGCTGACATCCATGGTTTAAGGGGAACAGCTCTTTGAGTCCTTTAATATAAATGGAGAATCAAAGTGTAATGTGATACATTAAGCTCAGGTTTCCATCATTATTAATTTAAATGTAATTGTTGGTAATATTTATTCAACTTTCTTAACTTCTTATTCTAAGATCCCTTCTGAATGCATCTAGTTAACCACCTATGTTAGAGATTTGTTAAGATTGTTTTTCATGTTGTAGTTGTAGTATTGAAGGTTCTTACAAAGCTTTGACTGCTTTGTTAGCAAAACACAACGACTCTGGTGGGACTCGAACCCACAACCTTTGAATGCCTTCAATACACTAGAAGTCCAATGCGCTATCCATTGCGCCACAGAGCCTTATCTGCTTGTATATAGAAGGTCAACGAAAAAAAATAGCTAGAGCGATAAACAGTCAAAATGTAATATACTCTTTTACGCCACTGGCAATAAAAAAAAAAAAAAAAGATCTCTTTTTAAAAAAAATTCAAAGGTTATGCAGTGTTTTTGGATTGATCAGAAAATGGAAAATGTGTTAAATGTTTAAGCTGACAAAGATATTAAAACTGTCAAAAGTTTCTGAAGTGTTCTTTGGTGGACGAATCAGACATTTTGACTTCTTTTTATATGTTGAGATTTCCATTTAACAACATAAATTACAACATTTTCATCCCTTTCCTTTTCCTGGTACAACTTACTGCCAATAGTGACAAAAGAAGGCCATACAGACATGTTAAGTGGTCTTTGGTAGAAAGCTCTGTACTTTATTTTTCTTAACTAATAAAAAGTTTCTGGAATTTGGGCAAGATGTTTCTGATTTGCACCTAACGATATGAGCTGACATCCATGGTTTAAGGAGAACAGCTCTTTGAGTCCTTTAATATAAATGGAGAATCAAAGTGTAATGTGATACATTAAGCTCAAGTTTCCATCATTATTAATTTAAATGTAATTGTTGGTAATATTTATTCAACTTTCTTAACTTCTTATTCTAAGATCCCTTCTGAATGCATCTAGTTAACCACCTATGTTAGAGATTTGTTAAGATTGTTTTTCATGTTGTAGTTGTAGTATTGAAGGAGTATTTCTTACAAAGGTTTGTCTGCTTTGTTAGCAAAACACGACTCTGGTGGGACTCGAACCCACAACCTTTGAATGCCTTCAATACACTAGAAGTCCAATGCGCTATCCATTGCGCCACAGAGCCTCATCTGCTTGTATCTAGAAGGTCATCGAAAAAAAATAGCTAGAGCGATAAACAGTCAAAATGTAATATACTCTTTTACCCCACTGGCAATTAAAAAAAAAAAAAAAAGATCTCTTTTTAAAAAAAATTCAAAGGTTATGCAGTGTTTTTGGATTGATCAGAAAATGGAAAATGTGTTAAATGTTTAAGTGTACAAAGATATTAAAACTGTCAAAAGTTTCTGAAGTGTTCTTTGGTGGACGAATCAGACATTTTGACTTCTTTTTATATGTTGAGATTTCCATTTAACAACATAAATTACAACATTTTCATCCCTTTCCTTTTCCTGGTACAACTTACTGCCAATAGTGACAAAAGAAGGCCATACAGACATGTTAAGTGGTCTTTGGTAGAAAGCTCTGTACTTTATTTTTCTTAACTAATAAAAAGTTTCTGGAATTTGGGCAAGATGTTTCTGATTTGCACCTAACGATATGAGCTGACATCCATGGTTTAAGGGGAACAGCTCTTTGAGTCCTTTAATATAAATGGAGAATCAAAGTGTAATGTGATACATTAAGCTCAGGTTTCCATCATTATTAATTTAAATGTAATTGTTGGTAATATTTATTCAACTTTCTTAACTTCTTATTCTAAGATCCCTTCTGAATGCATCTAGTTAACCACCTATGTTAGAGATTTGTTAAGATTGTTTTTCATGTTGTAGTTGTAGTATTGAAGGAGTATTTCTTACAAAGGTTTGACTGCTTTGTTAGCAAAACACAACGACTCTGGTGGGACTCGAACCCACAACCTTTGAATGCCTTCAATACACTAGAAGTCCAATGCGCTATCCATTGCGCCACAGAGCCTCACCTGCTTGTTTATAGAAGGTCAACGAAAAAAAATAGCTAGAGTGATACACAGTCAAAATGTAATATACTCTTTTACGCCACTGGCAATTAAAAGAAAAAAAAAAGATCTCTTTTTAAAAAAAAATTCAAAGGTTATGCAGTGTTTTTGGATTGATCAGAAAATGGAAAATGTGTTAAATGTTTAAGCTGACAAAGATATTAAAACTGTCAAAAGTTTCTGAAGTGTTCTTTGGTGGACGAATCAGACATTTTGACTTCTTTTTATATGTTGAGATTTCCATTTAACAACATAAATTACAACATTTTCATCCCTTTCCTTTTCCTGGTACAACTTACTGCCAATAGTGACAAAAGAAGGCCATACAGACATGTTAAGTGGTCTTTGGTAGAAAGCTCTGTACTTTTTTTTTCTTAACTAATAAAAAGTTTCTGGAATTTGGGCAAGATGTTTCTGATTTGCACCTAACGATATGAGATGACATCCATGGTTTAAGGGGAACAGCTCTTTGAGTCCTTTAATATAAATGGAGAATCAAAGTGTAATGTGATACATTAAGCTCAGGTTTCCATCATTATTAATTTAAATGTAATTGTTGGTAATATTTATTCAACTTTCTTAACTTCTTATTCTAAGATCCATTCTGAATGCATCTAGTTAACCACCTATGTTAGAGATTTGTTAAGATTGTTTATCATGTTGTAGTTGTAGTATTGAAGGTTCTTACAAAGCTTTGACTGCTTTGTTAGCAAAACACAACGACTCTGGTGGGACTCGAACCCACAACCTTTGAATGCCTTCAATACACTAGAAGTCCAATGCGCTATCCATTGCGCCACAGAGCCTTATCTGCTTGTATATAGAAGGTCAACGAAAAAAAATAGCTAGAGCGATAAACAGTCAAAATGTAATATACTCTTTTACGCCACTGGCAATAAAAAAAAAAAAAAAAGATCTCTTTTTAAAAAAAAATTCAAAGGTTATGCAGTGTTTTTGGATTGATCAGAAAATGGAAAATGTGTTAAATGTTTAAGCTGACAAAGATATTAAAACTGTCAAAAGTTTCTGAAGTGTTCTTTGGTGGACGAATCAGACATTTTGACTTCTTTTTATATGTTGAGATTTCCATTTAACAACATAAATTACAACATTTTCATCCCTTTCCTTTTCCTGGTACAACTTACTGCCAATAGTGACAAAAGAAGGCCATACAGACATGTTAAGTGGTCTTTGGTAGAAAGCTCTGTACTTTATTTTTCTTAACTAATAAAAAGTTTCTGGAATTTGGGCAAGATGTTTCTGATTTGCACCTAACGATATGAGCTGACATCCATGGTTTAAGGAGAACAGCTCTTTGAGTCCTTTAATATAAATGGAGAATCAAAGTGTAATGTGATACATTAAGCTCAGGTTTCCATCATTATTAATTTAAATGTAATTGTTGGTAATATTTATTCAACTTTCTTAACTTCTTATTCTAAGATCCCTTCTGAATGCATCTAGTTAACCACCTATGTTAGAGATTTGTTAAGATTGTTTTTCATGTTGTAGTTGTAGTATTGAAGGAGTATTTCTTACAAAGGTTTGTCTGCTTTGTTAGCAAAACACGACTCTGGTGGGACTCGAACCCACAACCTTTGAATGCCTTCAATACACTAGAAGTCCAATGCGCTATCCATTGCGCCACAGAGCCTCATCTGCTTGTATCTAGAAGGTCATCGAAAAAAAATAGCTAGAGCGATAAACAGTCAAAATGTAATATACTCTTTTACGCCACTGGCAATTAAAAAAAAAAAAAAAGATCTCTTTTTAAAAAAAATTCAAAGGTTATGCAGTGTTTTTGGATTGATCAGAAAATGGAAAATGTGTTAAATGTTTAAGTGTACAAAGATATTAAAACTGTCAAAAGTTTCTGAAGTGTTCTTTGGTGGACGAATCAGAAATTTTGACTTCTTTTTATATGTTGAGATTTCCATTTAACAACATAAATTACAACATTTTCATCCCTTTCCTTTTCCTGGTACAACTTACTGCCAATAGTGACAAAAGAAGGCCATACAGACATGTTAAGTGGTCTTTGGTAGAAAGCTCTGTACTTTATTTTTCTTAACTAATAAAAAGTTTCTGGAATTTGGGCAAGATGTTTCTGATTTGCACCTAACGATATGAGCTGACATCCATGGTTTAAGGGGAACAGCTCTTTGAGTCCTTTAATATAAATGGAGAATCAAAGTGTAATGTGATACATTAAGCTCAGGTTTCCATCATTATTAATTTAAATGTAATTGTTGGTGATATTTATTCAACTTTCTTAACTTCTTATTCTAAGATCCCTTCTGAATGCATCTAGTTAACCACCTATGTTAGAGATTTGTTAAGATTGTTTTTCATGTTGTAGTTGTAGTATTGAAGGAGTATTTCTTACAAAGGTTTGACTGCTTTGTTAGCAAAACACAACGACTCTGGTGGGACTCGAACCCACAACCTTTGAATGCCTTCAATACACTAGAAGTCCAATGCGCTATCCATTGCGCCACAGAGCCTCACCTGCTTGTTTATAGAAGGTCAACGAAAAAAAATAGCTAGAGTGATACACAGTCAAAATGTAATATACTCTTTTACGCCACTGGCAATTAAAAGAAAAAAAAAAGATCTCTTTTTAAAAAAAAATTCAAAGGTTATGCAGTGTTTTTGGATTGATCAGAAAATGGAAAATGTGTTAAATGTTTAAGCTGACAAAGATATTAAAACTGTCAAAAGTTTCTGAAGTGTTCTTTGGTGGACGAATCAGACATTTTGACTTCTTTTTATATGTTGAGATTTCCATTTAACAACATAAATTACAACATTTTCATCCCTTTCCTTTTCCTGGTACAACTTACTGCCAATAGTGACAAAAGAAGGCCATACAGACATGTTAAGTGGTCTTTGGTAGAAAGCTCTGTACTTTTTTTTTCTTAACTAATAAAAAGTTTCTGGAATTTGGGCAAGATGTTTCTGATTTGCACCTAACGATATGAGATGACATCCATGGTTTAAGGGGAACAGCTCTTTGAGTCCTTTAATATAAATGGAGAATCAAAGTGTAATGTGATACATTAAGCTCAGGTTTCCATCATTATTAATTTAAATGTAATTGTTGGTAATATTTATTCAACTTTCTTAACTTCTTATTCTAAGATCCATTCTGAATGCATCTAGTTAACCACCTATGTTAGAGATTTGTTAAGATTGTTTATCATGTTGTAGTTGTAGTATTGAAGGTTCTTACAAAGCTTTGACTGCTTTGTTAGCAAAACACAACGACTCTGGTGGGACTCGAACCCACAACCTTTGAATGCCTTCAATACACTAGAAGTCCAATGCGCTATCCATTGCGCCACAGAGCCTTATCTGCTTGTATATAGAAGGTCAACGAAAAAAAATAGCTAGAGCGATAAACAGTCAAAATGTAATATACTCTTTTACGCCACTGGCAATAAAAAAAAAAAAAAAAGATCTCTTTTTAAAAAAAAATTCAAAGGTTATGCAGTGTTTTTGGATTGATCAGAAAATGGAAAATGTGTTAAATGTTTAAGCTGACAAAGATATTAAAACTGTCAAAAGTTTCTGAAGTGTTCTTTGGTGGACGAATCAGACATTTTGACTTCTTTTTATATGTTGAGATTTCCATTTAACAACATAAATTACAACATTTTCATCCCTTTCCTTTTCCTGGTACAACTTACTGCCAATAGTGACAAAAGAAGGCCATACAGACATGTTAAGTGGTCTTTGGTAGAAAGCTCTGTACTTTATTTTTCTTAACTAATAAAAAGTTTCTGGAATTTGGGCAAGATGTTTCTGATTTGCACCTAACGATATGAGCTGACATCCATGGTTTAAGGAGAACAGCTCTTTGAGTCCTTTAATATAAATGGAGAATCAAAGTGTAATGTGATACATTAAGCTCAGGTTTCCATCATTATTAATTTAAATGTAATTGTTGGTAATATTTATTCAACTTTCTTAACTTCTTATTCTAAGATCCCTTCTGAATGCATCTAGTTAACCACCTATGTTAGAGATTTGTTAAGATTGTTTTTCATGTTGTAGTTGTAGTATTGAAGGAGTATTTCTTACAAAGGTTTGTCTGCTTTGTTAGCAAAACACGACTCTGGTGGGACTCGAACCCACAACCTTTGAATGCCTTCAATACACTAGAAGTCCAATGCGCTATCCATTGCGCCACAGAGCCTCATCTGCTTGTATCTAGAAGGTCATCGAAAAAAAATAGCTAGAGCGATAAACAGTCAAAATGTAATATACTCTTTTACGCCACTGGCAATTAAAAAAAAAAAAAAAGATCTCTTTTTAAAAAAAATTCAAAGGTTATGCAGTGTTTTTGGATTGATCAGAAAATGGAAAATGTGTTAAATGTTTAAGTGTACAAAGATATTAAAACTGTCAAAAGTTTCTGAAGTGTTCTTTGGTGGACGAATCAGAAATTTTGACTTCTTTTTATATGTTGAGATTTCCATTTAACAACATAAATTACAACATTTTCATCCCTTTCCTTTTCCTGGTACAACTTACTGCCAATAGTGACAAAAGAAGGCCATACAGACATGTTAAGTGGTCTTTGGTAGAAAGCTCTGTACTTTATTTTTCTTAACTAATAAAAAGTTTCTGGAATTTGGGCAAGATGTTTCTGATTTGCACCTAACGATATGAGCTGACATCCATGGTTTAAGGGGAACAGCTCTTTGAGTCCTTTAATATAAATGGAGAATCAAAGTGTAATGTGATACATTAAGCTCAGGTTTCCATCATTATTAATTTAAATGTAATTGTTGGTGATATTTATTCAACTTTCTTAACTTCTTATTCTAAGATCCCTTCTGAATGCATCTAGTTAACCACCTATGTTAGAGATTTGTTAAGATTGTTTTTCATGTTGTAGTTGTAGTATTGAAGGAGTATTTCTTACAAAGGTTTGACTGCTTTGTTAGCAAAACACAACGACTCTGGTGGGACTCGAACCCACAACCTTTGAATGCCTTCAATACACTAGAAGTCCAATGCGCTATCCATTGCGCCACAGAGCCTCACCTGCTTGTTTATAGAAGGTCAACGAAAAAAAATAGCTAGAGTGATACACAGTCAAAATGTAATATACTCTTTTACGCCACTGGCAATTAAAAGAAAAAAAAAAGATCTCTTTTTAAAAAAAAATTCAAAGGTTATGCAGTGTTTTTGGATTGATCAGAAAATGGAAAATGTGTTAAATGTTTAAGCTGACAAAGATATTAAAACTGTCAAAAGTTTCTGAAGTGTTCTTTGGTGGACGAATCAGACATTTTGACTTCTTTTTATATGTTGAGATTTCCATTTAACAACATAAATTACAACATTTTCATCCCTTTCCTTTTCCTGGTACAACTTACTGCCAATAGTGACAAAAGAAGGCCATACAGACATGTTAAGTGGTCTTTGGTAGAAAGCTCTGTACTTTTTTTTTCTTAACTAATAAAAAGTTTCTGGAATTTGGGCAAGATGTTTCTGATTTGCACCTAACGATATGAGATGACATCCATGGTTTAAGGGGAACAGCTCTTTGAGTCCTTTAATATAAATGGAGAATCAAAGTGTAATGTGATACATTAAGCTCAGGTTTCCATCATTATTAATTTAAATGTAATTGTTGGTAATATTTATTCAACTTTCTTAACTTCTTATTCTAAGATCCATTCTGAATGCATCTAGTTAACCACCTATGTTAGAGATTTGTTAAGATTGTTTATCATGTTGTAGTTGTAGTATTGAAGGTTCTTACAAAGCTTTGACTGCTTTGTTAGCAAAACACAACGACTCTGGTGGGACTCGAACCCACAACCTTTGAATGCCTTCAATACACTAGAAGTCCAATGCGCTATCCATTGCGCCACAGAGCCTTATCTGCTTGTATATAGAAGGTCAACGAAAAAAAATAGCTAGAGCGATAAACAGTCAAAATGTAATATACTCTTTTACGCCACTGGCAATAAAAAAAAAAAAAAAAAGATCTCTTTTTAAAAAAAAATTCAAAGGTTATGCAGTGTTTTTGGATTGATCAGAAAATGGAAAATGTGTTAAATGTTTAAGCTGACAAAGATATTAAAACTGTCAAAAGTTTCTGAAGTGTTCTTTGGTGGACGAATCAGACATTTTGACTTCTTTTTATATGTTGAGATTTCCATTTAACAACATAAATTACAACATTTTCATCCCTTTCCTTTTCCTGGTACAACTTACTGCCAATAGTGACAAAAGAAGGCCATACAGACATGTTAAGTGGTCTTTGGTAGAAAGCTCTGTACTTTATTTTTCTTAACTAATAAAAAGTTTCTGGAATTTGGGCAAGATGTTTCTGATTTGCACCTAACGATATGAGCTGACATCCATGGTTTAAGGAGAACAGCTCTTTGAGTCCTTTAATATAAATGGAGAATCAAAGTGTAATGTGATACATTAAGCTCAGGTTTCCATCATTATTAATTTAAATGTAATTGTTGGTAATATTTATTCAACTTTCTTAACTTCTTATTCTAAGATCCCTTCTGAATGCATCTAGTTAACCACCTATGTTAGAGATTTGTTAAGATTGTTTTTCATGTTGTAGTTGTAGTATTGAAGGAGTATTTCTTACAAAGGTTTGTCTGCTTTGTTAGCAAAACACGACTCTGGTGGGACTCGAACCCACAACCTTTGAATGCCTTCAATACACTAGAAGTCCAATGCGCTATCCATTGCGCCACAGAGCCTCATCTGCTTGTATCTAGAAGGTCATCGAAAAAAAATAGCTAGAGCGATAAACAGTCAAAATGTAATATACTCTTTTACGCCACTGGCAATTAAAAAAAAAAAAAAAGATCTCTTTTTAAAAAAAATTCAAAGGTTATGCAGTGTTTTTGGATTGATCAGAAAATGGAAAATGTGTTAAATGTTTAAGTGTACAAAGATATTAAAACTGTCAAAAGTTTCTGAAGTGTTCTTTGGTGGACGAATCAGAAATTTTGACTTCTTTTTATATGTTGAGATTTCCATTTAACAACATAAATTACAACATTTTCATCCCTTTCCTTTTCCTGGTACAACTTACTGCCAATAGTGACAAAAGAAGGCCATACAGACATGTTAAGTGGTCTTTGGTAGAAAGCTCTGTACTTTATTTTTCTTAACTAATAAAAAGTTTCTGGAATTTGGGCAAGATGTTTCTGATTTGCACCTAACGATATGAGCTGACATCCATGGTTTAAGGGGAACAGCTCTTTGAGTCCTTTAATATAAATGGAGAATCAAAGTGTAATGTGATACATTAAGCTCAGGTTTCCATCATTATTAATTTAAATGTAATTGTTGGTGATATTTATTCAACTTTCTTAACTTCTTATTCTAAGATCCCTTCTGAATGCATCTAGTTAACCACCTATGTTAGAGATTTGTTAAGATTGTTTTTCATGTTGTAGTTGTAGTATTGAAGGAGTATTTCTTACAAAGGTTTGACTGCTTTGTTAGCAAAACACAACGACTCTGGTGGGACTCGAACCCACAACCTTTGAATGCCTTCAATACACTAGAAGTCCAATGCGCTATCCATTGCGCCACAGAGCCTCACCTGCTTGTTTATAGAAGGTCAACGAAAAAAAATAGCTAGAGTGATACACAGTCAAAATGTAATATACTCTTTTACGCCACTGGCAATTAAAAGAAAAAAAAAAGATCTCTTTTTAAAAAAAAATTCAAAGGTTATGCAGTGTTTTTGGATTGATCAGAAAATGGAAAATGTGTTAAATGTTTAAGCTGACAAAGATATTAAAACTGTCAAAAGTTTCTGAAGTGTTCTTTGGTGGACGAATCAGACATTTTGACTTCTTTTTATATGTTGAGATTTCCATTTAACAACATAAATTACAACATTTTCATCCCTTTCCTTTTCCTGGTACAACTTACTGCCAATAGTGACAAAAGAAGGCCATACAGACATGTTAAGTGGTCTTTGGTAGAAAGCTCTGTACTTTTTTTTTCTTAACTAATAAAAAGTTTCTGGAATTTGGGCAAGATGTTTCTGATTTGCACCTAACGATATGAGATGACATCCATGGTTTAAGGGGAACAGCTCTTTGAGTCCTTTAATATAAATGGAGAATCAAAGTGTAATGTGATACATTAAGCTCAGGTTTCCATCATTATTAATTTAAATGTAATTGTTGGTAATATTTATTCAACTTTCTTAACTTCTTATTCTAAGATCCATTCTGAATGCATCTAGTTAACCACCTATGTTAGAGATTTGTTAAGATTGTTTATCATGTTGTAGTTGTAGTATTGAAGGTTCTTACAAAGCTTTGACTGCTTTGTTAGCAAAACACAACGACTCTGGTGGGACTCGAACCCACAACCTTTGAATGCCTTCAATACACTAGAAGTCCAATGCGCTATCCATTGCGCCACAGAGCCTTATCTGCTTGTATATAGAAGGTCAACGAAAAAAAATAGCTAGAGCGATAAACAGTCAAAATGTAATATACTCTTTTACGCCACTGGCAATAAAAAAAAAAAAAAAAAGATCTCTTTTTTAAAAAAAATTCAAAGGTTATGCAGTGTTTTTGGATTGATCAGAAAATGGAAAATGTGTTAAATGTTTAAGCTGACAAAGATATTAAAACTGTCAAAAGTTTCTGAAGTGTTCTTTGGTGGACGAATCAGACATTTTGACTTCTTTTTATATGTTGAGATTTCCATTTAACAACATAAATTACAACATTTTCATCCCTTTCCTTTTCCTGGTACAACTTACTGCCAATAGTGACAAAAGAAGGCCATACAGACATGTTAAGTGGTCTTTGGTAGAAAGCTCTGTACTTTATTTTTCTTAACTAATAAAAAGTTTCTGGAATTTGGGCAAGATGTTTCTGATTTGCACCTAACGATATGAGCTGACATCCATGGTTTAAGGAGAACAGCTCTTTGAGTCCTTTAATATAAATGGAGAATCAAAGTGTAATGTGATACATTAAGCTCAGGTTTCCATCATTATTAATTTAAATGTAATTGTTGGTAATATTTATTCAACTTTCTTAACTTCTTATTCTAAGATCCCTTCTGAATGCATCTAGTTAACCACCTATGTTAGAGATTTGTTAAGATTGTTTTTCATGTTGTAGTTGTAGTATTGAAGGAGTATTTCTTACAAAGGTTTGTCTGCTTTGTTAGCAAAACACGACTCTGGTGGGACTTGAACCCACAACCTTTGAATGCCTTCAATACACTAGAAGTCCAATGCGCTATCCATTGCGCCACAGAGCCTCATCTGCTTGTATATAGAAGGTCAACGAAAAAAAATAGCTAGAGCGATAAACAGTCAAAATGTAATATACTCTTTTACGCCACTGGCAATTAAAAAAAAAAAAAAAGATCTCTTTTTAAAAAAAAATTCAAAGGTTATGCAGTGTTTTTGGATTGATCAGAAAATGGAAAATGTGTTAAATGTTTAAGCTGAAAAAGATATTAAAACTGTCAAAAGTTTCTGAAGTGTTCTTTGGTGGACGAATCAGACATTTTGACTTCTTTTTATATGTTGAGATTTCCATTTAACAACATAAATTACAACATTTTCATCCCTTTCCTTTTCCTGGTACAACTTACTGCCAATAGTGACAAAAGAAGGCCATACAGACATGTTAAGTGGTCTTTGGTAGAAAGCTCTGTACTTTTTTTTTTCTTAACTAATAAAAAGTTTCTGGAATTTGGGCAAGATGTTTCTGATTTGCACCTAACGATATGAGCTGACATCCATGGTTTAAGGGGAACAGCTCTTTGAGTCCTTTAATATAAATGGAGAATCAAAGTGTAATGTGATACATTAAGCTCAGGTTTCCATCATTATTAATTTAAATGTAATTGTTGGTGATATTTATTCAACTTTCTTAACTTCTTATTCTAAGATCCCTTCTGAATGCATCTAGTTAACCACCTATGTTAGAGATTTGTTAAGATTGTTTTTCATGTTGTAGTTGTAGTATTGAAGGAGTATTTCTTACAAAGGTTTGACTGCTTTGTTAGTGTAATGTGATACATTAAGCTCTTTGGAGCTCTTTGAGTCCTTTAATATAAATGGAGAATCAAAGTGTAATGTGATACATTAAGCTCAGGTTTCCATCATTATTAATTTAAATGTAATTGTTGGTAATATTTATTCAACTTTCTTAACTTCTTATTCTAAGATCCCTTCTGAATGCATCTAGTTAACCACCTATGTTATAGATTTGTTAAGATTGTTTTTCATGTTGTAGTTGTAGTATTGAAGGAGTATTTCTAACAAAGGTTTGTCTGCTTTGTTAGCAAAACACAACGACTCTGTTGGGACTCGAACCCACAACCTTTTAATGCCTTCAATACGCAAGAAGTCCAATGCGCTATCCATTGCGCCACAGAGCCTCATCTGCTTGTATATAGAAGGTCAACGAAAAAAAATAGCTAGAGCGATAAACAGTCAAAATGTAATATACTCTTTTACGCCACTGGCAATTAAAAAAAAAAAAAAGATCTCTTTTTAAAAAAAATTCAAAGGTTATGCAGTGTTTTTGGATTGATCAGAAAATGGAAAATGTGTTAAATGTTTAAGCTGACAAAGATATTAAAACTGTCAAAAGTTTCTGAAGTGTTCTTTGGTGGACGAATCAGAAATTTTGACTTCTTTTTATATGTTGAGATTTCCATTTAACAACATAAATTACAACATTTTCATCCCTTTCCTTTTCCTGGTACAACTTACTGCCAATAGTGACAAAAGAAGGCCATACAGACATGTTAAGTGGTCTTTGGTAGAAAGCTCTGTACTTTTTTTTTCTTAACTAATAAAAAGTTTCTGGAATTTGGGCAAGATGTTTCTGATTTGCACCTAACGATATGAGCTGACATCCATGGTTTAAGGGGAACAGCTCTTTGAGTCCTTTAATATAAATGGAGAATCAAAGTGTACTGTGATACATTAAGCTCAGGTTTCCATCATTATTAATTTAAATGTAATTGTTGGTAATATTTATTCAACTTTCTTAACTTCTTATTCTAAGATCCATTCTGAATGCATCTAGTTAACTACCTATGTTAGAGATTTGTTAAGATTGTTTTTCATGTTGTAGTTGTAGTATTGAAGGAGTATTTCTTACAAAGGTTTGACTGCTTTGTTAGCAAAACACAACGACTTTGGTGGGACTCGAACCCACAACCTTTGAATGTCTTCAATACACTAGAAGTCCAATGCGCTATCCATTGCGCCACAGAGCCTCATCGGCTTGTATCTAGAAGGTCATCGAAAACAAATAGCTAGAGTGATACACAGTCAAAATGTAATATACTCTTTTACGCCACTGGCAATTAAAAGAAAAAAAAAAGATCTCTTTTTTAAAAAAAAATTAAAAGGTTATGCAGTGTTTTTGGATTGATCAGAAAATGGAAAATGTGTTAAATGTTTAAGTGTACAAAGATATTAAAACTGTCAAAAGTTTCTGAAGTGTTCTTTGGTGGACGAATCAGACATTTTGACTTCTTTTTATATGTTGAGATTTCCATTTAACAACATAAATTACAACATTTTCATCCCTTTCCTTTTCCTGGTACAACTTACTGCCAATAGTGACAAAAGAAGGCCATACAGACATGTTAAGTGGTCTTTGGTAGAAAGCTCTGTACTTTTTTTTTCTTAACTAATAAAAAGTTTCTGGAATTTGGGCAAGATGTTTCTGATTTGCACCTAACGATATGAGCTGACATCCATGGTTTAAGGGGAACAGCTCTTTGAGTCCTTTAATATAAATGGAGAATCAAAGTGTAATGTGATACATTAAGCTCAGGTTTCCATCATTATTAATTTAAATGTAATTGTTGGTAATATTTATTCAACTTTCTTAACTTCTTATTCTAAGATCCCTTCTGAATGCATCTAGTTAACCACCTATGTTAGAGATTTGTTAAGATTGTTTTTCATGTTGTAGTTGTAGTATTGAAGGAGTATTTCTTACAAAGGTTTGACTGCTTTGTTAGTGTAATGTGATACATTAAGCTCTTTGGAGCTCTTTGAGTCCTTTAATATAAATGGAGAATCAAAGTGTAATGTGATACATTAAGCTCAGGTTTCCATCATTATTAATTTAAATGTAATTGTTGGTAATATTTATTCAACTTTCTTAACTTCTTATTCTAAGATCCCTTCTGAATGCATCTAGTTAACCACCTATGTTATAGATTTGTTAAGATTGTTTTTCATGTTGTAGTTGTAGTATTGAAGGAGTATTTCTAACAAAGGTTTGTCTGCTTTGTTAGCAAAACACAACGACTCTGTTGGGACTCGAACCCACAACCTTTTAATGCCTTCAATACGCAAGAAGTCCAATGCGCTATCCATTGCGCCACAGAGCCTCATCTGCTTGTATATAGAAGGTCAACGAAAAAAAATAGCTAGAGCGATAAACAGTCAAAATGTAATATACTCTTTTACGCCACTGGCAATTAAAAAAAAAAAAAAGATCTCTTTTTAAAAAAAATTCAAAGGTTATGCAGTGTTTTTGGATTGATCAGAAAATGGAAAATGTGTTAAATGTTTAAGCTGACAAAGATATTAAAACTGTCAAAAGTTTCTGAAGTGTTCTTTGGTGGACGAATCAGAAATTTTGACTTCTTTTTATATGTTGAGATTTCCATTTAACAACATAAATTACAACATTTTCATCCCTTTCCTTTTCCTGGTACAACTTACTGCCAATAGTGACAAAAGAAGGCCATACAGACATGTTAAGTGGTCTTTGGTAGAAAGCTCTGTACTTTTTTTTTCTTAACTAATAAAAAGTTTCTGGAATTTGGGCAAGATGTTTCTGATTTGCACCTAACGATATGAGCTGACATCCATGGTTTAAGGGGAACAGCTCTTTGAGTCCTTTAATATAAATGGAGAATCAAAGTGTACTGTGATACATTAAGCTCAGGTTTCCATCATTATTAATTTAAATGTAATTGTTGGTAATATTTATTCAACTTTCTTAACTTCTTATTCTAAGATCCATTCTGAATGCATCTAGTTAACTACCTATGTTAGAGATTTGTTAAGATTGTTTTTCATGTTGTAGTTGTAGTATTGAAGGAGTATTTCTTACAAAGGTTTGACTGCTTTGTTAGCAAAACACAACGACTTTGGTGGGACTCGAACCCACAACCTTTGAATGTCTTCAATACACTAGAAGTCCAATGCGCTATCCATTGCGCCACAGAGCCTCATCGGCTTGTATCTAGAAGGTCATCGAAAACAAATAGCTAGAGTGATACACAGTCAAAATGTAATATACTCTTTTACGCCACTGGCAATTAAAAGAAAAAAAAAAGATCTCTTTTTTAAAAAAAAATTAAAAGGTTATGCAGTGTTTTTGGATTGATCAGAAAATGGAAAATGTGTTAAATGTTTAAGTGTACAAAGATATTAAAACTGTCAAAAGTTTCTGAAGTGTTCTTTGGTGGACGAATCAGACATTTTGACTTCTTTTTATATGTTGAGATTTCCATTTAACAACATAAATTACAACATTTTCATCCCTTTCCTTTTCCTGGTACAACTTACTGCCAATAGTGACAAAAGAAGGCCATACAGACATGTTAAGTGGTCTTTGGTAGAAAGCTCTGTACTTTTTTTTTCTTAACTAATAAAAAGTTTCTGGAATTTGGGCAAGATGTTTCTGATTTGCACCTAACGATATGAGCTGACATCCATGGTTTAAGGGGAACAGCTCTTTGAGTCCTTTAATATAAATGGAGAATCAAAGTGTAATGTGATACATTAAGCTCAGGTTTCCATCATTATTAATTTAAATGTAATTGTTGGTAATATTTATTCAACTTTCTTAACTTCTTATTCTAAGATCCCTTCTGAATGCATCTAGTTAACCACCTATGTTAGAGATTTGTTAAGATTGTTTTTCATGTTGTAGTTGTAGTATTGAAGGTTCTTACAAAGCTTTGACTGCTTTGTTAGCAAAACACAACGACCCTGGTGGGACTCGAACCCACAACCTTTGAATGCCTTCAATACACTAGAAGTCCAATGCGCTATCCATTGCGCCACAGAGCCTTATCTGCTTGTATATAGAAGGTCAACGAAAAAAAATAGCTAGAGCGATAAACAGTCAAAATGTAATATACTCTTTTACGCCACTGGCAATAAAAAAAAAAAAAAAAGATCTCTTTTTAAAAAAAATTCAAAGGTTATGCAGTGTTTTTGGATTGATCAGAAAATGGAAAATGTGTTAAATGTTTAAGCTGACAAAGATATTAAAACTGTCAAAAGTTTCTGAAGTGTTCTTTGGTGGACGAATCAGACATTTTGACTTCTTTTTATATGTTGAGATTTCCATTTAACAACATAAATTACAACATTTTCATCCCTTTCCTTTTCCTGGTACAACTTACTGCCAATAGTGACAAAAGAAGGCCATACAGACATGTTAAGTGGTCTTTGGTAGAAAGCTCTGTACTTTATTTTTCTTAACTAATAAAAAGTTTCTGGAATTTGGGCAAGATGTTTCTGATTTGCACCTAACGATATGAGCTGACATCCATGGTTTAAGGAGAACAGCTCTTTGAGTCCTTTAATATAAATGGAGAATCAAAGTGTAATGTGATACATTAAGCTCAAGTTTCCATCATTATTAATTTAAATGTAATTGTTGGTAATATTTATTCAACTTTCTTAACTTCTTATTCTAAGATCCCTTCTGAATGCATCTAGTTAACCACCTATGTTAGAGATTTGTTAAGATTGTTTTTCATGTTGTAGTTGTAGTATTGAAGGAGTATTTCTTACAAAGGTTTGTCTGCTTTGTTAGCAAAACACGACTCTGGTGGGACTCGAACCCACAACCTTTGAATGCCTTCAATACACTAGAAGTCCAATGCGCTATCCATTGCGCCACAGAGCCTCATCTGCTTGTATCTAGAAGGTCATCGAAAAAAAATAGCTAGAGCGATAAACAGTCAAAATGTAATATACTCTTTTACCCCACTGGCAATTAAAAAAAAAAAAAAAGATCTCTTTTTAAAAAAAATTCAAAGGTTATGCAGTGTTTTTGGATTGATCAGAAAATGGAAAATGTGTTAAATGTTTAAGTGTACAAAGATATTAAAACTGTCAAAAGTTTCTGAAGTGTTCTTTGGTGGACGAATCAGACATTTTGACTTCTTTTTATATGTTGAGATTTCCATTTAACAACATAAATTACAACATTTTCATCCCTTTCCTTTTCCTGGTACAACTTACTGCCAATAGTGACAAAAGAAGGCCATACAGACATGTTAAGTGGTCTTTGGTAGAAAGCTCTGTACTTTATTTTTCTTAACTAATAAAAAGTTTCTGGAATTTGGGCAAGATGTTTCTGATTTGCACCTAACGATATGAGCTGACATCCATGGTTTAAGGGGAACAGCTCTTTGAGTCCTTTAATATAAATGGAGAATCAAAGTGTAATGTGATACATTAAGCTCAGGTTTCCATCATTATTAATTTAAATGTAATTGTTGGTAATATTTATTCAACTTTCTTAACTTCTTATTCTAAGATCCCTTCTGAATGCATCTAGTTAACCACCTATGTTAGAGATTTGTTAAGATTGTTTTTCATGTTGTAGTTGTAGTATTGAAGGAGTATTTCTTACAAAGGTTTGACTGCTTTGTTAGCAAAACACAACGACTCTGGTGGGACTCGAACCCACAACCTTTGAATGCCTTCAATACACTAGAAGTCCAATGCGCTATCCATTGCGCCACAGAGCCTCACCTGCTTGTTTATAGAAGGTCAACGAAAAAAAATAGCTAGAGTGATACACAGTCAAAATGTAATATACTCTTTTACGCCACTGGCAATTAAAAGAAAAAAAAAAGATCTCTTTTTAAAAAAAAATTCAAAGGTTATGCAGTGTTTTTGGATTGATCAGAAAATGGAAAATGTGTTAAATGTTTAAGCTGACAAAGATATTAAAACTGTCAAAAGTTTCTGAAGTGTTCTTTGGTGGACGAATCAGACATTTTGACTTCTTTTTATATGTTGAGATTTCCATTTAACAACATAAATTACAACATTTTCATCCCTTTCCTTTTCCTGGTACAACTTACTGCCAATAGTGACAAAAGAAGGCCATACAGACATGTTAAGTGGTCTTTGGTAGAAAGCTCTGTACTTTTTTTTTCTTAACTAATAAAAAGTTTCTGGAATTTGGGCAAGATGTTTCTGATTTGCACCTAACGATATGAGATGACATCCATGGTTTAAGGGGAACAGCTCTTTGAGTCCTTTAATATAAATGGAGAATCAAAGTGTAATGTGATACATTAAGCTCAGGTTTCCATCATTATTAATTTAAATGTAATTGTTGGTAATATTTATTCAACTTTCTTAACTTCTTATTCTAAGATCCATTCTGAATGCATCTAGTTAACCACCTATGTTAGAGATTTGTTAAGATTGTTTATCATGTTGTAGTTGTAGTATTGAAGGTTCTTACAAAGCTTTGACTGCTTTGTTAGCAAAACACAACGACTCTGGTGGGACTCGAACCCACAACCTTTGAATGCCTTCAATACACTAGAAGTCCAATGCGCTATCCATTGCGCCACAGAGCCTTATCTGCTTGTATATAGAAGGTCAACGAAAAAAAATAGCTAGAGCGATAAACAGTCAAAATGTAATATACTCTTTTACGCCACTGGCAATAAAAAAAAAAAAAAAAAGATCTCTTTTTAAAAAAAAATTCAAAGGTTATGCAGTGTTTTTGGATTGATCAGAAAATGGAAAATGTGTTAAATGTTTAAGCTGACAAAGATATTAAAACTGTCAAAAGTTTCTGAAGTGTTCTTTGGTGGACGAATCAGACATTTTGACTTCTTTTTATATGTTGAGATTTCCATTTAACAACATAAATTACAACATTTTCATCCCTTTCCTTTTCCTGGTACAACTTACTGCCAATAGTGACAAAAGAAGGCCATACAGACATGTTAAGTGGTCTTTGGTAGAAAGCTCTGTACTTTATTTTTCTTAACTAATAAAAAGTTTCTGGAATTTGGGCAAGATGTTTCTGATTTGCACCTAACGATATGAGCTGACATCCATGGTTTAAGGAGAACAGCTCTTTGAGTCCTTTAATATAAATGGAGAATCAAAGTGTAATGTGATACATTAAGCTCAGGTTTCCATCATTATTAATTTAAATGTAATTGTTGGTAATATTTATTCAACTTTCTTAACTTCTTATTCTAAGATCCCTTCTGAATGCATCTAGTTAACCACCTATGTTAGAGATTTGTTAAGATTGTTTTTCATGTTGTAGTTGTAGTATTGAAGGAGTATTTCTTACAAAGGTTTGTCTGCTTTGTTAGCAAAACACGACTCTGGTGGGACTCGAACCCACAACCTTTGAATGCCTTCAATACACTAGAAGTCCAATGCGCTATCCATTGCGCCACAGAGCCTCATCTGCTTGTATCTAGAAGGTCATCGAAAAAAAATAGCTAGAGCGATAAACAGTCAAAATGTAATATACTCTTTTACGCCACTGGCAATTAAAAAAAAAAAAAAAGATCTCTTTTTAAAAAAAATTCAAAGGTTATGCAGTGTTTTTGGATTGATCAGAAAATGGAAAATGTGTTAAATGTTTAAGTGTACAAAGATATTAAAACTGTCAAAAGTTTCTGAAGTGTTCTTTGGTGGACGAATCAGACATTTTGACTTCTTTTTATATGTTGAGATTTCCATTTAACAACATAAATTACAACATTTTCATCCCTTTCCTTTTCCTGGTACAACTTACTGCCAATAGTGACAAAAGAAGGCCATACAGACATGTTAAGTGGTCTTTGGTAGAAAGCTCTGTACTTTATTTTTCTTAACTAATAAAAAGTTTCTGGAATTTGGGCAAGATGTTTCTGATTTGCACCTAACGATATGAGCTGACATCCATGGTTTAAGGGGAACAGCTCTTTGAGTCCTTTAATATAAATGGAGAATCAAAGTGTAATGTGATACATTAAGCTCAGGTTTCCATCATTATTAATTTAAATGTAATTGTTGGTAATATTTATTCAACTTTCTTAACTTCTTATTCTAAGATCCCTTCTGAATGCATCTAGTTAACCACCTATGTTAGAGATTTGTTAAGATTGTTTTTCATGTTGTAGTTGTAGTATTGAAGGAGTATTTCTTACAAAGGTTTGACTGCTTTGTTAGCAAAACACAACGACTCTGGTGGGACTCGAACCCACAACCTTTGAATGCCTTCAATACACTAGAAGTCCAATGCGCTATCCATTGCGCCACAGAGCCTCATCTGCTTGTATATAGAAGGTCAACGAAAAAAAATAGCTAGAGCGATAAACAGTCAAAATGTAATATACTCTTTTACGCCACTGGCAATTAAAAAAAAAAAAAAAGATCTCTTTTTAAAAAAAAATTCAAAGGTTATGCAGTGTTTTTGGATTGATCAGAAAATGGAAAATGTGTTAAATGTTTAAGCTGAAAAAGATATTAAAACTGTCAAAAGTTTCTGAAGTGTTCTTTGGTGGACGAATCAGACATTTTGACTTCTTTTTATATGTTGAGATTTCCATTTAACAACATAAATTACAACATTTTCATCCCTTTCCTTTTCCTGGTACAACTTACTGCCAATAGTGACAAAAGAAGGCCATACAGACATGTTAAGTGGTCTTTGGTAGAAAGCTCTGTACTTTTTTTTTTCTTAACTAATAAAAAGTTTCTGGAATTTGGGCAAGATGTTTCTGATTTGCACCTAACGATATGAGCTGACATCCATGGTTTAAGGGGAACAGCTCTTTGAGTCCTTTAATATAAATGGAGAATCAAAGTGTAATGTGATACATTAAGCTCAGGTTTCCATCATTATTAATTTAAATGTAATTGTTGGTGATATTTATTCAACTTTCTTAACTTCTTATTCTAAGATCCCTTCTGAATGCATCTAGTTAACCACCTATGTTAGAGATTTGTTAAGATTGTTTTTCATGTTGTAGTTGTAGTATTGAAGGAGTATTTCTTACAAAGGTTTGACTGCTTTGTTAGTGTAATGTGATACATTAAGCTCTTTGGAGCTCTTTGAGTCCTTTAATATAAATGGAGAATCAAAGTGTAATGTGATACATTAAGCTCAGGTTTCCATCATTATTAATTTAAATGTAATTGTTGGTAATATTTATTCAACTTTCTTAACTTCTTATTCTAAGATCCCTTCTGAATTCATCTAGTTAAACACCTATGTTAGAGATTTGTTAAGATTGTTTTTCATGTTGTAGTTGTAGTATTGAAGGAGTATTTCTTACAAAGGTTTGACTGCTTTGTTAGCAAAACACAACGACTCTGGTGGGACTCGAACCCACAACCTTTGAATGCCTTCAATACACTAGAAGTCCAATGCGCTATCCATTGCGACACAGAGCCTCATCTGCTTGTATATAGAAGGTCAACGAAATAAAATAGCTAGAGCGATAAACAGTCAAAATGTAATATACTCTTTTACGCCACTGGCAATTAAAAAAAAAAAAAAAGATCTCTTTTTAAAAAAAATTCAAAGGTTATGCAGTGTTTTTGGATTGATCAGAAAATGGAAAATGTGTTAAATGTTTAAGCTGACAAAGATATTACAACTGTCAAAAGTTTCTGAAGTGTTCTTTGGTGGACGAATCAGACATTTTGACTTCTTTTTATATGTTGAGATTTCCATTTAACAACATAAATTACAACATTTTCATCCCTTTCCTTTTCCTGGTACAACTTACTGCCAATAGTGACAAAAGAAGGCCATACAGACATGTTAAGTGGTCTTTGGTAGAAAGCTCTGTACTTTTTTTTTCTTAACTAATAAAAAGTTTCTGGAATTTGGGCAAGATGTTTCTGATTTGCACCTAACGATATGAGCTGACATCCATGGTTTAAGGGGAACAGCTCTTTGAGTCCTTTAATATAAATGGAGAATCAAAGTGTAATGTGATACATTAAGCTCAGGTTTCCATCATTATTAATTTAAATGTAATTGTTGGTAATATTTATTCAACTTTCTTAACTTCTTATTCTAAGATCCCTTCTGAATGCATCTAGTTAACCACCTATGTTAGAGATTTGTTAAGATTGTTTTTCATGTTGTAGTTGTAGTATTGAAGGAGTATTTCTTACAAAGGTTTGACTGCTTTGTTAGCAAAACACAACGACTCTGGTGGGACTCAAACCCACAACCTTTGAATGCCTTCAATACACTAGAAGTCCAATGCGCTATCCATTGCGCCACAGAGCCTCATCTGCTTGTATATAGAAGGTCAACGAAAAAAAATAGCTAGAGCGATAAACAGTCAAAATGTAATATACTCTTTTACGCCACTGGCAATTAAAAAAAAAAAAAAAGATCTCTTTTTAAAAAAAATTCAAAGGTTATGCAGTGTTTTTGGATTGATCAGAAAATGGAAAATGTGTTAAATGTTTAAGCTGACAAAGATATTACAACTGTCAAAAGTTTCTGAAGTGTTCTTTGGTGGACGAATCAGACATTTTGACTTCTTTTTATATGTTGAGATTTCCATTTAACAACATAAATTACAACATTTTCATCCCTTTCCTTTTCCTGGTACAACTTACTGCCAATAGTGACAAAAGAAGGCCATACAGACATGTTAAGTGGTCTTTGGTAGAAAGCTCTGTACTTTTTTTTTCTTAACTAATAAAAAGTTTCTGGAATTTGGGCAAGATGTTTCTGATTTGCACCTAACGATATGAGCTGACATCCATGGTTTAAGGGGAACAGCTCTTTTAGTCCTTTAATATAAATGGAGAATCAAAGTGTAATGTGATACATTAAGCTCAGGTTTCCATCATTATTAATTTAAATGTAATTGTTGGTAATATTTATTCAACTTTCTTAACTTCTTATTCTAAGATCCCTTCTGAATGCATCTAGTTAACCACCTATGTTAGAGATTTGTTAAGATTGTTTTTCATGTTGTAGTTGTAGTATTGAAGGAGTATTACTTACAAAGGTTTGACTGCTTTGTTAGCAAAACACAACGACTCTGGTGGGACTCGAACCCACAACCTTTGAATGCCTTCAATACACTAGAAGTCCAATGCGCTATCCATTGCGCCACAGAGCCTCACCTGCTTGTATATAGAAGGTCAACGAAAACAAATAGCTCGAGTGATACACAGTCAAAATGTAATATACTCTTTTACGCCACTGGCAATTAAAAGAAAAAAAAAAGATCTCTTTTTAAAAAAAAATTAAAAGGTTATGCAGTGTTTTTGGATTGATCAGAAAATGGAAAATGTGTTAAATGTTTAACCCCTTAAGGACACATGACATGTCTGACATGTCATGATTCCCTTTTATTCCAGAAGCTTGGTCCTTAAGGGGTTAAGCTGACAAAGATATTAAAACTGTCAAAAGTTTCTGAAGTGTTCTTTGGTGGACGAATCAGAAATTTTGACTTCTTTTTATATGTTGAGATTTCCATTTAACAACATAAATTACAACATTTTCATCCCTTTCCTTTTCCTGGTACAACTTACTGCCAATAGTGACAAAAGAAGGCCATACAGACATGTTAAGTGGTCTTTGGTAGAAAGCTCTGTACTTTATTTTTCTTAACTAATAAAAAGTTTCTGGAATTTGGGCAAGATGTTTCTGATTTGCACCTAACGATATGAGCTGACATCCATGGTTTAAGGGGAACAGCTCTTTGAGTCCTTTAATATAAATGGAGAATCAAAGTGTAATGTGATACATTAAGCTCAGGTTTCCATCATTATTAATTTAAATGTAATTGTTGGTAATATTTATTCAACTTTCTTAACTTCTTATTCTAAGATCCCTTCTGAATGCATCTAGTTAACCACCTATGTTAGAGATTTGTTAAGATTGTTTTTCATGTTGTAGTTGTAGAATTGAAGGAGTATTTCTTACAAAGGTTTGTCTGCTTTGTTAGCAAAACACGACTCTGGTGGGACTCGAACCCACAACCTTTGAATGCCTTCAATACACTAGAAGTCCAATGCGCTATCCATTGCGCCACAGAGCCTCATCTGCTTGTATCTTGAAGGTCATCGAAAAAAAATAGCTAGAGCGATAAACAGTCAAAATGTAATATACTCTTTTACGCCACTGGCAATTAAAAAAAAAAAAAAAGATCTCTTTTTAAAAAAAATTCAAAGGTTATGCAGTGTTTTTGGATTGATCAGAAAATGGAAAATGTGTTAAATGTTTAAGTTGACAAAGATATTAAAACTGTCAAAAGTTTCTGAAGTGTTCTTTGGTGGACGAATCAGACATTTTGACTTCTTTTTATATGTTGAGATTTCCATTTAACAACATAAATTACAACATTTTCATCCCTTTCCTTTTCCTGGTACAACTTACTGCCAATAGTGACAAAAGAAGGCCATACAGACATGTTAAGTGGTCTTTGGTAGAAAGCTCTGTACTTTATTTTTCTTAACTAATAAAAAGTTTCTGGAATTTGGGCAAGATGTTTCTGATTTGCACCTAACGATATGAGCTGACATCCATGGTTTAAGGGGAACAGCTCTTTGAGTCCTTTAATATAAATGGAGAATCAAAGTGTAATGTGATACATTAAGCTCAGGTTTCCATCATTATTAATTTAAATGTAATTGTTGGTAATATTTATTCAACTTTCTTAACTTCTTATTCTAAGATCCCTTCTGAATGCATCTAGTTAACCACCTATGTTAGAGATTTGTTAAGATTGTTTTTCATGTTGTAGTTGTAGTATTGAAGGAGTATTTCTTACAAAGGTTTGTCTGCTTTGTTAGCAAAACACGACTCTGGTGGGACTCGAACCCATAAACCTTTGAATGCCTTCAATACACTAGAAGTCCAATGCGCTATCCATTGCGCCACAGAGCCTCATCTGATTGTATCTAGAAGGTCATCGAAAACAAATAGCTAGAGTGATACACAGTCAAAATTTAATATACTCCATTACGCCACTGGCAATTAAAAAAAAAAAAAAGATCTCTTTTTAAAAAAAATTCAAAGGTTATGCAGTGTTTTTGGATTGATCAGAAAATGGAAAATGTGTTAAATGTTTAAGTTGACAAAGATATTAAAACTGTCAAAAGTTTCTGAAGTGTTCTTTGGTGGACGAATCAGACATTTTGACTTCTTTTTATATGTTGAGATTTCCATTTAACAACATAAATTACAACATTTTCATCCCTTTCCTTTTCCTGGTACAACTTACTGCCAATAGTGACAAAAGAAGGCCATACAGACATGTTAAGTGGTCTTTGGTAGAAAGCTCTGTACTTTATTTTTCTTAACTAATAAAAAGTTTCTGGAATTTGGGCAAGATGTTTCTGATTTGCACCTAACGATATGAGCTGACATCCATGGTTTAAGGGGAACAGCTCTTTGAGTCCTTTAATATAAATGGAGAATCAAAGTGTACTGTGATACATTAAGCTCAGGTTTCCATCATTATTAATTTAAATGTAATTGTTGGTAATATATTTTCAACTTTCTTAACTTCTTATTCTAAGATCCCTTCTGAATGCATCTAGTTAACCACCTATGTTAGAGATTTGTTAAGATTGTTTTTCATGTTGTAGTTGTAGTATTGAAGGAGTATTTCTTACAAAGGTTTGTCTGCTTTGTTAGCAAAACACGACTCTGGTGGGACTCGAACCCATAAACCTTTGAATGCCTTCAATACACTAGAAGTCCAATGCGCTATCCATTGCGCCACAGAGCCTCATCTGCTTGTATATAGAAGGTCAACGAAAAAAAATAGCTAGAGCGATAAACAGTCAAAATGTAATATACTCTTTTACGCCACTGGCAATTAAAAAAAAAAAAAAAGATCTCTTTTTAAAAAAAATTCAAAGGTTATGCAGTGTTTTTGGATTGATCAGAAAATGGAAAATGTGTTAAATGTTTAAGCTGACAAAGATATTACAACTGTCAAAAGTTTCTGAAGTGTTCTTTGGTGGACGAATCAGACATTTTGACTTCTTTTTATATGTTGAGATTTCCATTTAACAACATAAATTACAACATTTTCATCCCTTTCCTTTTCCTGGTACAACTTACTGCCAATAGTGACAAAAGAAGGCCATACAGACATGTTAAGTGGTCTTTGGTAGAAAGCTCTGTACTTTTTTTTTCTTAACTAATAAAAAGTTTCTGGAATTTGGGCAAGATGTTTCTGATTTGCACCTAACGATATGAGCTGACATCCATGGTTTAAAGGGAACAGCTCTTTTAGTCCTTTAATATAAATGGAGAATCAAAGTGTAATGTGATACATTAAGCTCAGGTTTCCATCATTATTAATTTAAATGTAATTGTTGGTAATATTTATTCAACTTTCTTAACTTCTTATTCTAAGATCCCTTCTGAATGCATCTAGTTAACCACCTATGTTAGAGATTTGTTAAGATTGTTTTTCATGTTGTAGTTGTAGTATTGAAGGAGTATTACTTACAAAGGTTTGACTGCTTTGTTAGCAAAACACAACGACTCTGGTGGGACTCGAACCCACAACCTTTGAATGCCTTCAATACACTAGAAGTCCAATGCGCTATCCATTGCGCCACAGAGCCTCACCTGCTTGTATATAGAAGGTCAACGAAAACAAATAGCTCGAGTGATACACAGTCAAAATGTAATATACTCTTTTACGCCACTGGCAATTAAAAGAAAAAAAAAAGATCTCTTTTTAAAAAAAAATTAAAAGGTTATGCAGTGTTTTTGGATTGATCAGAAAATGGAAAATGTGTTAAATGTTTAACCCCTTAAGGACACATGACATGTCTGACATGTCATGATTCCCTTTTATTCCAGAAGCTTGGTCCTTAAGGGGTTAAGCTGACAAAGATATTAAAACTGTCAAAAGTTTCTGAAGTGTTCTTTGGTGGACGAATCAGAAATTTTGACTTCTTTTTATATGTTGAGATTTCCATTTAACAACATAAATTACAACATTTTCATCCCTTTCCTTTTCCTGGTACAACTTACTGCCAATAGTGACAAAAGAAGGCCATACAGACATGTTAAGTGGTCTTTGGTAGAAAGCTCTGTACTTTATTTTTCTTAACTAATAAAAAGTTTCTGGAATTTGGGCAAGATGTTTCTGATTTGCACCTAACGATATGAGCTGACATCCATGGTTTAACCCCTTAAGGACACATGACGTGTGTGACACGTCATGATTCCCTTTTATTCCAGAAGTTTGGTCCTTAAGGGGTTAAGGGGAACAGCTCTTTGAGTCCTTTAATATAAATGGAGAATCAAAGTGTAATGTGATACATTAAGCTCAGGTTTCCATCATTATTAATTTAAATGTAATTGTTGGTAATATTTATTCAACTTTCTTAACTTCTTATTCTAAGATCCCTTCTGAATGCATCTAGTTAACCACCTATGTTAGAGATTTGTTAAGATTGTTTTTCATGTTGTAGTTGTAGAATTGAAGGAGTATTTCTTACAAAGGTTTGTCTGCTTTGTTAGCAAAACACGACTCTGGTGGGACTCGAACCCACAACCTTTGAATGCCTTCAATACACTAGAAGTCCAATGCGCTATCCATTGCGCCACAGAGCCTCATCTGCTTGTATCTTGAAGGTCATCGAAAAAAAATAGCTAGAGCGATAAACAGTCAAAATGTAATATACTCTTTTACGCCACTGGCAATTAAAAAAAAAAAAAAAGATCTCTTTTTAAAAAAAATTCAAAGGTTATGCAGTGTTTTTGGATTGATCAGAAAATGGAAAATGTGTTAAATGTTTAAGTTGACAAAGATATTAAAACTGTCAAAAGTTTCTGAAGTGTTCTTTGGTGGACGAATCAGACATTTTGACTTCTTTTTATATGTTGAGATTTCCATTTAACAACATAAATTACAACATTTTCATCCCTTTCCTTTTCCTGGTACAACTTACTGCCAATAGTGACAAAAGAAGGCCATACAGACATGTTAAGTGGTCTTTGGTAGAAAGCTCTGTACTTTATTTTTCTTAACTAATAAAAAGTTTCTGGAATTTGGGCAAGATGTTTCTGATTTGCACCTAACGATATGAGCTGACATCCATGGTTTAAGGGGAACAGCTCTTTGAGTCCTTTAATATAAATGGAGAATCAAAGTGTAATGTGATACATTAAGCTCAGGTTTCCATCATTATTAATTTAAATGTAATTGTTGGTAATATTTATTCAACTTTCTTAACTTCTTATTCTAAGATCCCTTCTGAATGCATCTAGTTAACCACCTATGTTAGAGATTTGTTAAGATTGTTTTTCATGTTGTAGTTGTAGAATTGAAGGAGTATTTCTTACAAAGGTTTGTCTGCTTTGTTAGCAAAACACGACTCTGGTGGGACTCGAACCCACAACCTTTGAATGCCTTCAATACACTAGAAGTCCAATGCGCTATCCATTGCGCCACAGAGCCTCATCTGCTTGTATCTTGAAGGTCATCGAAAAAAAATAGCTAGAGCGATAAACAGTCAAAATGTAATATACTCTTTTACGCCACTGGCAATTAAAAAAAAAAAAAAAGATCTCTTTTTAAAAAAAATTCAAAGGTTATGCAGTGTTTTTGGATTGATCAGAAAATGGAAAATGTGTTAAATGTTTAAGTTGACAAAGATATTAAAACTGTCAAAAGTTTCTGAAGTGTTCTTTGGTGGACGAATCAGACATTTTGACTTCTTTTTATATGTTGAGATTTCCATTTAACAACATAAATTACAACATTTTCATCCCTTTCCTTTTCCTGGTACAACTTACTGCCAATAGTGACAAAAGAAGGCCATACAGACATGTTAAGTGGTCTTTGGTAGAAAGCTCTGTACTTTATTTTTCTTAACTAATAAAAAGTTTCTGGAATTTGGGCAAGATGTTTCTGATTTGCACCTAACGATATGAGCTGACATCCATGGTTTAAGGGGAACAGCTCTTTGAGTCCTTTAATATAAATGGAGAATCAAAGTGTAATGTGATACATTAAGCTCAGGTTTCCATCATTATTAATTTAAATGTAATTGTTGGTAATATTTATTCAACTTTCTTAACTTCTTATTCTAAGATCCCTTCTGAATGCATCTAGTTAACCACCTATGTTAGAGATTTGTTAAGATTGTTTTTCATGTTGTAGTTGTAGTATTGAAGGAGTATTTCTTACAAAGGTTTGTCTGCTTTGTTAGCAAAACACGACTCTGGTGGGACTCGAACCCATAAACCTTTGAATGCCTTCAATACACTAGAAGTCCAATGCGCTATCCATTGCGCCACAGAGCCTCATCTGATTGTATCTAGAAGGTCATCGAAAACAAATAGCTAGAGTGATACACAGTCAAAATTTAATATACTCCATTACGCCACTGGCAATTAAAAAAAAAAAAAAAGATCTCTTTTTAAAAAAAATTCAAAGGTTATGCAGTGTTTTTGGATTGATCAGAAAATGGAAAATGTGTTAAATGTTTAAGTTGACAAAGATATTAAAACTGTCAAAAGTTTCTGAAGTGTTCTTTGGTGGACGAATCAGACATTTTGACTTCTTTTTATATGTTGAGATTTCCATTTAACAACATAAATTACAACATTTTCATCCCTTTCCTTTTCCTGGTACAACTTACTGCCAATAGTGACAAAAGAAGGCCATACAGACATGTTAAGTGGTCTTTGGTAGAAAGCTCTGTACTTTATTTTTCTTAACTAATAAAAAGTTTCTGGAATTTGGGCAAGATGTTTCTGATTTGCACCTAACGATATGAGCTGACATCCATGGTTTAAGGGGAACAGCTCTTTGAGTCCTTTAATATAAATGGAGAATCAAAGTGTACTGTGATACATTAAGCTCAGGTTTCCATCATTATTAATTTAAATGTAATTGTTGGTAATATATTTTCAACTTTCTTAACTTCTTATTCTAAGATCCCTTCTGAATGCATCTAGTTAACCACCTATGTTAGAGATTTGTTAAGATTGTTTTTCATGTTGTAGTTGTAGTATTGAAGGAGTATTTCTTACAAAGGTTTGTCTGCTTTGTTAGCAAAACACGACTCTGGTGGGACTCGAACCCATAAACCTTTGAATGCCTTCAATACACTAGAAGTCCAATGCGCTATCCATTGCGCCACAGAGCCTCATCGGCTTGTATCTCGAAGGTCATCGAAAACAAATAGCTAGAGTGATACACAGTCAAAATGTAATATACTCTTTTACGCCACTGGCAATTAAAAGAAAAAAAAAAGATCTCTTTTTAAAAAAAAATTAAAAGGTTATGCAGTGTTTTTGGATTGATCAGAAAATGGAAAATGTGTTAAATGTTTAAGCTGACAAAGATATTAAAACTGTCAAAAGTTTCTGAAGTGTTCTTTGGTGGACGAATCAGAAATTTTGACTTCTTTTTATATGTTGAGATTTCCATTTAACAACATAAATTACAACATTTTCATCCCTTTCCTTTTCCTGGTACAACTTACTGCCAATAGTGACAAAAGAAGGCCATACAGACATGTTAAGTGGTCTTTGGTAGAAAGCTCTGTACTTTTTTTTTCTTAACTAATAAAAAGTTTCTGGAATTTGGGCAAGATGTTTCTGATTTGCACCTAACGATATGAGATGACATCCATGGTTTAAGGGGAACAGCTCTTTGAGTCCTTTAATATAAATAGAGAATCAAAGTGTAATGTGATACATTAAGCTCAGGTTTCCATCATTATTAATTTAAATGTAATTGTTGGTAATATTTATTCAACTTTCTTAACTTCTTATTCTAAGATCCATTCTGAATGCATCTAGTTAACCACCTATGTTAGAGATTTGTTAAGATAGTTTTTCATGTTGTAGTTGTAGTATTGAAGGAGTATTTCTTACAAAGGTTTGTCTGCTTTGTTAGCAAAACACAACGACTCTGGTGGGACTCGAACCCACAACCTTTGAATGCCTTCAATACACTAGAAGTCCAATGCGCTATTCATTGCGCCACAGAGCATCATCTGCGTGTATATGGAAGGTCATCGAAAAAAAATAGCTAGAGCGATAAACAGTCAAAATGTAATATACTCTTTTACGCCACTGGCAATTAAAAAAAAAAAAAGATCTCTTTTTAAAAAAATTCAAAGGTTATGCAGTGTTTTTGGATTGATCAGAAAATGGAAAATGTGTTAAATGTTTAAGCTGACAAAGATATTAAAACTGTCAAAAGTTTCTGAAGTGTTCTTTGGTGGACGAATCAGAAATTTTGACTTCTTTTTATATGTTGAGATTTCCATTTAACAACATAAATTACAACATTTTCATCCCTTTCCTTTTCCTGGTACAACTTACTGCCAATAGTGACAAAAGAAGGCCATACAGACATGTTAAGTGATCTTTGGTAGAAAGCTCTGTACTTTTTTTTTCTTAACTAATAAAAAGTTTCTGGAATTTGGGCAAGATTTTTCTGATTTGCACCTAACGATATGAGCTGACATCCATGGTTTAAGGGGAACAGCTCTTTGAGTCCTTTAATATAAATGGAGAATCAAAGTGTACTGTGATACATTAAGCTCAGGTTTCCATCATTATTAATTTAAATGTAATTGTTGGTAATATTTATTCAACTTTCTTAACTTTTTATTCTAAGATCCCTTCTGAATGCATCTAGTTAACCACCTATGTTAGAGATTTGTTAAGATTGTTTTTCATGTTGTAGTTGTAGTATTGAAGGAGTATTTCTTACAAAGGTTTGTCTGCTTTGTTAGCAAAACACGACGACTCTGGTGGGACTCGAACCCACAACCTTTGAATGCCTTCAATACACTAGAAGACCAATGTGCTATCCATTGCGCCACAGAGCCTCATCTGCTTGTATATGGAAGGTCATCGAAAAAAAATAGCTAGAGCGATAAACAGTCAAAATGTAATATACTCTTTTACGCCACTGGCAATTAAAAAAAAAAAAAGATCTCTTTTTAAAAAAATTCAAAGGTTATGCAGTGTTTTTGGATTGATCAGAAAATGGAAAATGTGTTAAATGTTTAAGCTGACAAAGATATTAAAACTGTCAAAAGTTTCTGAAGTGTTCTTTGGTGGACGAATCAGAAATTTTGACTTCTTTTTATATGTTGAGATTTCCATTTAACAACATAAATTACAACATTTTCATCCCTTTCCTTTTCCTGGTACAACTTACTGCCAATAGTGACAAAAGAAGGCCATACAGACATGTTAAGTGGTCTTTGGTAGAAAGCTCTGTACTTTTTTTTTCTTAACTAATAAAAAGTTTCTGGAATTTGGGCAAGATGTTTCTGATTTGCACCTAACGATATGAGCTGACATCCATGGTTTAAGGGGAACAGCTCTTTGAGTCCTTTAATATAAATGGAGAATCAAAGTGTACTGTGATACATTAAGCTCAGGTTTCCATCATTATTAATTTAAATGTAATTGTTGGTAATATTTATTCAACTTTCTTAACTTCTTATTCTAAGATCCCTTCAGAATGCATCTAGTTAACCACCTATGTTGGAGATTTGTTAAGATTGTTTTTCATGTCTTGAAGGAGTATTTCTTACAAAGGTTTGTCTGCTTTGTTAGCAAAACACAACGACTCTGGTGGGACTCGAACCCACAACCTTTGAATGCCTTCAATACACTAGAAGTCCAATGCGCTATCCATTGCGCTACAGAGCCTCACCTGCTTGTATATGGAAGGTCATCGAAAAAAAATAGCTAGAGCGATAAACAGTCAAAATGTAATATACTCTTTTACGCCACTGGCAATTAAAAAAAAAAAAGATCTCTTTTTAAAAAAATTCAAAGGTTATGCAGTGTTTTTGGATTGATCAGAAAATGGAAAATGTGTTAAATGTTTAAGCTGACAAAGATATTAAAACTGTCAAAAGTTTCTGAAGTGTTCTTTGGTGGACGAATCAGAAATTTTGACTTCTTTTTATATGTTGAGATTTCCATTTAACAACATAAATTACAACATTTTCATCCCTTTCCTTTTCCTGGTACAACTTACTGCCAATAGTGACAAAAGAAGGCCATACAGACATGTTAAGTGATCTTTGGTAGAAAGCTCTGTACTTTTTTTTCTTAACTAATAAAAAGTTTCTGGAATTTGGGCAAGATGTTTCTGATTTGCACCTAACGACATGAGCTGACATCCATGGTTTAAGGGGAACAGCTCTTTGAGTCCTTTAATATAAATGGAGAATCAAAGTGTACTGTGATACATTAAGCTCAGGTTTCCATCATTATTAATTTAAATGTAATTGTTGGTAATATTTATTCAACTTTCTTAACTTTTTATTCTAAGATCCCTTCTGAATGCATCTAGTTAACCACCTATGTTAGAGATTTGTTAATATTGTTTTTCATGTTGTAGTTGTAGTATTGAAGGATTTTTTCTTACAAAGGTTTGTCTGCTTTGTTAGCAAAACACGACGACTCTGGTGGGACTCGAACCCACAACCTTTGAATGCCTTCAATACACTAGAAGTCCAATGCGCTATCCATTGCGCCACAGAGCCTCATCTGCTTGTATATGGAAGGTCATCGAAAAAAAATAGCTAGAGCGATAAACAGTCAAAATGTAATATACTCTTTTACGCCACTGGCAATTAAAAAAAAATCTCTTTTTAAAAAAATTAAAAGGTTATGCAGTGTTTTTGGATTGATCAGAAAATGGAAAATGTGTTAAATGTTTAAGCTGACAAAGATATTAAAACTGTCAAAAGTTTCTGAAGTGTTCTTTGGTGGACGAATCAGAAATTTTGACTTCTTTTTATATGTTGAGATTTCCATTTAACAACATAAATTACAACATTTTCATCCCTTTCCTTTTCCTGGTACAACTTACTGCCAATAGTGACAAAATAAGGCCATACAGACATGTTAAGTGGTGTTTGGTAGAAAGCTCTGTACTTTTTTTTTCTTAACTAATAAAAAGTTTCTGGAATTTGGGCAAGATGTTTCTGATTTGCACCTAACGATATGAGCTGACATCCATGGTTTAAGGGGAACAGCTCTTTGAGTCCTTTAATATAAATGGAGAATCAAAGTGTACTGTGATACATTAAGCTCAGGTTTCCATCATTATTAATTTAAATGTAATTGTTGGTAATATTTATTCAACTTTCTTAACTTCTTATTCTAAGATACCTTCTGAATGCATCTAGTTAACCACCTATGTTAGAGATTTGTTAAGATTGTTTTTCATGTTGTAGTTGTAGTATTGAAGGAGTATTTCTTACAAAGGTTTGTCTGCTTTGTTAGCAAAACACGACGACTCTGGTGGGACTCGAACCCACAACCTTTGAATGCCTTCAATACACTAGAAGTCCAATGCGCTATCCGTTGCGCCACAGAGCCTCATCTGCTTGTATATGGAAGGTCATCGAAAAAAAATAGCTAGAGCGATAAACAGTCAAAATGTAATATACTCTTTTACGCCACTGGCAATTAAAAAAAAAAAGATCTCTTTTTAAAAAAATTCAAAGGTTATGCAGTGTTTTTGGATTGATCAGAAAATGGAAAATGTGTTAAATGTTTAAGCTGACAAAGATATTAAAACTGTCAAAAGTTTCTGAAGTGTTCTTTGGTGGACGAATCAGAAATTTTGACTTCTTTTTATATGTTTAGATTTCCATTTAACAACATAAATTACAACATTTTCATCCCTTTCCTTTTCTTGGTACAACTTACTGCCAATAGTGACAAAAGAAGGCCATACAGACATGTTAAGTGGTCTTTGGTAGAAAGCTCTGTACTTTTTTTTTCTTAACTAATAAAAAGTTTCTGGAATTTGGGCAAGATGTTTCTGATTTGCACCTAACGATATGAGCTGACATCCATGGTTTAAGTGGAACAGCTCATTGAGTCCTTTAATATAAATGGAGAATCAAAGTGTACTGTGATACATTAAGCTCAGGTTTCCATCATTATTAATTTAAATGTAATTGTTGGTAATATTTATTCAACTTTCTTAACTTCTTATTCTAAGATCCCTTCTGAATGCATCTAGTTAACCACCTATGTTAGAGATTTGTTAAGATTGTTTTTCATGTTGTAGTTGTAGTATTGAAGGAGTATTTCTTACAAAGGTTTGTCTGCTTTGTTAGCAAAACACGACGACTCTGGTGGGACTCGAACCCACAACCTTAGAATGCCTTCAATACACTAGAAGTCCAATGCGCTATCCATTGCGCCACAGAGCCTCATCTGCTTGTATATGGAAGGTCATCGAAAAAAAATAGCTAGAGCGATAAACAGTCAAAATGTAATATACTCTTTTACGCCACTGGCAATTAAAAAAAAAAAGATCTCTTTTTAAAAAAATTCAAAGGTTATGCAGTGTTTTTGGATTGATCAGAAAATGGAAAATGTGTTAAATGTTTAAGCTGACAAAGATATTAAAACTGTCAAAAGTTTCTGAAGTGTTCTTTGGTGGACGAATCAGAAATTTTGACTTCTTTTTATATGTTGAGATTTCCATTTAACAACATAAATTACAACATTTTCATCCCTTTCCTGGTACAACTTACTGCCAATAGTGACAAAAGAAGGCCATACAGACATGTTAAGTGATCTTTGGTAGAAAGCTCTGTACTTATTTTTCTTAACTAATAAAAAGTTTCTGGAATTTGGGCAAGATGTTTCTGATTTGCACCTAACGATATGAGCTGACATCCATGGTTTAAGGGGAACAGCTCTTTGAGTCCTTTAATATAAATGGAGAATCAAAGTGTACTGTGATACATTAAGCTCAGGTTTCCATAATTATTAATTTAAATGTAATTGTTGGTAATATTTATTCAACTTTCTTAACTTTTTATTCTAAGATCCCTTCTGAATGCATCTAGTTAACCACCTATGTTAGAGATTTGTTAATATTGTTTTTCATGTTGTAGTTGTAGTATTGAAGGAGTATTTCTTACAAAGGTTTGTCTGCTTTGTTAGCAAAACACGACGACTCTGGTGAGACTCGAACCCACAACCTTTGAATGCCTTCAATACACTAGAAGTCCAATGCGCTATCCATTGCGCCACAGAGCCTCATCTGCATGTATATGGAAGGTCATCGAAAAAAAATAGCTAGAGCGATAAACAGTCAAAATGTAATATACTCTTTTACGCCACTAGCAATTAAAAAAAAAAGATCTCTTTTTAAAAAAATTCAAAGGTTATGCAGTGTTTTTGGATTGATCAGAAAATAGAAAATGTGTTAAATGTTTAAGCTGACAAAGATATTAAAACTGTCAAAAGTTTCTGAAGTGTTCTTTGGTGGACGAATCAGAAATTTTGACTTCTTTTTATATGTTGAGATTTCCATATAACAACATAAATTACAACATTTTCATCCCTTTCCTTTTCCTGGTACAACTTACTGCCAATAGTGACAAAAGAAGGCCATACAGACATGTTAAGTGGTCTTTGGTAGAAAGCTCTGTACTTTATTTTTCTTAACTAATAAAAAGTTTCTGGAATTTGGGCAAGATGTTTCTGATTTGCACCTAACGATATGAGCTGACATCCATGGTTTAAGGGGAACAGCTCTTTGAGTCCTTTAATATAAATGGAGAATCAAAGTGTACTGTGATACATTAAGCTCAGGTTTCCATCATTATTAATTTAAATGTAATTGTTGGTAATATTTATTCAACTTTCTTAACTTTTTATTCTAAGATCCCTTCTGAATGCATCTAGTTAACCACCTATGTTAGAGATTTGTTAAGATTGTTTTTCATGTTGTAGTTGTAGTATTGAAGGAGTATTTCTTACAAAGGTTTGTCTGCTTTGTTAGCAAAACACAACGACTCTGGTGGGACTCGAACCCACAACCTTTGAATGCCTTCAATACACTAGATGTCCAATGCGCTATCCATTGCGCCACAGAGCCTCATCTGCTTGTATATGGAAGGTCATCGAAAAAAAATAGCTAGAGCGATAAACAGTCAAAATGTAATATACTCTTTTACGCCACTGGCAATTAAAAAAAAAAAGATCTCTTTTTAAAAAAATTCAAAGGTTATGCAGTGTTTTTGGATTGATCAGAAAATGGAAAATGTGTTAAATGTTTAAGCTGACAAAGATATTAAAACTGTCAAAAGTTTCTGAAGTGTTCTTTGGTGGACGAATCAGAAATTTTGACTTCTTTTTATATGTTGAGATTTCCATTTAACAACATAAATTACAACATTTTCATCCCTTTCCTTTTCCTGGTACAACTTACTGCCAATAGTGACAAAAGAAGGCCATACAGACATGTTAAGTGATCTTTGGTAGAAAGCTCTGTACTTTTTTTTTCTTAACTAATAAAAAGTTTCTGGAATTTGGGCAAGATGTTTCTGATTTGCACCTAACGATATGAGCTGACATCCATGGTTTAAGGGGAACAGCTCTTTGAGTCCTTTAATATAAATGGAGAATCAAAGTGTACTGTGATACATTAAGCTCAGGTTTCCATAATTATTAATTTAAATGTAATTGTTGGTAATATTTATTCAACTTTCTTAACTTTTTATTCTAAGATCCCTTTTGAATGCATCTAGTTAACCACCTATGTTAGAGATTTGTTAATATTGTTTTTCATGTTGTAGTTGTAGTATTGAAGGAGTATTTCTTACAAAGGTTTGTCTGCTTTGTTAGCAAAACACGACGACTCTGGTGGGACTCGAACCCACAACCTTTGAATGCCTTCAATACACTAGAAGTCCAATGCACTATCCATTGCGCCACAGAGCCTCATCTGCTTGTATATGGAAGGTCATCGAAAAAAAATAGCTAGAGCGATAAACAGTCAAAATGTAATATACTCTTTTACGCCACTGGCAATTAAAAAAAAAAAAGATCTCTTTTTAAAAAAATTCAAAGGTTATGCAGTGTTTTTGGATTGATCAGAAAATGGAAAATGTGTTAAATGTTTAAGCTGACAAAGATATTAAAACTGTCAAAAGTTTCTGAAGTGTTCTTTGGTGGACGAATCAGAAATTTTGACTTCTTTTTATATGTTGAGATTTCCATTTAACAACATAAATTACAACATTTTCATCCCTTTCCTTTTCCTGGTACAACTTACTGCCAATAGTGACAAAAGAAGGCCATACAGACATGTTAAGTGATCTTTGGTAGAAAGCTCTGTACTTTTTTTTTCTTAACTAATAAAAAGTTTCTGGAATTTGGGCAAGATGTTTCTGATTTGCACCTAACGATATGAGCTGACATCCATGGTTTAAGGGGAACAGCTCTTTGAGTCCTTTAATATAAATGGAGAATCAAAGTGTACTGTGATACATTAAGCTCAGGTTTCCATCATTATTAATTTAAATGTAATTGTTGGTAATATTTATTCAACTTTCTTAACTTTTTATTCTAAGATCCCTTCTGAATGCATCTAGTTTACCACCTATGTTAGAGATTTGTTAAGATTGTTTTTCATGTTGTAGTTGTAGTATTGAAGGAGTATTTCTTACAAAGGTTTGTCTGCTTTGTTAGCAAAACACAACGACTCTGGTGGGACTCGAACCCACAACCTTTGAATGCCTTCAATATAATATAATATTACATTTTGACTGTTTATCGCTCTAGCTATTTTTTTTCGATGACCTTCCATATACAAGCAGATGAGGCTCTGTGGCGCAATGGATAGCGCGTTGGACTTCTAGTGTATTGAAGGCATTCAAAGGTTGTGGGTTCGAGTCCCACCAGAGTCGTTGTGTTTTGCTAACAAAGCAGTCAAACCTTTGTAAGAAATACTCCTTCAATACTACAACTACGACATGAAAAACAATCTTAAAGGACCACTCTAGTGCCAGGAAAGCATACTCGTTTTCCTGGCACTAGAGTGCCCTGAGGGTGCCCCCACCCTCAGGGACCCCCTCCCGCCCGGCTCTGGAAAGGGGAAAAGGGTTAAAACTTACCTTTTTCCAGCGCTGGGCGGGGAGCTCTCCTCCTCCTCTCCGCCTCCGTTCCTCCCCGTCGGCTGAATGCGCACGCGCGGCAAGAGCTGCGCGCGCATTCAGCCGGTCACATAGGAAAGCATTCATAATGCTTTCCTATGGACGCTTGCGTGCTCTCACTGTGATTTTCACAGTGAGAATCACGCAAGCGCCTCTAGCGGCTGTCAGTGAGACAGCCACTAGAGGAAAAAGGGGGAAGGCTTAACTAATTGATAAACATAGCAGTTTCTCTGAAACTGCTATGTTTATAAAACAATTAGTTAACCCTAGCTGGACCTGGCACCCAGACCACTTCATTAAGCTGAAGTGGTCTGGGTGCCTAGAGTGGTCCTTTAACAAATCTCTAACATAGGTGGTTAACTAGATGCATTCAGAAGGGATCTTAGAATAAAAAGTTAAGAAAGTTGAATAAATATTACCAACAATTACATTTAAATTAATAATGATGGAAACCTGAGCTTAATGTATCACAGTACACTTTGATTCTCCATTTATATTAAAGGACTCAAAGAGCTGTTCCCCTTAAACCATGGATGTCAGCTCATATCGTTAGGTGCAAATCAGAAACATCTTGCCAATAGTGACAAAAGAAGGCCATACAGACATGTTAAGTGATCTTTGGTAGAAAGCTCTGTACTTTTTTTTTCTTAACTAGAAGTCCAATGCGCTATCCATTGCGCCACAGAGCCTCATCTGCTAGTATATGGAAGGTCATCGAAAAAAAATAGCTAGAGCGATAAACAGTCAAAATGTAATCTACTCTTTTACGCCACTGGCAATTAAAAAAAAAAAAAGATCTCTTTTTAAAAAAATTCAAAGGTTATGCAGTGTTTTTGGATTGATCAGAAAATGGAAAATGTGTTAAATGTTTAAGCTGACAAAGATATTAAAACTGTCAAAAGTTTCTGAAGTGTTCTTTGGTGGACGAATCAGAAATTTTGACTTCTTTTTATATGTTGAGATTTCCATTTAACAACATAAATTACAACATTTTCATCCCTTTCCTTTTCCTGGTACAACTTACTGCCAATAGTGACAAAAGAAGGCCATACAGACATGTTAAGTGATCTTTGGTAGAAAGCTCTGTACTTTTTTTTTCTTAACTAATAAAAAGTTTCTGGAATTTGGGCAAGATGTTTCTGATTTGCACCTAACGATATGAGCTGACATCCATGGTTTAAGGGGAACAGCTCTTTGAGTCCTTTAATATAAATGGATAATCAAAGTGTACTGTGATACATTAAGCTCAGGTTTCCATCATTATTAATTTAAATGTAATTGTTGGTAATATTTATTCAACTTTCTTAACTTTTTATTCTAAGATCCCTTCTGAATGCATCTAGTTAACCACCTATGTTAGAGATTTGTTAAGATTGTTTTTCATGTTGTAGTTGTAGTATTGAAGGAGTATTTCTTACAAAGGTTTGTCTGCTTTGTTAGCAAAACACGACGACTCTGGTGGGACTCGAACCCACAACCTTTGAATGCCTTCAATACACTAGAAGACCAATGCGCTATCCATTGCGCCACAGAGCCTCATCTGCTTGTATATGGTAGGTCATCGAAAAAAAATAGCTAGAGCGATAAACAGTCAAAATGTAATATACTCTTTTACGCCACTGGCAATTAAAAAAAAAAAAGATCTCTTTTTAAAAAAATTCAAAGGTTATGCAGTGTTTTTGGATTGATCAGAAAATGGAAAATGTGTTAAATGTTTAAGCTGACAAAGATATTAAAACTGTCAAAAGTTTCTGAAGTGTTCTTTGGTGGACGAATCAGAAATTTTGACTTCTTTTTATATGTTGAGATTTCCATTTAACAACATAAATTACAACATTTTCATCCCTTTCCTTTTCCTGGTACAACTTACTGCCAATAGTGACAAAAGAAGGCCATACAGACATGTTAAGTGATCTTTGGTAGATAGCTCTGTACTTTTTTTTCTTAACTAATAAAAAGTTTCTGGAATTTGGGCAAGATGTTTCTGATTTGCACCTAACGATATGAGCTGACATCCATGGTTTAAGGGGAACAGCTCTTTGAGTCCTTTAATATAAATGGAGAATCAAAGTGTACTGTGATACATTAAGCTCAGGTTTCCATAATTATTAATTTAAATGTAATTGTTGGTAATATTTATTCAACTTTCTTAACTTTTTATTCTAAGATCCCTTCTGAATGCATCTAGTTAACCACCTATGTTAGAGATTTGTTAATATTGTTTTTCATGTTGTAGTTGTAGTATTGAAGGAGTATTTCTTACAAAGGTTTGTCTGCTTTGTTAGCAAAACACGACGACTCTGGTGGGACTCGAACCCACAACCTTTGAATGCCTTCAATACACTAGAAGTCCAATGCGCTATCCATTGCGCCACAGAGCCTCATCTGCTTGTATATGGAAGGTCATCGAAAAAAAATAGCTAGAGCGATAAACAGTCAAAATGTAATATACTCTTTTACGCCACTGGCAATTAAAAAAAAAAAAGATCTCTTTTTAAAAAATTTCAAAGGTTATGCAGTGTTTTTGGATTGATCAGAAAATGGAAAATGTGTTAAATGTTTAAGCTGACAAAGATATTAAAACTGTCAAAAGTTTCTGAAGTGTTCTTTGGTGGACGAATCAGAAATTTTGACTTCTTTTTATATGTTGAGATTTCCATTTAACAACATAAATTACAACATTTTCATCCCTTTCCTTTTCCTGGTACAACTTACTGCCAATAGTGACAAAAGAAGGCCATACAGACATGTTAAGTGATCTTTGGTAGAAAGCTCTGTACTTTTTTTTTCTTAACTAATAAAAAGTTTCTGGAATTTGGGCAAGATGTTTCTGATTTGCACCTAACGATATGAGCTGACATCCATGGTTTAAGGGGAACAGCTCTTTGAGTCCTTTAATATAAATGGAGAATCAAAGTGTACTGTGATACATTAAGCTCAGGTTTCCATCATTATTAATTTAAATGTAATTGTTGGTAATATTTATTCAACTTTCTTAACTTTTTATTCTAAGATCCCTTCTGAATGCATCTAGTTAACCACCTATGTTAGAGATTTGTTAAGATTGTTTTTCATGTTGTAGTTGTAGTATTGAAGGAGTATTTCTTACAAAGGTTTGTCTGCTTTGTTAGCAAAACACAACGACTCTGGTGGGACTCGAACCCACAACCTTTGAATGCCTTCAATACACTAGAAGTCCAATGCGCTATCCATTGCGCCACAGAGCCTCATCTGCTAGTATATGGAAGGTCATCGAAAAAAAATAGCTAGAGCGATAAACAGTCAAAATGTAATCTACTCTTTTACGCCACTGGCAATTAAAAAAAAAAAAAGATCTCTTTTTAAAAAAATTCAAAGGTTATGCAGTGTTTTTGGATTGATCAGAAAATGGAAAATGTGTTAAATGTTTAAGCTGACAAAGATATTAAAACTGTCAAAAGTTTCTGAAGTGTTCTTTGGTGGACGAATCAGAAATTTTGACTTCTTTTTATATGTTGAGATTTCCATTTAACAACATAAATTACAACATTTTCATCCCTTTCCTTTTCCTGGTACAACTTACTGCCAATAGTGACAAAAGAAGGCCATACAGACATGTTAAGTGATCTTTGGTAGAAAGCTCTGTACTTTTTTTTTCTTAACTAATAAAAAGTTTCTGGAATTTGGGCAAGATGTTTCTGATTTGCACCTAACGATATGAGCTGACATCCATGGTTTAAGGGGAACAGCTCTTTGAGTCCTTTAATATAAATGGATAATCAAAGTGTACTGTGATACATTAAGCTCAGGTTTCCATCATTATTAATTTAAATGTAATTGTTGGTAATATTTATTCAACTTTCTTAACTTTTTATTCTAAGATCCCTTCTGAATGCATCTAGTTAACCACCTATGTTAGAGATTTGTTAAGATTGTTTTTCATGTTGTAGTTGTAGTATTGAAGGAGTATTTCTTACAAAGGTTTGTCTGCTTTGTTAGCAAAACATGACGACTCTGGTGGGACTCGAACCCACAACCTTTGAATGCCTTCAATAAACTAGAAGACCAATGCGCTATCCATTGCGCCACAGAGCCTCATCTGCTTGTATATGGAAGGTCATCGAAAAAAAATAGCTAGAGCGATAAACAGTCAAAATGTAATATACTCTTTTACGCCACTGGCAATTAAAAAAAAAAAAGATCTCTTTTTAAAAAAATTCAAAGGTTATGCAGTGTTTTTGGATTGATCAGAAAATGGAAAATGTGTTAAATGTTTAAGCTGACAAAGATATTAAAACTGTCAAAAGTTTCTGAAGTGTTCTTTGGTGGACGAATCAGAAATTTTGACTTCTTTTTATATGTTGAGATTTCCATTTAACAACATAAATTACAACATTTTCATCCCTTTCCTTTTCCTGGTACAACTTACTGCCAATAGTGACAAAAGAAGGCCATACAGACATGTTAAGTGATCTTTGGTAGAAAGCTCTGTACTTTTTTTTCTTAACTAATAAAAAGTTTCTGGAATTTGGGCAAGATGTTTCTGATTTGCACCTAACGATATGAGCTGACATCCATGGTTTAAGGGGAACAGCTCTTTGAGTCCTTTAATATAAATGGAGAATCAAAGTGTACTGTGATACATTAAGCTCAGGTTTCCATAATTATTAATTTAAATGTAATTGTTGGTAATATTTATTCAACTTTCTTAACTTTTTATTCTAAGATCCCTTCTGAATGCATCTAGTTAACCACCTATGTTAGAGATTTGTTAATATTGTTTTTCATGTTGTAGTTGTAGTATTGAAGGAGTATTTCTTACAAAGGTTTGTCTGCTTTGTTAGCAAAACACGACGACTCTGGTGGGACTCGAACCCACAACCTTTGAATGCCTTCAATACACTAGAAGTCCAATGCGCTATCCATTGCGCCACAGAGCCTCATCTGCTTGTATATGGAAGGTCATCGAAAAAAAATAGCTAGAGCGATAAACAGTCAAAATGTAATCTACTCTTTTACGCCACTGGCAATTAAAAAAAAAAAAGATCTCTTTTTAAAAAAATTCAAAGGTTATGCAGTGTTTTTGGATTGATCAGAAAATGGAAAATGTGTTAAATGTTTAAGCTGACAAAGATATTAAAACTGTCAAAAGTTTCTGAAGTGTTCTTTGGTGGACGAATCAGAAATTTTGACTTCTTTTTATATGTTGAGATTTCCATTTAACAACATAAATTACAACATTTTCATCCCTTTCCTTTTCCTGGTACAACTTACTGCCAATAGTGACAAAAGAAGGCCATACAGACATGTTAAGTGATCTTTGGTAGAAAGCTCTGTACTTTTTTTTTCTTAACTAATAAAAAGTTTCTGGAATTTGGGCAAGATGTTTCTGATTTGCACCTAACGATATGAGCTGACATCCATGGTTTAAGGGGAACAGCTCTTTGAGTCCTTTAATATAAATGGAGAATCAAAGTGTACTGTGATACATTAAGCTCAGGTTTCCATCATTATTAATTTAAATGTAATTGTTGGTAATATTTATTCAACTTTCTTAACTTTTTATTCTAAGATCCCTTCTGAATGCATCTAGTTAACCACCTATGTTAGAGATTTGTTAATATTGTTTTTCATGTTGTAGTTGTAGTATTGAAGGAGTATTTCTTACAAAGGTTTGTCTGCTTTGTTAGCAAAACACAACGACTCTGGTGGGACTCGAACCCACAACCTTTGAATGCCTTCAATACACTAGAAGTCCAATGCGCTATCCATTGCGCCACAGAGCCTCATCTGCTTGTATATGGAAGGTCATCGAAAAAAAATAGCTAGAGCGATAAACAGTCAAAATGTAATCTACTCTTTTACGCCACTGGCAATTAAAAAAAAAAAAGATCTCTTTTTAAAAAAATTCAAAGGTTATGCAGTGTTTTTGGATTGATCAGAAAATGGAAAATGTGTTAAATGTTTAAGCTGACAAAGATATTAAAACTGTCAAAAGTTTCTGAAGTGTTCTTTGGTGGACGAATCAGAAATTTTGACTTCTTTTTATATGTTGAGATTTCCATTTAACCCCTTAAGGACCAAACTTCTGGAATAAAAGGGAGTCCTGACGTGTCAGACATGTCATGTGTCCTTAAGGGGTTAACAACATAAATTACAACATTTTCATCCCTTTCCTTTTCCTGGTACAACTTACTGCCAATAGTGACAAAAGAAGGCCATACAGACATGTTAAGTGATCTTTGGTAGAAAGCTCTGTACTTTTTTTTTCTTAACTAATAAAAAGTTTCTGGAATTTGGGCAAGATGTTTCTGATTTGCACCTAACGATATGAGCTGACATCCATGGTTTAAGGGGAACAGCTCTTTGAGTCCTTTAATATAAATGGATAATCAAAGTGTACTGTGATACATTAAGCTCAGGTTTCCATCATTATTAATTTAAATGTAATTGTTGGTAATATTTATTCAACTTTCTTAACTTTTTATTCTAAGATCCCTTCTGAATGCATCTAGTTAACCACCTATGTTAGAGATTTGTTAAGATTGTTTTTCATGTTGTAGTTGTAGTATTGAAGGAGTATTTCTTACAAAGGTTTGTCTGCTTTGTTAGCAAAACACGACGACTCTGGTGGGACTCGAACCCACAACCTTTGAATGCCTTCAATACACTAGAAGTCCAATGCGCTATCCATTGCGCCACAGAGCCTCATCTGCTTGTATATGGAAGGTCATCGAAAAAAAATAGCTAGAGCGATAAACAGTCAAAATGTAATATACTCTTTTACGCCACTGGCAATTAAAAAAAAAAAAGATCTCTTTTTAAAAAAATTCAAAGGTTATGCAGTGTTTTTGGATTGATCAGAAAATGGAAAATGTGTTAAATGTTTAAGCTGACAAAGATATTAAAACTGTCAAAAGTTTCTGAAGTGTTCTTTGGTGGACGAATCAGAAATTTTGACTTCTTTTTATATGTTGAGATTTCCATTTAACAACATAAATTACAACATTTTCATCCCTTTCCTTTTCCTGGTACAACTTACTGCCAATAGTGACAAAAGAAGGCCATACAGACATGTTAATTGATCTTTGGTAGAAAGCTCTGTACTTTTTTTTTCTTAACTAATAAAAAGTTTCTGGAATTTGGGCAAGATGTTTCTGATTTGCACCTAACGATATGAGCTGACATCCATGGTTTAAGGGGAACAGCTCTTTGAGTCCTTTAATATAAATGGATAATCAAAGTGTACTGTGATACATTAAGCTCAGGTTTCCATCATTATTAATTTAAATGTAATTGTTGGTAATATTTATTCAACTTTCTTAACTTTTTATTCTAAGATCCCTTCTGAATGCATCTAGTTAACCACCTATGTTAGAGATTTGTTAAGATTGTTTTTCATGTTGTAGTTGTAGTATTGAAGGAGTATTTCTTACAAAGGTTTGTCTGCTTTGTTAGCAAAACACGACGACTCTGGTGGGACTCGAACCCACAACCTTTGAATGCCTTCAATACACTAGAAGACCAATGCGCTATCCATTGCGCCACAGAGCCTCATCTGCTTGTATATGGTAGGTCATCGAAAAAAAATAGCTAGAGCGATAAACAGTCAAAATGTAATATACTCTTTTACGCCACTGGCAATTAAAAAAAAAAAAGATCTCTTTTTAAAAAAATTCAAAGGTTATGCAGTGTTTTTGGATTGATCAGAAAATGGAAAATGTGTTAAATGTTTAAGCTGACAAAGATATTAAAACTGTCAAAAGTTTCTGAAGTGTTCTTTGGTGGACGAATCAGAAATTTTGACTTCTTTTTATATGTTGAGATTTCCATTTAACAACATAAATTACAACATTTTCATCCCTTTCCTTTTCCTGGTACAACTTACTGCCAATAGTGACAAAAGAAGGCCATACAGACATGTTAAGTGATCTTTGGTAGAAAGCTCTGTACTTTTTTTTTCTTAACTAATAAAAAGTTTCTGGAATTTGGGCAAGATGTTTCTGATTTGCACCTAACGATATGAGCTGACATCCATGGTTTAAGGGGAACAGCTCTTTGAGTCCTTTAATATAAATGGAGAATCAAAGTGTACTGTGATACATTAAGCTCAGGTTTCCATCATTATTAATTTAAATGTAATTGTTGGTAATATTTATTCAACTTTCTTAACTTTTTATTCTAAGATCCCTTCTGAATGCATCTAGTTAACCACCTATGTTAGAGATTTGTTAATATTGTTTTTCATGTTGTAGTTGTAGTATTGAAGGAGTATTTCTTACAAAGGTTTGTCTGCTTTGTTAGCAAAACACAACGACTCTGGTGGGACTTGAACCCACAAACTTTGAATGCCTTCAATACACTAGAAGTCCAATGCGCTATCCATTGCGCCACAGAGCCTCATCTGCTTGTATATGGAAGGTCATCGAAAAAAAATAGCTAGAGCGATAAACAGTCAAAATGTAATCTACTCTTTTACGCCACTGGCAATTAAAAAAAAAAAAGATCTCTTTTTAAAAAAATTCAAAGGTTATGCAGTGTTTTTGGATTGATCAGAAAATGGAAAATGTGTTAAATGTTTAAGCTGACAAAGATATTAAAACTGTCAAAAGTTTCTGAAGTGTTCTTTGGTGGACGAATCAGAAATTTTGACTTCTTTTTATATGTTGAGATTTCCATTTAACAACATAAATTACAACATTTTCATCCCTTTCCTTTTCCTGGTACAACATACTACCAATAGTGACAAAAGAAGGCCATACAGACATGTTAAGTGGTCTTTGGTAGAAAGCTCTGTACTTTTTTTTTCTTAACTAATAAAAAGTTTCTGGAATTTGGGCAAGATGTTTCTGATTTGCACCTAACGATATGAGCTGACATCCATGGTTTAAGGGGAACAGCTCTTTGAGTCCTTTAATATAAATGGAGAATCAAAGTGTACTGTGATACCTTAAGCTCAGGTTTCCATCATTATTAATTTAAATGTAATTGTTGGTAATATTTATTCAACTTTCTTAACTTCTTATTCTAAGATCCCTTCTGAATGCATCTAGTTAACCACCTATGTTAGAGATTTGTTAAGATTGTTTTTCATGTTGTAGTTGTAGTATTGAAGGAGTATTTCTTACAAAGGTTTGTCTGCTTTGTTAGCAAAACACGACGACTCTGGTGGGACTCGAACCCACAACCTTTGAATGCCTTCAATACACTAGAAGTCCAATGCGCTATCCATTGTGCCACAGAGCCTCATCTGCTTGTATATGGAAGGTCATCGAAAAAAAATAGCTAGAGCGATAAACAGTCAAAATGTAATATACTCTTTTACGCCACTGGCAATTAAAAAAAAAAAAAGATCTCTTTTTAAAAAAAATTCAAAGGTTATGCAGTGTTTTTGGATTGATCAGAAAATGGAAAATGTGTTAAATGTTTAAGCTGACAAAGATATTAAAACTGTCAAAAGTTTCTGAAGTGTTCTTTGGTGGACGAATCAGAAATTTTGACTTCTTTTTATATGTTGAGATTTCCATTTAACAACATAAATTACAACATTTTCATCCCTTTCCTTTTCCTGGTACAACTTACTGCCAATAGTGACAAAAGAAGGCCATACAGACATGTTAAGTGATCTTTGGTAGAAAGCTCTGTACTTTTTTTTCTTAACTAATAAAAAGTTTCTGGAATTTGGGCAAGATGTTTCTGATTTGCACCTAACGATATGAGCTGACATCCATGGTTTAAGGGGAACAGCTCTTTGAGTCCTTTAATATAAATGGAGAATCAAAGTGTACTGTGATACATTAAGCTCAGGTTTCCATAATTATTAATTTAAATGTAATTGTTGGTAATATTTATTCAACTTTCTTATCTTTTTATTCTAAGATCCCTTCTGAATGCATCTAGTTAACCACCTATGTTAGAGATTTGTTAATATTGTTTTTCATGTTGTAGTTGTAGTATTGAAGGAGTATTTCTTACAAAGGTTTGTCTGCTTTGTTAGCAAAACACGACGACTCTGGTGGGACTCGAACCCACAACCTTTGAATGCCTTACAATACACTAGAAGTCCAATGCGCTATCCATTGCGCCACAGAGCCTCATCTGCTTGTATATGGAAGGTCATCGAAAAAAAATAGCTAGAGCGATAAACAGTCAAAATGTAATATACTCTTTTACGCCACTGGCAATTAAAAAAAAAAGATCTCTTTTTAAAAAAATTCAAAGGTTATGCAGTGTTTTTGGATTGATCAGAAAATGGAAAATGTGTTAAATGTTTAAGCTGACAAAGATATTAAAACTGTCAAAAGTTTCTGAAGTGTTCTTTGGTGGACGAATCAGAAATTTTGACTTCTTTTTATATGTTGAGATTTCCATTTAACAACATAAATTACAACATTTTCATCCCTTTCCTTTTCCTGGTACAACTTACTGCCAATAGTGACAAAAGAAGGCCATACAGACATGTTAAGTGGTGTTTGGTAGAAAGCTCTGTACTTTTTTTTTCTTAACTAATAAAAAGTTTCTGGAATTTGGGCAAGATGTTTCTGATTTGCACCTAACGATATGAGCTGACATCCATGGTTTAAGGGGAACAGCTCTTTGAGTCCTTTAATATAAATGGAGAATCAAAGTGTACTGTGATACATTAAGCTCAGGTTTCCATCATTATTAATTTAAATGTAATTGTTGGTAATATTTATTCAACTTTCTTAACTTCTTATTCTAAGATCCCTTCTGAATGCATCTAGTTAACCACCTATGTTAGAGATTTGTTAATATTGTTTTTCATGTTGTAGTTGTAGTATTGAAGGATTATTTCTTACAAAGGTTTGTCTGCTTTGTTAGCAAAACACGACGACTCTGGTGGGACTCGAACCCACAACCTTTGAATGCCTTCAATACACTAGAAGTCCAATGCGCTATCCATTGCGCCACAGAGCCTCATCTGCTTGTATATGGAAGGTCATCGAAAAAAAATAGCTAGAGCGATAAACAGTCAAAATGTAATATACTCTTTTACGCCACTGGCAATTAAAAAAAAAAGATCTCTTTTTAAAAAAATTCAAAGGTTATGCAGTGTTTTTGGATTGATCAGAAAATGGAAAATGTGTTAAATGTTTAAGCTGACAAAGATATTAAAACTGTCAAAAGTTTCTGAAGTGTTCTTTGGTGGACGAATCAGAAATTTTGACTTCTTTTTATATGTTGAGATTTCCTTTTAACAACATAAATTACAACATTTTCATCCCTTTCCTTTTCCTGGTACAACTTACTGCCAATAGTGACAAAAGAAGGCCATACAGACATGTTATGTGATCTTTGGTAGAAAGCTCTGTACTTTTTTTTTCTTAACTAATAAAAAGTTTCTGGAATTTGGGCAAGATGTTTCTGATTTGCACCTAACGATATGAGCTGACATCCATGGTTTAAGGGGAACAGCTCTTTGAGTCCTTTAATATAAATGGAGAATCAAAGTGTACTGTGATACATTAAGCTCAGGTTTCCATCATTATTAATTTAAATGTAATTGTTGGTAATATTTATTCAACTTTCTTAACTTCTTATTCTAAGATCCCTTCTGAATGCATCTAGTTAACCACCTATGTTAGAGATTTGTTAAGACTGTTTTTCATGTTGTAGTTGTAGTATTGAAGGAGTATTTCTTACAAAGGTTTGTCTGCTTTGTTAGCAAAACACAACGACTCTGGTGGGACTCGAACCCACAACCTTTGAATGCCTTCAATACACTAGAAGTCCAATGCGCTATCCATTGCGCCACAGAGCCTCATCTGCTTGTATATGGAAGGTCATCAAAAAAAATAGCTAGAGCGATAAACAGTCAAAATGTAATATACTCTTTTACGCCACTGGCAATTAAAAAAAAAAAAAGATCTCTTTTTAAAAAAATTCAAAGGTTATGCAGTGTTTTTGGATTGATCAGAAAATGGAAAATGTGTTAAATGTTTAAGCTGACAAAGATATTAAAACTGTCAAAAGTTTCTGAAGTGTTCTTTGGTGGACGAATCAGAAATTTTGACTTCTTTTTATATGTTGAGATTTCCATTTAACAACATAAATTACAACATTTTCATCCCTTTCCTTTTCCTGGTACAACATACTACCAATAGTGACAAAAGAAGGCCATACAGACATGTTAAGTGGTCTTTGGTAGAAAGCTCTGTACTTTTTTTTTCTTAACTAATAAAAAGTTTCTGGAATTTGGGCAAGATGTTTCTGATTTGCACCTAACGATATGAGCTGACATCCATGGTTTAAGGGGAACAGCTCTTTGAGTCCTTTAATATAAATGGAGAATCAAAGTGTACTGTGATACCTTAAGCTCAGGTTTCCATCATTATTAATTTAAATGTAATTGTTGGTAATATTTATTCAACTTTCTTAACTTCTTATTCTAAGATCCCTTCTGAATGCATCTAGTTAACCACCTATGTTAGAGATTTGTTAAGATTGTTTTTCATGTTGTAGTTGTAGTATTGAAGGAGTATTTCTTACAAAGGTTTGTCTGCTTTGTTAGCAAAACACGACGACTCTGGTGGGACTCGAACCCACAACCTTTGAATGCCTTCAATACACTAGAAGTCCAATGCGCTATCCATTGCGCCACAGAGCCTCATCTGCTTGTAGATGGAAGGTCATCGAAAAAAAATAGCTAGAGCGATAAACAGTCAAAATGTAATATACTCTTTTACGCCACTGGCAATTAAAAAAAAAAAAGATCTCTTTTTAAAAAAATTCAAAGGTTATGCAGTGTTTTTGGATTGATCAGAAAATGGAAAATGTGTTAAATGTTTAAGCTGACAAAGATATTAAAACTGTCAAAAGTTTCTGAAGTGTTCTTTGGTGGACGAATCAGAAATTTTGACTTCTTTTTATATGTTGAGATTTCCATTTAACAACATAAATTACAACATTTTCATCCCTTTCCTTTTCCTGGTACAACTTACTGCCAATAGTGACAAAAGAAGGCCATACAGACATGTTAAGTGATCTTTGGTAGAAAGCTCTGTACTTTTTTTTCTTAACTAATAAAAAGTTTCTGGAATTTGGGCAAGATGTTTCTGATTTGCACCTAACGATATGAGCTGACATCCATGGTTTAAGGGGAACAGCTCTTTGAGTCCTTTAATATAAATGGAGAATCAAAGTGTACTGTGATACATTAAGCTCAGGTTTCCATAATTATTAATTTAAATGTAATTGTTGGTAATATTTATTCAACTTTCTTAACTTTTTATTCTAAGATCCCTTCTGAATGCATCTAGTTAACCACCTATGTTAGAGATTTGTTAATATTGTTTTTCATGTTGTAGTTGTAGTATTGAAGGAGTATTTCTTACAAAGGTTTGTCTGCTTTGTTAGCAAAACACGACGACTCTGGTGGGACTCGAACCCACAACCTTTGAATGCCTTCAATACACTAGAAGTCCAATGCGCTATCCATTGCGCCACAGAGCCTCATCTGCTTGTATATGGAAGGTCATCGAAAAAAAATAGCTAGAGCGATAAACAGTCAAAATGTAATATACTCTTTTACGCCACTGGCAATTAAAAAAAAAAGATCTCTTTTTTAAAAAATTCAAAGGTTATGCAGTGTTTTTGGATTGATCAGAAAATGGAAAATGTGTTAAATGTTTAAGCTGACAAAGATATTAAAACTGTCAAAAGTTTCTGAAGTGTTCTTTGGTGGACGAATCAGAAATTTTGACTTCTTTTTATATGTTGAGATTTCCATTTAACAACATAAATTACAACATTTTCATCCCTTTCCTTTTCCTGGTACAACTTACTGCCAATAGTGACAAAAGAAGGCCATACAGACATGTTAAGTGGTGTTTGGTAGAAAGCTCTGTACTTTTTTTTTCTTAACTAATAAAAAGTTTCTGGAATTTGGGCAAGATGTTTCTGATTTGCACCTAACGATATGAGCTGACATCCATGGTTTAAGGGGAACAGCTCTTTGAGTCCTTTAATATAAATGGAGAATCAAAGTGTACTGTGATACATTAAGCTCAGGTTTCCATCATTATTAATTTAAATGTAATTGTTGGTAATATTTATTCAACTTTCTTAACTTCTTATTCTAAGATCCCTTCTGAATGCATCTAGTTAACCACCTATGTTAGAGATTTGTTAAGATTGTTTTTCATGTTGTAGTTGTAGTATTGAAGGAGTATTTCTTACAAAGGTTTGTCTGCTTTGTTAGCAAAACACGACGACTCTGGTGGGACTCGAACCCACAACCTTTGAATGCCTTCAATACACTAGAAGTCCAATGCGCTATCCATTGCGCCACAGAGCCTCATCTGCTTGTATATGGAAGGTCATCGAAAAAAAATAGCTAGAGCGATAAACAGTCAAAATGTAATATACTCTTTTACGCCACTGGCAATTAAAAAAAAAAAGATCTCTTTTTAAAAAAATTCAAAGGTTATGCAGTGTTTTTGGATTGATCAGAAAATGGAAAATGTGTTAAATGTTTAAGCTGACAAAGATATTAAAACTGTCAAAAGTTTCTGAAGTGTTCTTTGGTGGACGAATCAGAAATTTTGACTTCTTTTTATATGTTGAGATTTCCATTTAACAACATAAATTACAACATTTTCATCCCTTTCCTTTTCCTGGTACAACTTACTGCCAATAGTGACAAAAGAAGGCCATACAGACATGTTATGTGATCTTTGGTAGAAAGCTCTGTACTTTTTTTTTCTTAACTAATAAAAAGTTTCTGGAATTTGGGCAAGATGTTTCTGATTTGCACCTAACGATATGAGCTGACATCCATGGTTTAAGGGGAAGAGCTCTTTGAGTCCTTTAATATAAATGGAGAATCAAAGTGTACTGTGATACATTAAGCTCAGGTTTCCATCATTATTAATTTAAATGTAATTGTTGGTAATATTTATTCAACTTTCTTAACTTCTTATTCTAAGATCCCTTCTGAATGCATCTAGTTAACCACCTATGTTAGAGATTTGTTAAGACTGTTTTTCATGTTGTAGTTGTAGTATTGAAGGAGTATTTCTTACAAAGGTTTGTCTGCAAAACACGACGACTCTGGTGGGACTCGAACCCACAACCTTTGAATGCCTTCAATACACTAGAAGTCCAATGCGCTATCCATTGCGCCACAGAGCCTCATCTGCTTCTATATGGAAGGTCGTCGAAAAAAAATAGCTAGAGCGATAAACAGTCAAAATGTAATATACTCTTTTACGCCACTGGCAATTAAAAAAAAAAAAGATCTCTTTTTAAAAAAATTCAAAGGTTATGCAGTGTTTTTGGATTGATCAGAAAATGGAAAATGTGCTAAATGTTTAAGCTGACAAAGATATTAAAACTGTCAAAAGTTTCTGAAGTGTTCTTTGGTGGACGAATCAGAAATTTTGACTTCTTTTTATATGTTGAGATTTCCATTTAACAACATAAATTACAACATTTTCATCCCTTTCCTTTTCCTGGTACAACTTACTGCCAATAGTGACAAAAGAAGGCCATACAGACATGTTAAGTGATCTTTGGTAGAAAGCTCTGTACTTTTTTTTTCTTAACTAATAAAAAGTTTCTGGAATTTGGGCAAGATGTTTCTGATTTGCACCTAACGATATGAGCTGACATCCATGGTTTAAGGGGAACAGCTCTTTGAGTCCTTTAATATAAATGGAGAATCAAAGTGTACTGTGATACATTAAGCTCAGGTTTCCATCATTATTAATTTAAATGTAATTGTTGGTAATATTTATTCAACTTTCTTAACTTTTTATTCTAAGATCCCTTCTGAATGCATCTAGTTAACCACCTATGTTAGAGATTTGTTAAGATTGTTTTTCATGTTGTAGTTGTAGTATTGAAGGAGTATTTCTTACAAAGGTTTGTCTGCTTTGTTAGCAAAACACAACGACTCTGGTGGGACTCGAACCCACAACCTTTGAATGCCTTCAATACACTAGATGTCCAATGCGCTATCCATTGCGCCACAGAGCCTCATCTGCTTGTATATGGAAGGTCATCGAAAAAAAATAGCTAGAGCGATAAACAGTCAAAATGTAATATACTCTTTTACGCCACTGGCAATTAAAAAAAAAAAGATCTCTTTTTAAAAAAATTCAAAGGTTATGCAGTGTTTTTGGATTGATCAGAAAATGGAAAATGTGTTAAATGTTTAAGCTGACAAAGATATTAAAACTGTCAAAAGTTTCTGAAGTGTTCTTTGGTGGACGAATCAGAAATTTTGACTTCTTTTTATATGTTGAGATTTCCATTTAACAACATAAATTACAACATTTTCATCCCTTTCCTTTTCCTGGTACAACTTACTGCCAATAGTGACAAAAGAAGGCCATACAGACATGTTAAGTGGTCTTTGGTAGAACGCTCTGTACTTTTTTTTTCTTAACTAATAAAAAGTTTCTGGAATTTGGGCAAGATGTTTCTGATTTGCACCTAACGATATGAGCTGACATCCATGGTTTAAGGGGAACAACTCTTTGAGTCCTTTAATATAAATGGAGAATCAAAGTGTACTGTGATACATTAAGCTCAGGTTTCCATCATTATTAATTTAAATGTAATTGTTGGTAATATTTATTCAACTTTCTTAACTTTTTATTCTAAGATCCCTTCTGAATGCATCTAGTTAACCACCTATGTTAGAGATTTGTTAAGATTGTTTTTCATGTTGTAGTTGTAGTATTGAAGGAGTATTTCTTACAAAGGTTTGTCTGCTTTGTTAGCAAAACACGACGACACTGGTGGGACTCGAACCCACAACCTTTGAATGCCTTCAATACACTAGAAGTCCAATGCGCTATCCATTGCGCCACAGAGCCTCATCTGCTTCTATATGGAAGGTCGTCGAAAAAAAATAGCTAGAGCGATAAACAGTCAAAATGTAATATACTCTTTTACGCCACTGGCAATAAAAAAAAAAAAAGATCTCTTTTTAAAAAAATTCAAAGGTTATGCAGTGTTTTTGGATTGATCAGAAAATGGAAAATGTGTTAAATGTTTAAGCTGACAAAGATATTAAAACTGTCAAAAGTTTCTGAAGTGTTCTTTGGTGGACGAATCAGAAATTTTGACTTCTTTTTATATGTTGAGATTTCCATTTAACAACATAAATTACAACATTTTCATCCCTTTCCTTTTCCTGGTACAACTTACTGCCAATAGTGACAAAAGAAGGCCATACAGACATGTTAAGTGATCTTTGGTAGAAAGCTCTGTACTTTTTTTTTCTTAACTAATAAAAAGTTTCTGGAATTTGGGCAAGATGTTTCTGATTTGCACCTAACGATATGAGCTGACATCCATGGTTTAAGGGGAACAGCTCTTTGAGTCCTTTAATATAAATGGAGAATCAAAGTGTACTGTGATACATTAAGCTCAGGTTTCCATCATTATTAATTTAAATGTAATTGTTGGTAATATTTATTCAACTTTCTTAACTTTTTATTCTAAGATCCCTTCTGAATGCATCTAGTTAACCACCTATGTTAGAGATTTGTTAAGATTGTTTTTCATGTTGTAGTTGTAGTATTGAAGGAGTATTTCTTACAAAGGTTTGTCTGCTTTGTTAGCAAAACACAACGACTCTGGTGGGACTCGAACCCACAACCTTTGAATGCCTTCAATACACTAGATGTCCAATGCGCTATCCATTGCGCCACAGAGCCTCATCTGCTTGTATATGGAAGGTCATCGAAAAAAAATAGCTAGAGCGATAAACAGTCAAAATGTAATATACTCTTTTACGCCACTGGCAATTAAAAAAAAAAAGATCTCTTTTTAAAAAAATTCAAAGGTTATGCAGTGTTTTTGGATTGATCAGAAAATGGAAAATGTGTTAAATGTTTAAGCTGACAAAGATATTAAAACTGTCAAAAGTTTCTGAAGTGTTCTTTGGTGGACGAATCAGAAATTTTGACTTCTTTTTATATGTTGAGATTTCCATTTAACAACATAAATTACAACATTTTCATCCCTTTCCTTTTCCTGGTACAACTTACTGCCAATAGTGACAAAAGAAGGCCATACAGACATGTTAAGTGATCTTTGGTAGAAAGCTCTGTACTTTTTTTTTCTTAACTAATAAAAAGTTTCTGGAATTTGGGCAAGATGTTTCTGATTTGCACCTAACGATATGAGCTGACATCCATGGTTTAAGGGGAACAGCTCTTTGAGTCCTTTAATATAAATGGAGAATCAAAGTGTACTGTGATACATTAAGCTCAGGTTTCCATCATTATTAATTTAAATGTAATTGTTGGTAATATTTATTCAACTTTCTTAACTTCTTATTCTAAGATCCCTTCTGAATGCATCTAGTTAACCACCTATGTTAGAGATTTGTTAATATTGTTTTTCATGTTGTAGTTGTAGTATTGAAGGAGTATTTCTTACAAAGGTTTGTCTGCTTTGTTAGCAAAACACAACGACTCTGGTGGGACTCGAACCCACAACCTTTGAATGCCTTCAATACACTAGAAGTCCAATGCGCTATCCATTGCGCCACAGAGCCTCATCTGCTTGTATATGGAAGGTCATCGAAAAAAAATAGCTAGAGCGATAAACAGTCAAAATGTAATATACTCTTTTACGCCACTGGCAATTAAAAAAAAAAAAGATCTCTTTTTAAAAAAATTCAAAGGTTATGCAGTGTTTTTGGATTGATCAGAAAATGGAAAATGTGTTAAATGTTTAAGCTGACAAAGATATTAAAACTGTCAAAAGTTTCTGAAGTGTTCTTTGGTGGACGAATCAGAAATTTTGACTTCTTTTTATATGTTGAGATTTCCATTTAACAACATAAATTACAACATTTTCATCCCTTTCCTTTTCCTGGTACAACTTACTGCCAATAGTGACAAAAGAAGGCCATACAGACATGTTAAGTGGTCTTTGGTAGAACGCTCTGTACTTTTTTTTTCTTAACTAATAAAAAGTTTCTGGAATTTGGGCAAGATGTTTCTGATTTGCACCTAACGATATGAGCTGACATCCATGGTTTAAGGGGAACAGCTCTTTGAGTCCTTTAATATAAATGGAGAATCAAAGTGTACTGTGATACATTAAGCTCAGGTTGCCATCATTATTAATTTAAATGTAATTGTTGGTAATATTTATTCAACTTTCTTAACTTTTTATTCTAAGATCCCTTCTGAATGCATCTAGTTAACCACCTATGTTAGAGATTTGTTAAGATTGTTTTTCATGTTGTAGTTGTAGTATTGAAGGAGTATTTCTTACAAAGGTTTGTCTGCTTTGTTAGCAAAACACAACGACTCTGGTAGGACTCGAACCCACAACCTTTGAATGCCTTCAATACACTAGATGTCCAATGCGCTATCCATTGCGCCACAGAGCCTCATCTGCTTGTATATGGAAGGTCATCGAAAAAAAATAGCTAGAGCGATAAACAGTCAAAATGTAATATACTCTTTTACGCCACTGGCAATTAAAAAAAAAAAGATCTCTTTTTAAAAAAATTCAAAGGTTATGCAGTGTTTTTGGATTGATCAGAAAATGGAAAATGTGTTAAATGTTTAAGCTGACAAAGATATTAAAACTGTCAAAAGTTTCTGAAGTGTTCTTTGGTGGACGAATCAGAAATTTTGACTTCTTTTTATATGTTGAGATTTCCATTTAACAACATAAATTACAACATTTTCATCCCTTTCCTTTTCCTGGTACAACTTACTGCCAATAGTGACAAAAGAAGGCCATACAGACATGTTAAGTGATCTTTGGTAGAAAGCTCTGTACTTTTTTTTTCTTAACTAATAAAAAGTTTCTGGAATTTGGGCAAGATGTTTCTGATTTGCACCTAACGATATGAGCTGACATCCATGGTTTAAGGGGAACAGCTCTTTGAGTCCTTTAATATAAATGGAGAATCAAAGTGTACTGTGATACATTAAGCTCAGGTTTCCATCATTATTAATTTAAATGTAATTGTTGGTAATATTTATTCAACTTTCTTAACTTTTTATTCTAAGATCCCTTCTGAATGCATCTAGTTAACCACCTATGTTAGAGATTTGTTAATATTGTTTTTCATGTTGTAGTTGTAGTATTGAAGGAGTATTTCTTACAAAGGTTTGTCTGCTTTGTTAGCAAAACACAACGACTCTGGTGGGACTCGAACCCACAACCTTTGAATGCCTTCAATACACTAGAAGTCCAATGCGCTATCCATTGCGCCACAGAGCCTCATCTGCTTGTATATGGAAGGTCATCGAAAAAAAATAGCTAGAGCGATAAACAGTCAAAATGTAATCTACTCTTTTACGCCACTGGCAATTAACCCCTTAAGGACACATGACGTGTGTGACACGTCATGATTCCCTTTTATTCCAGAAGCTTGGTCCTTAAGGGGTTAAAAAAAAAAAGATCTCTTTTTAAAAAAATTCAAAGGTTATGCAGTGTTTTTGGATTGATCAGAAAATGGAAAATGTGTTAAATGTTTAAGCTGACAAAGATATTAAAACTGTCAAAAGTTTCTGAAGTGTTCTTTGGTGGACGAATCAGAAATTTTGACTTCTTTTTATATGTTGAGATTTCCATTTAACAACATAAATTACAACATTTTCATCCCTTTCCTTTTCCTGGTACAACTTACTGCCAATAGTGACAAAAGAAGGCCGTACAGACATGTTAAGTGGTTTTTGGTAGAAAGCTCTGTACTTTTTTTTTCTTAACTAATAAAAAGTTTCTGGAATTTGGGCAAGATGTTTCTGATTTGCACCTAACGATATGAGCTGACATCCATGGTTTAAGGGGAACAGCTCTTTGAGTCCTTTAATATAAATGGAGAATCAAAGTGTACTGTGATACATTAAGCTCAGGTTGCCATCATTATTAATTTAAATGTAATTGTTGGTAATATTTATTCAACTTTCTTAACTTCTTATTCTAAGATCCCTTCTGAATGCATCTAGTTAACCACCTATGTTAGAGATTTGTTAAGATTGTTTTTCATGTCTTGAAGGAGTATTTCTTACAAAGGTTTGTCTGCTTTGTTAGCAAAACACAACGACTCTGGTGGGACTCGAACCCACAACCTTTGAATGCCTTCAATACACTAGAAGACCAATGCGCTATCCATTGCGCCACAGAGCCTCATCTGCTTGTATATGGAAGGTCATCGAAAAAAAATAGCTAGAGCGATAAACAGTCAAAATGTAATATACTCTTTTACGCCACTGGCAATTAAAAAAAAAAAAGATCTCTTTTTAAAAAAATTCAAAGGTTATGCAGTGTTTTTGGATTGATCAGAAAATGGAAAATGTGTTAAATGTTTAAGCTGACAAAGATATTAAAACTGTCAAAAGTTTCTGAAGTGTTCTTTGGTGGACGAATCAGAAATTTTGACTTCTTTTTATATGTTGAGATTTCCATTTAACAACATAAATTACAACATTTTCATCCCTTTCCTTTTCCTGGTACAACTTACTGCCAATAGTGACAAAAGAAGGCCATACAGACATGTTAAGTGGTCTTTGGTAGAACGCTCTGTACTTTTTTTTTCTTAACTAATAAAAAGTTTCTGGAATTTGGGCAAGATGTTTCTGATTTGCACCTAACGATATGAGCTGACATCCATGGTTTAAGGGGAACAGCTCTTTGAGTCCTTTAATATAAATGGAGAATCAAAGTGTACTGTGATACATTAAGCTCAGGTTTCCATCATTATTAATTTAAATGTAATTGTTGGTAATATTTATTCAACTTTCTTAACTTTTTATTCTAAGATCCCTTCTGAATGCATCTAGTTAACCACCTATGTTAGAGATTTGTTAAGATTGTTTTTCATGTTGTAGTTGTAGTATTGAAGGAGTATTTCTTACAAAGGTTTGTCTGCTTTGTTAGCAAAACACAACGACTCTGGTGGGACTCGAACCCACAACCTTTGAATGCCTTCAATACACTAGATGTCCAATGCGCTATCCATTGCGCCACAGAGCCTCATCTGCTTGTATATGGAAGGTCATCGAAAAAAAATAGCTAGAGCGATAAACAGTCAAAATGTAATATACTCTTTTACGCCACTGGCAATTAAAAAAAAAAGATCTCTTTTTAAAAAAATTCAAAGGTTATGCAGTGTTTTTGGATTGATCAGAAAATGGAAAATGTGTTAAATGTTTAAGCTGACAAAGATATTAAAACTGTCAAAAGTTTCTGAAGTGTTCTTTGGTGGACGAATCAGAAATTTTGACTTCTTTTTATATGTTGAGATTTCCATTTAACAACATAAATTACAACATTTTCATCTCTTTCCTTTTCCTGGTACAACTTACTGCCAATAGTGACAAAAGAAGGCCATACAGACATGTTAAGTGATCTTTGGTAGAAAGCTCTGTACTTTTTTTTTCTTAACTAATAAAAAGTTTCTGGAATTTGGGCAAGATGTTTCTGATTTGCACCTAACGATATGAGCTGACATCCATGGTTTAAGGGGAACAGCTCTTTGAGTCCTTTAATATAAATGGAGAATCAAAGTGTACTGTGATACATTAAGCTCAGGTTGCCATCATTATTAATTTAAATGTAATTGTTGGTAATATTTATTCTTTTTTTTTTTAATTTGTAAGTTTTTTATTCTTTTATAAGCATACATTTTACATGAAGTCTTAAGTTACATATAACAAATTTTTCACTGGTACAAAGAAGTTATGATTCAGTACAATATGGTATAAGTGTTATAACATGCATTGTTGACAAGTGATTACATTTTGTGGTTACAGGGTACAAAAGGATAAATCCTAAAGAAAATAGACAAAATAATTCTAACGGTAAGATTTCCTATCCTAACATATTTAAATGTGCCACCTCATATGTTATTTATATATAGTAGTTATAGTCATTGTAGACTATCAGCAAGGTGATGGAGTGTTTTTTTTTTTTGTGATGGGTGGTTAGCGTGGACATGAAGGCGGTATAGCTGATTTCTCTAAGAAGTGTGTTCATTGAGAGAGGGGAGAGGTGTTGTATAACTGGGTTTTGTTGCACTAGTTGCAACCATGAATCGTGTCCATGGTTCCCAGGTAGCGGTGAATGTTTTAAACTCTTTCAAAATGGCATACGTTATGAGTTCTAGTTGTTTGATATTTTCTACTCGCCTGATCCATTCTCTGATCGTGGGAGCCTGTGGTTGGTTCCAATACTTAGGGATCAATTGGGCTGCTGTCATGGTCAAAAGTTTAAACAGTGTGCGTTGTGGTTTATTTAGGATGAGGTTTGGGGGAAGTTCTTGGAAGATGAACTGTAATGGAGCTAGTGGGAAAGTAATATTCATTATGGACTGGATAAGAGTGTGTATTCTGCTCCAAAATTTATGTATGACTGGGCATTGCCACCAGACGTGGGCATGATGTGCTGTGGTGTTGTCACATCTCCAGCATTGAGCTTTCTCGTTACCGTGTATTTGTTGGATTTTCTCTGGTGTGTAATGCCATCTAGAGATACGTTTGAAATTACTTTCTTGCGTTAGTAGAGAGGTGGAAGTTCTATGCGTAGAGTTGAAAATAGCTTGCCATTGTTTGGGGGTAATCTCTATTTGTAACTCTTGTGACCATTTTTGCGTACATTTTGGTAGTTCTAGCTGTTGTGAGTCCCTGATTGTTTGGTAAAGAGAGGATAATAGTTTTTTCGTAATTTTGTGTTTCTCACAGATGTTTTCAAACTCAGTCAAGGGACGGTTGCCCAATGGTAGAAGATCGTTGGACGTGATAAACTGTTTTAGTTGGGTGTAGTGGAGTAATTGGTTACCTGTCGGGGGATTGGAGGGGAAAAGTTGCTGTAGTGGTTTCAGTGTGTTATTAGTAACCATATCCCGTAGCCGTAGCGTGGAGCCACAGTGATAGTTAGCATAGGCCCCACCTGACTGGCCTCCCTGGAAATTAGGATTATTAGTGAGTGGGTATAATGGTGAGGGATAGGGGGATATTTCGGTAGTTCGTGTCAGTTTGTGCCATAATTGTAGTGTAGGTGTGATGGTAGGATGAGGGCCATAGAGTGTTCCGCATTGGGCCGGTGGATTCGCTAGCCATGGACGGTCTTTTAATGGAATGATTGAGAATTCATTCTCTATCTGGACCCAGTGGCGGGCTGGCACGGGCCTTGTCCATTCATAGATCCTGTTTAAGTGGACAGCTTTGTGGTATGAGGCAATATCTGGAAAGTTTAACCCCCCCTTGTCTTTGTTTTTTATAAGTGTTTCGAGGGCAATTCTAGGTTGTGAGTTTGACCATATGAAGCTAGTGAATGTTTTCCTGATTTTGAAGAAGAAATTGGTGTTTAATTGGATCGGAAGGGCTTGAAGAGTGTAGAGTAGGCGTGGGAGAATGTTCATTTTGATGATGTTGATTCTACTGAACCAACCGAAGCATGGTTTGTTCCAGTTGTGTAAGTCAGTGGCTATGTTATCTAGTAACTTGAGAAAGTTGAGGCTAAAGATAAGTTTACTTGTTTGTGGTATGTGTACTCCTAGGTATTTGATAGAAATGGGTTGCCAAGTGAATTGGAACCTGTTCTTGAGTTGTATGTTCAGATATTTGGTAGAGTGGATAGGCATCAGATCACATTTAGATATATTTGCTTGAAAGTTGGAGATTTTGCCGTACAGTTCCATTTCTGAGATGATTTTTGGTATGGAGGTTAGTGGGTTTGTTATTGTGAAGAGGAGGTCATCAGCAAAAGCCATGACCTTGTATTCATGGTCCTTTACTTGGATGCCTCTAATGCTTGGGTTGTCTCTTATTCCTTGGAGAAATGGCTCTAGAACTAGTATGAATAGTAGGGGCGAGAGTGGGCATCCTTGCCTCGTCCCATTGGTAATTGGGACCTGCTGTGATAGTTGGCCGTTAATACGTATGCGTGCCGTTGGTCTGGAATAGATTGCAGCCAACCATTCCATCCATCGTGGGCCAAAGCCCAGGGTTTGCATCGTATGTGTGATGAGGGACCAGTTGACCCTATCAAATGCCTTTTCGGCGTCTATGGCAAGGAGTGCGCTGTGGATTTTGTGTGATTGGGCCCAGTGAATCAGGTTCAGGACTTTCGTTGTATTATTTTTTGCTTCCCTACCGGGCACGAAGCCCGCTTGATCGGTGTGAATTATGTTTGGGAGAAAAATTTTAAGTCTGTTCGCCATAATCTTCGTTAAAATCTTCAGATCTATATTTATTAAAGATATTGGTCTGTAGTTTCCACACTCAGTTGGGTCTTTGCCTGGTTTTGGGATGAGTGTGATGGTTGCCTCCAATGCAGAGTTGGGGATTTGGTTTGATAATTTTTGTGTATTATATGCCTCTATGAATGGTCGTGCAAGTATTGGTGAGAAAGTTTTATAATATTTCCCCGTATAGCCGTCTGGCCCTGGGCTTTTACCTGAAGGTAGGGATCGAACTACATTTTGAAACTCCTCTATTGAGATGGGTTCATCCAAGAACGCTAGTTCATTGGGTGGGATTGTTCTTTGAATTCTCGGTTGTAAATATGTGCTTATCTGCTCGCTAGTTGGTTGCACTTTTGCGATGTTGTAGAGGCTAGTGTAGAATTTATGGAATTCTCTGCTAATTTCAGGCATGTTTTTTGTTAATTTCCCTGCGGTTGTTTTAATTTCTGAGATGAATGTGGTTTGTTTATCTGGCTTTAGTGCTTGCGCTAACAATCTCCCCGCCTTACCCCCCTTGGTATAGTAGAGGTGTTTAGTCAAGGTAACCTTGCGTCTAGCATGGAGTTGGAGAGTTGTCGTGAGTTCAGCTCTTTTTGATAGAATTAGTTTGTACGTGTCAAGGGATGGATCCTGATCGTGGTGTGTAGATTCTAGTGTTTTTAGTTCCCTCATTAGTTGGGCCACTCTTCGTTCTCTGCTTCTTTTGACTGAGGAGGCAATTCTGATGAATTCCCCTCTTATGACTGCTTTATGAGCTTCCCATAAGAGAGGTAGTGTGGTATCTGGATTTGTATTCTCTTCAAAGTATGTTTTTATTGCTTTGTCTATATGTGATATGGTGTCTGTGTCATTAAGGAGTAGGTCATTTAATTTCCACTGAGTGGAGGGGTGTGGTAGATGTGGTATTGTTAGTGTTAGTGTCATTGCTGCATGGTCAGACCAGGTGATCGGACCGTAGGTGGCAGCAGTCACTAGGGACAGGTACCTGTGTTGAAGAAACAATGAGTCGATTCGGGAATATGTGCCCGCTGGTGGGGAGTAAAAAGAGAAATCTCTACGGGAAGGGTGAAGTAGCCTCCAGCAGTCAAACAATTGTGCTTCGTATAGGGTAGAGTTTATCTTTTTTCTAATTTGCGTCAGGTGAGGTTGTGATTTAGCTGTGGAGTCTAGTTTTCCATCTAAGGAAATGTTCATGTCTCCCCCTAGAATTAGGATACCTTCCTGAAACCCTGATAGTTTCTGTAGAACTTTGTTCAGAAATTGGTTTTGTTTTTTGTTAGGTACATATAGGTTGGCCAGCGTTACCATAGTTGAGCCTAACGTCCCTTTCACAAACAAAAATCTACCTGAGTCGTCTGTGAGATGTTCTCGAATAGTGAATGGGGAATGCTTTCCTATCAATATCGCCACTCCTCTAGATTTGGATTCTGAGAAATGGCCATAGTATCCCTGTGGATAATCTTTATTGCGTAATTTTACATTTGTACCCTTGCGGAGGTGCGTCTCTTGGACAAAAACTATGTCCGCCCTTTGTCTGCGGAAGTCAGACAAGGCCAATGATCTTTTCTCAGGGGTGTTTAGGCCTTTGGCGTTTTGTGTTAATATTGTTAGAGTTGTCATTGTTATGTGTGTGTGCTGGAATGGAGTCTGTTACAGAGTTATTGTTGAACCACCTTATCTTGTGATGATAGGTATACACTTCAATATATGTTTAGGTGAGATGCACGTCCACGTGCAGTAGTGACAATCAGAGATGTAAAATGTTATATAATCACTCGTTAACAGTAACTAAAAAAGAAAAATGAACAGTGAAAAGACAAGTATAAATTTAACAATTGAAAGGATAGACCGTGGTGGTATATGTGAAAATGGCTACCCTGTCGAACAGTGAATGGGAAATAAGTTTTAGAAAGTGATCTGATTTACAGGTCGACTTTATTAGCGCAGGTGGTCTGAGGGGCTGCAGCCTGATCAGTACCACCAGAGCTCAGAGCCCACTCTCTAGTGGTCAAGCGTTAGTGTAGCTTGGATGGGGTTCTGTATTAATTAAACGTACCTTACCCCTTACAATAGGGGTTTTCTCTCGGGTAATGAGAGAGAATGGGTGATCTATCTAGGCGCAACCGATAGATACCCTTTTATAATTGGGGAAATCCGTGGCATAGCTAAGGATCCCGGGTGTGGCAATCCTTTGATTTAGATGGTCATTTAGTTATTTCGGGAGACATGTAAATAAATCAGGTCGGATACCAGAGACTTAACGGAGCGGATATAGGGGGGGGGGGGAGAGGGAAGAGGGCAGGAAGGAAAATGGAGTGGGATTACCAGGAAATTGGATGGTAGGTAGTTAGGGGGGAGGGGGGGAGGATAATGTCATACAATGAATTACATTCAAGGTATTAAAGGTATGTAGGCAATGCACGTCCTTGTTAATTCGTATGTGATAACGGCCTCAGAGAGGCAGGTCTTAGTGGTGGTGTGGATTAACAAGTTTTGCATATAACACACATTGTACAGTTCATAGTATTTTTGATACGACCTGTGTAAAGGGCAGGCAGGCAAAGTCAACCTGATGAGAGAAAATGGAAGGTTCTTGTTGAGTCGAGTCTGGTTGTACCCGCTGATAGTTCAGGTGTCTTTCTCGTTCTGTCTGCTTTACCTTCAACTTTCTCGGAAGGCACTAATTGTCTTCTGTAGGGAAGCTAAGGAAAAATAAACTGTTGATTAAGAGAATTTTTGGTTCCGATTTGACAGGGTATAGGGTGGGGAGTATAGGGTTAGGTGGAGTGGTCAGTGTCCGCTTCCAGTGGAGGTTTGAGTATCCTGTAGTTGTCTTCATCTGGTTGACCATTGAGTAGTATGGGTCGTGAGTCGTGATATATTGATTCTTGTTGTGGGTGTAAACAGACACTTATTCCGGAGATTGTAGATTCCTGCGGGTTAAGTCGTCCGGAGGTAATTTGGATCTTTGTGTCGGCGATATAAATCGTTGGTCGTTTCTTCTCTTTTTAGCCGGCGTAATCCAGCGTTGTCGCTGCGGAAGGCTTGTTGTGTCTTGTTGGGGTTGTTGCCCGTTCCAGTCTAAGATTGTGGTATTTGGTAAGTCTAGTGCCTGAAGGAACGGAGGGACATCTAGGATGGAGGATATCGATAGAAGCATGCCTTTGTGGTTAACAATTAGGGCGAAAGGGAATCCCCAGCGATACCTGATATTCCTGTTCCTTAAATGTTCGGTGATGGGTTTTAGGGCCCTTCGGGCTTGTAAAGTGTAGCGAGATAGGTCTGGGTAAATCTGTATGGGGTGACCGTGGAAGAGGAGGGGTTGGGAGGTATCCCTGAGTGATTTGAGGATATTTTCTTTGATTGAGAAATAATGAATTCTGCAGATTACATCTCTAGGGGTATCAGGAGTTAGGCCTCTGGGGCGTAAAGAGCGGTGAGCTCTGTCAAGCAGGATTACATTATCGCTTTGTTCCCCCATAATGAGATTAAAAAGTTCAGACAAGATAGCGTCCAGGCTCTCACCTTGGGATTCTGGTAGGCCTCTAATCCGCAGGTTATTCCTTCTCCCTCGGTTGTCCAGATCGTCTATGTGTCTTTGTGTGGCTGCCATATTGTATGCATAGGAGTTAAGTGTCGTTGATAAGTTTGTCAGTTGGGCCTGAGTTATATCCCTCTCCTCCTCCAGGTCTACCACTCTGAGGTTCAACTGCCGGACCTCCGTTCCTATACCTTCCATTTTCTTATGGAATGAGGCTTCCAATTTATCGATCGAGCTCTGAAGATCGCTTTTCATGCTGTGGAGATCAGTTTTGGAAGGTAAGTTCTTCAGTATTGATTTTAAATCTGTATCTATTGTTATTTCCGTCGAGGTTTGTGAGATCTCTGAGGCCGATGGGCTATTCGGATGTGGGTCTGTATCCGCCATTACGCCAGCTAAGGTTGCGGCCTCCTCCTCGCGGTTTGGGTTTTCCTTAAAGTAACGGGTCAGAGCTCCCGGTTTTGTTGAGGGAGTCCTCCCCGATTGTCCTTGTGTTGAACCCTGCTTCTTGTGGTTACCCATGTCTTGAGAAAGTCTCCGATTGTTGTGGATTGAGCCCGGTTCCTCAGGAGCTAAGTCAATGTGCGTCCATGTAGCTCCGTGGTCGGCCACGCCCCCCCGGTAATATTTATTCAACTTTCTTAACTTCTTATTCTAAGATCCCTTCTGAATGCATCTAGTTAACCACCTATGTTAGAGATTTGTTAAGATTGTTTTTCATGTCTTGAAGGAGTATTTCTTACAAAGATTTGTCTGCTTTGTTAGCAAAACACAACGACTCTGGTGGGACTCGAACCCACAACCTTTGAATGCCTTCAATACACTAGAAGACCAATGCGCTATCCATTGCGCCACAGAGCCTCATCTGCTTGTATATGGAAGGTCATCGAAAAAAAATTGCTAGAGCGATAAACAGTCAAAATGTAATATACTCTTTTACGCCACTGGCAATTAAAAAAAAAAAAAGATCTCTTTTTAAAAAAATTCAAAGGTTATGCAGTGTTTTTGGATTGATCAGAAAATGGAAAATGTGTTAAATGTTTAAGCTGACAAAGATATTAAAACTGTCAAAAGTTTCTGAAGTGTTCTTTGGTGGACGAATCAGAAATTTTGACTTCTTTTTATATGTTGAGATTTCCATTTAACAACATAAATTACAACATTTTCATCCCTTTCCTTTTCCTGGTACAACTTACTGCCAATAGTGACAAAAGAAGGCCATACAGACATGTTAAGTGATCTTTGGTAGAAAGCTCTGTACTTTTTTTTCTTAACTAATAAAAAGTTTCTGGAATTTGGGCAAGATGTTTCTGATTTGCACCTAACGATATGAGCTGACATCCATGGTTTAAGGGGAACAGCTCTTTGAGTCCTTTAATATAAATGGAGAATCAAAGTGTACTGTGATACATTAAGCTCAGGTTTCCATAATTATTAATTTAAATGTAATTGTTGGTAATATTTATTCAACTTTCTTAACTTTTTATTCTAAGATCCCTTCTGAATGCATCTAGTTAACCACCTATGTTAGAGATTTGTTAATATTGTTTTTCATGTTGTAGTTGTAGTATTGAAGGAGTATTTCTTACAAAGGTTTGTCTGCTTTGTTAGCAAAACACGATGACTCTGGTGGGACTCGAACCCACAACCTTCGAATGCCTTCAATACACTAGAAGTCCAAAGCGCTATCCATTGCGCCACAGAGCCTGATCTGCATGTATATGGAAGGTCATCGAAAAAAAATAGCTAGAGCGATAAACAGTCAAAATGTAATATACTCTTTTACGCCACTAGCAATTAAAAAAAAAAGATCTCTTTTTAAAAAAATTCAAAGGTTATGCAGTGTTTTTGGATTGATCAGAAAATGGAAAATGTGTTAAATGTTTAAGCTGACAAAGATATTAAAACTGTCAAAAGTTTCTGAAGTGTTCTTTGGTGGACGAATCAGAAATTTTGACTTCTTTTTATATGTTGAGATTTCCATTTAACAACATAAATTACAACATTTTTATCCCTTTCCTTTTCCTGGTACAACTTACTACCAATAGTGACAAAAGAAGGCCATACAGACATGTTAAGTGGTCTTTGGTAGAAAGCTCTGTACTTTTTTTTTCTTAACTAATAAAAAGTTTCTGGAATTTGGGCAAGATGTTTCTGATTTGCACCTAACGATATGAGCTGACATCCATGGTTTAAGGGGAACAGCTCTTTGAGTCCTTTAATATAAATGGAGAATCAAAGTGTACTGTGATACCTTAAGCTCAGGTTTCCATCATTATTAATTTAAATGTAATTGTTGGTAATATTTATTCAACTTTCTTAACTTCTTATTCTAAGATCCCTTCTGAATGCATCTAGTTAACCACCTATGTTAGAGATTTGTTAAGATTGTTTTTCATGTTGTAGTTGTAGTATTGAAGGAGTATTTCTTACAAAGGTTTGTCTGCTTTGTTAGCAAAACACGACGACTCTGGTGGGACTCGAACCCACAACCTTTGAATGCCTTCAATACACTAGAAGTCCAATGCGCTATCCATTGCGCCACAGAGCCTCATCTGCTTGTATATGGAAGGTCATCGAAAAAAAATAGCTAGAGCGATAAACAGTCAAAATGTAATATACTCTTTTACGCCACTGGCAATTAAAAAAAAAAAGATCTCTTTTTAAAAAAATTCAAAGGTTATGCAGTGTTTTTGGATTGATCAGAAAATGGAAAATGTGTTAAATGTTTAAGCTGACAAAGATATTAAAACTGTCAAAAGTTTCTGAAGTGTTCTTTGGTGGACGAATCAGAAATTTTGACTTCTTTTTAAATGTTGAGATTTCCATTTAACAACATAAATTACAACATTTTCATCCCTTTCCTTTTCCTGGTACAACTTACTGCCAATAGTGACAAAAGAAGGCCATACAGACATGTTAAGTGGTCTTTGGTAGAAAGCTCTGTACTTTTTTTTTCTTAACTAATAAAAAGTTTCTGGAATTTGGGCAAGATGTTTCTGATTTGCACCTAACGATATGAGCTGACATCCATGGTTTAAGGGGAACAGCTCTTTGAGTCCTTTAATATAAATGGAGAATCAAAGTGTACTGTGATACCTTAAGCTCAGGTTTCCATCATTATTAATTTAAATGTAATTGTTGGTAATATTTATTCAACTTTCTTAACTTCTTATTCTAAGATCCCTTCTGAATGCATCTAGTTAACCACCTATGTTAGAGATTTGTTAAGATTGTTTTTCATGTTGTAGTTGTAGTATTGAAGGAGTAATTCTTACAAAGGTTTGTCTGCTTTGTTAGCAAAACACGACGACTCTGGTGGGACTCGAACCCACAACCTTTGAATGCCTTCAATACACTAGAAGTCCAATGCGCTATCCATTGCACCACAGAGCCTCATCTGCTTGTATATGGAAGGTCATCGAAAAAAAATAGCTAGAGCGATAAACAGTCAAAATGTAATATACTCTTTTACGCCACTGGCAATTAAAAAAAAAAGGATCTCTTTTTAAAAAAATTCAAAGGTTATGCAGTGTTTTTGGATTGATCAGAAAATGGAAAATGTGTTAAATGTTTAAGCTGACAAAGATATTAAAACTGTCAAAAGTTTCTGAAGTGTTCTTTGGTGGACGAATCAGAAATTTTGACTTCTTTTTATATGTTGAGATTTCCATTTAACAACATAAATTACAACATTTTCATCCCTTTCCTTTTCCTGGTACAACATACTACCAATAGTGACAAAAGAAGGCCATACAGACATGTTAAGTGGTCTTTGGTAGAAAGCTCTGTACTTTTTTTTTCTTAACTAATAAAAAGTTTCTGGAATTTGGGCAAGATGTTTCTGATTTGCACCTAACGATATGAGCTGACATCCATGGTTTAAGGGGAACAGCTCTTTGAGTCCTTTAATATAAATGGAGAATCAAAGTGTACTGTGATACCTTAAGCTCAGGTTTCCATCATTATTAATTTAAATGTAATTGTTGGTAATATTTATTCAACTTTCTTAACTTCTTATTCTAAGATCCCTTCTGAATGCATCTAGTTAACCACCTATGTTAGAGATTTGTTAAGATTGTTTTTCATGTCTTGAAGGAGTATTTCTTACAAAGGTTTGTCTGCTTTGTTAGCAAAACACGATGACTCTGGTGGGACTCGAACCCACAACCTTTGAATGCCTTCAATACACTAGAAGACCAATGCGCTATCCATTGCGCCACAGAGCCTCATCTGCTTGTATATGGAAGGTCATCGAAAAAAAATAGCTAGAGCGATAAACAGTCAAAATGTAATATACTCTTTTACGCCACTGGCAATTAAAAAAAAAAAAGATCTCTTTTTAAAAAAATTCAAAGGTTATGCAGTGTTTTTGGATTGATCAGAAAATGGAAAATGTGTTAAATGTTTAAGCTGACAAAGATATTAAAACTGTCAAAAGTTTCTGAAGTGTTCTTTGGTGGACGAATCAGAAATTTTGACTTCTTTTTATATGTTGAGATTTCCATTTAACAACATAAATTACAACATTTTCATCCCTTTCCTTTTCCTGGTACAACTTACTGCCAATAGTGACAAAAGAAGGCCATACAGACATGTTAAGTGGTCTTTGGTAGAACGCTCTGTACTTTTTTTTTCTTAACTAATAAAAAGTTTCTGGAATTTGGGCAAGATGTTTCTGATTTGCACCTAACGATATGAGCTGACATCCATGGTTTAAGGGGAACAGCTCTTTGAGTCCTTTAATATAAATGGAGAATCAAAGTGTACTGTGATACATTAAGCTCAGGTTGCCATCATTATTAATTTAAATGTAATTGTTGGTAATATTTATTCAACTTTCTTAACTTCTTATTCTAAGATCCCTTCTGAATGCATCTAGTTAACCACCTATGTTAGAGATTTGTTAAGATTGTTTTTCATGTTGTAGTTGTAGTATTGATGGAGTATTTCTTACAAAGGTTTGTCTGCTTTGTTAGCAAAACACGACGACTCTGGTGGGACTCGAACCCACAACCTTTGAATGCCTTCAATACACTAGAAGTCCAATGCGCTATCCATTGCGCCACAGAGCCTCATCTGCTTCTATATGGAAGGTCGTCGAAAAAAAATAGCTAGAGCGATAAACAGTCAAAATGTAATATACTCTTTTACGCCACTGGCAATTAAAAAAAAAAAAAGATCTCTTTTTAAAAAAATTCAAAGGTTATGCAGTGTTTTTGGATTGATCAGAAAATGGAAAATGTGTTAAATGTTTAAGCTGACAAAGATATTAAAACTGTCAAAAGTTTCTGAAGTGTTCTTTGGTGGACGAATCAGAAATTTTGACTTCTTTTTATATGTTGAGATTTCCATTTAACAACATAAATTACAACATTTTCATCCCTTTCCTTTTCCTGGTACAACTTACTGCCAATAGTGACAAAAGAAGGCCATACAGACATGTTAAGTGATCTTTGGTAGAAAGCTCTGTACTTTTTTTTTCTTAACTAATAAAAAGTTTCTGGAATTTGGGCAAGATGTTTCTGATTTGCACCTAACGATATGAGCTGACATCCATGGTTTAAGGGGAACAGCTCTTTGAGTCCTTTAATATAAATGGAGAATCAAAGTGTACTGTGATACATTAAGCTCAGGTTTCCATCATTATTAATTTAAATGTAATTGTTGGTAATATTTATTCAACTTTCTTAACTTTTTATTCTAAGATCCCTTCTGAATGCATCTAGTTAACCACCTATGTTAGAGATTTGTTAAGATTGTTTTTCATGTTGTAGTTGTAGTATTGAAGGAGTATTTCTTACAAAGGTTTGTCTGCTTTGTTAGCAAAACACAACGACTCTGGTGGGACTCGAACCCACAACCTTTGAATGCCTTCAATACACTAGATGTCCAATGCGCTATCCATTGCGCCACAGAGCCTCATCTGCTTGTATATGGAAGGTCATCGAAAAAAAATAGCTAGAGCGATAAACAGTCAAAATGTAATATACTCTTTTACGCCACTGGCAATTAAAAAAAAAAGATCTCTTTTTAAAAAAATTCAAAGGTTATGCAGTGTTTTTGGATTGATCAGAAAATGGAAAATGTGTTAAATGTTTAAGCTGACAAAGATATTAAAACTGTCAAAAGTTTCTGAAGTGTTCTTTGGTGGACGAATCAGAAATTTTGACTTCTTTTTATATGTTGAGATTTCCATTTAACAACATAAATTACAACATTTTCATCTCTTTCCTTTTCCTGGTACAACTTACTGCCAATAGTGACAAAAGAAGGCCATACAGACATGTTAAGTGATCTTTGGTAGAAAGCTCTGTACTTTTTTTTTCTTAACTAATAAAAAGTTTCTGGAATTTGGGCAAGATGTTTCTGATTTGCACCTAACGATATGAGCTGACATCCATGGTTTAAGGGGAACAGCTCTTTGAGTCCTTTAATATAAATGGAGAATCAAAGTGTACTGTGATACATTAAGCTCAGGTTGCCATCATTATTAATTTAAATGTAATTGTTGGTAATATTTATTCAACTTTCTTAACTTCTTATTCTAAGATCCCTTCTGAATGCATCTAGTTAACCACCTATGTTAGAGATTTGTTAAGATTTTTTTTCATGTCTTGAAGGAGTATTTCTTACAAAGATTTGTCTGCTTTGTTAGCAAAACACAACGACTCTGGTGGGACTCGAACCCACAACCTTTGAATGCCTTCAATACACTAGAAGACCAATGCGCTATCCATTGCGCCACAGAGCCTCATCTGCTTGTATATGGAAGGTCATCGAAAAAAAATAGCTAGAGCGATAAACAGTCAAAATGTAATATACTCTTTTACGCCACTGGCAATTAAAAAAAAAAAAAGATCTCTTTTTAAAAAAATTCAAAGGTTATGCAGTGTTTTTGGATTGATCAGAAAATGGAAAATGTGTTAAATGTTTAAGCTGACAAAGATATTAAAACTGTCAAAAGTTTCTGAAGTGTTCTTTGGTGGACGAATCAGAAATTTTGACTTCTTTTTATATGTTGAGATTTCCATTTAACAACATAAATTACAACATTTTCATCCCTTTCCTTTTCCTGGTACAACTTACTGCCAATAGTGACAAAAGAAGGCCATACAGACATGTTAAGTGGTCTTTGGTAGAACGCTCTGTACTTTTTTTTTCTTAACTAATAAAAAGTTTCTGGAATTTGGGCAAGATGTTTCTGATTTGCACCTAACGATATGAGCTGACATCCATGGTTTAAGGGGAACAGCTCTTTGAGTCCTTTAATATAAATGGAGAATCAAAGTGTACTGTGATACATTAAGCTCAGGTTGCCATCATTATTAATTTAAATGTAATTGTTGGTAATATTTATTCAACTTTCTTAACTTCTTATTCTAAGATCCCTTCTGAATGCATCTAGTTAACCACCTATGTTAGAGATTTGTTAAGATTGTTTTTCATGTTGTAGTTGTAGTATTGATGGAGTATTTCTTACAAAGGTTTGTCTGCTTTGTTAGCAAAACACGACGACTCTGGTGGGACTCGAACCCACAACCTTTGAATGCCTTCAATACACTAGAAGTCCAATGCGCTATCCATTGCGCCACAGAGCCTCATCTGCTTGTATATGGAAGGTCATCGAAAAAAAATAGCTAGAGCGATAAACAGTCAAAATGTAATATACTCTTTTACGCCACTGGCAATTAAAAAAAAAAGGATCTCTTTTTAAAAAAATTCAAAGGTTATGCAGTGTTTTTGGATTGATCAGAAAATGGAAAATGTGTTAAATGTTTAAGCTGACAAAGATATTAAAACTGTCAAAAGTTTCTGAAGTGTTCTTTGGTGGACGAATCAGACATTTTGACTTCTTTTTATATGTTGAGATTTCCATTTAACAACATAAATTACAACATTTTCATCCCTTTCCTTTTCCTGGTACAACTTACTGCCAATAGTGACAAAAGAAGGCCATACAGACATGTTAAGTGGTCTTTGGTAGAAAGCTCTGTACTTTTTTTTTCTTAACTAATAAAAAGTTTCTGGAATTTGGGCAAGATGTTTCTGATTTGCACCTAACGATATGAGCTGACATCCATGGTTTAAGGGGAACAGCTCTTTGAGTCCTTTAATATAAATGGAGAATCAAAGTGTACTGTGATACATTAAGCTCAGGTTTCCATCATTATTAATTTAAATGTAATTGTTGGTAATATTTATTCAACTTTCTTAACTTCTTATTCTAAGATCCCTTCTGAATGCATCTAGTTAACCACCTATGTTAGAGATTTGTTAAGATTGTTTTTCATGTCTTGAAGGAGTATTTCTTACAAAGGTTTGTCTGCTTTGTTAGCAAAACACAACGACTCTGGTGGGACTCGAACCCACAACCTTTGAATGCCTTCAATACACTAGAAGACCAATGCGCTATCCATTGCGCCACAGAGCCTCATCTGCTTGTATATGGAAGGTCATCGAAAAAAAATAGCTAGAGCGATAAACAGTCAAAATGTAATATACTCTTTTACGCCACTGGCAATTAAAAAAAAAAAAGATCTCTTTTTAAAAAAATTCAAAGGTTATGCAGTGTTTTTGGATTGATCAGAAAATGGAAAATGTGTTAAATGTTTAAGCTGACAAAGATATTAAAACTGTCAAAAGTTTCTGAAGTGTTCTTTGGTGGACGAATCAGAAATTTTGACTTCTTTTTATATGTTGAGATTTCCATTTAACAACATAAATTACAACATTTTCATCCCTTTCCTTTTCCTGGTACAACTTACTGCCAATAGTGACAAAAGAAGGCCATACAGACATGTTAAGTGGTCTTTGGTAGAAAGCTCTGTACTTTTTTTTTCTTAACTAATAAAAAGTTTCTGGAATTTGGGCAAGATGTTTCTGATTTGCACCTAACGATATGAGCTGACATCCATGGTTTAAGGGGAACAGCTCTTTGAGTCCTTTAATATAAATGGAGAATCAAAGTGTACTGTGATACATTAAGCTCAGGTTTCCATCATTATTAATTTAAATGTAATTGTTGGTAATATTTATTCAACTTTCTTAACTTCTTATTCTAAGATCCCTTCTGAATGCATCTAGTTAACCACCTATGTTAGAGATTTGTTAAGATTGTTTTTCATGTCTTGAAGGAGTATTTCTTACAAAGGTTTGTCTGCTTTGTTAGCAAAACACAACGACTCTGGTGGGACTCGAACCCACAACCTTTGAATGCCTTCAATACACTAGAAGACCAATGCGCTATCCATTGCGCCACAGAGCCTCATCTGCTTGTATATGGAAGGTCATCGAAAAAAAATAGCTAGAGCGATAAACAGTCAAAATGTAATATACTCTTTTACGCCACTGGCAATTAAAAAAAAAAAAGATCTCTTTTTAAAAAAATTCAAAGGTTATGCAGTGTTTTTGGATTGATCAGAAAATGGAAAATGTGTTAAATGTTTAAGCTGACAAAGATATTAAAACTGTCAAAAGTTTCTGAAGTGTTCTTTGGTGGACGAATCAGAAATTTTGACTTCTTTTTATATGTTGAGATTTCCATTTAACAACATAAATTACAACATTTTCATCCCTTTCCTTTTCCTGGTACAACTTACTGCCAATAGTGACAAAAGAAGGCCATACAGACATGTTAAGTGGTCTTTGGTAGAACGCTCTGTACTTTTTTTTTCTTAACTAATAAAAAGTTTCTGGAATTTGGGCAAGATGTTTCTGATTTGCACCTAACGATATGAGCTGACATCCATGGTTTAAGGGGAACAGCTCTTTGAGTCCTTTAATATAAATGGAGAATCAAAGTGTACTGTGATACATTAAGCTCAGGTTGCCATCATTATTAATTTAAATGTAATTGTTGGTAATATTTATTCAACTTTCTTAACTTCTTATTCTAAGATCCCTTCTGAATGCATCTAGTTAACCACCTATGTTAGAGATTTGTTAAGATTGTTTTTCATGTTGTAGTTGTAGTATTGATGGAGTATTTCTTACAAAGGTTTGTCTGCTTTGTTAGCAAAACACGACGACTCTGGTGGGACTCGAACCCACAACCTTTGAATGCCTTCAATACACTAGAAGTCCAATGCGCTATCCATTGCGCCACAGAGCCTCATCTGCTTGTATATGGAAGGTCATCGAAAAAAAATAGCTAGAGCGATAAACAGTCAAAATGTAATATACTCTTTTACGCCACTGGCAATTAAAAAAAAAAGGATCTCTTTTTAAAAAAATTCAAAGGTTATGCAGTGTTTTTGGATTGATCAGAAAATGGAAAATGTGTTAAATGTTTAAGCTGACAAAGATATTAAAACTGTCAAAAGTTTCTGAAGTGTTCTTTGGTGGACGAATCAGACATTTTGACTTCTTTTTATATGTTGAGATTTCCATTTAACAACATAAATTACAACATTTTCATCCCTTTCCTTTTCCTGGTACAACTTACTGCCAATAGTGACAAAAGAAGGCCATACAGACATGTTAAGTGGTCTTTGGTAGAAAGCTCTGTACTTTTTTTTTCTTAACTAATAAAAAGTTTCTGGAATTTGGGCAAGATGTTTCTGATTTGCACCTAACGATATGAGCTGACATCCATGGTTTAAGGGGAACAGCTCTTTGAGTCCTTTAATATAAATGGAGAATCAAAGTGTACTGTGATACATTAAGCTCAGGTTTCCATCATTATTAATTTAAATGTAATTGTTGGTAATATTTATTCAACTTTCTTAACTTCTTATTCTAAGATCCCTTCTGAATGCATCTAGTTAACCACCTATGTTAGAGATTTGTTAAGATTGTTTTTCATGTTGTAGTTGTAGTATTGAAGGAGTAATTCTTACAAAGGTTTGTCTGCTTTGTTAGCAAAACACGACGACTCTGGTGGGACTCGAACCCACAACCTTTGAATGCCTTCAATACACTAGAAGTCCAATGCGCTATCCATTGCACCACAGAGCCTCATCTGCTTGTATATGGAAGGTCATCGAAAAAAAATAGCTAGAGCGATAAACAGTCAAAATGTAATATACTCTTTTACGCCACTGGCAATTAAAAAAAAAAGGATCTCTTTTTAAAAAAATTCAAAGGTTATGCAGTGTTTTTGGATTGATCAGAAAATGGAAAATGTGTTAAATGTTTAAGCTGACAAAGATATTAAAACTGTCAAAAGTTTCTGAAGTGTTCTTTGGTGGACGAATCAGACATTTTGACTTCTTTTTATATGTTGAGATTTCCATTTAACAACATAAATTACAACATTTTCATCCCTTTCCTTTTCCTGGTACAACTTACTGCCAATAGTGACAAAAGAAGGCCATACAGACATGTTAAGTGGTCTTTGGTAGAAAGCTCTGTACTTTTTTTTTCTTAACTAATAAAAGGTTTCTGGAATTTGGGCAAGATGTTTCTGATTTGCACCTAACGATATGAGCTGACATCCATGGTTTAAGGGGAACAGCTCTTTGAGTCCTTTAATATAAATGGAGAATCAAAGTGTACTGTGATACATTAAGCTCAGGTTTCCATCATTATTAATTTAAATGTAATTGTTGGTAATATTTATTCAACTTTCTTAACTTCTTATTCTAAGATCCCTTCTGAATGCATCTAGTTAACCACCTATGTTAGAGATTTGTTAAGATTGTTTTTCATGTCTTGAAGGAGTATTTCTTACAAAGGTTTGTCTGCTTTGTTAGCAAAACACAACGACTCTGGTGGGACTCGAACCCACAACCTTTGAATGCCTTCAATACACTAGAAGACCAATGCGCTATCCATTGCGCCACAGAGCCTCATCTGCTTGTATATGGAAGGTCATCGAAAAAAAATAGCTAGAGCGATAAACAGTCAAAATGTAATATACTCTTTTACGCCACTGGCAATTAAAAAAAAAAAAGATCTCTTTTTAAAAAAATTCAAAGGTTATGCAGTGTTTTTGGATTGATCAGAAAATGGAAAATGTGTTAAATGTTTAAGCTGACAAAGATATTAAAACTGTCAAAAGTTTCTGAAGTGTTCTTTGGTGGACGAATCAGAAATTTTGACTTCTTTTTATATGTTGAGATTTCCATTTAACAACATAAATTACAACATTTTCATCCCTTTCCTTTTCCTGGTACAACTTACTGCCAATAGTGACAAAAGAAGGCCATACAGACATGTTAAGTGGTCTTTGGTAGAAAGCTCTGTACTTTTTTTTTCTTAACTAATAAAAAGTTTCTGGAATTTGGGCAAGATGTTTCTGATTTGCACCTAACGATATGAGCTGACATCCATGGTTTAAGGGGAACAGCTCTTTGAGTCCTTTAATATAAATGGAGAATCAAAGTGTACTGTGATACATTAAGCTCAGGTTTCCATCATTATTAATTTAAATGTAATTGTTGGTAATATTTATTCAACTTTCTTAACTTCTTATTCTAAGATCCCTTCTGAATGCATCTAGTTAACCACCTATGTTAGAGATTTGTTAAGATTGTTTTTCATGTCTTGAAGGAGTATTTCTTACAAAGGTTTGTCTGCTTTGTTAGCAAAACACAACGACTCTGGTGGGACTCGAACCCACAACCTTTGAATGCCTTCAATACACTAGAAGACCAATGCGCTATCCATTGCGCCACAGAGCCTCATCTGCTTGTATATGGAAGGTCATCGAAAAAAAATAGCTAGAGCGATAAACAGTCAAAATGTAATATACTCTTTTACGCCACTGGCAATTAAAAAAAAAAAAGATCTCTTTTTAAAAAAATTCAAAGGTTATGCAGTGTTTTTGGATTGATCAGAAAATGGAAAATGTGTTAAATGTTTAAGCTGACAAAGATATTAAAACTGTCAAAAGTTTCTGAAGTGTTCTTTGGTGGACGAATCAGAAATTTTGACTTCTTTTTATATGTTGAGATTTCCATTTAACAACATAAATTACAACATTTTCATCCCTTTCCTTTTCCTGGTACAACTTACTGCCAATAGTGACAAAAGAAGGCCATACAGACATGTTAAGTGGTCTTTGGTAGAACGCTCTGTACTTTTTTTTTCTTAACTAATAAAAAGTTTCTGGAATTTGGGCAAGATGTTTCTGATTTGCACCTAACGATATGAGCTGACATCCATGGTTTAAGGGGAACAGCTCTTTGAGTCCTTTAATATAAATGGAGAATCAAAGTGTACTGTGATACATTAAGCTCAGGTTGCCATCATTATTAATTTAAATGTAATTGTTGGTAATATTTATTCAACTTTCTTAACTTCTTATTCTAAGATCCCTTCTGAATGCATCTAGTTAACCACCTATGTTAGAGATTTGTTAAGATTGTTTTTCATGTTGTAGTTGTAGTATTGATGGAGTATTTCTTACAAAGGTTTGTCTGCTTTGTTAGCAAAACACGACGACTCTGGTGGGACTCGAACCCACAACCTTTGAATGCCTTCAATACACTAGAAGTCCAATGCGCTATCCATTGCGCCACAGAGCCTCATCTGCTTGTATATGGAAGGTCATCGAAAAAAAATAGCTAGAGCGATAAACAGTCAAAATGTAATATACTCTTTTACGCCACTGGCAATTAAAAAAAAAAGGATCTCTTTTTAAAAAAATTCAAAGGTTATGCAGTGTTTTTGGATTGATCAGAAAATGGAAAATGTGTTAAATGTTTAAGCTGACAAAGATATTAAAACTGTCAAAAGTTTCTGAAGTGTTCTTTGGTGGACGAATCAGACATTTTGACTTCTTTTTATATGTTGAGATTTCCATTTAACAACATAAATTACAACATTTTCATCCCTTTCCTTTTCCTGGTACAACTTACTGCCAATAGTGACAAAAGAAGGCCATACAGACATGTTAAGTGGTCTTTGGTAGAAAGCTCTGTACTTTTTTTTTCTTAACTAATAAAAAGTTTCTGGAATTTGGGCAAGATGTTTCTGATTTGCACCTAACGATATGAGCTGACATCCATGGTTTAAGGGGAACAGCTCTTTGAGTCCTTTAATATAAATGGAGAATCAAAGTGTACTGTGATACATTAAGCTCAGGTTTCCATCATTATTAATTTAAATGTAATTGTTGGTAATATTTATTCAACTTTCTTAACTTCTTATTCTAAGATCCCTTCTGAATGCATCTAGTTAACCACCTATGTTAGAGATTTGTTAAGATTGTTTTTCATGTTGTAGTTGTAGTATTGATGGAGTATTTCTTACAAAGGTTTGTCTGCTTTGTTAGCAAAACACGACGACTCTGGTGGGACTCGAACCCACAACCTTTGAATGCCTTCAATACACTAGAAGTCCAATGCGCTATCCATTGCGCCACAGAGCCTCATCTGCTTGTATATGGAAGGTCATCGAAAAAAAATAGCTAGAGCGATAAACAGTCAAAATGTAATATACTCTTTTACGCCACTGGCAATTAAAAAAAAAAGGATCTCTTTTTAAAAAAATTCAAAGGTTATGCAGTGTTTTTGGATTGATCAGAAAATGGAAAATGTGTTAAATGTTTAAGCTGACAAAGATATTAAAACTGTCAAAAGTTTCTGAAGTGTTCTTTGGTGGACGAATCAGACATTTTGACTTCTTTTTATATGTTGAGATTTCCATTTAACAACATAAATTACAACATTTTCATCCCTTTCCTTTTCCTGGTACAACTTACTGCCAATAGTGACAAAAGAAGGCCATACAGACATGTTAAGTGGTCTTTGGTAGAAAGCTCTGTACTTTTTTTTTCTTAACTAATAAAAAGTTTCTGGAATTTGGGCAAGATGTTTCTGATTTGCACCTAACGATATGAGCTGACATCCATGGTTTAAGGGGAACAGCTCTTTGAGTCCTTTAATATAAATGGAGAATCAAAGTGTACTGTGATACATTAAGCTCAGGTTTCCATCATTATTAATTTAAATGTAATTGTTGGTAATATTTATTCAACTTTCTTAACTTCTTATTCTAAGATCCCTTCTGAATGCATCTAGTTAACCACCTATGTTAGAGATTTGTTAAGATTGTTTTTCATGTCTTGAAGGAGTATTTCTTACAAAGGTTTGTCTGCTTTGTTAGCAAAACACAACGACTCTGGTGGGACTCGAACCCACAACCTTTGAATGCCTTCAATACACTAGAAGACCAATGCGCTATCCATTGCGCCACAGAGCCTCATCTGCTTGTATATGGAAGGTCATCGAAAAAAAATAGCTAGAGCGATAAACAGTCAAAATGTAATATACTCTTTTACGCCACTGGCAATTAAAAAAAAAAAAGATCTCTTTTTAAAAAAATTCAAAGGTTATGCAGTGTTTTTGGATTGATCAGAAAATGGAAAATGTGTTAAATGTTTAAGCTGACAAAGATATTAAAACTGTCAAAAGTTTCTGAAGTGTTCTTTGGTGGACGAATCAGAAATTTTGACTTCTTTTTATATGTTGAGATTTCCATTTAACAACATAAATTACAACATTTTCATCCCTTTCCTTTTCCTGGTACAACTTACTGCCAATAGTGACAAAAGAAGGCCATACAGACATGTTAAGTGGTCTTTGGTAGAACGCTCTGTACTTTTTTTTTCTTAACTAATAAAAAGTTTCTGGAATTTGGGCAAGATGTTTCTGATTTGCACCTAACGATATGAGCTGACATCCATGGTTTAAGGGGAACAGCTCTTTGAGTCCTTTAATATAAATGGAGAATCAAAGTGTACTGTGATACATTAAGCTCAGGTTGCCATCATTATTAATTTAAATGTAATTGTTGGTAATATTTATTCAACTTTCTTAACTTCTTATTCTAAGATCCCTTCTGAATGCATCTAGTTAACCACCTATGTTAGAGATTTGTTAAGATTGTTTTTCATGTTGTAGTTGTAGTATTGATGGAGTATTTCTTACAAAGGTTTGTCTGCTTTGTTAGCAAAACACGACGACTCTGGTGGGACTCGAACCCACAACCTTTGAATGCCTTCAATACACTAGAAGTCCAATGCGCTATCCATTGCGCCACAGAGCCTCATCTGCTTGTATATGGAAGGTCATCGAAAAAAAATAGCTAGAGCGATAAACAGTCAAAATGTAATATACTCTTTTACGCCACTGGCAATTAAAAAAAAAAGGATCTCTTTTTAAAAAAATTCAAAGGTTATGCAGTGTTTTTGGATTGATCAGAAAATGGAAAATGTGTTAAATGTTTAAGCTGACAAAGATATTAAAACTGTCAAAAGTTTCTGAAGTGTTCTTTGGTGGACGAATCAGACATTTTGACTTCTTTTTATATGTTGAGATTTCCATTTAACAACATAAATTACAACATTTTCATCCCTTTCCTTTTCCTGGTACAACTTACTGCCAATAGTGACAAAAGAAGGCCATACAGACATGTTAAGTGGTCTTTGGTAGAAAGCTCTGTACTTTTTTTTTCTTAACTAATAAAAAGTTTCTGGAATTTGGGCAAGATGTTTCTGATTTGCACCTAACGATATGAGCTGACATCCATGGTTTAAGGGGAACAGCTCTTTGAGTCCTTTAATATAAATGGAGAATCAAAGTGTACTGTGATACATTAAGCTCAGGTTTCCATCATTATTAATTTAAATGTAATTGTTGGTAATATTTATTCAACTTTCTTAACTTCTTATTCTAAGATCCCTTCTGAATGCATCTAGTTAACCACCTATGTTAGAGATTTGTTAAGATTGTTTTTCATGTTGTAGTTGTAGTATTGATGGAGTATTTCTTACAAAGGTTTGTCTGCTTTGTTAGCAAAACACGACGACTCTGGTGGGACTCGAACCCACAACCTTTGAATGCCTTCAATACACTAGAAGTCCAATGCGCTATCCATTGCGCCACAGAGCCTCATCTGCTTGTATATGGAAGGTCATCGAAAAAAAATAGCTAGAGCGATAAACAGTCAAAATGTAATATACTCTTTTACGCCACTGGCAATTAAAAAAAAAAGGATCTCTTTTTAAAAAAATTCAAAGGTTATGCAGTGTTTTTGGATTGATCAGAAAATGGAAAATGTGTTAAATGTTTAAGCTGACAAAGATATTAAAACTGTCAAAAGTTTCTGAAGTGTTCTTTGGTGGACGAATCAGACATTTTGACTTCTTTTTATATGTTGAGATTTCCATTTAACAACATAAATTACAACATTTTCATCCCTTTCCTTTTCCTGGTACAACTTACTGCCAATAGTGACAAAAGAAGGCCATACAGACATGTTAAGTGGTCTTTGGTAGAAAGCTCTGTACTTTTTTTTTCTTAACTAATAAAAAGTTTCTGGAATTTGGGCAAGATGTTTCTGATTTGCACCTAACGATATGAGCTGACATCCATGGTTTAAGGGGAACAGCTCTTTGAGTCCTTTAATATAAATGGAGAATCAAAGTGTACTGTGATACATTAAGCTCAGGTTTCCATCATTATTAATTTAAATGTAATTGTTGGTAATATTTATTCAACTTTCTTAACTTCTTATTCTAAGATCCCTTCTGAATGCATCTAGTTAACCACCTATGTTAGAGATTTGTTAAGATTGTTTTTCATGTCTTGAAGGAGTATTTCTTACAAAGGTTTGTCTGCTTTGTTAGCAAAACACAACGACTCTGGTGGGACTCGAACCCACAACCTTTGAATGCCTTCAATACACTAGAAGACCAATGCGCTATCCATTGCGCCACAGAGCCTCATCTGCTTGTATATGGAAGGTCATCGAAAAAAAATAGCTAGAGCGATAAACAGTCAAAATGTAATATACTCTTTTACGCCACTGGCAATTAAAAAAAAAAAAAGATCTCTTTTTAAAAAAATTCAAAGGTTATGCAGTGTTTTTGGATTGATCAGAAAATGGAAAATGTGTTAAATGTTTAAGCTGACAAAGATATTAAAACTGTCAAAAGTTTCTGAAGTGTTCTTTGGTGGACGAATCAGAAATTTTGACTTCTTTTTATATGTTGAGATTTCCATTTAACAACATAAATTACAACATTTTCATCCCTTTCCTTTTCCTGGTACAACTTACTGCCAATAGTGACAAAAGAAGGCCATACAGACATGTTAAGTGGTCTTTGGTAGAACGCTCTGTACTTTTTTTTTCTTAACTAATAAAAAGTTTCTGGAATTTGGGCAAGATGTTTCTGATTTGCACCTAACGATATGAGCTGACATCCATGGTTTAAGGGGAACAGCTCTTTGAGTCCTTTAATATAAATGGAGAATCAAAGTGTACTGTGATACATTAAGCTCAGGTTGCCATCATTATTAATTTAAATGTAATTGTTGGTAATATTTATTCAACTTTCTTAACTTCTTATTCTAAGATCCCTTCTGAATGCATCTAGTTAACCACCTATGTTAGAGATTTGTTAAGATTGTTTTTCATGTTGTAGTTGTAGTATTGATGGAGTATTTCTTACAAAGGTTTGTCTGCTTTGTTAGCAAAACACGACGACTCTGGTGGGACTCGAACCCACAACCTTTGAATGCCTTCAATACACTAGAAGTCCAATGCGCTATCCATTGCGCCACAGAGCCTCATCTGCTTGTATATGGAAGGTCATCGAAAAAAAATAGCTAGAGCGATAAACAGTCAAAATGTAATATACTCTTTTACGCCACTGGCAATTAAAAAAAAAAAAGATCTCTTTTTAAAAAAATTCAAAGGTTATGCAGTGTTTTTGGATTGATCAGAAAATGGAAAATGTGTTAAATGTTTAAGCTGACAAAGATATTAAAACTGTCAAAAGTTTCTGAAGTGTTCTTTGGTGGACGAATCAGAAATTTTGACTTCTTTTTATATGTTGAGATTTCCATTTAACAACATAAATTACAACATTTTCATCCCTTTCCTTTTCCTGGTACAACTTACTGCCAATAGTGACAAAAGAAGGCCGTACAGACATGTTAAGTGGTCTTTGGTAGAAAGCTCTGTACTTTTTTTTTCTTAACTAATAAAAAGTTTCTGGAATTTGGGCAAGATGTTTCTGATTTGCACCTAACGATATGAGCTGACATCCATGGTTTAAGGGGAACAACTCTTTGAGTCCTTTAATATAAATGGAGAATCAAAGTGTACTGTGATACATTAAGCTCAGGTTTCCATCATTATTAATTTAAATGTAATTGTTGGTAATATTTATTCAACTTTCTTAACTTCTTATTCTAAGATCCCTTCTGAATGCATCTGGTTAACCACATATGTTAGAGATTTGTTAAGATTGTTTTTCATGTTGTAGTTGTAGTATTGAAGGAGTATTTCTTACAAAGGTTTGTCTGCTTTGTTAGCAAAACACGACGACTCTGGTGGGACTCGAACCCACAACCTTTGAATGCCTTCAATACACTAGAAGTCCAATGCGCTATCCATTGCGCCACAGAGCCTCATCTGCTTGTATATGGAAGGTCATCGAAAAAAAATAGCTAGAGCGATAAACAGTCAAAATGTAATATACTCTTTTACGCCACTGGCAATTAAAAAAAAAAAAGATCTCTTTTTAAAAAAATTCAAAGGTTATGCAGTGTTTTTGGATTGATCAGAAAATGGAAAATGTGTTAAATGTTTAAGCTGACAAAGATATTAAAACTGTCAAAAGTTTCTGAAGTGTTCTTTGGTGGACGAATCAGAAATTTTGACTTCTTTTTATATGTTGAGATTTCCATTTAACAACATAAATTACAACATTTTCATCCCTTTCCTTTTCCTGGTACAACTTACTGCCAATAGTGACAAAAGAAGGCCATACAGACATGTTAAGTGGTCTTTGGTAGAAAGCTCTGTACTTTTTTTTCTTAACTAATAAAAAGTTTCTGGAATTTGGGCAAGATGTTTCTGATTTGCACCTAACGATATGAGCTGACATCCATGGTTTAAGGGGAACAGCTCTTTGAGTCCTTTAATATAAATGGAGAATCAAAGTGTACTGTGATACATTAAGCTCAGGTTTCCATCATTATTAATTTAAATGTAATTGTTGGTAATATTTATTCAACTTTCTTAACTTCTTATTCTAAGATCCCTTCTGAATGCATCTAGTTAACCACCTATGTTAGAGATTTGTTAACATTGTTTTTCATGTTGTAGTTGTAGTATTGAAGGAGTATTTCTTACAAAGGTTTGTCTGCTTTGTTAGCAAAACACGACGACTCTGGTGGGACTCAAACCCACAACCTTTGAATGCCTTCAATACACTAGAAGTCCAATGCGCTATCCATTGCGCCACAGAGCCTCATCTACTTGCATAAGGAATGTCATCGAAAAAAAAATAGCTAGAGCGATAAACAGTCAAATTGTAATATACTCTTTTACGCCACTGGCAATTAAAAAAAAAGATCTCTTTTTAAAAAAAATTCAAAGGTTATGCAGTGTTTTTGGATTGATCAGAAAATGGAAAAATGGGGCGTGGCCGACTGCGGAGCCTAATGGACGCATGCTGAATTAGCTCCAAAGGACCCGGACACCAATCCACTATAATCGGAGACCAATAAACGAAATGGGCAATCAGAAGAAGCAAGGTACTACTCAGGGGCAATCAGGGAAAACACCTTCCGCGAAATCGGGAACATTAACCCGATACTTTAAAGAAAATCCTGATCGCGGGGAGGAGGCCGCGGCGTCCCCTCTCGTAACGGCGGACACAGATCCGCAACCGAGCAGCCCCTCAGCCTCAGAAATATCACACATCTCCTCCGACACAACTAATGAGGCAGACATTCGTACATTGCTGAAAAACTTGCCTTCGAAAATGGATTTACAAAGTATGAAAAACGATCTACAAACCACAATGGGAAAATTAGAAGCCACGTTCCATACGAAAATGGAGGCGATAGGCACAGAGGTCCGCCAGCTGAATCTCAGAGTGGTGGATCTAGAAGAAGAAAGAGACATAATCCAAGCTCAATTAACCAATATTACAACTACAATAGACTCCCACTCCCTGCATCTAGCATCCACACAGAGGCACTTAGACGATCTTGATAATCGTGGGAGAAGGATCAATCTGCGAATCAGAGGCCTACCAGAATCTCAAGGTGAGAACATAGAGGTAATTTTAACAGAACTCTTTAACCTAATACTGGGAGAACAAAGTGACAATAGAATTTTAATGGATAGGGCCCACCGATCCCTGCGTCCTAGGGGCCTTTCACCTGAAACCCCCAGAGACGCCATCTGCAGGATTCATTACTTCTCAATAAAGGAGAATATTTTAAAATCTCTAAGAGACACCTCTCAACCTCTCCTTTTTCATGGGCATCCAGTGCAGATATACCCGGACCTTTCCCGGTACACTCTACAGGCACGTAGAGCCTTAAAACCAGTTACTGAACATCTCAGGAACAGAAATATTAAATACCGTTGGGGGTTCCCTTTTGCCCTAATAGTGAATCACAAGGGAAACCTGCTGTCAATCTCATCTATACTGGATGTTCCCCCATTCCTTCAAGCACTCGACTTACCTGTCACCAATGTCATGGATTGGAACGGGATACATCCGCAACAGGATACAGCAATTCTCCCTCAAAGACAACAATGGGTCACAACTGCCAAAAAAAGAAGAAATGACCAACGATTTGTCTCACCACAACAGAGATCAAGGATTCCAACAGACAATGTCAACCTCCGTACCATGCAATCCCCTGAATAAGGGAGTTTGGGCCCCTTGCACATCTCATACTATACCCCTAAGTCTCTTACTATTTACAGAAACAAGCCAGAAAATCACAAATTGACTCTCATTGCTCCGTATCCAGATATGGATGACAACTATTTACAACAACCTCTCCTCTCATACCCGCAGCTGTTCAGATGAAAATCTCAGTCACTTTTATCCAACATCCTTCAGACAGCTCTCCAATCAACAATGATGTTCGATTTAAACCACAAGCGTTTACCTACAATATCGAAGATACCAGTCTTGAACTTAAATTGGACTATCCAGCCTAATCTAAGAAAGTTTCACTTAACCAAGCCACTCAGACTCCACAAATGAGGACAGGTTGTATATAAAATAATGTATGTCGGAAAAACTGTTAATGTTAATCTCAAACTCGAAAAGTGATTGAATGCAATCCTAGCGAATTGTAAATACGACAGATTTTGTGTATCAGCTGATGTATACGAGATAGGTTATGGTTAAGAGACATGTAAATTGTGAACAGTACACATGCCGGTTTCTTTTCCTCCTTCTCTCACTTATCTCCATACCTCCTCTTCCTAAACCTTTCTCCGCTGATACCATTAGTTAATTAGCTCTTTCCTCCGTATAACTAAATTCTCTGTTCGATAGATCTAAACGCTAGTCTCCATAAGTCTACTCTATTGTCAAATACTAAAAGATTGGATGGTCCGGGATCCTTACCCTTGGTATTGGCACATCGATCCCCCATTCACAAACAGGCATCTATCGGTTGCGTCACGATAGATTGCCCCCACTCTCATGAACTGAGAGAATCCCCGCCGCCGGGAAAAGCAGACACCCCCTAACTCCTACCTCATAACTCATCACCCCTTTACCTCCTCCATACCCTTCCATCTCCTCCTCTCTCCTCCTCGTCCACCCCTATCTAACTCCCGCAATCTCCCTCCCCCCCCCCCTGTTCAGTATTGCTGTAACATCCTTGAAATTTGTTTACCTACATACGTTAATTCCATAGGTTCAGGCGTCACTATAACTTCTAGAGTGCAATCCTGACTTACAACAAAAGCAATATTACTGCAATCATTTGTTAACCAAGGTTTTGTTTGTATGTTTTCTTTTCATTTTACTTATTAGTCTTTTTATTTTTAGTGCGCTGTGATATTTGTTTAAGTGTGTTAACATTAGACAACCTGCTGGTATTGAGATTAATTGTGTCTAAGTGTGCTACATTTCCAAGTGTATAATTACTATTACAGTTATCTGAAGAATAGGGAAGCCTCACTCAATTACTGTGTTCACGCTAGACATTCTCCAGTTATCACGACCTCACACAAGAAAGGTATATATAAAACCAATATACCTCTATTCCCCAAAAGGTCCAATTAGCCTCACTACCCAACTACTAAGACCAGATCACAAATGATGGCATCAATTGTCATACTAACTCAAAACGCCAAAGGCCTCAACACTCCTGAAAAAAGGTCCATAGCACTATCTGACTTTCAAAGACAGAAAGCAGACATCGTTTTCATACAGGAAACACACTTGCGTAAGGGTACAAACACAAAAATACGCAACAAAGATTATCCTCAGGGATTTTATGGTCATTATTCAGAATCTAAATCACGAGGAGTTGCGATACTGATAGGTAAACACACTCTGTTCACCTTTCAGGAGCAATTAACTGACGATTCGGGTAGGTTCTTGTTTGTAAAAGGGGTTATAGGTTCGGTTCCTTTTACATTAGCCAACCTTTATGCACCCAACAAAAAACAGAACCAATTTTTTAAAAAAAAATCCTTCACAAGCTATCAGACTTTCAAGAGGGTATCCTAATAATAGGAGGGGACATAAACGTCTCACTAGATGGGAACTTAGACTCCACGGCCAAATTACAACCCCACACGACACAAATTAGGAAACAAATAAACTCTACGCTACTAGAGGCACAGTTATTTGACTGCTGGAGGATGTTACATCCTACACGAAAAGACTACTCCTTTTACTCCCCTCCCACTTGCACATATACTCGTATTGACTCTTTATTTCTTCAGCACAGATATCTGACTCTAGCTACAGCTGCTACATATGGTCCAATCACTTGGTCTGATCATGCACCGCTGACACTGTCACTAAAACTCCCACATTTACATCATCCTTCCACTCAATGGAAACTAAACGACCTCTTACTAAATGACACAGATAACATAACACGTATCACAAAGGCTGCCAGTGCTTACTTTGAGGAGAACACACGGCCTGACATAGCCCCACCAATCACATGGGAAGCTCATAAAGCTGTAATGAGAGGGGAACTTATCAAAATTGCATCCGCAACCAAACGTTCTAGAGAACAAAGAATTGCCCAATTGACAAGAGAACTAAAATCTTTAGAAACTACACACCAAGATAACAATTCTTCCCTCGACACGTATAAATTGATCAGTTCAAAAAGATCAGAACTCACGACTACACTACAACTACACGCTAAACGCAAAATATCCCTAACAAAACATCTTTATTACGAAAAAGGAGGGAAAGCAGGTAAATTACTCGCACAATCATTGAAACCAGCCAAACAATCTACTTTTATCCCCGAAATCAAAATGGATTCAGGGACACTGACTAAAAACATGCCAGATATAATGGGCGAATTTAAAAAATTCTACTCCAATCTTTATAACATATCCAAGGTCCAACCGTCCAGAGAGGAAATTCTTGCATACTTAACCCCTAGAATCAAGAGAACAATCCCATCTAATGAGGTTTCCTTTCTGGACGAACCCATCACACCTGAAGAATTTAATAATGTGGTCAAATCACTACCCATAGGTAAGAGCCCAGGCCCAGACGGATACACAGGGAAATATTATAAAACGTTTGCCTCAATACTAGCGTGCCCCTTTGCAGAGGCATTTAACACTCGAAACCTATCTCACCAAATACCTAAAGCATCATTGGAAGCCACAATCACTCTCATCCCGAAACCGGGCAAAGATCCAACAGTATGTGGCAATTATAGACCAATTTCCCTAATAAACATTGATCTAAAAATACTAACTAAGATTATGGCGACCAGACTCAAAGCATTCCTTCCGAACCTGATCCACCAGGATCAAGCAGGTTTTGTCCCTGGCAGGGAAGCAAAAAATAACACAATGAAAATAATTAATCTAATTCATTGGGCCCATACCCACAATATACACAGCTCAATACTTGCAATAGACGCAGAAAAGGCCTTTGATAGGGTCAACTGGTCTTTACTCACCCACACAATGCTTGCTCTGGGTTTTGGGCCTCGTTGGATGGAGTGGATAGCAGCAATCTACTCCAAGCCCACGGCGCGCATACGTATAAATGGTCAACTCTCACAACCGGTCCCAATCACAAATGGGACAAGACAGGGTTGCCCTCTGTCACCCCTCCTTTTCATACTCATCATTGAACCATTTCTTCAAGGAATAAGAGACAATCCAAAGATCAAAGGCCTCAAAGTAGATAATCAGGAATACAAAGTCATGGCATTTGCAGATGACCTCCTCTTCACAATCTCTAACCCACTTTCCACAATTCCAACCATCATATCCGAAATGGAGCTTTATGGGAAATTATCCAATTTCCAAGCAAATATCACAAAATGCGACCTTATGCCTCTACACTCCACTAAATTCCTAAACAACCAACTAAAGACAAGGTTTAAATTTACTTGGCAACATACCTCAATCAAATATCTGGGGGTCCACATTCCACACAAACTAAAGCTCATATTGTCAGGGTACCTGTGGTCTCTACCTCCAAAAGAGGTAGAGACTTAACTGTTCCACCATCCAGACGGTCTGATGACTCCCTTCCCCGCGGTCTATCCGGTCATGCAAGGCCGTCCGCGAGGGAGTGAATGCCTTTTACACCATCTAGGCAGGAAGTCATCATCAGGACACTCCCCCGGATCGACCTGTCAGTCAATTGCTGCAGGACCAATCAGGACGTCTCGGAGGTGTGGTTACTGCTCTGAACAGGGTATTTAACAGAGCTTCCTTCATTAGCTCATTGCCCTGTCGTGGTTCTAGCTTGTTCTAGTCACTCAGTGCTTGTGTATTCTATTTCCCTTTTGGTTTTGACCCGGCTTGTTTACCTTACTCTGCTTATCTCTGTTACCCTTGATTCGGCTTGTCTCTCGCTTACCTGTCTTCTGTTACCCTCGACCTCGGCTTGTCTTTGACCATTCTATAAGGTACTACTTACGTTAGTCCGGCCATTCTAAGGTCCGGTATACGTATCTGGCTACTGTTTGTACTCTGTGTGTTGGATCCCTGTCCCGATCCTGACATTACGACAGGGCCAATGGATCCTGCAAGTACAAACAGTCAGCTGGCTTCTCCTGATCCTAGGTTTGAAGCCATGGATCACAGAATGGATTAGATGGCGCTTGCGCTACAGGCTCTATTATCTCGTGCCAATAACCCACCAGAGGAGATACGTAATACCCCTGTTTCTCCTGTCAGTTTAGGTCTAGAGGTAGCCACAGTGGGTGCTTCTTCTCGCATTACCCCCCCAGTACGCTATGGTGGGACTCCTGAGAAGTGTCGTGGTTTTTTAAACCAAATTAGTATCCACTTTGAATTGCAACCCCGCTCTTATCCTACAGATAGGGCAAAGGTAGGATTTATTATCACCCTACTTATTGAGAAAGCTCTGAGATGGGCCAACCCACTATGGGAGAACGATAACCCATTAGTGTATAACTATAACGCATTTGTAGCTGCTTTTAGAAGAACATTTGATCCTCCAGGTAGAAAGGTTAATGCAGCCAGATTACTGTTGCGCCTGAGACAGGAGAACCGAACACTGGTGGATTATGCACTAGAGTTCAGGTCTCTGGCGTCAGAAGTCAAGTGGAATGAGCAGGCGTATATGGATGTATTTTTGAATGGCCTATCTGAAGTAATCCTTGATGAGGTTGCTACCAGAGAACTCCCTGAGAATTTAGAAGATTTAATTTCGTTCATCTCTCGTATAGATGAACGTTTAAGAGAGAGACAGAACACTCGAGAGAGGAACCGGAGACCTTCTTTTAGGTTAGCCCCCGCTTTTCCAAGTCCTGACTCCACGGTATCTTTGCTTCCTGAACCTATGCAGATAGGTTATACCCGCCTCTCTGAGGAGGAAAGACAGTACAGGAGAAGAGAGGGTTTGTGTATGTATTGTGGAGCCAAGGGTCATTTACTCTCGAACTGTCCTAACCGTCCGGGAAACGCTCGCACCTAAGTCTCTCTAGAGGACAAGCCTTGGGTGTTTCTATTTTGTCCTCTACTCCTAATTATAAAGATCACATGCTTCTGCTACCAGTTTCCTTAACTTGGGAGAAGGAAGTAGTAAGGGCTATGGCATTGATAGATTCCGGTGCTGCTGAGAATTTTATCGACCAAGCCTTTGCTATTAAGAACAATTTCCCATCCCAGCTAAGGGAGACACCCTTGGCCGTTGAGGCCATAGATGGTAGACCACTACTAGACCCTGTTATCTTTCGTGAAACCATACCCATTGATTTAAATGTTGGTATCCTACACGTGGAGAATTTATCTCTTTTGCTCATTTCATCCCCTTCCGTTCCCATAGTTCTGGGGTACCCATGGTTGAAGAAACATAACCCTATTATCGATTGGGAGTTAGGGGAGATACTCTCGTGGGGCCAGGGTTGCCAGGATAGGTGTTTATGCAAGGTTTCTCCATTAGCTAATGTTAACATACCTGAGACTCCTATTCAGTCCACAGAAAGACAGATACCAGACCTTTACCTAGACTTAAAGGCAGTATTTGACAAGAAGAATGCCGATTCTTTGCCGCCACACAGGCCATTTGATTGTAAAATTAAGCTCCTACCTGGGACTATGCCTCCGAGGGGCCATGTATATCCTTTGTCTGTTCAGGAAAACTTTGTTCTAGAGGAGTATATTCGGGAGAACTTAGAAAAGGGATTCATTAGGAGGTCTTCTTCCCCGGCCGGGGCTGGGTTCTTTTTCGTTAAGAAAAAGGATGGCACGCTGAGACCTTGTATCGATTACCGAGGCTTGAATAAAATAACTGTCAGAAATGCCTATCCTATTCCACTTATTACCGAGTTATTTGATCGTCTTAAGGGCTCCAAAATCTTCACCAAGTTAGATCTCAGAGGGGCATATAATTTGGTGAGAGTCCAGCAGGGACACGAGTGGATGACGGCGTTCAATACTCGGTACGGTCACTATGAATACACAGTTATGCCGTTTGGACTTTGCAATGCTCCTGCAGTATTTCAGGATCTGATTAATGAGGTACTTAGGGAGTTTCAACATGATTGTGTCATTGTCTACCTAGACGACATACTGATACACTCTAGGGAGATTGAAACTCACCATAGACAGGTCAGAGCGGTATTACAGAAACTTCTGCAACATGGTCTATACTGTAAATTGGAAAAATGCAGCTTTGATCAGTCTCAGATAGATTTTCTTGGTTACGTGATTTCTGGGGAAGGTTTTAAGATGGACCCTGACAAACTCCAGTCTATTTTAGATTGGCCATTACCTAAGGGACTCAAGGCTATTCAGAGGTTTATTGGTTTCTCCAATTATTATAGGCGCTTCATTAAGGATTACTCGTCTATTATTGCGCCCATTACCAATATGACCAAACAGGGGGCAGAAACTAAGACGTGGTCTCCTGAAGCTCTTGCTGCTTTCAAGAGGCTCAAAGAACTTTTTGCTTCTGCTCCAATATTAGTCCATCCTGATGCGACTTTGCCGTTTCTACTCGAGGTCGATGCCTCTGAGACAGGAGTAGGTGCGGTTCTGTCACAAAGATTAGCGGTAGATAAACCATTACACCCGTGTGGTTTTTTTTCCAGGAAACTTTCTGGGGCTGAGAGCAGATATGACATCGGAGACAGGGAACTGTTAGCAGTCATTAAAGCCTTAAAGGAGTGGAGACATTTGTTGGAGGGGACCCTACACCCTATTACGATTTTGACAGACCACAAAAACTTGTCATATATTGGGGAGGCTAAGCGCTTATCCTCTAGACAAGCTCGTTGGTCCTTATTCCTGACTCACTTCAATTATGTACTGACTTACAGACCTGGTTCTAAAAACTCTAAAGCCGATGCATTATCTCGCCAATATGAACCTTCTACTGTACCTGAACCAGTTCTTTCTTCTATAGTTCCGAAGTGCAATATCATTGCTAATACGAATCTCAGGATTCATTCTCCATTACTGGCCGAGATCATTAAGTTGCAACATCTCGCACCTAAACAGACCCCTGCGGGTCGTCATTTCGTTCCTCCTGCTTTTCAACTGGAACTTTTACAGTGTTTACATAATAGCAAGATGGCGGGACATCCTGGTATTCGCAAAACTTACGCCTTGATCTCTAAGGACTTCTGGTGGTCTACTTTACGGAGGGATGTTGAGGAGTTCATCGCTGCATGTGAAGTTTGTACTAAAACCAAACAACCCCATACGCTTCCATGTGGACTCCTGCAACCCTTGGAGGTTCCAGAGAAACCATGGTCCTGTTTGGCCATGGACTTTATTGTCGATCTACCTATCTCTAAAAGACAGACTGTTATCCTCACCGTGGTTGACAGGTTTACTAGGATGGCACACTTCATTCCCCTGCCTAAACTTCCGTCTTCTCCCGAATTGGCAGAGATATTCGCCAAAGAGATTTTTCGCCTACATGGGATACCCTCTCAAATTGTATCGGACAGAGGCTCCCAATTTGTTTCCCGTTTTTGGAGGTCCTTCTGCTCTCAACTTGGTATTAAATTAAACTTTTCTTCTGCCTATCATCCTCAGTCTAACGGAGCTGCTGAACGTACCAACCAGAAAATTGAACAATATTTACGATGCTTTGTTTCTGAACACCAGGATGATTGGGTCGGTTTGATTCCTTGGGCGGAGTTTGCACACAACAATCTCGTTTGCGATTCTACTCATTCAAGACCCTTCTTCATGAATTATGGTTTTCATCCGTCTATTCTTCCTTCGGATTCTCCTTCCCAGGGGGTGCCGTCGGTTGATGTTCATGTTGCCAATTTGAGGAAGTTGTGGGATCAAACTCGACAAATCCTTGTGCACAACTCTATGTTGGTCAAGAAACACGCTGATAAACGTAGAAGGGCGGCTCCGGTCTTTGTTCCAGGTGATAGGGTATGGCTGAGCACGAGGAACATCCGTTTAAAAGTGCCCTCCATGAAGTTCGCTCCTCGGTATATTGGACCCTACAGGGTGCTGACCCGTATCAATCCGGTTGCGTATCGTTTAGCTCTTCCTAATACCTTACGCATTCCAAACTCGTTTCACGTTTCATTGCTGAAACCACTCATATGTAACAGATTTTCCTCCACAATAGCCCCTCCTCGCTCCGTTCAGGTGGAGGGTCAGGAGGAGTATGAGGTCAACTCTATTATTGATTCTCGAATCTCTCGGGGGAGAGTACAATATCTGGTTGATTGGAAGGGATATGGTCCTGAGGAGAGGAGTTGGGTACCTCAGGAGGATGTTCATGCTCCCCGTCTCCGCAGGGCGTATCACTCTCGCTTCCCATCTCGTCCCGGTTCATTCCGCCCGGTGGGCGTATCTGAGAGGGGGGGTACTGTCAGGGTACCTGTGGTCTCTACCTCCAAAAGAGGTAGAGACTTAACTGTTCCACCATCCAGACGGTCTGATGACTCCCTTCCCCGCGGTCTATCCGGTCATGCAAGGCCGTCCGCGAGGGAGTGAATGCCTTTTACACCATCTAGGCAGGAAGTCATCATCAGGACACTCCCCCGGATCGACCTGTCAGTCAATTGCTGCAGGACCAATCAGGACGTCTCGGAGGTGTGGTTACTGCTCTGAACAGGGTATTTAACAGAGCTTCCTTCATTAGCTCATTGCCCTGTCGTGGTTCTAGCTTGTTCTAGTCACTCAGTGCTTGTGTATTCTATTTCCCTTTTGGTTTTGACCCGGCTTGTTTACCTTACTCTGCTTATCTCTGTTACCCTTGATTCGGCTTGTCTCTCGCTTACCTGTCTTCTGTTACCCTCGACCTCGGCTTGTCTTTGACCATTCTATACGGTACTACTTACGTTAGTCCGGCCATTCTAAGGTCCGGTATACGTATCTGGCTACTGTTTGTACTCTGTGTGTTGGATCCCTGTCCCGATCCTGACATTACGACAGGGCCAATGGATCCTGCAAGTACAAACAGTCAGCTGGCTTCTCCTGATCCTAGGTTTGAAGCCATGGATCACAGAATGGATTAGATGGAGCTTGCGCTACAGGCTCTATTATCTCGTGCCAATAACCCACCAGAGGAGATACGTAATACCCCTGTTTCTCCTGTCAGTTTAGGTCTAGAGGTAGCCACAGTGGGTGCTTCTTCTCGCATTACCCCCCCAGTACGCTATGGTGGGACTCCTGAGAAGTGTCGTGGTTTTTTAAACCAAATTAGTATCCACTTTGAATTGCAACCCCGCTCTTATCCTACAGATAGGGCAAAGGTAGGATTTATTATCACCCTACTTATTGAGAAAGCTCTGAGATGGGCCAACCCACTATGGGAGAACGATAACCCATTAGTGTATAACTATAACGCATTTGTAGCTGCTTTTAGAAGAACATTTGATCCTCCAGGTAGAAAGGTTAATGCAGCCAGATTACTGTTGCGCCTGAGACAGGAGAACCGAACACTGGTGGATTATGCACTAGAGTTCAGGTCTCTGGCGTCAGAAGTCAAGTGGAATGAGCAGGCGTATATGGATGTATTTTTGAATGGCCTATCTGAAGTAATCCTTGATGAGGTTGCTACCAGAGAACTCCCTGAGAATTTAGAAGATTTAATTTCGTTCATCTCTCGTATAGATGAACGTTTAAGAGAGAGACAGAACACTCGAGAGAGGAACCGGAGACCTTCTTTTAGGTTAGCCCCCGCTTTTCCAAGTCCTGACTCCACGGTATCTTTGCTTCCTGAACCTATGCAGATAGGTTATACCCGCCTCTCTGAGGAGGAAAGACAGTACAGGAGAAGAGAGGGTTTGTGTATGTATTGTGGAGCCAAGGGTCATTTACTCTCGAACTGTCCTAACCGTCCGGGAAACGCTCGCACCTAAGTCTCTCTAGAGGACAAGCCTTGGGTGTTTCTATTTTGTCCTCTACTCCTAATTATAAAGATCACATGCTTCTGCTACCAGTTTCCTTAACTTGGGAGAAGGAAGTAGTAAGGGCTATGGCATTGATAGATTCCGGTGCTGCTGAGAATTTTATCGACCAAGCCTTTGCTATTAAGAACAATTTCCCATCCCAGCTAAGGGAGACACCCTTGGCCGTTGAGGCCATAGATGGTAGACCACTACTAGACCCTGTTATCTTTCGTGAAACCATACCCATTGATTTAAATGTTGGTATCCTACACGTGGAGAATTTATCTCTTTTGCTCATTTCATCCCCTTCCGTTCCCATAGTTCTGGGGTACCCATGGTTGAAGAAACATAACCCTATTATCGATTGGGAGTTAGGGGAGATACTCTCGTGGGGCCAGGGTTGCCAGGATAGGTGTTTATGCAAGGTTTCTCCATTAGCTAATGTTAACATACCTGAGACTCCTATTCAGTCCACAGAAAGACAGATACCAGACCTTTACCTAGACTTAAAGGCAGTATTTGACAAGAAGAATGCCGATTCTTTGCCGCCACACAGGCCATTTGATTGTAAAATTAAGCTCCTACCTGGGACTATGCCTCCGAGGGGCCATGTATATCCTTTGTCTGTTCAGGAAAACTTTGTTCTAGAGGAGTATATTCGGGAGAACTTAGAAAAGGGATTCATTAGGAGGTCTTCTTCCCCGGCCGGGGCTGGGTTCTTTTTCGTTAAGAAAAAGGATGGCACGCTGAGACCTTGTATCGATTACCGAGGCTTGAATAAAATAACTGTCAGAAATGCCTATCCTATTCCACTTATTACCGAGTTATTTGATCGTCTTAAGGGCTCCAAAATCTTCACCAAGTTAGATCTCAGAGGGGCATATAATTTGGTGAGAGTCCAGCAGGGACACGAGTGGATGACGGCGTTCAATACTCGGTACGGTCACTATGAATACACAGTTATGCCGTTTGGACTTTGCAATGCTCCTGCAGTATTTCAGGATCTGATTAATGAGGTACTTAGGGAGTTTCAACATGATTGTGTCATTGTCTACCTAGACGACATACTGATACACTCTAGGGAGATTGAAACTCACCATAGACAGGTCAGAGCGGTATTACAGAAACTTCTGCAACATGGTCTATACTGTAAATTGGAAAAATGCAGCTTTGATCAGTCTCAGATAGATTTTCTTGGTTACGTGATTTCTGGGGAAGGTTTTAAGATGGACCCTGACAAACTCCAGTCTATTTTAGATTGGCCATTACCTAAGGGACTCAAGGCTATTCAGAGGTTTATTGGTTTCTCCAATTATTATAGGCGCTTCATTAAGGGTTACTCGTCTATTATTGCGCCCATTACCAATATGACCAAACAGGGTGCAGAAACTAAGACGTGGTCTCCTGAAGCTCTTGCTGCTTTCAAGAGGCTCAAAGAACTTTTTGCTTCTGCTCCAATATTAGTCCATCCTGATGCGACTTTGCCGTTTCTACTCGAGGTCGATGCCTCTGAGACAGGAGTAGGTGCGGTTCTGTCACAAAGATTAGCGGTAGATAAACCATTACACCCGTGTGGTTTTTTTTCCAGGAAACTTTCTGGGGCTGAGAGCAGATATGACATCGGAGACAGGGAACTGTTAGCAGTCATTAAAGCCTTAAAGGAGTGGAGACATTTGTTGGAGGGGACCCTACACCCTATTACGATTTTGACAGACCACAAAAACTTGTCATATATTGGGGAGGCTAAGCGCTTATCCTCTAGACAAGCTCGTTGGTCCTTATTCCTGACTCACTTCAATTATGTACTGACTTACAGACCTGGTTCTAAAAACTCTAAAGCCGATGCATTATCTCGCCAATATGAACCTTCTACTGTACCTGAACCAGTTCTTTCTTCTATAGTTCCGAAGTGCAATATCATTGCTAATACGAATCTCAGGATTCATTCTCCATTACTGGCCGAGATCATTAAGTTGCAACATCTCGCACCTAAACAGACCCCTGCGGGTCGTCATTTCGTTCCTCCTGCTTTTCAACTGGAACTTTTACAGTGTTTACATAATAGCAAGATGGCGGGACATCCTGGTATTCGCAAAACTTACGCCTTGATCTCTAAGGACTTCTGGTGGTCTACTTTACGGAGGGATGTTGAGGAGTTCATCGCTGCATGTGAAGTTTGTACTAAAACCAAACAACCCCATACGCTTCCATGTGGACTCCTGCAACCCTTGGAGGTTCCAGAGAAACCATGGTCCTGTTTGGCCATGGACTTTATTGTCGATCTACCTATCTCTAAAAGACAGACTGTTATCCTCACCGTGGTTGACAGGTTTACTAGGATGGCACACTTCATTCCCCTGCCTAAACTTCCGTCTTCTCCCGAATTGGCAGAGATATTCGCCAAAGAGATTTTTCGCCTACATGGGATACCCTCTCAAATTGTATCGGACAGAGGCTCCCAATTTGTTTCCCGTTTTTGGAGGTCCTTCTGCTCTCAACTTGGTATTAAATTAAACTTTTCTTCTGCCTATCATCCTCAGTCTAACGGAGCTGCTGAACGTACCAACCAGAAAATTGAACAATATTTACGATGCTTTGTTTCTGAACACCAGGATGATTGGGTCGGTTTGATTCCTTGGGCGGAGTTTGCACACAACAATCTCGTTTGCGATTCTACTCATTCAAGCCCCTTCTTCATGAATTATGGTTTTCATCCGTCTATTCTTCCTTCGGATTCTCCTTCCCAGGGGGTGCCGTCGGTTGATGTTCATGTTGCCAATTTGAGGAAGTTGTGGGATCAAACTCGACAAATCCTTGTGCACAACTCTATGTTGGTCAAGAAACACGCTGATAAACGTAGAAGGGCGGCTCCGGTCTTTGTTCCAGGTGATAGGGTATGGCTGAGCACGAGGAACATCCGTTTAAAAGTGCCCTCCATGAAGTTCGCTCCTCGGTATATTGGACCCTACATGGTGCTGACCCGTATCAATCAGGTTGCGTATCGTTTAGCTCTTCCTAATACCTTACGCATTCCAAACTCGTTTCACGTTTCATTGCTGAAACCACTCATATGTAACAGATTTTCCTCCACAATAGCCCCTCCTCGCTCCGTTCAGGTGGAGGGTCAGGAGGAGTATGAGGTCAACTCTATTATTGATTCTCGAATCTCTCGGGGGAGAGTACAATATCTGGTTGATTGGAAGGGATATGGTCCTGAGGAGAGGAGTTGGGTACCTCAGGAGGATGTTCATGCTCCCCGTCTCCGCAGGGCGTATCACTCTCGCTTCCCATCTCGTCCCGGTTCATTCCGCCCGGTGGGCGTATCTGAGAGGGGGGGTACTGTCAGGGTACCTGTGGTCTCTACCTCCAAAAGAGGTAGAGACTTAACTGTTCCACCATCCAGACGGTCTGATGACTCCCTTCCCCGCGGTCTATCCGGTCATGCAAGGCCGGCCGCGAGGGAGTAAATGCCTTTTACACCATCTAGGCAGGAAGTCATCATCAGGACACTCCCCCGGATCGACCTGTCAGTCAATTGCTGCAGGACCAATCAGGACGTCTCGGAGGTGTGGTTACTGCTCTGAACAGGGTATTTAACAGAGCTTCCTTCATTAGCTCATTGCCCTGCCGTGGTTCTAGCTTGTTCTAGTCACTCAGTGCTTGTGTATTCTATTTTCCCTTTTGGTTTTGACCCGGCTTGTTTACCTTACTCTGCTTATCTCTGTTACCCTTGATTCGGCTTGTCTCTCGCTTACCTGTCTTCTGTTACCCTCGACCTCGGCTTGTCTTTGACCATTCTATACGGTACTACTTACGTTAGTCCGGCCATTCTAAGGTCCGGTATACGTATCTGGCTACTGTTTGTACTCTGCGTGTTGGATCCCTGTCCCGATCCTGACACATATATGACTTAAACTTCCACAAACTACTTACAGAAATCAATCTTGACTTACAGAAATGGCACAAACCCTGCTTCGGATGGTTCAGTAGAATTAACATCATTAAGATGAACATCCTTCCCCGCCTACTTTACACTCTCCAAACTCTCCCAATTCAATTGCATTCTAGTTTCTTCTCTAAACTTAGATCAACCTTCACAAACTTTATTTGGTCACATGCTCAACCGAGAATAGCCTACGAGACTCTGATCAAAAATATAAATAATGGGGGTCCAAACTTCCCTGACCTAGATACATACCACAAAGCAATCCATCTTAGTAGAATATATGAATGGACTAGAGCTGGAGCGATCCAACACTGGGTTCAGATAGAAAACAAATTCTCAGCTACCCCCCTGATGGTTCTCCCATGGTTACCCAAACAACCTCCACACACTCCTCACCTCTCTGATCCTCACCCGACCATCAAAACCACTACTCAGATCTGGCATAAACTAGTAAACACTACTAAGATCTCTCCCTGCCCCTCTCCTCTTTACCCGCTAACAAACAATCCGAAATTTCAAAGAGGTCAATCAGGGACGACTTACGATAATTACCACAAAGGCAACATACTTCTGCTCCGTGACATGATCACAAATGATAAATTGAGAACAATACAACAAATTTTCCCTAATAGACTTCTAACAGGAAACCAAATACTTCAATACACGCAACTTAAAAACTTTATAGACTCTCAAAACTTGTTACCTGATGGTAACCGCCCCATGACAGACTTTGAAAACATATGTGCAAATCACAAGCCCCAAAAGAAAATATTGTCTACCTTATACCAGGTGATTAAAAATTTAAGACCTCTTGAATTCCCAAAATTCACACAAAAATGGTCGCAGGAATTACAAATGAATTTCTCACATAAACAATGGCAAGCCATATTCACATCTACACATAGAGCATCAATCTCTCTAACGGTCCAAGAAAGTAATTATAAGCGAATATCACGCTGGCACTACACTCCAGCTAAAATCCAACATATACATAATACAGAAAGCGACAACTGTTGGAGATGCAATAACAGCACTGCAGATCACACCCACATTTGGTGGCAGTGCCCAATTGTCACTAAATATTGGAAAAGAATCCACACGATTACCCAAATGATCCTGGGCAAAAAATTCCCTCTAGAGCCTTTACACTTTATTTTTCTAGAACCGCCCAATAATCTGAAATTAAACAAAATGCATTGCACTCTCTTTCAACATTTAGCTATGGCGGCGGCTCAACTAATTCCCATATACTGGAAAACGCCGCAAGTCCCTTCCACAAGAGCGTGTATCACGAGAGTGGAAAGCACTAAACAAATGGAAGCGATAACATTCGCCAAGTCAAAAGATTACACTAAGTTCACCAATATTTGGAAACCTTGGACACAATTCATGGAAACCACAACCACTCACTAAACCCTTCATCCCCCCCCCACTCCCATCCCTTCCTCTCCTACCATTCCACTCCCACCATTATTTTTTCATCCATACAAATTCCTCTCATTGAGGTTAGTAGAACCTTCTATTACAAGGTCGCAACAGAACCTTAAACCGTTATGACTATCTTTGAAGCGGTTCCACAAATGCATATTTCTTGTTAAACTTTTTTATGATTCTTTGTATAACTAATCTACCTTTCTTGATTTAATGTACAACTGTAATGTTTTATTGTTTCACTTGCAACATATGTTTTCAGATTTATATTCAGTCAAATTTTGACCTTATGTACCAATTGCATGTCGATGTTGTAAAACTATATGCACATAAAAAGAATAAAAATGAGAAGAAAAAAAAAAAAAAAAATAAGAAAATGGAAAATGTGTTAAATGTTTAAGCTGACAAAGATATTAAAACTGTCAAAAGTTTCTGAAGTGTTCTTTGGTGGACGAATCAGAAATTTTGACTTCTTTTTATATGTTGAGATTTCCATTTAACAACATAAATTACAACATTTTCATCCCTTTCCTTTTCCTGGTACAACTTACTGCCAATAGTGACAAAAGAAGGCCATACAGACATATTAAGTGGTCTTTGGTAGAAAGCTCTGTACTTTTTTTTTCTTAACTAATAAAAAGTTTCTGGAATTTGGGCAAGATGTTTCTGATTTGCACCTAACGATATGAGCTGACATCCATGGTTTAAGGGGAACAGCTCTTTGAGTCCTTTAATATAAATGGAGAATCAAAGTGTACTGTGATACATTAAGCTCAGGTTTCCATCATTATTAATTTAAATGTAATTGTTGGTAATATTTATTCAACTTTCTTAACTTCTTATTCTAAGATCCCTTCTGAATGCATCTAGTTAACCACCTATGTTAGAGATTTGTTAAGATTGTTTTTCATGTCTTGAAGGAGTATTTCTTACAAAGGTTTGTCTGCTTTGTTAGCAAAACACGACGACTCTGGTGGGACTCGAACACACAACCTTTGAATGCCTTCAATACACTAGAAGTCCAATGCGCTATCCATTGCGCCACAGAGCCTCATCTGCTTGTATCTGGAAGGTCATCGAAAAAAAATAGCTAGAGCGATAAACAGTCAAAATGTAATATACTCTTTTACGCCACTGGCAATTAAAAAAAAAAAGATCTCTTTTTAAAAAAAATTCAAAGGTTATGCAGTGTTTTTGGATTGATCAGAAAATGGAAAATGTGTTAAATGTTTAAGCTGACAAAGATATTAAAACTGTCAAAAGTTTCTGAAGTGTTCTTTGGTGGACGAATCAGAAATTTTGACTTCTTTTTATATGTTGAGATTTCCATTTAACAACATAAATTACAACATTTTCATCCCTTTCCTTTTCCTGGTACAACTTACTGCCAATAGTGACAAAAGAAGGCCATACAGACATGTTAAGTGGTCTTTGGTAGAAAGCTCTGTAATTTTTTTTTTCTTAACTAATAAAAAGTTTCTGGAATTTGGGCAAGATGTTTCTGATTTGCACCTAACGATATGAGCTGACATCCATGGTTTAAGGGGAACAGCTCTTTGAGTCCTTTAATATAAATGGACAATCAAAGTGTACTGTGATACATTAAGCTCAGGTTTCCATCATTATTAATTTAAATGTAATTGTTGGTAATATTTATTCAACTTTCTTAACTTCTTATTCTAAGATCCCTTCTGAATGCATCTAGTTAACCACCTATGTTAGAGATTTGTTAAGATGGTTTTTCATGTCTTGAAGGAGTATTTCTTACAAAGGTTTGTCTGCTTTGTTAGCAAAACACGACACTGGTGGGACTCGAACCCACAACCTTTGAATGCCTTCAGGTTTGTCTGCTTTGTTAGCAAAACACGTCAACTCTGGTGGGACTCGAACCCACAACCTTTGAATGCCTTCAATACACTAGAAGTCCAATGCGCTATCCATTGCGCCACAGAGCCTCATCTGCTTGTATATGGAAGGTCATCGAAAAAAAATAGCTAGAGCGATAAACAGTCAAAATGTAATATACTCTTTTACGCCACTGGCAATTAAAAAAAAAAGATCTCTTTTTAAAAAAATTCAAAGGTTATGCAGTGTTTTTGGATTGATCAGAAAATGGAAAATGTGTTAAATGTTTAAGCTGACAAAGATATTAAAACTGTCAAAAGTTTCTGAAGTGTTCTTTGGTGGACGAATCAGAAATTTTGACTTCTTTTTATATGTTGAGATTTCCATTTAACAACATAAATTACAACATTTTCATCCCTTTCCTTTTCCTGGTACAACTTACTGCCAATAGTGACAAAAGAAGGCCATACAGACATGTTAAGTGGTCTTTGGTAGAAAGCTCTGTACTTTTTTTTTCTTAACAAATAAAAAGTTTCTGGAATTTGGGCAAGATGTTTCTGATTTGCACCTAACGATATGAGCTGACATCCATGGTTTAAGGGGAACAGCTCTTTGAGTCCTTTAATATAAATGGAGAATCAAAGTGTACTGTGATACATTAAGCTCAGGTTTCCATCATTATTAATTTAAATGTAATTGTTGGTAATATTTATTCAACTTTCTTAACTTCTTATTCTAAGATCCGTTCTGAATGCATCTAGTTAACCACTTATGTTAGAGATTTGTTAATATTGTTTTTCATGTTGTAGTTGTAGTATTGAAGGAGTATTTCTTACAAAGGTTTGTCTGCTTTGTTAGCAAAACACGACGACTCTGGTGGGACTCGAACCCACAACCTTTGAATGCCTTCAATACACTAGAAGTCCAATGCGCTATCCATTGCGCCACAGAGCCTCATCTGCTTGTATATGGAAGGTCATCGAAAAAAAATAGCTAGAGCGATAAACAGTCAAAATGTAATATACTCTTTTACGCCACTGGCAATTAAAAAAAAAAAGATCTCTTTTTAAAAAAATTCAAAGGTTATGCAGTGTTTTTGGATTGATCAGAAAATGGAAAATGTGTTAAATGTTTAAGCTGACAAAGATATTAAAACTGTCAAAAGTTTCTGAAGTGTTCTTTGGTGGACGAATCAGAAATTTTGACTTCTTTTTATATGTTGAGATTTCCATTTAACAACATAAATTACAACATTTTCATCCCTTTCCTTTTCCTGGTACAACTTACTGCCAATAGTGACAAAAGAAGGCCATACAGACATGTTAAGTGGTCTTTGGTAGAAAGCTCTGTACTTTTTTTTTCTTAACTAATAAAAAGTTTCTGGAATTTGGGCAAGATGTTTCTGATTTGCACCTAACGATATGAGCTGACATCCATGGTTTAAGGGGAACAGCTCTTTGAGTCCTTTAATATAAATGGAGAATCAAAGTGTACTGTGATACATTAAGCTCAGGTTTCCATCATTATTAATTTAAATGTAATTGTTGGTAATATTTATTCAACTTTCTTAACTTCTTATTCTAAGATCCCTTCTGAATGCATCTAGTTAACCACCTATGTTAGAGATTTGTTAAGATTGTTTTTCATGTTGTAGTTGTAGTATTGAAGGAGTATTTCTTACAAAGGTTTGTCTGCTTTGTTAGCAAAACAAGACGACTCTGGTGGGACTCGAACCCACAACCTTTGAATGCCTTCAATACACTAGAAGTCCAATGCGCTATCCATTGCGCCACAGAGCCTCATCTGCTTGTATATGGAAGGTCATCGAAAAAAAAATAGCTAGAGCGATAAACAGTCAAAATGTAATATACTCTTTTACGCCACTGGCAATTAAAAAAAAAAAAGATCTATTTTTAAAAAAATTCAAAGGTTATGCAGTGTTTTTGGATTGATCAGAAAATGGAAAATGTGTTAAATGTTTAAGCTGACAAAGATATTAAAACTGTCAAAAGTTTCTGAAGTGTTCTTTGGTGGACGAATCAGAAATTTTGACTTCTTTTTATATGTTGAGATTTCCATTTAACAACATAAATTACAACATTTTCATCCCTTTCCTTTTCCTGGTACAACTTACTGCCAATAGTGACAAAAGAAGGCCATACAGACATGTTAAGTGGTCTTTGGTAGAAAGCTCTGTACTTTTTTTTTCTTAACTAATAAAAAGTTTCTGGAATTTGGGCAAGATGTTTCTGATTTGCACCTAACGATATGAGCTGACATCCATGGTTTAAGGGGAACAGCTCTTTGAGTCCTTTAATATAAATGGAGAATCAAAGTGTACTGTGATACATCAAGCTCAGGTTTCCATCATTATTAATTTAAATGTAATTGTTGGTAATATTTATTCAACTTTCTTAACTTCTTATTCTAAGATCCCTTCTGAATGCATCTAGTTAACCACCTATGTTAGAGATTTGTTAAGATTGTTTTTCATGTTGTAGTTGTAGTATTGAAGGAGTATTTCTTACAAAGGTTTGTCTGCTTTGTTAGCAAAACACGACGACTCTGGTGGGACTCGAACCCACAACCTTTGAATGCCTTCAATACACTAGAAGTCCAATGCGCTATCCATTGCGCCACAGAGCCTCATTTGCTTGTCTATGGAAGGTCATCGAAAAAAATAGCTAGAGCGATAAACAGTCAAAATGTAATATACTCTTTTACGCCACTGGCAATTAAAAAAAAAAAGATCTCTTTTTAAAAAAATTCAAAGGTTATGCAGTGTTTTTGGATTGATCAGAAAATGGAAAATGTGTTAAATGTTTAAGCTGACAAAGATATTAAAACTGTCAAAAGTTTCTGAAGTGTTCTTTGGTGGACGAATCAGAAATTTTGACTTCTTTTTATATGTTGAGATTTCCATTTAACAACATAAATTACAACATTTTCATCCCTTTCCTTTTCCTGGTACAACTTACTGCCAATAGTGACAAAAGAAGGCCATACAGACATGTTAAGTGGTCTTTGGTAGAAAGCTCTGTACTTTTTTTTTCTTAACTAATAAAAAGTTTCTGGAATTTGGGCAAGATGTTTCTGATTTGCACCTAACGATATGAGCTGACATCCATGGTTTAAGGGGAACAGCTCTTTGAGTCCTTTAATATAAATAGAGAATCAAAGTGTAATGTGATACATTAAGCTCAGGTTTCCATCATTATTAATTAAAATATAATTGTTGGTAATATTTATTCAACTTTCTTAACTTTTTATTCTAAGATCCCTTCTGAATGCATCTAGTTAACCACCTATGTTAGAGATTTGTTAATATTGTTTTTCATGTTGTAGTTGTAGTATTGAAAGAGTATTTCTTACAAAGGTTTGTCTGCTTTGTTAGCAAAACACGACGACTCTGGTGGGACTCGAACCCACAACCTTTGAATGCCTTCAATACACTAGAAGTCCAATGCGCTATCCATTGCGCCACAGAGCCTCATCTGCTTGTATATGGAAGGTCATCGAAAAAAAATAGCTAGAGCGATAAACAGTCAAAATGTAATATACTCTTTTACGCCACTGGCAATTAAAAAAAAAAAAAGATCTCTTTTTAAAAAAATTCAAAGGTTATGCAGTGTTTTTGGATTGATCAGAAAATGGAAAATGTGTTAAATGTTTAAGCTGACAAAGATATTAAAACTGTCAAAAGTTTCTGAAGTGTTCTTTGGTGGACGAATCAGAAATTTTGACTTCTTTTTATATGTTGAGATTTCCATTTAACAACATAAATTACAACATTTTCATCCCTTTCCTTTTCCTGGTACAACTTACTGCCAATAGTGACAAAAGAAGGCCATACAGACATGTTAAGTGGTCTTTGGTAGAAAGCTCTGTACTTTTTTTTTCTTAACTAATAAAAAGTTTCTGGAATTTGGGCAAGATGTTTCTGATTTGCACCTAACGATATGAGCTGACATCCATGGTTTAAGGGGAACAGCTCTTTGAGTCCTTTAATATAAATGGAGAATCAAAGTGTACTGTGATACATTAAGCTCAGGTTTCCATCATTATTAATTTAAATGTAATTGTTGGTAATATTTATTCAACTTTCTTAACTTCTTATTCTAAGATCCCTTCTGAATGCATCTAGTTAACCACCTATGTTAGAGATTTGTTAAGATTGTTTTTCATGTTGTAGTTGTAGTATTGAAGGAGTATTTCTTACAAAGGTTTGTCTGCTTTGTTAGCAAAACACGACGACTCTGGTGGGACTCGAACCCACAACCTTTGAATGCCTTCAATACACTAGAAGTCCAATGCGCTATCCATTGCGCCACAGAGCCTCATCTGCTTGTATATGGAAGGTCATCGAAAAAAAATACCTAGAGCGATAAACAGTCAAAATGTAATATACTCTTTTACGCCACTGGCAATTAAAAAAAAAAAAGATCTATTTTTAAAAAAATTCAAAGGTTATGCAGTGTTTTTGGATTGATCAGAAAATGGAAAATGTGTTAAATGTTTAAGCTGACAAAGATATTAAAACTGTCAAAAGTTTCTGAAGTGTTCTTTGGTGGACGAATCAGAAATTTTGACTTCTTTTTATATGTTGAGATTTCCATTTAACAACATAAATTACAACATTTTCATCCCTTTCCTTTTCCTGGTACAACTTACTGCCAATAGTGACAAAAGAAGGCCATACATACATGTTAAGTGGTCTTTGGTAGAAAGCTCTGTACTTTTTTTTTCTTAACTAATAAAAAGTTTCTGGAATTTGGGCAAGATGTTTCTGATTTGCACCTAACGATATGAGCTGACATCCATGGTTTAAGGGGAACAGCTCATTGAGTCCTTTAATATAAATGGAGAATCAAAGTGTACTGTGAAACATTAAGCTCAGGTTTCCATCATTATTAATTTAAATGTAATTGTTGGTAATATTTATTCAACTTTCTTAACTTCTTATTCTAAGATCCCTTCTGAATGCATCTAGTTAACCACCTATGTTAGAGATTTGTTAAGATTGTTTTTCATGTTGTAGTTGTAGTATTGAAGGAGTATTTCTTACAAAGGTTTGTCTGCTTTGTTAGCAAAACAAGACGACTCTGGTGGGACTCGAACCCACAACCTTTGAATGCCTTCAATACACTAGAAGTCCAATGCGCTATCCATTGCGCCACAGAGCCTCATCTGCTTGTATATGGAAGGTCATCGAAAAAAAATAGCTAGAGCGATAAACAGTCAAAATGTAATATACTCTTTTACGCCACTGGCAATTAAAAAAAAAAAAGATCTATTTTTAAAAAAATTCAAAGGTTATGCAGTGTTTTTGGATTGATCAGAAAATGGAAAATGTGTTAAATGTTTAAGCTGACAAAGATATTAAAACTGTCAAAAGTTTCTGAAGTGTTCTTTGGTGGACGAATCAGAAATTTTGACTTCTTTTTATATGTTGAGATTTCCATTTAACAACATAAATTACAACATTTTCATCCCTTTCCTTTTCCTGGTACAACTTACTGCCAATAGTGACAAAAGAAGGCCATACAGACATGTTAAGTGGTCTTTGGTAGAAAGCTCTGTACTTTTTTTTTCTTAACTAATAAAAAGTTTCTGGAATTTGGGCAAGATGTTTCTGATTTGCACCTAACGATATGAGCTGACATCCATGGTTTAAGGGGAACAGCTCTTTGAGTCCTTTAATATAAATGGAGAATCAAAGTGTACTGTGATACATTAAGCTCAGGTTTCCATCATTATTAATTTAAATGTAATTGTTGGTAATATTTATTCAACTTTCTTAACTTCTTATTCTAAGATCCCTTCTGAATGCATCTAGTTAACCACCTATGTTAGAGATTTGTTAAGATTGTTTTTCATTTTGTAGTTGTAGTATTGAAGGAGTATTTCTTACAAAGGTTTGTCTGCTTTGTTAGCAAAACAAGACGACTCTGGTGGGACTCGAACCCACAACCTTTGAATGCCTTCAATACACTAGAAGTCCAATGCACTATCCATTGCGCCACAGAGCCTCATCTGCTTGTATATGGAAGGTCATCGAAAAAAAAATAGCTAGAGCGATAAACAGTCAAAATGTAATATACTCTTTTACGCCACTGGCAATTAAAAAAAAAAAAGATCTATTTTTAAAAAAATTCAAAGGTTATGCAGTGTTTTTGGATTGATCAGAAAATGGAAAATGTGTTAAATGTTTAAGCTGACAAAGATATTAAAACTGTCAAAAGTTTCTGAAGTGTTCTTTGGTGGACGAATCAGAAATTTTGACTTCTTTTTATATGTTGAGATTTCCATTTAACAACATAAATTACAACATTTTCATCCCTTTCCTTTTCCTGGTACAACTTACTGCCAATAGTGACAAAAGAAGGCCATACAGACATGTTAAGTGGTCTTTGGTAGAAAGCTCTGTACTTTTTTTTTCTTAACTAATAAAAAGTTTCTGGAATTTGGGCAAGATGTTTCTGATTTGCACCTAACGATATGAGCTGACATCCATGGTTTAAGGGGAACAGCTCTTTGAGTCCTTTAATATAAATGGAGAATCAAAGTGTACTGTGATACATTAAGCTCAGGTTTCCATCATTATTAATTAAAATGTAATTGTTGGTAATATTTATTCAACTTTCTTAACTTTTTATTCTAAGATCCCTTCTGAATGCATCTAGTTAACCACCTATGTTAGAGATTTGTTAATATTGTTTTTCATGTTGTAGTTGTAGTATTGAAAGAGTATTTCTTACAAAGGTTTGTCTGCTTTGTTAGCAAAACACGACGACTCTGGTGGGACTCGAACCCACAACCTTTGAATGCCTTCAATACACTAGAAGTCCAATGCGCTATCCATTGCGCCACAGAGCCTCATCTGCTTGTATATGGAAGGTCATCGAAAAAAAATAGCTAGAGCGATAAACAGTCAAAATGTAATATACTCTTTTACGCCACTGGCAATTAAAAAAAAAAGATCTCTTTTTAAAAAAATTCAAAGGTTATGCAGTGTTTTTGGATTGATCAGAAAATGGAAAATGTGTTAAATGTTTAAGCTGACAAAGATATTAAAACTGTCAAAAGTTTCTGAAGTGTTCTTTGGTGGACGAATCAGAAATTTTGACTTCTTTTTATATGTTGAGATTTCCATTTAACAACATAAATTACAACATTTTCATCCCTTTCCTTTTCCTGGTACAACTTACTGCCAATAGTGACAAAAGAAGGCCATACAGACATGTTAAGTGGTCTTTGGTAGAAAGCTCTGTACTTTTTTTTTCTTAACAAATAAAAAGTTTCTGGAATTTGGGCAAGATGTTTCTGATTTGCACCTAACGATATGAGCTGACATCCATGGTTTAAGGGGAACAGCTCTTTGAGTCCTTTAATATAAATGGAGAATCAAAGTGTACTGTGATACATTAAGCTCAGGTTTCCATCATTATTAATTTAAATGTAATTGTTGGTAATATTTATTCAACTTTCTTAACTTCTTATTCTAAGATCCGTTCTGAATGCATCTAGTTAACCACTTATGTTAGAGATTTGTTAATATTGTTTTTCATGTTGTAGTTGTAGTATTGAAGGAGTATTTCTTACAAAGGTTTGTCTGCTTTGTTAGCAAAACACGACGACTCTGGTGGGACTCGAACCCACAACCTTTGAATGCCTTCAATACACTAGAAGTCCAATGCGCTATCCATTGCGCCACAGAGCCTCATCTGCTTGTATATGGAAGGTCATCGAAAAAAAATAGCTAGAGCGATAAACAGTCAAAATGTAATATACTCTTTTACGCCACTGGCAATTAAAAAAAAAAAGATCTCTTTTTAAAAAAATTCAAAGGTTATGCAGTGTTTTTGGATTGATCAGAAAATGGAAAATGTGTTAAATGTTTAAGCTGACAAAGATATTAAAACTGTCAAAAGTTTCTGAAGTGTTCTTTGGTGGACGAATCAGAAATTTTGACTTCTTTTTATATGTTGAGATTTCCATTTAACAACATAAATTACAACATTTTCATCCCTTTCCTTTTCCTGGTACAACTTACTGCCAATAGTGACAAAAGAAGGCCATACAGACATGTTAAGTGGTCTTTGGTAGAAAGCTCTGTACTTTTTTTTTCTTAACTAATAAAAAGTTTCTGGAATTTGGGCAAGATGTTTCTGATTTGCACCTAACGATATGAGCTGACATCCATGGTTTAAGGGGAACAGCTCTTTGAGTCCTTTAATATAAATGGAGAATCAAAGTGTACTGTGATACATTAAGCTCAGGTTTCCATCATTATTAATTTAAATGTAATTGTTGGTAATATTTATTCAACTTTCTTAACTTCTTATTCTAAGATCCCTTCTGAATGCATCTAGTTAACCACCTATGTTAGAGATTTGTTAAGATTGTTTTTCATGTTGTAGTTGTAGTATTGAAGGAGTATTTCTTACAAAGGTTTGTCTGCTTTGTTAGCAAAACAAGACGACTCTGGTGGGACTCGAACCCACAACCTTTGAATGCCTTCAATACACTAGAAGTCCAATGCGCTATCCATTGCGCCACAGAGCCTCATCTGCTTGTATATGGAAGGTCATCGAAAAAAAAATAGCTAGAGCGATAAACAGTCAAAATGTAATATACTCTTTTACGCCACTGGCAATTAAAAAAAAAAAAGATCTATTTTTAAAAAAATTCAAAGGTTATGCAGTGTTTTTGGATTGATCAGAAAATGGAAAATGTGTTAAATGTTTAAGCTGACAAAGATATTAAAACTGTCAAAAGTTTCTGAAGTGTTCTTTGGTGGACGAATCAGAAATTTTGACTTCTTTTTATATGTTGAGATTTCCATTTAACAACATAAATTACAACATTTTCATCCCTTTCCTTTTCCTGGTACAACTTACTGCCAATAGTGACAAAAGAAGGCCATACAGACATGTTAAGTGGTCTTTGGTAGAAAGCTCTGTACTTTTTTTTTCTTAACTAATAAAAAGTTTCTGGAATTTGGGCAAGATGTTTCTGATTTGCACCTAACGATATGAGCTGACATCCATGGTTTAAGGGGAACAGCTCTTTGAGTCCTTTAATATAAATGGAGAATCAAAGTGTACTGTGATACATCAAGCTCAGGTTTCCATCATTATTAATTTAAATGTAATTGTTGGTAATATTTATTCAACTTTCTTAACTTCTTATTCTAAGATCCCTTCTGAATGCATCTAGTTAACCACCTATGTTAGAGATTTGTTAAGATTGTTTTTCATGTTGTAGTTGTAGTATTGAAGGAGTATTTCTTACAAAGGTTTGTCTGCTTTGTTAGCAAAACACGACGACTCTGGTGGGACTCGAACCCACAACCTTTGAATGCCTTCAATACACTAGAAGTCCAATGCGCTATCCATTGCGCCACAGAGCCTCATTTGCTTGTCTATGGAAGGTCATCGAAAAAAATAGCTAGAGCGATAAACAGTCAAAATGTAATATACTCTTTTACGCCACTGGCAATTAAAAAAAAAAAGATCTCTTTTTAAAAAAATTCAAAGGTTATGCAGTGTTTTTGGATTGATCAGAAAATGGAAAATGTGTTAAATGTTTAAGCTGACAAAGATATTAAAACTGTCAAAAGTTTCTGAAGTGTTCTTTGGTGGACGAATCAGAAATTTTGACTTCTTTTTATATGTTGAGATTTCCATTTAACAACATAAATTACAACATTTTCATCCCTTTCCTTTTCCTGGTACAACTTACTGCCAATAGTGACAAAAGAAGGCCATACAGACATGTTAAGTGGTCTTTGGTAGAAAGCTCTGTACTTTTTTTTTCTTAACTAATAAAAAGTTTCTGGAATTTGGGCAAGATGTTTCTGATTTGCACCTAACGATATGAGCTGACATCCATGGTTTAAGGGGAACAGCTCTTTGAGTCCTTTAATATAAATAGAGAATCAAAGTGTAATGTGATACATTAAGCTCAGGTTTCCATCATTATTAATTAAAATATAATTGTTGGTAATATTTATTCAACTTTCTTAACTTTTTATTCTAAGATCCCTTCTGAATGCATCTAGTTAACCACCTATGTTAGAGATTTGTTAATATTGTTTTTCATGTTGTAGTTGTAGTATTGAAAGAGTATTTCTTACAAAGGTTTGTCTGCTTTGTTAGCAAAACACGACGACTCTGGTGGGACTCGAACCCACAACCTTTGAATGCCTTCAATACACTAGAAGTCCAATGCGCTATCCATTGCGCCACAGAGCCTCATCTGCTTGTATATGGAAGGTCATCGAAAAAAAATAGCTAGAGCGATAAACAGTCAAAATGTAATATACTCTTTTACGCCACTGGCAATTAAAAAAAAAAAAAGATCTCTTTTTAAAAAAATTCAAAGGTTATGCAGTGTTTTTGGATTGATCAGAAAATGGAAAATGTGTTAAATGTTTAAGCTGACAAAGATATTAAAACTGTCAAAAGTTTCTGAAGTGTTCTTTGGTGGACGAATCAGAAATTTTGACTTCTTTTTATATGTTGAGATTTCCATTTAACAACATAAATTACAACATTTTCATCCCTTTCCTTTTCCTGGTACAACTTACTGCCAATAGTGACAAAAGAAGGCCATACAGACATGTTAAGTGGTCTTTGGTAGAAAGCTCTGTACTTTTTTTTTCTTAACTAATAAAAAGTTTCTGGAATTTGGGCAAGATGTTTCTGATTTGCACCTAACGATATGAGCTGACATCCATGGTTTAAGGGGAACAGCTCTTTGAGTCCTTTAATATAAATGGAGAATCAAAGTGTACTGTGATACATTAAGCTCAGGTTTCCATCATTATTAATTTAAATGTAATTGTTGGTAATATTTATTCAACTTTCTTAACTTCTTATTCTAAGATCCCTTCTGAATGCATCTAGTTAACCACCTATGTTAGAGATTTGTTAAGATTGTTTTTCATGTTGTAGTTGTAGTATTGAAGGAGTATTTCTTACAAAGGTTTGTCTGCTTTGTTAGCAAAACACGACGACTCTGGTGGGACTCGAACCCACAACCTTTGAATGCCTTCAATACACTAGAAGTCCAATGCGCTATCCATTGCGCCACAGAGCCTCATCTGCTTGTATATGGAAGGTCATCGAAAAAAAATACCTAGAGCGATAAACAGTCAAAATGTAATATACTCTTTTACGCCACTGGCAATTAAAAAAAAAAAAGATCTATTTTTAAAAAAATTCAAAGGTTATGCAGTGTTTTTGGATTGATCAGAAAATGGAAAATGTGTTAAATGTTTAAGCTGACAAAGATATTAAAACTGTCAAAAGTTTCTGAAGTGTTCTTTGGTGGACGAATCAGAAATTTTGACTTCTTTTTATATGTTGAGATTTCCATTTAACAACATAAATTACAACATTTTCATCCCTTTCCTTTTCCTGGTACAACTTACTGCCAATAGTGACAAAAGAAGGCCATACATACATGTTAAGTGGTCTTTGGTAGAAAGCTCTGTACTTTTTTTTTCTTAACTAATAAAAAGTTTCTGGAATTTGGGCAAGATGTTTCTGATTTGCACCTAACGATATGAGCTGACATCCATGGTTTAAGGGGAACAGCTCATTGAGTCCTTTAATATAAATGGAGAATCAAAGTGTACTGTGAAACATTAAGCTCAGGTTTCCATCATTATTAATTTAAATGTAATTGTTGGTAATATTTATTCAACTTTCTTAACTTCTTATTCTAAGATCCCTTCTGAATGCATCTAGTTAACCACCTATGTTAGAGATTTGTTAAGATTGTTTTTCATGTTGTAGTTGTAGTATTGAAGGAGTATTTCTTACAAAGGTTTGTCTGCTTTGTTAGCAAAACACGACGACTCTGGTGGGACTCGAACCCACAACCTTTGAATGCCTTCAATACACTAGAAGTCCAATGCGCTATCCATTGCGCCACAGAGCCTCATCTGCTTGTATATGGAAGGTCATCGAAAAAAAATAGCTAGAGCGATAAACAGTCAAAATGTAATATACTCTTTTACGCCACTGGCAATTAAAAAAAAAAAAGATCTATTTTTAAAAAAATTCAAAGGTTATGCAGTGTTTTTGGATTGATCAGAAAATGGAAAATGTGTTAAATGTTTAAGCTGACAAAGATATTAAAACTGTCAAAAGTTTCTGAAGTGTTCTTTGGTGGACGAATCAGAAATTTTGACTTCTTTTTATATGTTGAGATTTCCATTTAACAACATAAATTACAACATTTTCATCCCTTTCCTTTTCCTGGTACAACTTACTGCCAATAGTGACAAAAGAAGGCCATACAGACATGTTAAGTGGTCTTTGGTAGAAAGCTCTGTACTTTTTTTTTCTTAACTAATAAAAAGTTTCTGGAATTTGGGCAAGATGTTTCTGATTTGCACCTAACGATATGAGCTGACATCCATGGTTTAAGGGGAACAGCTCTTTGAGTCCTTTAATATAAATGGAGAATCAAAGTGTACTGTGATACATTAAGCTCAGGTTTCCATCATTATTAATTTAAATGTAATTGTTGGTAATATTTATTCAACTTTCTTAACTTCTTATTCTAAGATCCCTTCTGAATGCATCTAGTTAACCACCTATGTTAGAGATTTGTTAAGATTGTTTTTCATTTTGTAGTTGTAGTATTGAAGGAGTATTTCTTACAAAGGTTTGTCTGCTTTGTTAGCAAAACAAGACGACTCTGGTGGGACTCGAACCCACAACCTTTGAATGCCTTCAATACACTAGAAGTCCAATGCACTATCCATTGCGCCACAGAGCCTCATCTGCTTGTATATGGAAGGTCATCGAAAAAAAAATAGCTAGAGCGATAAACAGTCAAAATGTAATATACTCTTTTACGCCACTGGCAATTAAAAAAAAAAAAGATCTATTTTTAAAAAAATTCAAAGGTTATGCAGTGTTTTTGGATTGATCAGAAAATGGAAAATGTGTTAAATGTTTAAGCTGACAAAGATATTAAAACTGTCAAAAGTTTCTGAAGTGTTCTTTGGTGGACGAATCAGAAATTTTGACTTCTTTTTATATGTTGAGATTTCCATTTAACAACATAAATTACAACATTTTCATCCCTTTCCTTTTCCTGGTACAACTTACTGCCAATAGTGACAAAAGAAGGCCATACAGACATGTTAAGTGGTCTTTGGTAGAAAGCTCTGTACTTTTTTTTTCTTAACTAATAAAAAGTTTCTGGAATTTGGGCAAGATGTTTCTGATTTGCACCTAACGATATGAGCTGACATCCATGGTTTAAGGGGAACAGCTCTTTGAGTCCTTTAATATAAATGGAGAATCAAAGTGTACTGTGATACATTAAGCTCAGGTTTCCATCATTATTAATTAAAATGTAATTGTTGGTAATATTTATTCAACTTTCTTAACTTTTTATTCTAAGATCCCTTCTGAATGCATCTAGTTAACCACCTATGTTAGAGATTTGTTAATATTGTTTTTCATGTTGTAGTTGTAGTATTGAAAGAGTATTTCTTACAAAGGTTTGTCTGCTTTGTTAGCAAAACACGACGACTCTGGTGGGACTCGAACCCACAACCTTTGAATGCCTTCAATACACTAGAAGTCCAATGCGCTATCCATTGCGCCACAGAGCCTCATCTGCTTGTATATGGAAGGTCATCGAAAAAAAATAGCTAGAGCGATAAACAGTCAAAATGTAATATACTCTTTTACGCCACTGGCAATTAAAAAAAAAAAAAGATCTCTTTTTAAAAAAATTCAAAGGTTATGCAGTGTTTTTGGATTGATCAGAAAATGGAAAATGTGTTAAATGTTTAAGCTGACAAAGATATTAAAACTGTCAAAAGTTTCTGAAGTGTTCTTTGGTGGACGAATCAGAAATTTTGACTTCTTTTTATATGTTGAGATTTCCATTTAACAACATAAATTACAACATTTTCATCCCTTTCCTTTTCTTGGTACAACTTACTGCCAATAGTGACAAAAGAAGGCCATACAGACATGTTAAGTGGTCTTTGGTAGAAAGCTCTGTACTTTTTTTTTCTTAACTAATAAAAAGTTTCTGGAATTTGGGCAAGATGTTTCTGATTTGCACCTAACGATATGAGCTGACATCCATGGTTTAAGGGGAACAGCTCTTTGAGTCCTTTAATATAAATGGAGAATCAAAGTGTACTGTGATACATTAAGCTCAGGTTTCCATCATTATTAATTTAAATGTAATTGTTGGTAATATTTATTCAACTTTCTTAACTTCTTATTCTAAGATCCCTTCTGAATGCATCTAGTTAACCACCTATGTTAGAGATTTGTTAAGATTGTTTTTCATGTTGTAGTTGTAGTATTGAAGGAGTATTTCTTACAAAGGTTTGTCTGCTTTGTTAGCGAAACAAGACGACTCTGGTGGGACTCGAACCCACAACCTTTGAATGCCTTCAATACACTAGAAGTCCAATGCGCTATCCATTGCGCCACAGAGCCTCATCTGCTTGTATATGGAAGGTCATCGAAAAAAAAATAGCTAGAGCGATAAACAGTCAAAATGTAATATACTCTTTTACGCCACTGGCAATTAAAAAAAAAAAAGATCTATTTTTAAAAAAATTCAAAGGTTATGCAGTGTTTTTGGATTGATCAGAAAATGGAAAATGTGTTAAATGTTTAAGCTGACAAAGATATTAAAACTGTCAAAAGTTTCTGAAGTGTTCTTTGGTGGACGAATCAGAAATTTTGACTTCTTTTTATATGTTGAGATTTCCATTTAACAACATAAATTACAACATTTTCATCCCTTTCCTTTTCCTGGTACAACTTACTGCCAATAGTGACAAAAGAAGGCCATACAGACATGTTAAGTGGTCTTTGGTAGAAAGCTCTGTACTTTTTTTTTCTTCCCTTCTGAATGCATCTAGTTAACCACCTATGTTAGAGATTTGTTAAGATTGTTTTTCATGTTGTAGTTGTAGTATTGAAGGAGTATTTCTTACAAAGGTTTGTCTGCTTTGTTAGCAAAACACGACGACTCTGGTGGGACTCGAACCCACAACCTTTGAATGTCTTCAATACACTAGAAGTCCAATGCTCTATCCATTGCGCTACAGAGCCTCATCTGCTTGTATATGGAAGGTCATCGAAAAAAAATAGCTAGAGCGATAAACAGTCAAAATGTAATATACTCTTTTACGCCACTGGCAATTAAAAAAAAAAAAGATCTCTTTTTAAAAAAATTCAAAGGTTATGCAGTGTTTTTGGATTGATCAGAAAATGGAAAATGTGTTAAATGTTTAAGCTGACAAAGATATTACAACTGTCAAAAGTTTCTGAAGTGTTCTTTGGTGGACGAATCAGACATTTTGACTTCTTTTTATATGTTGAGATTTCCATTTAACAACATAAATTACAACATTTTCATCCCTTTCCTTTTCCTGGTACAACTTACTGCCAATAGTGACAAAAGAAGGCCATACAGACATGTTAAGTGGTCTTTGGTAGAAAGCTCTGTACTTTTTTTTTCTTAACTAATAAAAAGTTTCTGGAATTTGGGCAAGATGTTTCTGATTTGCACCTAACGATATGAGCTGACATCCATGGTTTAAGGGGAACAGCTCTTTGAGTCCTTTAATATAAATGGAGAATCAAAGTGTACTGTGATACATCAAGCTCAGGTTTCCATCATTATTAATTTAAATGTAATTGTTTGTAATATTTATTCAACTTTCTTAACTTCTTATTCTAAGATCCCTTCTGAATGCATCTAGTTAACCACCTATGTTAGAGATTTGTTAAGATTGTTTTTCATGTTGTAGTTGTAGTATTGAAGGAGTATTTCTTACAAAGGTTTGTCTGCTTTGTTAGCAAAACACGACGACTCTGGTGGGACTCGAACCCACAACCTTTGAATGCCTTCAATACACTAGAAGTCCAATGCGCTATCCATTGCGCCACAGAGCCTCATCTGCTTGTACATGAAAGGTCATTGAAAAAAAATAGCTAGAGCGATAAACAGTCAAAATGTAATATACTCTTTTACGCCACTGGCAATTAAAAAAAAAAAAAAAAGATCTCTTTTTAAAAAAAATTCAAAGGTTATGCAGTGTTTTTGGATTGATCAGAAAATGGAAAATGTGTTAAATGTTTAAGCTGACAAAGATATTAAAACTGTCAAAAGTTTCTGAAGTGTTCTTTGGTGGACGAATCAGAAATTTTGACTTCTTTTTATATGTTGAGATTTCCATTTAACAACATAAATTACAACATTTTCATCCCTTTCCTTTTCCTGGTACAACTTACTGCCAATAGTGACAAAAGAAGGCCATACAGACATGTTAAGTGGTCTTTGGTAGAAAGCTCTGTACTTTTTATTTCTTAACTAATAAAAAGTTTCTGGAATTTGGGCAAGATGTTTCTGATTTGCACCTAACGATATGAGCTGACATCCATGGTTTAAGGGGAACAGCTCTTTGAGTCCTTTAATATAAATGGAGAATCAAAGTGTACTGTGATACATTAAGCTCAGGTTTCCATCATTATTAATTTAAATGTAATTGTTGGTAATATTTATTCAACTTTCTTAACTTCTTATTCTAAGATACCTTCTGAATGCATCTAGTTAACCACCTATGTTAGAGATTTGTTAAGATTGTTTTTCATGTTGTAGTTGTAGTATTGAAGGAGTATTTCTTACAAAGGTTTGTCTGCTTTGTTAGCAAAACACGACGACTGTGGTGGGACTCGAACCCACAACCTTTGAATGCCTTCAATACACTAGAAGTCCAATGCGCTATCCATTGCGCCACAGAGCCTCATTTGCTTGTCTATGGAAGGTCATCGAAAAAAATAGCTAGAGCGATAAACAGTCAAAATGTAATATACTCTTTTACGCCACTGGCAATTAAAAAAAAAAGATCTCTTTTTAAAAAAATTCAAAGGTTATGCAGTGTTTTTGGATTGATCAGAAAATGGAAAATGTCTTAAATGTTTAAGCTGACAAAGATATTAAAACTGTCAAAAGTTTCTGAAGTATTCTTTGGTGGACGAATCAGAAATTTTGACTTCTTTTTATATGTTGAGATTTCCATTTAACAACATAAATTACAACATTTTCATCCCTTTCCTTTTCCTGGTACAACTTACTGCCAATAGTGACAAAAGAAGGCCATACAGACATGTTAAGTGGTCTTTGGTAGAAAGCTCTGTACTTTTTTTTTCTTAACTAATAAAAAGTTTCTGGAATTTGGGCAAGATGTTTCTGATTTGCACCTAACGATATGAGCTGACATCCATGGTTTAAGGGGAACAGCTCTTTGAGTCCTTTAATATAAATGGAGAATCAAAGTGTACTGTGATACATTAAGCTCAGGTTTCCATCATTATTAATTTAAATGTAATTGTTGGTAATATTTATTCAACTTTCTTAACTTCTTATTCTAAGATCCCTTCTGAATGCATCTAGTTAACCACCTAAGTTAGAGATTTGTTAAGATTGTTTTTCATGTCTTGAAGGAGTATTTCTTACAAAGGTTTGTCTGCTTTGTTAGCAAAACACAACTCTGGTGGGACTCGAACCCACAACCTTTGAATACACTAGAAGTCCAATGCGCTATCCATTGCGCCACAGAGCCTCATCTGCTTGTATCTGGAAGGTCATCGAAAAAAAATAGCTAGAGCGATAAACAGTCAAAATGTAATATACTCTTTTACGCCACTGGCAATTAAAAAAAAAAAAGATCTCTTTTTCAAAAAAATTCAAAGGTTATGCAGTGTTTTTGGATTGATCAGAAAATGGAAAATGTGTTAAATGTTTAAGCTGACAAAGATATTAAAACTGTCAAAAGTTTCTGAAGTGTTCTTTGGTGGACGAATCAGAAATTTTGACTTCTTTTTATATGTTGAGATTTCCATTTAACAACATAAATTACAACATTTTCATCCCTTTCCTTTTCCTGGTACAACTTACTGCCAATAGTGACAAAAGAAGGCCATACAGACATGTTAAGTGGTCTTTGGTAGAAAGCTCTGTAATTTTTTTTTTTCTTAACTAATAAAAAGTTTCTGGAATTTGGGCAAGATGTTTCTGATTTGCACCTAACGATATGAGCTGACATCCATGGTTTAAGGGGAACAGCTCTTTGAGTCCTTTAATATAAATGGACAATCAAAGTGTACTGTGATACATTAAGCTCAGGTTTCCATCATTATTAATTTAAATGTAATTGTTGGTAATATTTATTCAACTTTCTTAACTTCTTATTCTAAGATCCCTTCTGAATGCATCTAGTTAACCACCTATGTTAGAGATTTGTTAAGATTGTTTTTCATGTTGTAGTTGTAGTATTGAAGGAGTATTTCTTACAAAGGTTTGTCTGCTTTGTTAGCAAAACACGACGACTCTGGTGGGACTCGAACCCACAACCTTTGAATGCCTTCAATACACTAGAAGTCCAATGCGCTATCCATTGCGCCACAGAGCCTCATTTGCTTGTCTATTGCAGGTCATCGAAAAAAATAGCTAGAGCGATAAACAGTCAAAATGTAATATACTCTTTTACGCCACTGGCAATTAAAAAAAAAAAGATCTCTTTTTAAAAAAATTCAAAGGTTATGCAGTGTTTTTGGATTGATCAGAAAATGGAAAATGTGTTAAATGTTTAAGCTGACAAAGATATTAAAACTGTCAAAAGTTTCTGAAGTGTTCTTTGGTGGACGAATCAGAAATTTTGACTTCTTTTTATATGTTGAGATTTCCATTTAACAACATAAATTACAACATTTTCATCCCTTTCCTTTTCCTGGTACAACTTACTGCCAATAGTGACAAAAGAAGGCCATACAGACATGTTAAGTGGTCTTTGGTAGAAAGCTCTGTACTTTTTTTTTCTTAACTAATAAAAAGTTTCTGGAATTTGGGCAAGATGTTTCTGATTTGCACCTAACGATATGAGCTGACATCCATGGTTTAAGGGGAACAGCTCTTTGAGTCCTTTAATATAAATGGAGAATCAAAGTGTACTGTAATACATTAAGCTCAGGTTTCCATCATTATTAATTTAAATGTAATTGTTGGTAATATTTATTCAACTTTCTTAACTTCTTATTCTAAGATCCCTTCTGAATGCATCTAGTTAACCACCTAAGTTAGAGATTTGTTAAGATTGTTTTTCATGTCTTGAAGGAGTATTTCTTACAAAGGTTTGTCTGCTTTGTTAGCAAAACACAACTCTGGTGGGACTCGAACCCACAACCTTTGAATACACTAGAAGTCCAATGCGCTATCCATTGCGCCACAGAGCCTCATCTGCTTGTATCTGGAAGGTCATCGAAAAAAAATAGCTAGAGCGATCAACAGTCAAAATGTAATATACTCTTTTACGCCACTGGCAATTAAAAAAAAAAAAGATCTCTTTTTCAAAAAAATTCAAAGGTTATGCAGTGTTTTTGGATTGATCAGAAAATGGAAAATGTGTTAAATGTTTAAGCTGACAAAGATATTAAAACTGTCAAAAGTTTCTGAAGTGTTCTTTGGTGGACGAATCAGAAATTTTGACTTCTTTTTATATGTTGAGATTTCCATTTAACAACATAAATTACAACATTTTCATCCCTTTCCTTTTCCTGGTACAACTTACTGCCAATAGTGACAAAAGAAGGCCATACAGACATGTTAAGTGGTCTTTGGTAGAAAGCTCTGTAATTTTTTTTTTTCTTAACTAATAAAAAGTTTCTGGAATTTGGGCAAGATGTTTCTGATTTGCACCTAACGATATGAGCTGACATCCATGGTTTAAGGGGAACAGCTCTTTGAGTCCTTTAATATAAATGGACAATCAAAGTGTACTGTGATACATTAAGCTCAGGTTTCCATCATTATTAATTTAAATGTAATTGTTGGTAATATTTATTCAACTTTCTTAACTTCTTATTCTAAGATCCCTTCTGAATGCATCTAGTTAACCACCTATGTTAGAGATTTGTTAAGATTGTTTTTCATGTTGTAGTTGTAGTATTGAAGGAGTATTTCTTACAAAGGTTTGTCTGCTTTGTTAGCAAAACACGACGACTCTGGTGGGACTCGAACCCACAACCTTTGAATGCCTTCAATACACTAGAAGTCCAATGCGCTATCCATTGCGCCACAGAGCCTCATTTGCTTGTCTATGGCAGGTCATCGAAAAAAATAGCTAGAGCGATAAACAGTCAAAATGTAATATACTCTTTTACGCCACTGGCAATTAAAAAAAAAAAGATCTCTTTTTAAAAAAATTCAAAGGTTATGCAGTGTTTTTGGATTGATCAGAAAATGGAAAATGTGTTAAATGTTTAAGCTGACAAAGATATTAAAACTGTCAAAAGTTTCTGAAGTGTTCTTTGGTGGACGAATCAGAAATTTTGACTTCTTTTTATATGTTGAGATTTCCATTTAACAACATAAATTACAACATTTTCATCCCTTTCCTTTTCCTGGTACAACTTACTGCCAATAGTGACAAAAGAAGGCCATACAGACATGTTAAGTGGTCTTTGGTAGAAAGCTCTGTACTTTTTTTTTCTTAACTAATAAAAAGTTTCTGGAATTTGGGCAAGATGTTTCTGATTTGCACCTAACGATATGAGCTGACATCCATGGTTTAAGGGGAACAGCTCTTTGAGTCCTTTAATATAAATGGAGAATCAAAGTGTACTGTAATACATTAAGCTCAGGTTTCCATCATTATTAATTTAAATGTAATTGTTGGTAATATTTATTCAACTTTCTTAACTTCTTATTCTAAGATCCCTTCTGAATGCATCTAGTTAACCACCTATGTTAGAGATTTGTTAAGATTGTTTTTCATGTCTTGAAGGAGTATTTCTTACAAAGGTTTGTCTGCTTTGTTAGCAAAACACAACTCTGGTGGGACTCAAACCCACAACCTTTGAATGCCTTCAATACACTAGAAGTCCAATGCGCTATCCATTGCGCCACAGAGCCTCATCTGCTTGTATCTGGAAGGTCATCGAAAAAAAATAGCTAGAGCGATAAACAGTCAAAATGTAATATACTCTTTTACGCCACTGGCAATTAAAAAAAAAAGATCTCTTTTTAAAAAAAATTCAAAGGTTATGCAGTGTTTTTGGATTGATCAGAAAATGGAAAATGTGTTAAATGTTTAAGCTGACAAAGATATTAAAACTGTCAAAAGTTTCTGAAGTGTTCTTTGGTGGACGAATCAGAAATTTTGACTTCTTTTTATATGTTGAGATTTCCATTTAACAACATAAATTACAACATTTTCATCCCTTTCCTTTTCCTGGTACAACTTACTGCCAATAGTGACAAAAGAAGGCCATACAGACATGTTAAGTGGTCTTTGGTAGAAAGCTCTGTAATTTTTTTTTTTCTTAACTAATAAAAAGTTTCTGGAATTTGGGCAAGATGTTTCTGATTTGCACCTAACGATATGAGCTGACATCCATGGTTTAAGGGGAACAGCTCTTTGAGTCCTTTAATATAAATGGACAATCAAAGTGTACTGTGATACATTAAGCTCAGGTTTCCATCATTATTAATTTAAATGTAATTGTTGGTAATATTTATTCAACTTTCTTAACTTCTTATTCTAAGATCCCTTCTGAATGCATCTAGTTAACCACCTATGTTAGAGATTTGTTAAGATGGTTTTTCATGTTGTAGTTGTAGTATTGAAGGAGTATTTCTTACAAAGGTTTGTCTGCTTTGTTAGCAAAACACGACGACTCTGGTGGGACTCGAACCCACAACCTTTGAATGCCTTCAATACACTAGAAGTCCAATGCGCTATCCATTGCGCCACAGAGCCTCATTTGCTTGTCTATTGCAGGTCATCGAAAAAATAGCTAGAGCGATAAACAGTCAAAATGTAATATACTCTTTTACACCACTGGCAATTAAAAAAAAAAAGATCTCTTTTTAAAAAAATTCAAAGGTTATGCAGTGTTTTTGGATTGATCAGAAAATGGAAAATGTGTTAAATGTTTAAGCTGACAAAGATATTAAAACTGTCAAAAGTTTCTGAAGTGTTCTTTGGTGGACGAATCAGAAATTTTGACTTCTTTTTATATGTTGAGATTTCCATTTAACAACATAAATTACAACATTTTCATCCCTTTCCTTTTCCTGGTACAACTTACTGCCAATAGTGACAAAAGAAGGCCATACAGACATGTTAAGTGGTCTTTGGTAGAAAGCTCTGTACTTTTTTTTTCTTAACTAATAAAAAGTTTCTGGAATTTGGGCAAGATGTTTCTGATTTGCACCTAACGATATGAGCTGACATCCATGGTTTAAGGGGAACAGCTCTTTGAGTCCTTTAATATAAATGGAGAATCAAAGTGTACTGTGATACATTAAGCTCAGGTTTCCATCATTATTAATTTAAATGTAATTGTTGGTAATATTTATTCAACTTTCTTAACTTCTTATTCTAAGATCCCTTCTGAATGCATCTAGTTAACCACCTAAGTTAGAGATTTGTTAAGATTGTTTTTCATGTCTTGAAGGAGTATTTCTTACAAAGGTTTGTCTGCTTTGTTAGCAAAACACAACTCTGGTGGGACTCGAACCCACAACCTTTGAATACACTAGAAGTCCAATGCGCTATCCATTGCGCCACAGAGCCTCATCTGCTTGTATCTGGAAGGTCATCGAAAAAAAATAGCTAGAGCGATAAACAGTCAAAATGTAATATACTCTTTTACGCCACTGGCAATTAAAAAAAAAAAAGATCTCTTTTTCAAAAAAATTCAAAGGTTATGCAGTGTTTTTGGATTGATCAGAAAATGGAAAATGTGTTAAATGTTTAAGCTGACAAAGATATTAAAACTGTCAAAAGTTTCTGAAGTGTTCTTTGGTGGACGAATCAGAAATTTTGACTTCTTTTTATATGTTGAGATTTCCATTTAACAACATAAATTACAACATTTTCATCCCTTTCCTTTTCCTGGTACAACTTACTGCCAATAGTGACAAAAGAAGGCCATACAGACATGTTAAGTGGTCTTTGGTAGAAAGCTCTGTAATTTTTTTTTTTCTTAACTAATAAAAAGTTTCTGGAATTTGGGCAAGATGTTTCTGATTTGCACCTAACGATATGAGCTGACATCCATGGTTTAAGGGGAACAGCTCTTTGAGTCCTTTAATATAAATGGACAATCAAAGTGTACTGTGATACATTAAGCTCAGGTTTCCATCATTATTAATTTAAATGTAATTGTTGGTAATATTTATTCAACTTTCTTAACTTCTTATTCTAAGATCCCTTCTGAATGCATCTAGTTAACCACCTATGTTAGAGATTTGTTAAGATTGTTTTTCATGTTGTAGTTGTAGTATTGAAGGAGTATTTCTTACAAAGGTTTGTCTGCTTTGTTAGCAAAACACGACGACTCTGGTGGGACTCGAACCCACAACCTTTGAATGCCTTCAATACACTAGAAGTCCAATGCGCTATCCATTGCGCCACAGAGCCTCATTTGCTTGTCTATTGCAGGTCATCGAAAAAAATAGCTAGAGCGATAAACAGTCAAAATGTAATATACTCTTTTACGCCACTGGCAATTAAAAAAAAAAAGATCTCTTTTTAAAAAAATTCAAAGGTTATGCAGTGTTTTTGGATTGATCAGAAAATGGAAAATGTGTTAAATGTTTAAGCTGACAAAGATATTAAAACTGTCAAAAGTTTCTGAAGTGTTCTTTGGTGGACGAATCAGAAATTTTGACTTCTTTTTATATGTTGAGATTTCCATTTAACAACATAAATTACAACATTTTCATCCCTTTCCTTTTCCTGGTACAACTTACTGCCAATAGTGACAAAAGAAGGCCATACAGACATGTTAAGTGGTCTTTGGTAGAAAGCTCTGTACTTTTTTTTTCTTAACTAATAAAAAGTTTCTGGAATTTGGGCAAGATGTTTCTGATTTGCACCTAACGATATGAGCTGACATCCATGGTTTAAGGGGAACAGCTCTTTGAGTCCTTTAATATAAATGGAGAATCAAAGTGTACTGTAATACATTAAGCTCAGGTTTCCATCATTATTAATTTAAATGTAATTGTTGGTAATATTTATTCAACTTTCTTAACTTCTTATTCTAAGATCCCTTCTGAATGCATCTAGTTAACCACCTAAGTTAGAGATTTGTTAAGATTGTTTTTCATGTCTTGAAGGAGTATTTCTTACAAAGGTTTGTCTGCTTTGTTAGCAAAACACAACTCTGGTGGGACTCAAACCCACAACCTTTGAATACACTAGAAGTCCAATGCGCTATCCATTGCGCCACAGAGCCTCATCTGCTTGTATCTGGAAGGTCATCGAAAAAAAATAGCTAGAGCGATCAACAGTCAAAATGTAATATACTCTTTTACGCCACTGGCAATTAAAAAAAAAAAAGATCTCTTTTTCAAAAAAATTCAAAGGTTATGCAGTGTTTTTGGATTGATCAGAAAATGGAAAATGTGTTAAATGTTTAAGCTGACAAAGATATTAAAACTGTCAAAAGTTTCTGAAGTGTTCTTTGGTGGACGAATCAGAAATTTTGACTTCTTTTTATATGTTGAGATTTCCATTTAACAACATAAATTACAACATTTTCATCCCTTTCCTTTTCCTGGTACAACTTACTGCCAATAGTGACAAAAGAAGGCCATACAGACATGTTAAGTGGTCTTTGGTAGAAAGCTCTGTAATTTTTTTTTTTCTTAACTAATAAAAAGTTTCTGGAATTTGGGCAAGATGTTTCTGATTTGCACCTAACGATATGAGCTGACATCCATGGTTTAAGGGGAACAGCTCTTTGAGTCCTTTAATATAAATGGACAATCAAAGTGTACTGTGATACATTAAGCTCAGGTTTCCATCATTATTAATTTAAATGTAATTGTTGGTAATATTTATTCAACTTTCTTAACTTCTTATTCTAAGATCCCTTCTGAATGCATCTAGTTAACCACCTATGTTAGAGATTTGTTAAGATTGTTTTTCATGTTGTAGTTGTAGTATTGAAGGAGTATTTCTTACAAAGGTTTGTCTGCTTTGTTAGCAAAACACGACGACTCTGGTGGGACTCGAACCCACAACCTTTGAATGCCTTCAATACACTAGAAGTCCAATGCGCTATCCATTGCGCCACAGAGCCTCATTTGCTTGTCTATGGCAGGTCATCGAAAAAAATAGCTAGAGCGATAAACAGTCAAAATGTAATATACTCTTTTACGCCACTGGCAATTAAAAAAAAAAAGATCTCTTTTTAAAAAAATTCAAAGGTTATGCAGTGTTTTTGGATTGATCAGAAAATGGAAAATGTGTTAAATGTTTAAGCTGACAAAGATATTAAAACTGTCAAAAGTTTCTGAAGTGTTCTTTGGTGGACGAATCAGAAATTTTGACTTCTTTTTATATGTTGAGATTTCCATTTAACAACATAAATTACAACATTTTCATCCCTTTCCTTTTCCTGGTACAACTTACTGCCAATAGTGACAAAAGAAGGCCATACAGACATGTTAAGTGGTCTTTGGTAGAAAGCTCTGTACTTTTTTTTTCTTAACTAATAAAAAGTTTCTGGAATTTGGGCAAGATGTTTCTGATTTGCACCTAACGATATGAGCTGACATCCATGGTTTAAGGGGAACAGCTCTTTGAGTCCTTTAATATAAATGGAGAATCAAAGTGTACTGTAATACATTAAGCTCAGGTTTCCATCATTATTAATTTAAATGTAATTGTTGGTAATATTTATTCAACTTTCTTAACTTCTTATTCTAAGATCCCTTCTGAATGCATCTAGTTAACCACCTAAGTTAGAGATTTGTTAAGATTGTTTTTCATGTCTTGAAGGAGTATTTCTTACAAAGGTTTGTCTGCTTTGTTAGCAAAACACAACTCTGGTGGGACTCGAACCCACAACCTTTGAATACACTAGAAGTCCAATGCGCTATCCATTGCGCCACAGAGCCTCATCTGCTTGTATCTGGAAGGTCATCGAAAAAAAATAGCTAGAGCGATAAACAGTCAAAATGTAATATACTCTTTTACGCCACTGGCAATTAAAAAAAAAAAAGATCTCTTTTTAAAAAAAATTCAAAGGTTATGCAGTGTTTTTGGATTGATCAGAAAATGGAAAATGTGTTAAATGTTTAAGCTGACAAAGATATTAAAACTGTCAAAAGTTTCTGAAGTGTTCTTTGGTGGACGAATCAGAAATTTTGACTTCTTTTTATATGTTGAGATTTCCATTTAACAACATAAATTACAACATTTTCATCCCTTTCCTTTTCCTGGTACAACTTACTGCCAATAGTGACAAAAGAAGGCCATACAGACATGTTAAGTGGTCTTTGGTAGAAAGCTCTGTAATTTTTTTTTTTCTTAACTAATAAAAAGTTTCTGGAATTTGGGCAAGATGTTTCTGATTTGCACCTAACGATATGAGCTGACATCCATGGTTTAAGGGGAACAGCTCTTTGAGTCCTTTAATATAAATGGACAATCAAAGTGTACTGTGATACATTAAGCTCAGGTTTCCATCATTATTAATTTAAATGTAATTGTTGGTAATATTTATTCAACTTTCTTAACTTCTTATTCTAAGATCCCTTCTGAATGCATCTAGTTAACCACCTATGTTAGAGATTTGTTAAGATTGTTTTTCATGTCTTGAAGGAGTATTTCTTACAAAGGTTTGTCTGCTTTGTTAGCAAAACACAACTCTGGTGGGACTCGAACCCACAACCTTTGAATGCCTTCAATACACTAGAAGTCCAATGCGCTATCCATTGCGCCACAGAGCCTCATCTGCTTGTATCTGGAAGGTCATCGAAAAAAAATAGCTAGAGGGATAAACAGTCAAAATGTAATATACTCTTTTACGCCACTGGCAATTAAAAAAAAAAAGATCTCTTTTTAAAAAAAATTCAAAGGTTATGCAGTGTTTTTGGATTGATCAGAAAATGGAAAATGTGTTAAATGTTTAAGCTGACAAAGATATTAAAACTGTCAAAAGTTTCTGAAGTGTTCTTTGGTGGACGAATCAGAAATTTTGACTTCTTTTTATATGTTGAGATTTCCATTTAACAACATAAATTACAACATTTTCATCCCTTTCCTTTTCCTGGTACAACTTACTGCCAATAGTGACAAAAGAAGGCCATACAGACATGTTAAGTGGTCTTTGGTAGAAAGCTCTGTAATTTTTTTTTTTCTTAACTAATAAAAAGTTTCTGGAATTTGGGCAAGATGTTTCTGATTTGCACCTAACGATATGAGCTGACATCCATGGTTTAAGGGGAACAGCTCTTTGAGTCCTTTAATATAAATGGACAATCAAAGTGTACTGTGATACATTAAGCTCAGGTTTCCATCATTATTAATTTAAATGTAATTGTTGGTAATATTTATTCAACTTTCTTAACTTCTTATTCTAAGATCCCTTCTGAATGCATCTAGTTAACCACCTATGTTAGAGATTTGTTAAGATGGTTTTTCATGTCTTGAAGGAGTATTTCTTACAAAGGTTTGTCTGCTTTGTTAGCAAAACACGACACTGGTGGGACTCGAACCCACAACCTTTGAATGCCTTCAGGTTTGTCTGCTTTGTTAGCAAAACACAACGACTCTGGTGGGACTCGAACCCACAACCTTTGAATGCCTTCAATACACTAGAAGTCCAATGCGCTATCCATTGCGCCACAGAGCCTCATCTGCTTGTATATGAAAGGTCATTGAAAAAAAATAGCTAGAGCGATAAACAGTCAAAATGTAATATACTCTTTTACGCCACTGGCAATTAAAAAAAAAAAAAAAAGATCTCTTTTTAAAAAAAATTCAAAGGTTATGCAGTGTTTTTGGATTGATCAGAAAATGGAAAATGTGTTAAATGTTTAAGCTGACAAAGATATTAAAACTGTCAAAAGTTTCTGAAGTGTTCTTTGGTGGACGAATCAGAAATTTTGACTTCTTTTTATATGTTGAGATTTCCATTTAACAACATAAATTACAACATTTTCATCCCTTTCCTTTTCCTGGTACAACTTACTGCCAATAGTGACAAAAGAAGGCCATACAGACATGTTAAGTGGTCTTTGGTAGAAAGCTCTGTAATTTTTTTTTTCTTAACTAATAAAAAGTTTCTGGAATTTGGGCAAGATGTTTCTGATTTGCACCTAACGATATGAGCTGACATCCATGGTTTAAGGGGAACAGCTCTTTGAGTCCTTTAATATAAATGGAGAATCAAAGTGTACTGTGATACATTAAGCTCAGGTTTCCATCATTATTAATTTAAATGTAATTGTTGGTAATATTTATTCAACTTTCTTAACTTCTTATTCTAAGATCCCTTCTGAATGCATCTAGTTAACCACCTATGTTAGAGATTTGTTAAGATTGTTTTTCATGTTGTAGTTGTAGTATTGAAGGAGTATTTCTTACAAAGGTTTGTCTGCTTTGTTAGCAAAACACGACGACTCTGGTGGGACTCGAACCCACAACCTTTGAATGCCTTCAATACACTAGAAGTCCAATGCGCTATCCATTGCGCCACAGAGCCTCATTTGCTTGTCTATTGCAGGTCATCGAAAAAAATAGCTAGAGCGATAAACAGTCAAAATGTAATATACTCTTTTACGCCACTGGCAATTAAAAAAAAAAAAGATCTCTTTTTAAAAAAATTCAAAGGTTATGCAGTGTTTTTGGATTGATCAGAAAATGGAAAATGTGTTAAATGTTTAAAGGACCACTCTAGGCACCCAGACGACTTCAGCTTAATGAAGTGGTCTGGGTGCCAGGTACCTCTAGGATTAACCCTTTTTTTTATAAACATAGCAGTTTCAGAGAAACTGCTATATTTATAATAAGGGTTAATCCAGCCTCCAAATCCTCTAGTGGCTGTCTCATTGACAGCCGCTAGAGGCGCTTGCGTGATTCTCACTGTGAAAATCACAGTGAGAGCACGCAAGCGTCCATAGGAAAGCATTGTAAATGCTTTCCTATGCGACCGGCTGAATGCGAGCGCGGCTCCTGCCGCGCATGCGCATTCAGCCGATGACGTCGCGATCAAGATGGAGAGGAGGAGGAAAGCTCCCCGCCCGGCGCTGGAAAAAGAGGTAAGTTTAACCCCTTCCTCTCTCCAGAGCCCGGCGGGAGGGGGTCCCTGAGGGTGGGGGCACCCTCAGGGTACTCTAGTGCCAGGAAAACGAGTATGTTTTCCTGGCACTAGAGTGGTCCTTTAAGCTGACAAAGATATTAAAACTGTCAAAAGTTTCTGAAGTATTCTTTGGTGGACGAATCAGAAATTTTGACTTCTTTTTATATGTTGAGATTTCCATTTAACAACATAAATTACAACATTTTCATCCCTTTCCTTTTCCTGGTACAACTTACTGCCAATAGTGACAAAAGAAGGCCATACAGACATGTTAAGTGGTCTTTGGTAGAAAGCTCTGTACTTTTTTTTTCTTAACTAATAAAAAGTTTCTGGAATTTGGGCAAGATGTTTCTGATTTGCACCTAACGATATGAGCTGACATCCATGGTTTAAGGGGAACAGCTCTTTGAGTCCTTTAATATAAATGGAGAATCAAAGTGTACTGTGATACATTAAGCTCAGGTTTCCATCATTATTAATTTAAATGTAATTGTTGGTAATATTTATTCAACTTTCTTAACTTCTTATTCTAAGATCCCTTCTGAATGCATCTAGTTAACCACCTAAGTTAGAGATTTGTTAAGATTGTTTTTCATGTCTTGAAGGAGTATTTCTTACAAAGGTTTGTCTGCTTTGTTAGCAAAACACAACTCTGGTGGGACTCGAACCCACAACCTTTGAATACACTAGAAGTCCAATGCGCTATCCATTGCGCCACAGAGCCTCATCTGCTTGTATCTGGAAGGTCATCGAAAAAAAATAGCTAGAGCGATAAACAGTCAAAATGTAATATACTCTTTTACGCCACTGGCAATTAAAAAAAAAAAAAGATCTCTTTTTAAAAAAAATTCAAAGGTTATGCAGTGTTTTTGGATTGATCAGAAAATGGAAAATGTGTTAAATGTTTAAGCTGACAAAGATATTAAAACTGTCAAAAGTTTCTGAAGTATTCTTTGGTGGACGAATCAGAAATTTTGACTTCTTTTTATATGTTGAGATTTCCATTTAACAACATAAATTACAACATTTTCATCCCTTTCCTTTTCCTGGTACAACTTACTGCCAATAGTGACAAAAGAAGGCCATACAGACATGTTAAGTGGTCTTTGGTAGAAAGCTCTGTACTTTTTTTTTCTTAACTAATAAAAAGTTTCTGGAATTTGGGCAAGATGTTTCTGATTTGCACCTAACGATATGAGCTGACATCCATGGTTTAAGGGGAACAGCTCTTTGAGTCCTTTAATATAAATGGAGAATCAAAGTGTACTGTGATACATTAAGCTCAGGTTTCCATCATTATTAATTTAAATGTAATTGTTGGTAATATTTATTCAACTTTCTTAACTTCTTATTCTAAGATCCCTTCTGAATGCATCTAGTTAACCACCTAAGTTAGAGATTTGTTAAGATTGTTTTTCATGTCTTGAAGGAGTATTTCTTACAAAGGTTTGTCTGCTTTGTTAGCAAAACACGACGACTCTGGTGGGACTCGAACCCACAACCTTTGAATACACTAGAAGTCCAATGCGCTATCCATTGCGCCACAGAGCCTCATCTGCTTGTATCTGGAAGGTCATCGAAAAAAAATAGCTAGAGCGATAAACAGTCAAAATGTAATATACTCTTTTACGCCACTGGCAATTAAAAAAAAAAAAGATCTCTTTTTAAAAAAAATTCAAAGGTTATGCAGTGTTTTTGGATTGATCAGAAAATGGAAAATGTGTTAAATGTTTAAGCTGACAAAGATATTAAAACTGTCAAAAGTTTCTGAAGTGTTCTTTGGTGGACGAATCAGAAATTTTGACTTCTTTTTATATGTTGAGATTTCCATTTAACAACATAAATTACAACATTTTCATCCCTTTCCTTTTCCTGGTACAACTTACTGCCAATAGTGACAAAAGAAGGCCATACAGACATGTTAAGTGGTCTTTGGTAGAAAGCTCTGTAATTTTTTTTTTTCTTAACTAATAAAAAGTTTCTGGAATTTGGGCAAGATGTTTCTGATTTGCACCTAACGATATGAGCTGACATCCATGGTTTAAGGGGAACAGCTCTTTGAGTCCTTTAATATAAATGGACAATCAAAGTGTACTGTGATACATTAAGCTCAGGTTTCCATCATTATTAATTTAAATGTAATTGTTGGTAATATTTATTCAACTTTCTTAACTTCTTATTCTAAGATCCCTTCTGAATGCATCTAGTTAACCACCTATGTTAGAGATTTGTTAAGATTGTTTTTCATGTTGTAGTTGTAGTATTGAAGGAGTATTTCTTACAAAGGTTTGTCTGCTTTGTTAGCAAAACACGACGACTCTGGTGGGACTCGAACCCACAACCTTTGAATGCCTTCAATACACTAGAAGTCCAATGCGCTATCCATTGCGCCACAGAGCCTCATTTGCTTGTCTATGGCAGGTCATCGAAAAAAATAGCTAGAGCGATAAACAGTCAAAATGTAATATACTCTTTTACGCCACTGGCAATTAAAAAAAAAAAGATCTCTTTTTAAAAAAATTCAAAGGTTATGCAGTGTTTTTGGATTGATCAGAAAATGGAAAATGTGTTAAATGTTTAAGCTGACAAAGATATTAAAACTGTCAAAAGTTTCTGAAGTGTTCTTTGGTGGACGAATCAGAAATTTTGACTTCTTTTTATATGTTGAGATTTCCATTTAACAACATAAATTACAACATTTTCATCCCTTTCCTTTTCCTGGTACAACTTACTGCCAATAGTGACAAAAGAAGGCCATACAGACATGTTAAGTGATCTTTGGTAGAAAGCTCTGTACTTTTTTTTTCTTAACTAATAAAAAGTTTCTGGAATTTGGGCAAGATGTTTCTGATTTGCACCTAACGATATGAGCTGACATCCATGGTTTAAGGGGAACAGCTCTTTGAGTCCTTTAATATAAATGGAGAATCAAAGTGTACTGTAATACATTAAGCTCAGGTTTCCATCATTATTAATTTAAATGTAATTGTTGGTAATATTTATTCAACTTTCTTAACTTCTTATTCTAAGATCCCTTCTGAATGCATCTAGTTAACCACCTATGTTAGAGATTTGTTAAGATTGTTTTTCATGTCTTGAAGGAGTATTTCTTACAAAGGTTTGTCTGCTTTGTTAGCAAAACACAACTCTGGTGGGACTCGAACCCACAACCTTTGAATGCCTTCAATACACTAGAAGTCCAATGCGCTATCCATTGCGCCACAGAGCCTCATCTGCTTGTATCTGGAAGGTCATCGAAAAAAAATAGCTAGAGCGATAAACAGTCAAAATGTAATATACTCTTTTACGCCACTGGCAATTAAAAAAAAAAAGATCTCTTTTTAAAAAAAATTCAAAGGTTATGCAGTGTTTTTGGATTGATCAGAAAATGGAAAATGTGTTAAATGTTTAAGCTGACAAAGATATTAAAACTGTCAAAAGTTTCTGAAGTGTTCTTTGGTGGACGAATCAGAAATTTTGACTTCTTTTTATATGTTGAGATTTCCATTTAACAACATAAATTACAACATTTTCATCCCTTTCCTTTTCCTGGTACAACTTACTGCCAATAGTGACAAAAGAAGGCCATACAGACATGTTAAGTGGTCTTTGGTAGAAAGCTCTGTAATTTTTTTTTTTCTTAACTAATAAAAAGTTTCTGGAATTTGGGCAAGATGTTTCTGATTTGCACCTAACGATATGAGCTGACATCCATGGTTTAAGGGGAACAGCTCTTTGAGTCCTTTAATATAAATGGACAATCAAAGTGTACTGTGATACATTAAGCTCAGGTTTCCATCATTATTAATTTAAATATAATTGTTGGTAATATTTATTCAACTTTCTTAACTTCTTATTCTAAGATCCCTTCTGAATGCATCTAGTTAACCACCTATGTTAGAGATTTGTTAAGATGGTTTTTCATGTCTTGAAGGAGTATTTCTTACAAAGGTTTGTCTGCTTTGTTAGCAAAACACGACACTGGTGGGACTCGAACCCACAACCTTTGAATGCCTTCAGGTTTGTCTGCTTTGTTAGCAAAACACAACGACTCTGGTGGGACTCGAACCCACAACCTTTGAATGCCTTCAATACACTAGAAGTCCAATGTGCTATCCATTGCGCCACAGAGCCTCATCTGCTTGTATATGAAAGGTCATTGAAAAAAAATAGCTAGAGCGATAAACAGTCAAAATGTAATATACTCTTTTACGCCACTGGCAATTAAAAAAAAAAAGATCTCTTTTTAAAAAAAATTCAAAGGTTATGCAGTGTTTTTGGATTGATCAGAAAATGGAAAATGTGTTAAATGTTTAAGCTGACAAAGATATTAAAACTGTCAAAAGTTTCTGAAATGTTCTTTGGTATACGAATCAGAAATTTTGACTTCTTTTTATATGTTGAGATTTCCATTTAACAACATAAATTACAACATTTTCATCCCTTTCCTTTTCCTGGTACAACTTACTGCCAATAGTGACAAAAGAAGGCCATACAGACATGTTAAGTGGTCTTTGGTAGAAAGCTCTGTACTTTTTTTTTCTTAACTAATAAAAAGTTTCTGGAATTTGGGCAAGATGTTTCTGATTTGCACCTAACGATATGAGCTGACATCCATGGTTTAAGGGGAACAGCTCTTTGAGTCCTTTAATATAAATGGAGAATCAAAGTGTTCTGTTAAAAATTAAGCTCAGGTTTCCAGCATTATTAATTTCAATGTAATTGTGTGTAATATTTATTCAACTTTCCTGATCAATCATGGCAGCATTTACTCATGTGTTAGCTCCTCCCCTTACAGCAGAAAGGACAGGAAATAGAACTCTGAAAATGGTATAAATAGATCCTCCCCCTTCCCATCTTTTTTCCTGTCCCTTACAGCAGTTTGCAAGGAGTCTGCTTATGCAGGCCTAGATTTTTCTTTTATGCTCACCAGGCAATATTTTTGTTGACCTGCCGTGGTTCAGCCTCTAAGCCCTGAAGACCCAGCAATGCACTATTGTAAAAGTGGCTAGCCTGGCTACCCCCTTTAGTGACCAGAGGTCGGTCCCAACCTCTCCCTCAGGGGATGAAAATGGTCCAAGGCATGCCAGCGTTCAGCCTCTTATCCCTGAAGATCCAGCAACAGGCCAGCTTTGGTACCATTTCACTTGATGTATGTTATATACTGCCTATATGAAGCCAGGCCAGGGTTCAGCCTCTTATCCCTGAAGACCCAGAAAACAGCACATCTGTAAAAGTTGCCAGCCTGGTTACCTACTTCAGCAACCAGGAGTATGACCTATCTCTCTCTCTGAAGTGATGGTGATGACAGTGCATACATGAGGCCCAGCCGAGTCTAAGCCTTTATCCCTGAAGACCCAGCAAACAGCACTTCCATAAGGTGACTACCTGGCATGGGCGTAAGAACCGGGGGAGATGGGGGGGACGCATCCCCCCCAGCAAATCATGCGGGGGGGACAGGTTATGGGGAAATCCCCCCCCAGGTCCGCTGGCCCCCCTCATGCTGCAGCCACCCGTGCGCTCTGTAGAGAGCTTTAGGCGGCTGCAGCTTTGCCCGGACTGGTGCGTCCATGAGGGTGCACCGCCCGGGTGCAGCATGAGGAGAGGGGCTGACAGGAGGGAAGCGCTCAGCTAGAGTAGGGAGGGAGGGATGGAGGGAAGGAGTGGGGAGAAAAAAGAGTGACAAGGGAAGGGGGGGAGAAAAAAAGAGAGTGACAAGGGAGGGAGGGGGAGAAAAAAAGAGAGTGACAAGGGAGGGAGGGGGAGAAAAAAAGAGAGTGACAAGGGAGGGAGGGGGAGAAAAAAAGAGAGTGACAAGGGAGGGAGGGGGAGAAAAAAAGAGAGTGACAAGGGAGGGAGGGGGAGAAAAAAAGAGAGTGACAAGGGAGGGAGGGGGAGAAAAAAAGAGAGTGACAAGGGAGGGAGGGGGAGAAAAAAAGAGAGTGACAAGGGAGGGAGGGGGAGAAAAAAAGAGAGTGACAAGGGAGGGAGGGGGAGAAAAAAAGAGAGTGACAAGGGAGGGAGGGGGAGAAAAAAAGAGAGTGACAAGGGAGGGAGGGGGAGAAAAAAAGAGAGTGACAAGGGAGGGAGGGGGAGAAAAAAAGAGAGTGACAAGGGAGGGAGGGGGAGAAAAAAAGAGAGTGACAAGGGAGGGAGGGGGAGAAAAAAAGAGAGTGACAAGGGAGGGAGGGGGAGAAAAAAAGAGAGTGACAAGGGAGGGAGGGGGAGAAAAAAAGAGAGTGACAAGGGAGGGAGGGGGAGAAAAAAAGAGAGTGACAAGGGAGGGAGGGGGAGAAAAAAAGAGAGTGACAAGGGAGGGAGGGGGAGAAAAAAAGAGAGTGACAAGGGAGGGAGGGGGAGAAAAAAAGAGAGTGACAAGGGAGGGAGGGGGAGAAAAAAAGAGAGTGACAAGGGAGGGAGGGGGAGAAAAAAAGAGAGTGACAAGGGAGGGAGGGGGAGAAAAAAAGAGAGTGACAAGGGAGGGAGGGGGAGAAAAAAAGAGAGTGACAAGGGAGGGAGGGGGAGAAAAAAAGAGAGTGACAAGGGAGGGAGGGGGAGAAAAAAAGAGAGTGACAAGGGAGGGAGGGGGAGAAAAAAAGAGAGTGACAAGGGAGGGAGGGGGAGAAAAAAAGAGAGTGACAAGGGAGGGAGGGGGAGAAAAAAAGAGAGTGACAAGGGAGGGAGGGGGAGAAAAAAAGAGAGTGACAAGGGAGGGAGGGGGAGAAAAAAAGAGAGTGACAAGGGAGGGAGGGGGAGAAAAAAAGAGAGTGACAAGGGAGGGAGGGGGAGAAAAAAAGAGAGTGACAAGGGAGGGAGGGGGAGAAAAAAAGAGAGTGACAAGGGAGGGAGGGGGAGAAAAAAAGAGAGTGACAAGGGAGGGAGGGGGAGAAAAAAAGAGAGTGACAAGGGAGGGAGGGGGAGAAAAAAAGAGAGTGACAAGGGAGGGAGGGGGAGAAAAAAAGAGAGTGACAAGGGAGGGAGGGGGAGAAAAAAAGAGAGTGACAAGGGAGGGAGGGGGAGAAAAAAAGAGAGTGACAAGGGAGGGAGGGGGAGAAAAAAAGAGAGTGACAAGGGAGGGAGGGGGAGAAAAAAAGAGAGTGACAAGGGAGGGAGGGGGAGAAAAAAAGAGAGTGACAAGGGAGGGAGGGGGAGAAAAAAAGAGAGTGACAAGGGAGGGAGGGGGAGAAAAAAAGAGAGTGACAAGGGAGGGAGGGGGAGAAAAAAAGAGAGTGACAAGGGAGGGAGGGGGAGAAAAAAAGAGAGTGACAAGGGAGGGAGGGGGAGAAAAAAAGAGAGTGACAAGGGAGGGAGGGGGAGAAAAAAAGAGAGTGACAAGGGAGGGAGGGGGAGAAAAAAAGAGAGTGACAAGGGAGGGAGGGGGAGAAAAAAAGAGAGTGACAAGGGAGGGAGGGGGAGAAAAAAAGAGAGTGACAAGGGAGGGAGGGGGAGAAAAAAAGAGAGTGACAAGGGAGGGAGGGGGAGAAAAAAAGAGAGTGACAATCGAGGGAGGGGGAGAAAAAAGAGAGTGACGAGGGAGGGAGGGGGAGAAAAAAGAGAGTGACGAGGGAGGGAGGGGGAGAAAAAAGAGAGTGACGAGGGAGGGAGGGGGAGAAAAAAGAGAGTGACAAGGGTGGGAGAAAGAGAGTGACAAGGGTGGGAGAAAAAAGAGAGTGACAAGGGTGGGAGAAAGAGAGTGACAAGGGTGGGAGAAAGAGAGTGACAAGGGTGGGAGAAAGAGAGTGACAAGGGTGGGAGAAAGAGAGTGACAAGGGTGGGAGAAAGAGAGTGACAAGGGTGGGAGAAAGAGAGTGGCAAGGGAGGGAGTAAGAGAGTGGCAAGGGAGGGAGAAAGAGAGTGACAAGGGAGGGAGGGGGAGAAAGAGAGTGACAAGGGAGGGAGGAAGGGAAGGGGAGAAAGAGAGTGACGAGGGAGGGTGGGGAAGAAAGAGAGTGACAAGGGAGGAATGGAGGGGGAGAAAGAGAGTGACAAGGGAGGAATGGAGGGGGAGAAAGAGAGTGACAAGGGAGGAATGGAGGGGGAGAAAGAGAGTGACAAGGGAGGAATGGAGGGGGAGAAAGAGAGTGACAAGGGAGGAAGGGAGGGGGAGAAAGAGAGTGACAAGGGAGGAAGGGAGGGGGAGAAAGAGAGTGACAAGGGAGGGAGAGAGATTGACATCCATCACACACACACACACACACACACACACACACACACAATCATGCAACCCTTACACACACAGAAACACACAATGCATTCCTTATAGACACTCAATGCACCCTGTACACACACTCAATGCACCCCTTACAGACGCACACACTGCATCCTGTACATACACAGAAACACACCTTGCAGCCCTTACACATACAAACACAGATTCACACAATGCATTCCTTACACACATATCAGGATATCCCCTACACCCCCCCCCCCCCCGGGGACAAACTCATTGGTGGAACATGAAGGTGGACCCTGGGACCCAGACCTTGAGCTGTGTAAAGGGCCCCCAAAAAATGGAGCAGCTTCCCGTTCTCCCAGAACATTGATTTTTGTGACCACAGTTACAAACAGCCTCCAGAGAGCCTGTTCTACACCAGACCAGTGGAGCCAGACTGCAGCTAGAGCCCATCATCATCCTCATCTGGTTGTAAGTAGGCAATCTAGCATATTATTCGTGGCACTAATCTCTAATTTACCTCACATTAAAGAAACACTATAGTCCCCAGAACCACTGCAGCTTAATGTAGTGGTTCTGGTGTGTATAGCCTGTCCCTGCAGGCCTTTTAATGTAAACACGGCGGCACTCCAGCACTGGCGTTAGTTAACATGGCAGAAAAATAATTGGAAATGGTTAGGGGGGCTACTAATAAGGATAGGGGGAGAGGGGTAGGTAGAAAAATAATTGGAAGGGTTTAGGGGGGCTACTAATATGGATGGGAGGAGGAGGGAGGTAGAAAAATTATTGGAAGGGGTTAGGGGAGTACTAATATGAATGGAAGGGGTAGGGTGTACTAATATGCATGGAAGGGGTAGGGGGTAGGTGGGATCTATTGTGCATGGAAGGGGAAGGGGTAGGGGTGGTTCTAATATTCATGGGAAGGGTAGGGGGCGCTGTATCCGGGTAAGTAAAACCCCTTCCCTGTAGTGACCCTTTAATGTTATTATTTAATCATTTATATAGCGACTGCAAATTCCGTAGCGCTGTACAATGGGATAAACAACTCCTAGTTTACGGAATAAGAATATACCCGGCGAGTAAAAATGCTATCCCCCCAGATTTTTGGTGGTTCCTACGCCCATGCTACCTGGGTATACCTATTCTATGTATTCCACCTTGTCTGGGGTTTGGTTAAACCTTCTCCCACAGGTGATGATGAATGGCACATGGGGTACAGATGGAAGCCTATAGTTTAAACAGTTAGGCTGTCAGTTGTTCAAATCCCCATTTTGCTGCTGAAACACAGGCCTGCAGCTGTTCAGGTAAGTGTATTAGCAATTTAGATTAAAACTAGTATAGGCACCTGGGTCTCTGTTCTTTCAGTCCCTCCCAGCTGCTTACATTAGGCTCCCTTCTAACAAATAGGAGGTTTGTGTGGTGAGCATTTGGTAAGTTTATACATGAAAGGATGCTTGGTGCAAAAGAGTGCTGATAATGCAATGAGGCGGTGTGAAAAAGAGTGCTAATAATGGATATCCTGGCTGTATAAAGTGTGCTGGAATTCCACAGTCCTGAAGACAGAGAAATATCCAAGGTAAGAGAACTTTCCTGGATAACTGATTGAAGTACACACATGTATATGACAGGTTTTAAAACCTAGCTCTAAGTCCACACACACACACTTGTTTCTATCAAGGCATGTGGCATTGATTGCTGCTATCTGTGCATTATCACAAATAAGCAGGCTTTTTCAGACAGTGGAAGAATATACTGCATTGGAGACCACTGGGTCTCAGTATCTGTACATGAACTGGTTTCGGTTACAGCATCAGTATGTTTCCAATTTATGCTCTATGTATGAGTTACTATGAAGACACAGCCTCACTATATGTATGTATGTTCTATGTATGAGTTATGAGGACATCACCTCAGTATAGGTATCCACTATAGGCTCTATGTATGAGTTGCAATCAGGACGCTGCCTCATTATATGTATGCTCTATGTATGAATTCTATGAGGACGCTTCCTCAGTATATGTATGCACTATATGCTCTATGTATGAATTCTATGAGGACACTACCTCAGTATATGTATGCACTATACGCTCTATGTATGAGTTACAATGAGGACTCTGCCTCAGTATATGTATCCACTATATTGTGAGTGTGATGTATCAGTTGATCTGAAGACTCTGCCTCAGTTTGTTCTTTATATGCTCTGTGTTGCTGTGAATACACAGCCTCAGTATAAGTACTCTACATGCTTTATGTGTAAGTTGGTGTGAAGACATTGCTTCAGTGTATCTGTTCACTATATGCTTGATGCAGTAGTGGAAATACAATATAGATGAATGATATAAGACATATCCTCTATATTATTCCAATCTAATACAAGTTCTATGGGTGGTTGTTAGTCACAACCTCAGTATATGGGAGTGGTATAACATGTGCATGAAGTTCTGTTAAAACACAGCCTCAATTTAGCTCACTCATATAATCTTAATATGTGTGCAGGCATATTGTCACTGTATATAGCAGATGTAGGCTATGTATGATTACTGTTTGAACAGACTCTGTATATGCATCTCTGTGCATAAGGTGCTGTTAAGAAACACCCACAAGCTATGTGATTCCTATATTCTGTATGCAGGTTGGTATTCATATATAACCCCAATTTATACACGGCCTTGGAAAATGTAATATATACAAATGATCTAAGGTCTGTTTTGCGCTGAAATATAATACAGCCCAATTCTAGCAAAAACAAATGCACTGTTGCACTGGGTAAGTATCTATTGCCTACTGTGGATTTTCTATTTCAGTTTTTTTAATGAAGTGAATAAGGAAACATACAAAGCCAAAAGCAGTATTAGATTCCTTCTCCCACAGGTGTTTCAGGATAATCAAATTAACACATTATACCACTTCTGATAGATTGCAGGTGTTACTGAACCTATCTGAGTGCCTCTCTTAGGAGAGAAGGAGATTTGATTTCCAAAATGGAGCATGATAATGGTTAACAGAATTAACCCCTTAAGACCGGAGGGCGTACAATTACGTCCTTTTTAAAGCGGCTCTAAACGCGGCAGGATGTAATTGTACGCCCTCTGTTTTTTTGTTACTTACCCGGTCGCCGGCACCTCCGTCCTCTTCAGCCTCACAATCACGTGGCCGGGATAGCTGGCTGCAGCAATGCCAGCAGGGGGACTAACTGTAATGACAGTTAGTCCCCCTGCTGGCTGGAAATCAAATTAAAAAAAAATATATATATATATATATATATATATATATATATATATATATATATATATATATATATATATATATATATATATATAATATTATTGTTTTATTTTATAATTATTGTTATATATATTTATATATAATATAAAAAAATAAAATAAAAAAATTAAAAATAAAATATTAAATATATAGATGTGTTTTATTTCGTTCTAACTGTATTGTGATATTAATATATATATATATATATATTTATATCAAAATACACATAGAACGAATTAATATATATATATATATATATATACGTATATATCACTATATATACCTACAGTAAAAAAAATTATATATATATATATATATATATATATATATACGTGTGTGTGTGTGTGTGTGTATATATATATATATATATATACATATATTAATTCTACACCTATATTTATGTAATAATTTTACATAATTAGGTATCCTAATTAATTACAATTAGCGGGACCTGCCGACAAGCCGAAAGTACAGGAAATTTAATTTGCTAGCACTATATTTAACCCTATAACTTTCCAAGACACCATAAAACCTGTACATGGGGGGTACTGTTTTACTCGGGAGACTTCGCTGAACACAAATATTAGTGTTTCAAAACAGTAAAATGTATTACAACGATGATATCGCCAGTAAAAGTGAAGTTTTCTGCATTTTTCACGCACAAACAGCACTTACACGGACAATATTATTGCTGCAATACTTTTTACTGTTTTGAAACACAAATATTTGTGTTCAGCGAAGTCTCCGGAGTACAACAGTACCCCTCATGTACAGGTTTTATGGTGTTTTCAAAAATTACAACGTCAAATATAAGGCTTGTGTTTAATTTTTAAAAATTTGCCAGATTCGTTACGTTGCCTTTGAGACCCTATGGTAGCCCAAGAATGAAAATTACCCCTATGATGGCATACTATTTGCAATAGTAGACAACCCAAGGTATTGCAAATGGGGTATGTCCAGTCTTTTTTAGTAGCCACTTAGTCACAAACACTTGCCAAAATTGGCGTTTTTTGCATTTTTCACACACAAATACTAACGCTAACTTTGGCCAGTGTTTGTGACCAAATGGCTACTAAAAAAGACTGGACATTCCCCATTTGCAATACCTTGGGTTGTCTACTATTGCAAATGGTATGCCATTATGGGTGTAAATTTTATTCCTGGGCTACTATACAGTCTCAAAGGCAACGTAACCAATCTGGCGAATTTCAATTTCAAATGTAACACGCTATATTTGACCCTGTAACTTCCCACAACACCATAAAACTTGTGCATAGGGGGTACTGTTTTACACGTGAGACTTTGCTGAATACAAATATGTGCATTTTATTTACATAATAAGGGGGGTGCATTTAATATGAAAGAGGTGAATTACGGTTGGACAGACATATAGCGCAAATGCCAGGTTTTGTTTACGTTTTGTTCTGTTCACAACGTGTACATTTGGCTCAGTCCTTAACCCTTTAAATCCGGAGGGCGTACTATTACGCCCTGCAGGAGCCGGCTCTAAACGCCGGCGGGCGTAATAGTACCCCCTCGCTATAATGGCCGCCCACGTGGCGGTCGGTATTCTCCCGTTGCAGATCGCGGTCGGGGGGGATGCCTGGCCCCCCCGGACAACCCCCCCTGTGGCCGGTGACCGCGATCTGCATTCTCTGATCGCAGTGACAGGCTGTCACTGCGATCAGTATTCATCGTGTGTCAGCCGATTTCAAATCGGCTGACACACGTGGCGGCAGCTCTCCCCTTGTGCAGATCGCGGTCGGGGGACTTACCTGGCCCCCCAGGCAGTCCCCCTGGGGTCAGTGACCGCGATCTGCTAAGTCTGATCGCAGTGACAGGCTGTCACTGCGATCTCAGAGCGCTCTGATCGCAGTGACAGCCTCTCACTGAGATCAGTGTTACATGTGTCAGCCTAATGGCTGATACATGTAACAGGCGCCATGATCCCCCTGCAGATTGGTAGGGGGGAGTGCTAGTACCACCCAGGCACTCCCCCCTGTGGTCAATTACCCAATCTGCAGGAGGTGATCACAGTGACAGCCAGTCACTGTGATCACTGTTGGCATGTGTCAGCCAATGACCTCAGGTCACTGGCTGACACATTGTCTCTGCCCCTCTCCTCACCTCACTTCGATCTGAGAGAGAGAGGCAGAGACATCGTTGTTTTACAGCTCCTGTAAAAAGGAAAAAAAAGTTTTACTTTCTAAAAGTTTTAAAAAATTTATTTTATTTAACCCTTTCAGTGCTGATCACAGCATATTACTGTGATCAACCTGATTAGGGCATCTAGTACCCTTGTTACTATATTTATTAATTTTTGGGGGGGTCAAAAAAATAATTTCTCATTTTTTTTTTTGACCCTTTGTGTCAGTTGCAGCAACCCAAATCTCCATTACCCTTTCCCCGCTGCCGTGATCACTGTACTGTACGGTACTATATCAGTGATCACTGTGATCAGAGGGCTCTCTGATCAGGCTGACTTTTTTTTTTTTAGGGTTATTTTTTTCAAAACTTAAAAATAACCCTTTCAGTACTGATCGCAGCTGCCTATACTGTGATCAGTACATTCATTTTATTTTTGAGGGTGGGTAGTGCGTGTTAGGCAGGTAGTTAATTAATTAGCCCCTTAGTTAGCCCCTTTCACTTAATTAATTTTTCACCCTAGAATGGCACGTCGCTACTCAGCCGAGGAGGCGTATGCCATTCTGGCAGGCAGTGATAGTGACACTCTGCAAGACAGTGACACTATCACTGCCTCTGACATTGAGCCTCTGAGTGAGACCTCAAGTGATGGTGCCCCACCACCACTCACAAGAGGATGCTCAGAATGCCCAATGCCAGAGGGAGACTGGGTGCCTTCAAACATGATGGCACCAGAAATACCGCCGTTTACTGTTACACCTGGCATCACTGTAACAGTGGACGACTGCGAGCCAATTTGTTTTTTTGAGCTCTATATGTCTGATGTATTTGAGCTCATGGCTCAGCAAACAAATTTGTTTGCTATGCAGTATCTCTCTGCACATCCGGGGTCACATCATAATCGCAGGAATATGTGGAGACCCACGGATGTCGCAGAGATGAAGCGGTTTTGAGCTTTAACCCTAGTGATGGGTATAGTTAAAAAGCCCAGTATCAGGTCCTTCTGGAGCAAGCAACGTATCCTGGCTACACCTCTTTTCCCTGAGGTTATGCAGAGGGATCGCTATCTGCGACTGCTGCGATTCCCTCATTTTAATGACAACTCACTGTGTCCCCCTAGAAATGACCCACTGTTTGACAGGCTCTATAAAATTCGGCCCTTTATCCAACTCCTGTCAGACAGATTTTCTGAAAATTATATCCCCGATAAAGATATTTCAATTGACGGGTCCCTTATGAAATTCAAAGGTCGACTGCTATTTAAGCAATACATTCCCTCTAAGCGGTCCCGATATGGCGTTAAATTTTATAAATTATGCGAATCCTGTACTGGTTACACATGGGCGTTTCGCATTTACCAGGGGAAGGATAGCCATCTTGACCCACCAGGATGCCCTGATTCTGTGGGTACAAGTGGCAAAATTGTTTGGGATCTAATCCTTCCCTTGTTAAATAAGGGATATAGGCTATGGGTTGACAATTATACCAGTGTACCGTTATTTAAAAATTTATATTACTTTGAAACCCTAGCCTGTGGCACAGTGAAGAAGAATCGCAGGGGTTTCCCCCAAACCCTGGCAAGAGGCAGAAGTAGTAGAGGTTCCTCTTCAGCCCTCCGCCAGGATGAGTTGCTTGCCCTTCGTTTCACAGATAGGAAGGATGTATACATGCTGTCTACAATGCATGACGAAAGTACAGTGCCAGTGTCTGTGAGAGGTAGCACTGAGCGTCTGGAAAAGCCGAAGTGCATTGTAGACTACAGCAAGTTTATGGGGGGAGTAGACTTGGCTGACCAATGCATACAGCCCTATCTAGTGAACCGGAAAAGTAGGACCTGGTACAAGAAAATTGCAATCTACGTGACCCAGATTGCAATTTTCAATGCCTATGTCCTCTATTAAAAAGAGGTCATAGGTAAGCCCTGCCCTTTCCTAGACTTCACTCTTAGCCTTTTGTCTCATTTATTATTTACCCAGCCCCCCAATCCCACTTTGGGATCAGAAGATCTCCAAAGACTTTGTGGCAAACACTTCCCTTCCCGAATCCCTGCCACCGCCAGTAAAAGAAATTCCCCAAAAAAGTGCTGTGTTTGCTACAAGAAAGGAGTCCGAAAGGACTCTAGTTATTATTGCCCAACCTGCCCATCTCAACCCGGCCTCTGCATAACAGACTGTTTCAAAGTCTACCATACAGAGCAGAACTTCTAAATCACTCTGTATGGGACTTTGGCAGTTTGTTTGCTTGATTTCCCTGGATTACTGACCTCAGCTTGTCCTGACTACGCTTTGTTAGCTGCTTGTACCGACCCATTGGCTTTCTTTACCGACTACTCTTACTTCTGGATTCCCCTGACCTTGGCCTGTCCCTGTTTACGCTAGCCATTCTAAAGTGGCTACACCAAACAACTCAAATTACTGCAATTGTAGTATTTGAAATGTGCCTTCACAAAAAAAAGCAAAAAACTAATCACAGGATTAATGCTGTGATTAGCACTGAAAGGGTTCATAAAATCATTTTTTCCTTTCAGATTAGAGGCAGTGCTTACACCATAGGGATATCCAATCTGGAGGGAAAAACAGGCAGGCAAATCTCCAAACATTTTAACCCCTCCCCTAATTACCTCCTTTCCAATAAGTAGCAGCTCCTCCTGATCATCCCCAGTTCTTTGCCTGCCTTCGGCAGGGGAGGTTATGCAGGAAGGTTCTCCAGGAAGCAGGTGAGAAGGGCTGAGGCTCGGGAGGCTCTGCTTCCTTGATGTTCGGGTAAGTAGCGTTTAACACGCCGGACGGCGTGGTCCCTCAGAATTTATTCCGTCTTTTGCCGTGCCAGGTGCCGGTCTGACGAAGGACGCAGGCGTGCGTCGGCTGGGAGGTCCTGTCGGTGGAACGCACACACAGGTTGCGTTGCGTTCCACCAGGGAGTCGCAGAGCGCTATGCACATGCGCAATGCGAACCTGGATTCAGGCGCCAAATTTGAACTGGGCGTTTTTGTTTGGTTACAGGACTTAAAAGGAGCGTCCCCAGCAGCAACCTCTGTTTGCCAGGTGCTCTCAGAACGGTTTGCAATGTGTGTTTCTCACCTGCCCTCCAACACACTCTCGGGCCATTTAAGGTAAGACTGATTAAGTTTTTATTTAAATGGTTCTAGCCTGAATCTTTAGGGAATAATTTTTTGTTATTTTCCCTTGTTTGTTTTCTGTTCCCAGTATATAATCCTGAAAATTTGGATAAAGTTGCTGAGAAGGGGAAATGTACATCTAGCCAAGCATTTAATGTGCTCTGTGTGTGGCCATCTTATGCCAGATGGTTGTAAAAAGAAAACTTTGCTCTGTGTGTTCAAAGAAGCTTCAGAGGAAGCACAAAGAACAGTAATGTCCACTTTATCAGCTGATTGCAACAGTTGTGTATATGTGGTCAGCAGCATTACAGACAATCCAGGCTTCGGTTGCCCAGGATTCTCAGCTTGTAATACATGCTAACAAAAAGCCTAAGATCTTGGGAAGTTCCGATTCTAGTTTGGAACTAGTGGTTCTGAGTATGGCGATAATTCAGCAGTGCCTCATCAAATGTGGAATCTGCATTCCCAGTAGAATCCATTTGGGGAATTGATTAAAGATGTGCAGTTGCATTTGAACTTGAAGAAACAGGGTAAAAGTCCTATAGGTTTCTTTTCACCCACAGATTGGGGTATTGATTTAAAAGAATGGAAAATTCCCAGGTCACATGCTGTTTATTGGCTAGACAGTTTTTATTTCTCTCTTTCCATAGAAGCGGTATAAGACTGTATGCTGGATACTGTCCCTGTAGTGGGCGTTCCTATTGCTCAAATAGGTAAGAAAACTACATTACCAATTGGAGTTTCAAACTCTTTCAGGAGTTATTCTAGAGGACGCCATGGTGCCTCTTCCGGACCTTCGGAGATTCCGATTGACGGCCTGGTTTCTGGACTCCAGATTTAGAGTGTAAAGGTCTGGATCCTGAAGTTATAAAAATTTTTTTTTGTTGGCATTTACTTCAAGGTTCTACGTTAGGATTTGGAAGCTTCAGCGATGTTGTAGGTTTGAAGTCAAACATGTTTCCGCGTCCATCCAGAAGATTCTATGCTTCCTTCAGATGAGATTGGCAAAGGTCTTAAACCTGCTTCATTTAGTTTACATGTTTCTGCTATCGGTTTCTTCTCCCTCAGATGTTTCACCTCGAATTTTCTAATTTCAAGGTTCTTCAGAGCTCTGACACGTTTGGTGCCCTTTGTTGGGGAAACCTGTCCTCCCTGGGATCTGAATTTTGGTCCTTTCCGCGCTTTGAGTACCGCCTGTTGAACCATTGGAAGAAGTTCCCTGAAGATGTTTTCTTTGGATACCGTTTTCCTTTGATGGCTATTCGTCAGCTAAAAGAGTATGTGAGCTCCGAGCGCTTCGGGAGTATTTTCCCTTTTTTGGTTTTCATCAGGACAAGGAGGTTCTGAAGCTCGATACTTCAGGTATCACTAAAGTTTTTTCTGTTGCCAATGTCAACCGAAAAGTGGTTTTGCCGACCTTGTGTCGGAATCCGTCTAATGCCTTGGTATGTAATTTTCTCTGCTTAGACGTAACGATAGGTCTTTGGCAATATCTAAAGCTACGGAATCCTTCCGTTAGGATATCGGTATGTTTGTCTTGTTCATAGGCACACAGAAAGGTATGTTGGTTTCGCAGAGTTCTCTGGCTAGATGACTGAAGGATTGTATTCTGTTATCTTATTCTAAGAGTGACTCGGAATTTGCAGGCCCTATAAGGGAACATTCTGCTAGAGCTGTTTCGCCGTCAGGGGCTCTGCGTGCAGCTACTTCTCCGTCTCGAATTTGTTCAGCTGCTAATCGGTCCTCTCTCCATATGTTCTCAGGACACTACAAGTGGGACATACTGGCCTCGGAGTATGCAGCTTTTGGGCGCAGGGTGCTTCAAGCAGTAGTGAACTGAAACCCGCCCTCAGGATCTGCTTTATTATATCCCTATGGTGTAAGCACTGCCTCTAATCTGAAAGGAAAAACATAAATTTTACTTACCGAAAATTTCTTTTTCCTTAAGATTAGAGGCAGTGCTACAATTCCCGCCCCTTTTTCTAATAAACTAAGTAATTTTGCAGCTATTTGGCTTATGTATTGTCTGGGGATGATCAGGAGGAGCTGCTACTTATTGGAAAGGAGGTAATTAGGGGAGGGGTTAAAATGTTTGGAGATTTGCCTGCCTGTTTTTCCCTCCAGATTGGATATCCCTATGGTGTAAGCACTGCCTCTAATCTTAAGGAAAAAGAAATTTTCGGTAAGTAAAATTTATGTTTTTTTTTCTTCACTTCTCAGCTTTTCACACAGTAACTCTCTATGTGAGATGAAAAATCTCTCTGCCTCTCTCTGCCTCCAGATCAAAGTGACTGTTCTATTCCTGTGATATAATAAAAACCTTGAAACATTTTACATGTGTTTTATTCAGAAGACCGTGTTCAATCAAAATACTGAGGTTTTAGTGCACTAACTAATACCAGGATTATGACATTTCTAGTGAAAATCCAATTTATGTGATTTAAAAAGAAAAAACTAAAAGTAGATATCGCTACATGGGCCCAGTATTTCTGTTAAAATGACTAGACCAAACATCTCAAGGTCTGCATTTTGTTGTACTCTGGGGTGCCTACTTTTGAAAATGGTATGCCATAACGGTGGAAATGTTATTACCCAGGCTGCCATGCTCTCTGAATAGCCACATAGGCCCAGAAAATCACTTTGCCAAACTTACAAGCTAAAAAGGCATCTAATATATTTTGCCTTGTACTTATTGTAAAAAATCTGAAATAATGATACGTGGGGGTATCGTTATATTCAGAAGACCGTGTTCAATCAAAATACTGAGGTTTTAGTGCACTAACTAATAATACCAGGATTATGACATTTCTAGTGAAAATCACTTTGCCAAAATTCCAACTTTGAAATGGACATCTAATATATTTGTCCCTGTGACTTCCCCAAAAAACACAAAATCTGGTACATGGGGGTACTGTTCTATTCAGGAGACAATGTAAAAAAAGTAGTGAGGCTTTGTTGCAATAACTCATACCAGGAATAGAAAATGTCCTGTGAAAAGTGAGTTCATGTGTGGGAAAAAAAGCACAAATAAATCCATTACCGCTATGTGGGCCCTTCATTTCTGATAAAGTGGTTAAACCAAACATCTTAAAATGCACCATTTGAAATACTCTGGGTTGCCTACTTTTGAAAATGGTATGCCATAATAGTGGAAATGTTATTACCCAGGCTGCCATGCTCTCTCAAAGGCAAGATAGGCCCAGAAAATCGCTTTGCCAATTTTCAATGATTAAAACCAAAAATGGACAGGCGTATATTTGACCCTGTAACTTTCCAAAACCCAATAAAACCTATGCATGGGGGGGTACCATGGTGCTCATGAGACATCACTGAACAGAACTAGAAGTGTTTCAGGGCAGTAAACTATATACTAACAATAATATTATCAGTGAAAGTACAGATTTTATGTGAAAAATGCAAAAAAACAAACAAACGCTAACTTTGGCTAGGGTTTGTGCCCAAGTGGCTACTACAAAAGACTGGGCATACCCCATTTTGAATACCCTGGGATGTCTACTTTTTCAAATGGTATGCCATGATGGGGGTAAATTTCATTTTGTGGCCGTCATACGGTCTCAAAGGCGGCCTTGTCACAGCAGACTAATCTGCCAAATTTGAATGTGAAAAAGCATATATGGATAAGCCATATATATGACCCTGTAACTTTCAAAAACCCCATAAAACCTATACATGGGGGGTACCATGGCGCTCGTGAGACATCACTGAACAGAACTAGGAGTGCTTCAGGGCAGAAAACTATATACTAACAATAATATTATCAGTGAAAGTACAGATTTTATATGAAAAATGCAAACAAAAAAAATGAACGCTAACTTTGGCTAGGTTTGTGTCCAAGTGGCTACTACAAAAGACTGTCCATACCCTATTTTGAATACCCTGGGATGTCTACTTTTTTCAAATGGTATGCCATGATGGGGGTAATTTTCATTTCTGGGCTGCCATACGGTCTCGAAGGCAACCTAGGCCACTCAAACCAATCTGTCAAATTTCTATGTAGAACTAAAATAATGGACAAGCCGTATATTTGACCCTATAACTTTCCAAAACCCCATAAAACCTATACATGGGGGGTACTGTTTTAATCGTGAGACATTTCTGAATACAAATATTATGTTTTATTGCAGGAAAACGGAACAGTATTCTGACATTAACAGTTAAATTGCCATGCTGAAATTGAAAAATAACAAGATTTCTTAAATTGTTCACGTTTTTTAGATTTTATTCATATAAAATGGAGTTCCATATATGAATGTTTGATATGAAATGAAAGCTCTGTTTCCCCTGAACAAAATTATATATAATAAGTGTGGGTGCACTTAGTATGAAAGAGGTAATTTATTGTTGAACAGACATATAGTAAAATTCTGTGGTTTGTTTAAATTTTTTTTTGAATCACAACTTGTACATTTGGCTGCGGTCTTAAGGGGTTAAGGGGTTAAGGACTGAGCCAAATATACACGTTGTGAACAAAACAAAATGTAAACAAAACCTGGCATTTGCGCTATATGTCTGTCCAACCGTAATTCACCTCTTTCATATTAAATACACCCACCCTTATTATATATAATTTTATGCAGGGGAAACAGGGCTTTCGTTTAATATCAAATATTTAGCTATGAAACATAATTTAATATGAAAAAAAATGGGAGAAAATAAATTTTATTTTTTTAGTTCTATATGACATTTTAACTGTTGATGTCATGATGCTTTTACTGCAATAAAATACACATTTGTATTCAGCAAAGTCTCACGTGTAAAAGATTACCCCTATGCACAAGTTTTATGGTGTTTTGGGAAGTTACAGGGTCATATATAGCACGTTACATTTGAAATTGAAATTCGCCAGATTGGTTACGTTGCCTTTGAGACTATAGTAGCCCAGGAATTAAATTTACACCCATAATGGCATACCATTTGCAATAGTAGACAACCCAAGGTATTTGCAAATGGGGTATGTCCAGTCTTTTTTAGAAGCCATTTGGTCACAAACACTGGCCAAAGTTAGCGTTAGTATTTGTGTGTGAAAAATGCAAAAAAACACATTTTGGCTACTAAAAAAGACTGGACATATCCCATTTGCAATACCTTGGGTTGTCTACTATTGCAAATGGTATGCCATCCTAGGGGTAATTTTCATTCTTGGGCTACCATAGGGTCTCAAAGGCAACGTAACCAATCTGGCGAATTTTTACAAATTAAACACAAGCCTTATATTTGACGCTGTAACTTTTGAAAACACCATAAAACCTGTACATGAGGGGTACTGTTGTACTCTGGAGACTTCGCTGAACACAAATATTTGTGTTTCAAAACAGTAAAAAGTATCACAGCAATAATATTGTCCGTGTAAGTGCTGTTTGTGCGTGAAAAATGCAAAAAACGACACTTTTACTGGCGATATCATCGTTGTAATACATTTTACTGTTTTGAAACACTAATATTTGTGTTCAGCGAAGTCTCCCGAGTAAAACAGTATCCCCCATGTACAGGTTTTATGGTGTCTTAGAAAGTTATAGGGTTAAATATAGTGCTAGCAAATTTAATTCCCTATAATTTCGGCATGGGTTGTCAGGCAATTCCCGCTAATTGTAATTAATTAAGATACCGAATTATGTAAAAATATTACATAAATATATATGTAGAATTAATATATAGTGTTGTCGCGAACCCGAAATTTTCGGTTCGCAGACGCGAACTTCCGCAAATGTTCGCGAACCGGCGAACCGCGCGAACCGCCATTGACTTCAATGGGCAGGCGAATTTTAAAACCAACAGGGACTCTTTCTGGCCACAAAAGTGATGGGAAAGTTGTTTGAAGGGGACTAACACCTGGACTGTGGCATGCCGGAGGGGGATCCATGGCAAAACTCCCATGGAAAATTACATGGTTGATGCAGAGTCTGCTTTTAATCCATAAAGGGCAGAAATCACCTAACATTGACACCTGTCCTCAAAGCCCCTGATAAACACTGACACAGAGCAGAATAGAGACTGTTACCCCTACATAGGGTCACTTGGCAGATATGGCGGGGTCGTGGGAGGGGGAGGATGACTTTCACCTCTTCCCCTGTTAGATTCCCGTTGTGCTGTGACATCACCCTTATATGCTGTGTAATGCATACTATTTAATTTGATCAGCATGGCCACTTGAGTTTTTATAGTTTTCACGCTGCTTGTAGTTTATATATGGTTCACAAAAATCAAACAAACGATAAAGTAAACATGTAAGGATTCAGAATATTCTTTCAAACCCTTACACATTGTGTGTACGTATTTTGTCTTAAGTTTGTGGCTTTAAAGAGGTTCACGTTGTTTCTATGATGTGCATAACATGTTCTTGTAAATGTTTGTTACATTTTTCCTGGAATTTTAATTTTTTAATCTGAATAAAGATAGTCAAATCCCTGATACACACTGACACAGAGCAGAATAGGGACTGTTCCCCCTACATAGGGTCACTTGGCAGATATGGATTGACACCTATCCTAATGATCCCTGATACACACTGACACAGAGCAGAATAGAGACTGTTCCCCCTACATAGGGTCACTTGGCAGATATGGATTGACACCTGTCCTCAAAACCCCTGATACACACTGACACAGAGCAAAATAGGGACTGTTCCCCCTACATAGGGTCACTTGGCAGATATGGATTGACACCTGTCCTCAAAACCCCTGATACACACTGACACAGAGCAAAATAGGGACTGTTCCCCCTACATAGGGTCACTTGGCAGATATGGATTGACACCTGTCCTCAAAACCCCTGATACACACTGACACAGAGCAGAATAGAGACCGGGGGTCTAGTAGCGTGGACACCCAGCACAGGTTGTTCTCCTTCAGCCTTTTTATACGAGGGTCCCTCAACAGGCACGACAGCATGAAAGACCCCATTTGCACAAGGTTGGATGCCGAGCTATTCATTTCCCGTTCCTCCTCCTCACACAGAGCAGAATAGGGACTGTTCCTCCTACATAGGGTCACTTGGCAGATATGGATTGACACCTATCCTAATGATTCCTGATACACACTGACACAGAGCAGAATAGAGACTGTTCCCCCCACATAGGGTCACTTGGCAGATATGGATTGACACCTATCCTAATGATTCCTGATACACACTGACACAGAGCAGAATAGAGACTGGTCACCGTCCACAGAGACCATGATACACAATGACACAGAGCAGAATAGAGACTGTTCCCCGTCCACAGAGACCATGATACACACTGACACAGAGCAGAATAGGGACTGTTCCCCCTACATAGGGTCACTTGGCAGGTATGGATTGACATCTGTCCTCAAAGCCCCTGATACACACTGACACAGAGCAGAATAAAGACTGTTCCCCGTCCACAGAGACCATGATACACGCTGACACAGCGCAGAATAGAGACTGTTCCCTGTCCACAGAGACCATGATACACACTGACACAGAGCAGAATAGAGACTGTTCCCTGTCCACAGAGACCATGATACACACTGACACAGCGCAGAATAGAGACTGTTCCCTGTCCACAGAGACCATGATACACACTGACACAGAGCAGAATAGAGACTGCCCCCCCTACATAGGGTCACTTGGCAGGTATGGATTGACACCTGTCCTCAAAGTCCCTGATACACACTGACACAGAGCAGAATAGAGACTGTTCCCTGTCCTCAGAGACCATGATACACACTGACACAGAGCAGAATAGGGACTGTTACCCCTACATAGGGTCACTTGGCAGGTATGGATTGACACCTGTCCTCAAAGCCCATGATACACACTGGGGGGAGCTACTGTCCTACCCAACCCCTGCGCGGTGGGTGGGGGCCATAAATCACAATGGGGGGGGCTACTTTCCTCCCCCCCCCCGGCCCCCATCCCTGCGCAGTGGGTGGGGGGCATAAATCACAATGGGACAGACCTACTGATAGGAGTGGAGTATTGTTAATATCAGTTTAATACCTTCCGCGTCTCCTATCAGAGGACATGTATATGGCAGCCATTTTAGGAACCGCACACCTGGGACCCGAGCAAGGTCACCTCTTTCAACAGGCGACATGATTTGGCCCTGTAAAACTGTCCTGGATATTCTCTAAAATTTCTATGGATATGGCATTGATTTATGTAACAGGGAGATGGAAGAAGATGCTTGGTCGGTCCTCTTACTTGAATTTGGGGCACTGCGCGGGCAAGCTAATGTGCCACCAGATAGGAGTGGTGAGTTTAGTATTGTTCATATCAGTTTAATACCTTCCGCGTCTCCTATCAGTGGACGTGTAAATGGCAGAGATTTTTAATTGTTGAATCACATCCCCTTTTTAGGCCAAGGTGGGAAGATGCTTAGACCACTGGTATATTGGTGCTATCTTGGAGGATTTTTTTTTGGTTTGTTTTTTGAAGCCACAGTGCTGCACCAGTGGGCCTAAAAATTAGGCATGTACACATGCCTGAAAAATTTGGTATTGTTGCAGCCGCTGCTGTAGCAGCGGCCAGAAAAATTGATGTTTGTTTCACAGGCAGAAAGTGCCCTAAAACATGGCGGCTTGAACCCTAGTTGGTGGCGGATAAGTCACGCAAGTCAAACGTCATTCAGAGCTAAAATACAGCAGCGTGTGGACCATTTTTAGCCCAAGGCAGCTCATCTCATCAGGCCTTTTTTAATCGAATGTATCGCCCAGTGTCAGTCCCTTCGGGATCCATCCCTCATTCATCTTAATAAAGGTGAGGTAATCTAGACTTTTTTGACCTAGGCGACTTCTCTTCTCAGTGACAATACCTCCTGCTGCATTGAAGGTCCTTTCTGACAGGACACTTGAAGCGGGGCAGGCCAGAAGTTCTATCGCAAATTGGGATAGCTCAGGCCACAGGTCAAGCCTGCACACCCAGTAGTCAAGGGGTTCATCGCTCCTCAGAGTGTCGATATCTGCAGTTAAGGCGAGGTAGTCTGCTACCTGTCAGTCGAGTCGCTCTCTGAGGGTGGATCCCGAAGGGCTGTGGCGATGCATAGGACTTAAAAAGGTCCGCATGTCCTCCATCAACAACACTTCTTTAAAGCGTCCTGTCCTTGCCGGCGTGGTCGTGGGAGGAGGAGGAGGAGGAGGAGGATGACTTCCACCTCTTCCCCTGTTAGATTCCCGTTGTGCTGTGACATCACCCTTATACGCTCTGTAAAGCATACTTTTTAATTTATTTTGCAAATGCTGCATCCTTTCCGACTTGTTGTAATTCGGTAACATTTCCGCCACTTTCTGCTTATACCGGGGGTCTAGTAGCGTGGATACCCAGTACAGGTCGTTCTCCTTCAGCCTTTTTATACGAGGGTCCCTCAACAGGCAGGACAGCATGAAAGACCCCATTTGCACAAGGTTGGATGCCGAGCTACTCATTTCCCGTTCCTCCTCCTCACTGATGTCATTGAAGGTATGTTCTTCCCCCCAGCCACGTACAACACCACGGGTACCAGATAGGTGACAACGAGCACCCTGGGATGCCTGTTGTGTTTGGTCTTGCTCCTCCTCCTCCTCCTCAAAGCTACAATCCTCCTCTGACTCCTCTTCCTCACAATCCTCTTCCAGCGTTGCCGCAGGTCCAGCAAGCGATTCTGTTTCTGGTGGTGATGGTGACCACAACTCTTCCTCTTCACGCTCATCTACAGCCTGATCCAGCACTCTTCGCAGGGCACGCTCCAGGAAGAAAACAAATGGTATGATGTCGCTGATGGTGCCTTCGTTGCGACTGACTAGGTTTGTCACCTCCTCAAACGGACGCATGAGCCTACAGGCATTGCGCATGAGCGTCCAGTAACGTGGCAAAAAAATTCCCAGCTCCCCAGAGGCTGTCCTAGCACCCCGGTCATACAAATATTCATTAACAGCTTTTTCTTGTTGGAGCAAGCGGTCGAACATTAGGAGTGTTGAATTCCAACGTGTAGGGCTGTCGCAAATCAAGCGCCTCACTGGCATGTTGTTTCGCCGCTGGATATCGGCAAAGTGAGCCATGGCCGTGTAGGAACGCCTGAAATGGCCACACACCTTCCTGGCCTGCTTCAGGACGTCCTGTAAGCCTGTGTACTTATGCACAAAGCGTTGTACGATCAGATTACACACATGTGCCATGCACGGCACATGTGTCAACTTGCCCAACTTCAATGCCGCTATCAAATTTTTTCCGTTGTCACACACCACTTTGACGATATCCAGTTGCTGCGGAGTCAGCCACTTTTCCACCTGTGCGTTCAGGGCGGACAGGAGTGCTTGTCCGGTGTGACTCTCTGCTTTCAAGCAAGTCAAACCCAAGACGGCGTGACACTGCCATATCTGGGATGTGGAATAGTACCTGGGGAGCTGGGGGGTGCCGTTGATGTGGAGCAAGACCCAGCAGCACAAGAGGACTCAGCCGAGGAGGTTATGGAAGAGGATGGAGTAGGAGGAGTAGAGGAGGTGGCAGCAGGACTGCCTGCAATTTGTGGCGGTGTCACCAACTCCTCTGCAATGCCACGCATTCCTTGATTGTCAGCCGTCAGCAGGTTTACCCAATGCACAGTGTAGGTGATATACCTGCCCTGACCATGCTTTGCAGACCAGGTATCAGTGGTCAGATGGACCCTTGCTCCAACACTGTGTGCCAGACATGCCATGACTTCCTTTTGCACAATCGAGTACAAGTTGGGGATTGCCTTTTGTGAAAAGAAATTCCGGCCGGGTACCTTCCACTGCGGTGTCCCAATAGCTACAAATTTTTTGAACGCCTCAGACTCAACCAGCTTGTATGGTAAAAGCTGGCGGGCTAATAGTTCGGACAAGCCAGCTGTCAGACGCTGGGCAAGGGGGTGACTTGGTGACATTGGCTTCTTACGCTCAAACATGTCCTTGACAGACACCTGACTGTGGGCAGATGAGCGGGAACTGCTCAAGGCGGGAGACGGAGTGGCGGATGGTTGAGAGGGGGCAAGGATGACAGCAGTGGTTGACGTGGCTGAAGATGCTAGACCAGGAGGAGGATGGCGGCTTAGAGTAGGCGTGCTGCTTGTACTCATGTGTTGATCCCATAGGCGTTTGTGATGTGAGATCATGTGCCTACGCAAAGCAGTTGTACCTAGGTGGGTGTTGGACCTCCCACGACTCAGTTTCCTTTGGCACAGGTTGCAAATGGCATCGCTGTTGTCCGAGGCAGACACACAAAAAAAATGCCACACTGCTGAGCTCTGCAATGACTGCATTCTGGTGGTGGACACAGCATGCGTTGATTGGCGTGCTGTCGGGCTGACCCCGGGTGCCAATGCATGCTGTCTGACTGTGCCACTAGCTCCTTGCGACGACCCCCCCCCTGCTTCCAACTCGTCTCCTCCTCCTTTCTGTCTCCCCATCTGAACTTTCGCCCTGTTCTTCTTCTTGCCGAGCGGGCACCCACGTGACATCCATGGACGCATCGTCATCATCAACCGCTTCGCTTGTATCTGACAACTCAGAAAAGGAAGCAGCAGCGGGTACAACATCATCATCATCACACCGTACCTCCATGTGTTTAATGCTGCCTGCCTGAGACATATCCCTGTTATCTACATCCTCTAGCAATAATGGTTGCGCATCACTCATTTCTTCAAACGGGTGTGTGAATAACTCCTCTGACATACCAAGTAAAGCGCCTGTGGTGCTAGTTTTGGTGGTGGCGGCAGGCGGGTGAGTGGTATCTTGAGAGGTGCCTGAAGCTAAGCTGGAGGAGGATGGTGCGTCAAGGTTCCGAGCGGAGGCTGTACAAGATTGTGTGTCCTGTGTTAGCCAGTCAACTAAGTCCTCAGAACTTTTCAAGTTCAGGGTACGTGGCTTCTGAAAACTGGGCATTATTCTAGGGCAAAAGGGAATCACAGCACCACGACCACGACGGCCCCTGCGGGGTGGCCTGCCTCTGCCTGTCATTTTTGGGGGGATTAGTGGTACTATGCGTGCAAGCTACTGTGAGACCAGATATGATTGGCAATGTGAACTGTAACCGTTCTGCAGAGCACACACTGTAGGCCTGACACACCCGCTTGAAGACAAGTAACTGCTATTCAATCTATAACAGTGAAAAACAAATTTTGTTTGTAAAAGCACGCTATAGAGACACCAGATATGATTTGGCAATGTGCACTGGAACAGTTCTGGAGAGCACACGCTGAAGGAAGGACTGACAGAGCCGCTTGAAGGACATTGACTGGCTGCTATTAGCTTACACTAGAAGCCTTTTTTCTTTGTAAAAGCACGCTAAAAAGACACCAAATATGATTGGCAACTGTCAAAGCACGCTGGCACAGGTCTGCAGAGCACACGCTGAAGTAGGCCTGACACCCAGACGCTTGCAGACAACTAACTGCTCTTCTATTACAGTGAAAAAAAAATTATTTATTTTAAATCTAAAGCTTAACCTATTGTTAAAACAGATATGAGTGGTGGCACTGGGCAAGTAGGCACAGTATCCAATGTGAACCTCACACAGAAGCTGGCAGGCAGGCAGGCACCTGCAATTACATTACACAGGAAAAAAAAAAAGCAGCCTGATGTTATATAGCCCTAAAAAGGGCTTTTTGGGGTGCTGTCCGTACAGCAGAGATCAGATGAGTCCTTCAGGATTGTAGTGGACACTGAATACCCTAGTCTAGCTATCAATTTCCCTATCTAATCAGCAGCTAAACTTTCCCTCCTCTCACTAAGCATGCAGCTTCAGAATGAATCGAAAATGGATGCTGGGAGGGAGGTTGGAGGGTGTGGGAGGGAGTGCTGCTGATTGGCTGGAATGTGTCTGCTGACCGAGAGGCACAGGGTCAAAGTTTGCCCAATGATGACGAATAGGGGGCGGATCGAACTGCGCATGTGTCCGCCCGCTGCGGCGAACACGCTAAGTTCGCCGGCGGACAGTTCGGTACATCACTATTAATATATATATATATATATATATATGTGTGTGTGTGTGTGTGTGTGTGTGTGTGTGTGTGTGTGTGTGTGTGTGTGTGTGTGTGTGTGTATATATATAAATAATATCAAAATACACGTAGAACTAAATATATATCTATATAAATTAAAAAAGGATTATATATATATATATATATATATATAATTATAATCCTTTTTTAATTTAGATAGATATATAGATATATATTTAGTTCTACGTGTATTGTGATAGATATATATATATATATATATATATATCTAATATCACAATACAGTTAGAACGAAATAACACATCTATATATTAATTATTTTTTTTTTTGTTTTTTTGCAATTTGTATTTTTCTTTATTTTTCAAAAAGTTTCCAGGAAGGAAGAAAAAAACAAGGGGGGACAAAAAAAAAGGGGGATTGGGGTACAATCAGTAGTGTTAAATCATTTTAGTCATACATTTGTTATACAATATTATGCATTAATCATATTGCCTTTAAATAATATATATAATATCTAAATCCTGTCCGCATTTATTATATTTACCCTAGTGGGTCCACTCTGAGATTCCTCTATGGATATGTTAACAACTACTAAAGAAGGAGAAAAAAAAGGAAAAAGGGTCTCTCCGACATTCGTATATTTAGGGTGGTCTACTAGAAGAAACTTATGTTTGGTTTGGTTGCTTAATATTATCAAAATAAATTATGTGTCCTACTAATTGTATATGTCTTGAATTATGTTAAAGCTCGACCTAGGCAAGTAATGCAGACTCAATTAACCCCTTATCGGCACTCAACGTATATAATATGTCTCAACTCCTTTTCATTCCAGGAGACCAATCCGCAAGGAACTGGACCAAAATTCTAATGGTTATTATTAAATTTCATTAGTTTCTGCTAAGTTATATTTGAGTTATGTTCTGGTAGTTACTAAAAAAAATAGGTTTAATTTCTCGCATCTTATTTTAAATATATACCCCATCTGTCTGTTAAGCTTATTCCGTTATTATCTTTGTCTATAAGTTTTCCAACAGCTAGCTACTTTTAAGCTTAGTTTCCCAATTTTAGTCTGGTTCCACATGGTAAGCTCATAATCTGTAGTCAGGGACATTAATGTTTTGATTTCGTCTGTTGTGGGTAAGTTTGTAGACTTCCAGTTTCTAGCTATAAGAATTGACACTATAGATAATAATAAAAAAATTAGTTTATGCATAGATTTAGGGATATGGTCCGGAAAGGCTTTGAGAAGTAGTGTTTTCGGTGTGTGATCTAACTTATATGATGTCACCTCTTGGATCATTGTTTCGACCTCTCTCCATAAGCTGTTGACTCTTTCACATGTCCACCATATGTGAAGCATAGTTCCTTTATAAGTGTGGCATCTCCAACATGTATCTTGTACGTCAGAATAAATTGCATGAATGCGAGTGGGTACCATATACCCTCTATATAAGATTTTCCGTGATATTTCAAAGTGTCCTGTACATGAAGACATTCCCGAATGTGCCGTAAAAATGTTGTTCCATTCATCTTCTGATATGATTTCTTGGATATCAGTTTGCCAATCTATCATAAATTTTGGTGTTGCTGTTTCTCTTGGATTTGCTAGAATGTTATAACAGAGCGATAGTACTTTCCTAGGAGGAGTAAGTGCCATACACATCTCTTCAAATTTCGTAACTATCTTTCGAGTTGTTTGGTGGCCTACATATAAATTATTGTTAGACAAAAGAGCTTTAATCTGCCAGTATGCAAATTTAGTTTGTGGAAGAAGTGTAAATTCCGATTGGAGAGCCGAAAAATACTTTAACCCCTCTAACGTTTAGAGATATGTGTAATTCCCTTTCTATGCCATTGTAAATAAGGAAATGTTTCATTACAACTATATAAACTTTTTATGGGGGTTGCCAATGGCCATGGGTGTCCTGAACATAAGCTTCATCTGTTACTATTCCAGATTTTAAATGGGAGTCTTGTCGAGTGTAATATGTCAGGAGTTACTTTCCGTTTTTGTGGGGGGAGCCATATTAAAGAAAAAAGATCCTGGGTTCCACAGCAATGTTTTTCTATTGCCACCCATTGCGGAGTATATCTCTGTGGGTTAATAGAAGCTATACTGGTTAAAATTGCAGCGTAGTAATACATTTTCAGGTTCGGAAACCCCATGCCCCTGCATTTCACTTGTCTCATTATTAAACCTTTTGGGACTCGGGGATGCTTCCCTCCCCAGCTAAAACATAGCAATATCGCTTGTAAAGATGTAATAAATGTTTGTGGAACCTTAATCTGTAAAGATCTGAATAGGTAAAGTATTTTTGGTAAGATTTGCATCTTAATTGCTGATATTTTACCTATCCATGATAGTAATACGTTTCCCCAAGCTTTCAATTGACTTTCCGTATCTTTAAATAATTTTTTATAATTAGCTGAAAATAGGTCTTTTTCGTTTTTTGTAAATCTAATTCCCAAATACAGTAAGTAATCTTCCCTCCAGTCATAGTGATAGTCTAGTTTAAGTCTATTTTCTTGAGAATTAGGGATATTTAGGCACATTGCTTGCGATTTGCTTGTATTGAGCTTATAGTACGAGTTTTGACTGTATAAAAGTAGTTCTTTCTTTAGGTTTGGTAAGGAGATATGTGGCTGAGTGATTGTTAACAAAATGTCATCTGCATAAGCGTTAAGTTTATATTCGCTCCGCCCTATTTGAACTCCCTGTATATCTTTGTTTTGCCGTATTGCTGTGAGTAAAGGCTCTAAAGCAAGGACATAAAGCATCGGCGATAGGGGACAACCCTGGCGTGTTCCATTAGTAATGAACGGTTTTGAACAAAATCCTGAGGTCAATACTGTCGCTGTAGGATTACTGTAAAGAGCTTTAATGATTGAAAGAAAGGCAGGAAGGAATTTGTATGCGTTCAAGGTTTCACATAAAGTCCAATTCAAACGGTCAAAAGCTTTTTCAGCATCTAAAGATAATACCACGCTTTCCTGCTTAGATGATTTTACAAAATTATAAATGTCTAATACCTTCCGTGTATTATCTGACCCCTGTCTGCCTGACACAAATCCCACTTGGTCTGTGTTAATTAAAGTGGGTAAAATGAACTTTAGTCTTTCCGCGTATATTTTTGCATATATTTTAGCATCTATATTCAATAACGAAATTGGTCTAAAATTTTGACAAGCCGTAGGGGGTTTCCCTAATTTCGGAATGGTAATTATTTGTGCCGCTAATAATTCTGTAGGGAATTTCCCTGCCTTAGTGCCTTCATTGAAAAATGGGTCAGTGGGTCGGCCAGGGATTCCTTAAACAGGGTATAATACAGGTCGGAAAAGCCATCAGGTCCTGGTGCTTTCCCTTTGGCCATTCTCTTTATTTGTTGAATTACTTCTTCCTTTGTAATAGGAGCTGTAACCTGTGCCGTTTGTGAATCCTTTAGGGTAGATTTAATTTATCCAAATATTGACCTATTCCTCTAGAAGTTGGTTTTGGAAGATTTTTTTGGTCTTTCAGGTTATATAATAGCCCATAGAAAGCTGCAAATTCCTCACAAATCAATTTTGGTTGAATAATTTTTTGTCCTGTCTTAGAGAGTATAAATGGAATTCTAGATTGAGTTTGTTTATCGCGGAGTCTCTGTGCCAGTACTCTGGTAGCTTTATTACCCATAGAGTATGATGTCGCCTTAAGTTTTTTCAAAGCAATGTTGGTTTGCCATTGGTGAATTTCATTAATATCGTTTTGTATTGTATACTATCTTGCAAAAACACGGATGGTCTTGCCTGATTCTGTTTATGGAGATCCTGAAGTTTCTTTAGGAGGTTCAGCCTAGTTGTTTGGTTAGACTTTTTAAGGTATGAAGCTCTGCTGATGAATAGACCTCTTTTTACTGGTTTATGCGCCAGCCATAATGTTGTGAGGTTTATATCTCCAGAGTTGTTTGTATCAAAATATTGGCATATTTCTTGTTGAATTTTATCCAAAAATATAGGGTCGTTTAATAACTGGTCATTTAGTCTCCATGGGCTTCTGTTTGTGTAATTGTATTGATCCATTAAGCTAAGTATAACTGGATTGTGATCTGATTCTGTCGATACCCCAATCTCACAGGACTCAACTTGTGTTAAATGTGAGCTGTGCATATAAAAACCATCTATACGTGAATAGGTGTTATGAACTAAGGAGTAATGCGTGTATTCTCTAGTATTAGGGTGAAACGTTCTCCAGATATCATAAAGTCCATAGCCTGTTAAGGTTTTTGTTAAGAGTATTACATTCCTTATGTAAAGATGACTTTCTTTTCCTTGAATGGTTTGCTGTTGAATCCATGTTAGGGTCTAAAACGTGGTTAAAATCTCCCATGGTAATCATAATGCCAGTTTGGAATTCAGTTATTTTATTCATGAGTGAGTGCATAAATTTGTTTTGGTTCACATTAGGAAAGTATGCATTCACTATAGTGTATGTGGTATTATTTATTGTACAAACTACAATAAGAAATCGGCCTTCTGGATCTATATATGTTGCGATCTGTTCAAAGGTTAATCGATAACTGAATAAGATTGATACACCTTTAGTTTTCTTAGGGGATGTTGCATGGTATTGAAATGGAAAATTCTTCAGATTTAATATTGGTTTGGAATTGTGTTTAAATTGAGTGTCTTGTAAACAAATTATGTCGGCTTGTGATTTCCGAATTTCTTTAAGGATCATAAATCTTTTGTGAGGTACGTTAAGTCCTCTAACATTGTGAGAATAAATTTTCATTTTCCCTTTTTCCTTCCTTCCCTTCTTTTCCCTTTCCTTTCCTTTTCCTTTTAAACCCGTGGGTTATAATGAGGACCTATGGAATGAAAAATACGGAGAGAAGAGAGAGAAAAAAATAAATAAAATAAAAAATAAAAAAAATAACAAAGGAAGAGAGGGGAAAAAACACAAAATAAATAAGGGGAGAGAAGGAGACAATTCAGATGTTGGTCTGTACAGTGCTGTCCCGGGCCGCACAGCACACTATACAGTACAACCTGAATGTGACTTATGAATAAACCAAGTCTAAACAATAAGGTAATACTTAAATAAGTGTCAGAGTATCCAAATTACACTTCTTGGGTGGGGGGTAATGTGAACAGTAAGAGCTATAGTGGCAGCTACGCTGAGCTCTTCTATGCTTAGCTGTCCCAAAATTAGATTATATATCTCCGTGAGTAGTATTTATAGATCTTTATAAATAAAAGTAGACTCTTAAATAGTAGAGTATCAAAAAAAAGAGGAAATAAATAAGTAAATAATTTTTTTTTTTAAATAAAAACAATAAAAAATATTCAATTCTAGAGTTTGCTCCCAAACAAGTACCCGATACTCACTAACCGATACTGCGCTGCTGTATATAAGACCGGCCACTAAATAGCATAATGCAGAAATAATTCTTATATCGTATCACTAGTTCTTAATAATGGGCTTTAAGCTTACGAAATCCTTGCTTTAACCCCATAAGGACACATGACATGTGTGACACGTCATGATCCCCTTTTATTCCAGAAGTTTGGTCCTTAAGGGGTTAAGTCTATCCACTTCCTCTGTTCTTTAGCTTGAAAATTTAAGCCTATACCTCTTCATTTAAAATATTAACGTGTTACCTAGTAGATTAGTATTGACCAACATTAGTAGTATAAGGTCAAAATAGCTTCCTACTTTTCCATCGACCCTTTTATCAGCGCAACATAATATTTAGGTAGCACCTCGGCTTGCTACCCTATTACATTCCTCTAGTGTCCTATATTAACATATATCAGAACCATATTTTTTTTTATCTCTATAGATTCTAGTATCTATTAATAGGTACACAGATATATTTATTAGGTTGGCATTAATTTATGAACTTATTAATATTTAGCCTCAGCCCATATTCTTACAAAAATTCTTATGTTATAATAAGGTATGACTTATAACTGTATGCACCTTAATAAAGCAGTATTTTTAGATTATATAATGCCCTCTAATAGGGTATAGCGTGTTTCAAGTTATAGTATACTATAGTTACTAATATCGGTCTCATATGAGTAGACAAAATAAACAAAATTGTATGTTTTTTAAACATAGTATCAAAGTATTTTGATCGAGTAAAAAATGCTATAGACACTTTACACTCATAATTGCAATGTTAATAATATATAGTTATTAAAGTAGCATTAGCCTAATAATTCCGTCTTTTAACCAGGGGCGTATTAGCCGCGAGGCAAACAAGGCATTTGCCTTGGGCGGCATTTTCCAGGGGGCGGCAAAAAACGCCACCCCCAAATGCCCAGGGCAAATGCCTTGTTAGCCTTGCGGCTAACTGGGCTGCCGGTCGGGCTGCTGGGCTGGTTGCTGGGCGGGCGGCTGGCGAGGGAGCTCTTCCTCTGAGCTCTCTGCTCAGCTCCCTCGCGCGCCGCAGAGTGAGGCTGGGAGCCGGAAGATGACGTCATATTCCGGCTCCGCCTCCCAGCCTCACTGTGCGGCGCGCGAGGGAGCTGAGCAGAGAGCTCAGAGGAAGAGCTCCCTCGCCAGCAACCAGCCCAGCAACCAGCCCAGCAGCCCGACCGGCAGCCCCACTAGACCCCAGGGAGGTAAAGAAACCCCCCCAGCATTCCCAAAGGTAAGGAGGCTGGGGGGGTAGGTTAAATTAATTATATATTATTATATATACATATATATATATATATATATATATATATATTTGATATATAATATAAATATAATATATATATATGAGAGTGTGTGTGTCTGACAGTGAGTGTGTGTGTGTTTGTCTGTTAGCTAGTGTATGCGTATCTGTCAGTGAATTTGTGTGTGTATTTAGAAGGCGGGACGGGGGGGAAGGGTTGGGTGGGGGGGCGGGGCGCGCGGGGGGGGCGGGGCGCTTGAGTTTTGTCCTGCCTAGGGCAGCACAAAACCAGGATACACCACTGCTTTTAACCCATATTCTTGTAGGGTCCTTCCATTATATGAATAAAGGGAGAAAAGGGGAGAAAAAAACCCCCACAAAGCACTAAACCTAATATAACTAGTCAAAGTTATATTTATAAGCATAATACCACAATAGTCGATGCACGTTTTTAGGGGTGAGGTATTATAAAGGGGATTTAAAATCCTGTTTGCAGTCTTAAAAACAGCTACACAAATTACCTCAGGTCTGTCTTTCCTACTATCACCACTTCCCCATCCCTTTCTCTTCCTGTTATTGAATAGTGAGGCCTATGTGAGTACAGAAATACCAAATTACCAAATACAGAGCTAAACTGATTATACATGTATCTTAACGAGTATTAAATAGTGTCTCTCCCGCCTAAATTAATACGCATTGATCCCTGCGTCTTTATAGTCCTTTATAATCATTTATATAGTCTATTAACTCCTTCACTGGTATGTCTACTTAGCATATATAGATTAATCTATTTTATTATCAATCATTATATTAGCATGTTAATTCATAGGTTTAGTGTTAATCCACATGTTCAATCTATTATATTATCTATTATCAATTTTAGTATACCAGCATAAGTTAAATAATATACAGGAAAATAAAACATAACAGTAATAATAACATATAGTTAAATCATCTTAGACTGTATTTATATCTAGGTAGATAATTAATGTTTACTAATATCCTTTGTCCCTTACTGCCGCATCTCATTACACATTATTATTATTATTTTTACTATTATTATTGCTTTTGTAATATAAGTTTCCGTGTCTGCACTCTAAAGCAATTAATAATTGATACTATAATAAGTTATCTAATATAATCAACACAGTCAACAACCTTAAACCATTAAGCCATTAAACCATTAAATAACTTCTTGAAGGTTACCAACCCTCCCATGTCATTATATTATATTATTGACATTGTATCATTATAATAAATAAGTAAGTAACTTGCGGTCTTATAGTTCACTTTCAGGTGGCTCCTTAGTCCTGGATGGCTTGCCCCAAAAAAAGGTGGGAGAAGAAAAAAAAAAAATTAATTTAATTTCGAGTCTGAATATAATTTTAAGTCCAAGTTTTTTTTTTTTTTTGGGTATGAAGTTTTTTATTGTTTTCAACAAAAAGTAAAATGGGGTACAGAAAGGAAAAAGGGTAGGGGATAACACGATCATGAGGTATAACAAGATCATGAAGTCAGACTTTTCCAACCAACAGTTTAGGTTGTAGCGATACAAATAATGTTGCAGACATTTATCAGATTGCGTCAGATGTTTCAATAAATCAAACGGTAACTCCTATCTTGCCTAATCTATCAGAAATCAGAAATACATTGTCTATCCTGTAGTCTGTGTGTGTTGGGGTTTGGGTTAAGCATGGTCGAACAGTATGTTGTCTCTATGTCTCCTCTGAGAGGTTTGGTTTGTTGAACCGTTTAGTCCTTGGGTCATATATTTATTTATTTAGTGTTGATTCATTATTATATTATGGTATATTACGGTAACGCGGAGGGAGTGTTGTTGGGTAAGCACAATGAAGTGCTATGGCATTCTTTCGGAGGGAAGTGTATTGCCCTGTGTCATGGTGTTCCTAGTGACTATTGAGTTCGGCTCTGATTGGGGGTGAGCTAATATTGTGATATTCTGTCTCAATTATGTGAGTGTTGGAATGTGTCATTTGTTATGTCAGGGGCAGAGTTTTCCCAGATGTGTGAGCCAGGGTTGCCATAGCTGTTCTATGTATTTAGCCGAACTGTGGGTGTCTGCGGATAGCACCTCATATCTATAGTACTGGAAGATCTTGGTGGATAGCTCTTTGGGCGAGGGGCAGTAGGTAGTTTTCCAGTGTACAGCCATTAGGTTTCGTGCTGCCAGGATGATTATTGCTATTGCTTTTTTTGTCTCTTGTTTCCACGTATTTGGGAAAAGCAATAGTAGACCCTCCCGTGGGGTAAGATGTTGTGTGTTAGGTAGAATTGCATTTAATATGGTTTGCACTTGTTTCCATAGTTGTTTGATTCCGTTGCAGTCCCACCACATATGCATCATGGATCCTTTATGCGAACCGCATCTCCAACAATTGGGATTTGCTTCGGGAAATATTTGCTGTATTCTCTGTGGAGTGAGGTACCATCTGTAGATTAATTTTTTATGTGCTTCTACATGGGAGAAACCGGATGTGAGACCCTTAAGAGCATTGAGTGCCCGCCGCCAGTCTTCATCTGAAAGTCCCCTCAAGCCTTCCTTTTCCCATTGAGTTACATACTTGAAGGATCTGGGTGGTAAAGTGCTTAAAAGAGATCTATAACACAGCGATAGGGACTTAGGTTTAGTAGGTGCTGATTTACATCTCTCGATTAGAGAGGTGACATAAACCTCTCGTGGGTGCGTCGTTGGGTTGCGCAAGGTTACTTTGTCTTGGACGATACTTTTCAATTGGAGGTATGGAAAGATAAAAGAGTCTGGTAACTTATATTTCTTCTGTAGTTCTGGGAATGCCAGAATCGAAGTTTGAGTGCATACATCCTTAATATAAGTGATGCCCTGATCCGTCCAGCGAGTTAACGAAAGCCACGGTGAGATTTCTTTTATTGCATTCAACGGAGCATGAGCACTGTATTTCCCTTTTTCGACCTTTGTGGCTAAAACTTTATCCCATATTTTTAATGTTAGTGTCGTGGTTGGATATATTGTCAACTCTTTTTTTCGAAACATCTTCGGTGTCCACATTATGTTTTTTAGGGATGACATTGAAACTTTTTCTTTCTCCATATCCGCCCATTGATACGTAGATTGAGGGGCATGAAGGCGAATTGCAGATTCGAGGATAGCTGCTTCGTAGTAAGTAATTAATTTCGGTAGGCCAAGACCCCCTTCCGCTTGTGTAATCTGGAGTAAGGAGAGAGGTAGTCGAGGTTTCTTATTATTCCATATAAATCTGTTTAAGGTAGTTTGAAGTGATTTGAAGAAACATGACGGGACCCGTAAATGCAACATTCGAAATATGTATAGGATTTTTGGTAATAGTACCATTTTTATCGTGTGGAGTCTTCCCAGCCAGGAAAGTTTGACTTGTTTCCACTTCTGGAAGTTATAGATACATGTGTGCCGTAGAGGACCATAGTTCAGGGATACTGTTGTTGTTGCATGGAGAGCCAACTTCACTCCCAGGTACGTGATATGCTTCTGTCTCCAATCAAATTGGAATGTATGACGTAATTGTTGATATATGGTGTTGGTATATGTATCGGTAAGGCTTGCGTCTTATTAGTGTTTAGTTTATAATATGATATCTGTCCATATTCTTGTAGCAGAGTCATAAGGCGTGGTAGGGATGTCTTAGGATTGCTTAGGGATAGTAAAACATCATCTGCAAACATAGTCAATTTATATTCGGTGTTGTCGATGTGGATGCCTGTGATGATTGGGTCCTGTCTGATCTTTTCCGCTATTGGTTCTAGTGCTAATATGTATAAGAGGGGAGATAAGGGACATCCTTGGCGGGTTCCGTTGGTAAGAGCAAATGGTGATGAGATAAATCCCGATTGAGATACTTGGGCAGTGGGATGTTTATATAACGACATGATCCCCTGTATTAGTTCCGGTGGAAAGTTATATTTAGTTAACACCGAGGCCATGTATGTCCAATGGAGTCTATCAAAAGCCTTCTCGGCATCAAGGGCTAATAGAAGGCTTTCTGTTCTCTTCTCTTCTATGTGTGAAAGTATGTTTAGTAGCTTCCTAGTGTTGTCAGATCCCTGTCTACCTTTTATGAATCCTGATTGGTCGTTGCTTATCAATTTCGGTAAGATTAGTGTTAGCCTGTTTGCTATCAATTTGGCATAGATTTTTGTATCACAATTCAGGAGAGATATGGGTCTGAAATTTGCGCATTGATTAGGGGACTTTCCCGGCTTTGGTATTGTAGATATGTGCGCTTTCAACATGTCTGTAGGCATGACACCTGTTTGGAAGCATTGATTAAACATGTTGGTCATGTGCGGTGCTAGGATGTCTTTAAATGTATGATAGTATAAGTTAGTGAATCCGTCTGGGCCTGGTGATTTTTGTTTTGGTAATTGGTTGATTATGTCTAAAAGTTCCTGGGTTTGGAATGGTTGTATCAGTGTGTGGCCTTCTGCTGTCGAGATGGTAGGTAAGCGAATATCCTGAAGGAAGGTATCAATGTCTGTGAGACTGGGATGGTATGTATCTTTATCGTGAGCTAAGTTATATAGGTTACTGTAATATTTGCCGAATTCCTCCACTATATCTTGTGGATTAGTAAGTTTGCGATTTTCTTTGTTATATACAAACGCTATCTTAGATCTCGGTGTTCGGGCTTTCAATTGAGCTGCTAGAATTTTTCCTGCCCTATTACCCTCCTTAAAAAATGTATGTTTCATTTTTGTCAGTAGGTATGTGGTTTTAGCTAGTTCCATATCCCTAAGTTTTGCTTGTAGGTGGAGGATTTGTTTCGTGGTGGCGTGGGATGGTGATGTTTTATTCGTACGCGTTAAAGCTGTGAGTTCGGTGATTGTGTCCGTGTAGGTTTTCATGCGTTGCCGTTTGTTATGGCTGGCCTGCTTGAGAAGTTGGCCCCGGATGACCGCCTTATGGGCTTGCCACAGTGTACCAACTCCTATGTCTTCTGTATCATTAGTGGCAAAATAGTACTTTAGTTCATCCCTGATTTGGGTAACAAAGGTATGGTCTGTGAGTAGCTTGTCATCAAGACGCCAGGTCCTGTGTCCAGAAATTGGATATTGTGTTTTAAGTGAAATCGTGATTGGGGCATGGTCGGACCAAGTAATGTCGCCTATCTCTGCCTTAGTGACCTGTGATGCTTGTGTCAATGGGATGAGAAATCGATCAATTCTTGAATATGAATCATGTGCCAGGGAGTGATGTGTGTAATCTTTCTCGAGTGGGTGCAGGGTCCTCCATACATCTGTATAGCCGTGGTTAAGGAGGGTATTTTCTATAAGTTTTGTGGTTCGGTGTCTCCGGTGTGTCGTTTTTTGTGTAACTAGGGAGGCTGAAGTGGTATCTTGCTTGGATCTAGAAGAAAGTTGGTATCACCTCCAACTATAAATGAGCCGTATTTATGTGCATTGGCAAGGGTTAGGACATGGTCTAAAAATAAATGTTGATTGTCATGCCGACCATAAAGGTTGACTAATGTATATTGTGCGTTGTTAATTATGCATTGTATGATGAGATCTCCCTTTTTTGTCGCTTACTTTTTTGACTAATTGAAAAGAGACTTCGTTGCTTATAAGGATTGAAACTCCCCTCTTCTTTTTCTGGTAGGTATTATGATATCCTATCGGGAAGTTGTTGGACATTAGCTTAGGTGTGTGCAGTTTTTGGAAATGGGTCTCTTGGAGAAACGCCACGTGTGCTTTGTGTTGTTTGGCTTCCTTGAGTACTAGACGTCTTTTCGTAGGGGAGTTGAGGCCTTTGGCGTTCAAAGAGAAGATGTTAAGCGCCATAATAGTGATATACATGAGTATCTATTCTGACAACCCATTGATTAAACTGAAGACTGACAATTTCAATAAAGGCGTTTCGTGGGGTAGCATTTAGGGATGCATCTTTAGTCTGACCTTTAGAGTCTGTATAGGGCGATAGGATCATGATTTGTTGCTTACATGTTGGTGGTATATTGGGACAACGAACCAGGAAGGGTGGGGAACAAAAAACTGGGGTAGAACTATATACAAAGGTATAGTCTCCAAGTTGAGACTGAGTTGTCATATAGACAATTGAGCAGTGAAGCTCGTATGTGGGGGAAGAGTCCTTTGTGGGTCCTTTGAGAGTGACTCACGTTATTTTGGTGTAAGATATAGTTATATCTTCTATTTTCACTGGTTTCCATTTTGTGGTGTTTAAAAAACAGTGATTTTTATTTATTCAGTATGGTTTTTTTTTTGTTTTTTTTTGATACATTTTGGTATAAAATGTTTCCTCTTCTTTTTTTTTTCTTTTCTATTTATTAATTATATATATATATTTTTTTTTTGTTTGTTTGTTTTTATGTATAAATTTTTTTTTTGTATTTTTATTTTTTTATTTTTTTTATATATTTATAGTAATCTCTTAGTTCGCAAGGCGTGTCGTTCGCCGCATGGTAACAAGGCAAATTATTGTGAGTGCCTATTTACTTCTTGCGCTATGCAAAGTGACTAGAGGGTTAGACATCTTGCTCAGCTGGATGTTAACGATCCGGGGATATTATTGACCGGGTATAATGCACAGGGGAACCGTATCAGTTTGGCCATGTCCTTTCTCGACCATATGTTAAGGGAGAGAGAGGAGTGATGACTCCATGTAGGCAGTACAAAGAGTAGGGACTTGAATTGTTTACCACGGTTTAAGCTTAATTTTACAACCCCTTACAGGAGTTTATATGCCTGATACAGTGGTTAGTGTGGGTGTAACTTGTATAACATAACTAACATAACTAACAATCAAGATAATAAAACGAGGCTCCCCAGCCAAAGCGGGAGAGTAGTGTATAAGATAAGCTGTGTGGTAGATTATCAATTTACACATGCTCATCAAAGTATCTAGCTGTGCCCGGCGTTGTAGGTATGCTGTTAATGTTGGGCCGGTTTTATGATGGTGAGAGTTGGAATCGAGGCCTCAATTAAGCTTAATAAAAATATTATGAGGTATGGTATGCAGATATGTTGCATATTTTGGTGTGGTAGGTTCCATGTCTGTGCAGAGGTTGGTGCACTGTATTAGGATCAGGAGCAGACTAACATACGTCCCCTGTTCTTAAACCCCAAAACATTATAGTGCATATCAAATATTAACATCAAATATTAAACATTGAATAAACCATAGTTAGGGTAGAGTTAACTGCACATTTAGTCCATTAGGTACTATGCAGCCCTTACAGGGCCCGTGTGTGGGATTCACTTATCTGTGGAAGCTGGCTGCCAGTCATGGGTGATCGACTTCGGCGATGTCGGAGCTCTGTCAGCTAAAGCATCTCCGGTAGTTTTGTCTTCCACCTGGATGTTCCACGAAGCCAAGATTTTCTCTCCGGCCTCCGGGGTAAGCAAGTGGTGTTCAGCTCCGTTGCGTCGGACGATGATTCTAGCCGGAAAGCCCCATTTATATGGCAGGTCAGCGGCTCTTAAGGCTTTAGTGATTCCTTGAAATGTTCTCCTGGATGCCAGGGTGTGGGCTGAGAGATCGGTAAATATTTGGATCTTGTTGTAGTTGTCCGGTAGTTGTGGTTGATGTCGTGAAGCTTGCATTATCTTCTCCTTGGTAGTGTAGTAATGCAGTCTGGCAATCGTGTCTCTCGGTATAGAGGTCGGAAGGTGTTTAGGCCTAGGGAGCCTGTGAATTCTGTCTAAGAGTGTTGCCTCTTCTGGAAGGTCTGGCACTAGTAGCTGAAACAGCTCTTTAGTATATGAACCCAGATCTTTAGGGTTAATGTTGTCCGGAATGCCTCTGATCCGGATATTGTTCCGGCGATCTCGGTCTTCATGATCTGCCATTTTAGTGATGATCGAATTTACCTTGGCATCTATGGCTTCATAGGCCGCGGACATGGTGTTGTGTGCGGAGATGATCTCCTCAGTTTTATTTTCTAGGTAATCCGTGCGTTCACCCAGTGCTTGTAGGTCTACTCGAATTTCCTTTGCTATTTTAGCAAAATCTGCAGTTAGCGCTGCTTGTAGATCTTTGAGCATTTTCTGAATAGAGGCATCTGTTGCCGGAATAACTTTGGTTGAGATCGAAGTGATATCACTCCTGTCGGAGCTAGAGGCTGGTGATAGAGGCCTTCTGGCGCCATCTTGTGAACGGCGTGGTGGCGACTGCATAGTCGCGATCTGCATAGAGGGTATCCTCGGTTTATTTTTTTTGTGCTGCGTTGTGCCATCTTAACGGGGAGCTTCCCCTGCGTAGGTAAGTGTTGTTTTTGGTGAGTATTTCTGTGCTATTCGCTGTATTGTGTGGACTCTTGCACGGAGCTGATCGCTCAGACGTCCGTCTCCATTAGCCGTCAGGCCACGCCCCCAAGTCCAAGTTTTTATGGTTCTTTTTAGTTCTTTTTAGGTCTGAGTACCCGGCCTTCTCGTAAATTCCTACTAGGATCTTTATCTTGCTCATGTAGTAGATGAATCTTCCATCTCTGTAGCAGTTCCTCGCCTTCTGCCGGTGAAGTCCATGTTAAATTTCCCTCTTCTTTAAAAATGATAAGCTTGACTGGATATCCCCAACGGTAAGGTATGTTGTTACGTCTAAGGGATTCTGTGATATCCTTGTATTTTTTGTAACTTTATTTTTTTATAATATATATATATATATATATATATATATATATATATATATATATATATATTGTGGCAAGGTCAGAGAGGCTTTCTATGTGAGTAATAGATTGGAGCGGTCTCTATTCCCAGCATGATGGGGTTAATTGGGGGGAGTCACCCCTTTAATGTTATCAACCAGGTGAATGTAATTAACCAGCCCTAGGGTTTTAAAAGGTTAGCCTCTGAAGACATCAGGGAGTCTAACAGCTGGGAGAGACGAGGCAGTTAAGCCTGAGACTCTGAGAAAAAGGTACTGTGTGAAACCTGCTTAAAGTGCTGTATTTCATTTCATTTTGTTTAAAACTGGGAACTAGATTAGCTGGCCAGTTGGATAGTTAGTAATACTGTTGTTTAGTAAGTCTCCAAGTTGGAGTAGGATTTATTTTCTTTTTGTTTTATTTTGTGGGAGAGCACAACCTTGTATAAATTGTGGAAAGTGACAATAAACTGCAGTACTATTTTATCCTGACTGTTGCCCTTGAAGTTTATTGTGAAGAGCCTGGCCATCCTGCCACAATGTATGTATGTATGTATGTATGTATGTATGTGTGTAGATATATATATATAAAATCAGTATCAGTCTACGTGTAATTTGATATATGTATATGTGTATGTATATGTATATATATATATATATATATATGTATATGTATATAATTTTATTTATTTTTTTTACGCTTATTTAACTTTATTTTATTTCTAGCCAGCAGGGGTACTACCTGTCATTACAGGAAGTCCCCCTGCTGGCAATGCAGCAGGCAGCTAACCCGGCCATGTGATTGTGAGGTCCTTGCAGGGGGGCTGCAGGAGAACGGATGTGCCGCGGGGGGCTCCCTCCCGAGTAAGTAAAAAAAAAAAAAAAAAACAGAGGGCGTACTATTACGCCCTGCGGCGTTTAGAGCCGCTTAGAATAGGGCGTAATTGTACACCCTCCGGTTTTAAGGGGTTAATGTGTTTTTATATATTTTTTTTGTGTGTGTGCACACCTATGTATTTATACATGAGACCATTCTACAAAAGTGTTTCTATTGCCAGGTATCATCTCCTCTCTGATCAAGATAGGGAATGTTTTTTTCAAGTTTGGTGGCCGTGTTAACCTTCAGATATATGCTGATTACTGATGCACAGCTTAGTTGATCTTACTGGTTGCAGGAGCACACATTTGGCTATTTATTGATCTCCTAAGTAGCTAACTCTGAAACAATTACCTGACTGATTTCTCTGGTATGTTTCTTTTCTTTCTAAAATCTAATTTAACTGATTTAAAAACTGTTAATATTGGCTTTTTCTTTCACCTGGTCATAACTTATCATTTTTATTTTTCTGCAAGTTTCTACTCTGCAAAATTCACTACTCCTGGTCTGGTTTATACTTTTTATTCAGTATTCTCTTTTATTCCTTGGGGACCTGAAAGTTTGGCAATCCATTAAGTATATGTCAGCAGTGGCATGGTTTTGGTTCTTAAGGAGTTAATGTTCAGACTTTTCTCACAGATTCCCCTGTTGTGAAGGGGTACATTATAATTTCCTTTCTGCAATAAAAGGTATTCTTTTAGGCGCATAGGCTCCAGGTAACTTTGATACTGTGTATTGCAAGTATTTTATTTGACATTGGAAGGTCTTTCCAGTCCCCAGACCATTCTACCAAGTTTACTATTTCAGGTAAAATTCACCTGCTACCAGAACAATACAGGGAGTGCAGAATTATTAGGCAAGTTGTATTTTTGAGGATTCATTTTATTGAACAACAACCATGTTCTCAATGAACCCCAAAAACTCATTAATATCAAAGCTGAATATTTTTGGAAGTAGTTTTTAGTTTGGTTTTAGTTTTAGCTATTTAAGGGGGATATCTGTGTGTGCAGGTGACTATTACTGTGCATAATTATTAGGCAACTTAACAAAAAACAAATATATACCCATTTTAATTATTTATTTTTTACCAGTGAAACCAATATAACATCTCAACATTCACAAATATACATTTCTGACATTCAAAAACAAAAACAAATCAGTGACCAATATAGCCACCTTTCTTTGCAAGGACACTCAAAAGCCTGCCATCCATGGATTCGGTCAGTGTTTTGATCTGTTCACCATAAACATTGCGTGCAGAAGCAACAACAGCCTCCCAGACACTGTTCAGAGAGGTGTACTGTTTTCCCTCCTTGTAAATCTCACATTTGATGATGGACCAAAGGTTCTCAATGGGGTTCAGATCAGGTGAACAAGGAGGCCATTCATTAGATTTTCTTCTTTTATACCCTTTTTTGCCAGTCACGCTGTGGAGTATCAATCATGTTTTTCTTGAAGGATGCAGACTTCTTGCTGTACCACTGCTTGAAGAAGGTGTCTTCCAGAAACTGGCAGTAGGACTGGGAGTTGAGCTTGACTCCATCCTCAACCCGAAAAGGCCCCACAAGCTCATCTTTGATGATATCAGCCCAAACCAGTACTCCACCTCCACCTTGCTGGCGTCTGAGTCGGACTGGAGCTCTCTGCCCTTTACCAATCCAGCCACGGGCCCATCCATCTGGCCCATCAAGACTCACTCTCATTTCATCAGTCCATAAAACCTTAGAAAAATCAGTCTTGAGATATTTCTTGGCCCAGTCTTGACGTTTCAGCTTGTGTGTCTTGTTCAGTGGTGGTCGTCTTTCAGCCTTTGTTACCTTGGCCATGTCTCTGAGTATTGCACACCTTGTGCTTTTTGGCACTCCAGTGATGTTGCAGCTCTGAAATATGGCCAAACTGGTTATTATCACCATAGGCTCTGCCATAAGTACTTCATCACTATATCTGAAGATAAGGAAAGAGTAAAATGCGTTTTTTTGTTCTCCAAAAGGATAACTGAATATCTTCTACTATCCTGCTTATTATGTCTGTTGCCACAATATCTCATGTGCCTATTGCATATCTCCTACTACAGTCTCTAATAAATTTGATTCTACGGTTTGGCATAATTTGTACTATTTACTATATGTTTATCTTTGAATGTAGGTACTGATGTGGTTGGCCTACATTGCTTACTTATAATTTAGTAGTTGCCACTAGTCATCATTGAGCAAACTTTGACCCTGTGCCTCACGGTCTGCAGACACATTCCAGCAAATTAGCAGCAGACCCTCCCACCTCCCTCCCAGCATCCATTCTAGATTCATTCTGAAGCTGCATTCTTAGTGAGAGGAGGGAAAGTGTAGCAGCTGCTCATTAGATAGGGAAATTGATATCTAGGCTAGGGTATTCAGTGTCCACTACAATCCTGAAGGACTCATCTGATCTCTGCTGTAAGGACAGCACCCCAAAAAGCCCTTTTTAGGGCTAGAACATCAGTCTGCTTTTTTTTTTTTTTTTTTGTGTAATGTAATTGCAGTTGCCTGCCTGCCAGCTTCTGTGTCAGGCTTACAGTGGATACTGTGCCCATTTGCCCAGTGCCACCACTCATATCTGGTGTCACAATAGCTTAAGCTTGACATTTAAAAACAAAACATTTTTTTGTCACTGTAATAGAATAGCAGTTGTCTGCAAGCGTCTGGGTGTCATGCCTTCTGCATGTACTCTGCCAACCTCTGCCAGTGTACCTTGCCACTTATATCTGGTGTCTCTATAGCGTGCCTTTACAAAGAAAAAAAGTTTTTCACTGTAAGCTAATAGCAGTTAGTGTCCTTAAAGCAGGTGTCAGGCCTACAGCGTGTACTCTGCCAACCTCTGCCAGTGCACATTGCCACTCATATCTGGTCTTACAGTAGCTTGCACGCATAGTATCACTAATCCAAAAAAAAATGACAGGCAGAGGCAGGCCACACCGCAGGGGCCATCGTGGTCGTGGTGCTGTGATTCCCTTTGGCCCTAGAATAATGCCCAATTTTCAGAGGCCACGTACCCTGAACTTGAAAAGTTCTGAGGACATAGTTGACTGACTAACACAGGACACCCAATCTTCTTCAGCTTCCGCTCGGAACCTTGATGCACCATCCTCCTCCAGCTTGGCTTCAGGCACCTCTCAAGATACCACTCACCCGCCTGCCGCCACCACCAAAACTAGCACCACAGCCGCTTTATTTGGTATGTCAGAGGAGTTATTCACACATCCGTTTGAAGAAATGAGTGATGCGCAACCATTATTGCCAGAGGATGTAGATAACAGGGATATGTCTCAGGCAGGCAACATTACACACATGGACGTACGGTGTGATGATGATGTTGTACCCGCTGCTGCTTCCTTTGCTGAGTTGTCAGATACAAGTGAAGCGGTTGATGATGACGATGCATCCATGGATGTCACGTGGGTGCCCGCTCGGCAAGAACAGGACGAACGTTCAGATGGGGAGACAGAAAGGAGGAGGAGATGAGTTGGAAGCAGGGGGAGGTCGTCACAAGGAGCTAGTGGCACAGTCAGACAGCATGCATCGGCACCCAGGGTCAGCCTGACAGCACGCCAATCAACGCATGCTGTGTCCACCACCAGAATGCAGTCATTGCAGAGCTCAGCAGTGTGGAATTTTTTTTGTGTGTCTGCCTCTGACAACAGCGATGCCATTTGCAACCTGTGCCAAAAGAAACTGAGTCGTGGGAAGTCCAACACCCACCTAGGTACAACTGCTTTGCGTAGGCACATGATCTCACATCACAAACGCCTATGGGATCAACACATGAGTACAAGCAGCACGCAAACTCTAAGCCGCCATCCTCCTCCTGGTCCAGCATCTTCAGCCACGTCAACCACTGCTGTCATCCTTGCCCCCTCTCAACCATCCGCCACTCCGTCTCCCGCCTTGAGCAGTTCCCGCTCATCTGCCCACAGTCAGGTGTCTGTCAAGGACATGTTTGAGCATAAGAAGCCAATGTCAGAAAGTCACCTCCTTGCCCAGCGTCTGATAGCTGGCTTGTCCGAACTATTAGCCCGCCAGCTTTTACCATACAAGCTGGTAGAGTCTGAGGCGTTCAAAAAATTTGTAGCTATTGGGACACCACAGTGGAAGGTACCCGGACGAAATTTATTTTCACAAGAGGCAATCCCCAACCTGTACTCGATTGTGCAAAAGGAAGTAATGGCATGTCTGGCACACAGTGTTGGGGCAAGGGTCCATCTGACCACTGATACCTGGTTTGCAAAGCATGGTCAGGGCAGGTATATCACCTACACTGCGCATTGGGTAAACCTGCCGACGGCTGCCAAGCATGGAATGCGTGGCTCTGCAGAGGAGTTGGTGACACCGCCACGACTTGCAGGCAGGCCTGCTGCCACCTCCTCTACTCCTCCTACTCCATCCTCTTCCATAACCTCCTCAGCTGAGTCCTCTTCAGCTGCTGCGTCTTGCACCACATCAACGGCACCGCCCCAGCTCCCCAGGTACTATTCCACATCCCGGATACGGCAGTGTCACGCCGTCTTGGGTCTTGCTTGAAAGCAGAGAGTCACACCAGACAAGCACTCCTGTCCGCCCTGAATGCACAGGTGGAAAAGTGGCTGACTCCACAGCAACTGGATATCGGTAAAGTGGTTTGTGACAACGGAAGAAATTTGTTGGTGGCATTGAATTTGGGCAAGTTGACACATGTGCCGTGCATGGCACATGTGTGTAATCTGATCGTACAACGCTTTGTGCATAAGTACACAGGCTTACAGGACATCCTGAAGCAGGCCAGGAAGGTGTGTGGCCATTTCAGGTGTTCCTACACGGCCATGGCGCACTTTGCCGATATCAGCGGCGAAACATGCCAGTGAGGCGCTTGATATGCGACAGCCCTACACGTTGGAATTCAACACTCCTAATGTTCGACCGCCTGCTCCAACAAGAAAAAGCTGTTAAGGAATATTTGTATGACCGGGGTGCTAGGACAACCTCTGGGGAGCTGGGATTTTTTTTGCCACGTTACTGGACGCTCATGCGCAATGCCTGTAGGCTCATGCGTCCTTTTGAGGAGGTGACAAACCTAGTCAGTCGCACCATCAGCGACATCATACCATTGGTTTTCTTCCTGGATCGTGCCCTTCGAAGAGTGCTGGATCAGGCCGTAGATGAGCGTGAAGAGGAAGAGGAAGAGTTGTGGTCACCATCACCACCAGAAACAGCCTTATCAGCATCGCTTGCTGGACCTGCGGCAACGCTGGAAGAGGATTGTGAGTAAGAGGAGTCAGAGGAGGAATGTGGCTTTGAGGAGGAGGAGGAAGACCAACCACAACAGGCATCCCAGGGTGCTCGTTGTCGCCTATCTGGTACCCGTGGTGTTGTACGTGGCTGGGGGGAAGAACATACCTTCATTGACATCACTGAGGAGGAGGAATGGGAAATGAGTAGCTCGGCATCCAACCTTCTGCAAATGGGGTCTTTCATGCTGTCGTGCCTGTTGATGGACCCTCGTATAAAAAGGCTGAAGGAGAACGACCTGTGCTGGGTGTCCACGCTACTAGACCCCTACTAGACCCCCGAATTACAAGTCGGAAAGGATGCAGCATTTGCAAAATAAATTAAAAAGTATGCTTTACACAGCGTATAAGGGTGATGTCACAGCACAACGTGAATCTAACAGGGGAAGAGGTGAAAGTCATCCTCCTCCCACGACCACGCCATATCTGCCAAGTGACCCTATGTAGGGGGAACAGTCCCTATTCTGCTCTGTGTCAGTGTGTATCAGGGTCAATGAGGACAGGTGTCAATCCATATCTATTGTGATTTAGGAATGTTAGGTGATTTCTGCCCTTTATGGATTAAAACCAGACTCTGCATCAACTATGTAATTTTCCATGGGAGTTTTGCCATGGATCCCCCTCCGGCATGCCACAGTCCAGGTGTTAGTCCCCTTCAAACAACTTTTCCATCACTTTTGTGGCCAGAAACAGTCCCTGTGGGTTTTAAAATTCGCCTGCCCATTGAAGTCAATGGCGGTTCGCCCGGTTCGCAAACGTTTGCGGAAGTTCCCGTTCGTGAAACGAAAATTTCGTGTTCGCGACATCACTAGTTGCCACAAATTCTACGTTTCATACCAATCCCTTTTTTTTTTTTTTTTTTTTAGCTAATCTGTATAAGGCCCTGGAGAGAGCGCGGACAAGGGCACATGTAGGAGTGTGGGGATAAATGCATGGGATTGGTTGGGAAAGAGTCTGTGGGTGGGATTATGTTCTGTGTAAGTTAGTGTGGGGGAGGTCTTACCTCAGTGCCATTTGGGATTTGGGCCAGCAAACAGCTTCCTGTCCTCGTGCTCCTGTTTGCCTGGGTCTGCAGGTTTACACAGCTTGAGGGATGGAGGTTGAGGCTTGCTGGCTTCCCTCAGAGCTGCTGCAGCATGGTTGGTGTCTGGCAACTCCTGATTCAGGTGCTCACCTCTCCCCTCTCCATCTGGGGCCTTCCCTGTGGCCCCTGCTCCCCTCCCCCATGGTGGCTGCCGGTGTGGGTGCTCCCCCCCCCCTGCAGCCTGAGTCCCTCTGGGCCTTCCCTGTGGCCCCTGCCCCCTCTCCACTGGGTGGCTGCCAGTGTGGGTTCCCCCCCCGCTTCCTGTCTCCATCTCTGGCCTTCCCTGTGGCCCCTGGCCCTTCTCCCATGGTGGTTGCCGGTGTGGGTGCTCCCCCCGCGGCCTGTCTCCTAATGGGGCCTTCCCTGTGGCCCCTGCTCCTGGGGGCTGCAATGGTGCCGGCCGGCATTCCCGCCCGCCGGCTCTGCTACCCCCCCTGATGCTGCTCCTCGGGCCCGGTTGAGGAGGTGGAGCCCAGGCCCGAGGCTTCACCCGGCCGCATGTCTGAGGCACCAGACACGCGGCCTACAACTGCCGCGGAGGATGCGCGGCCTAATACCGCTGCGCGGGACTTGCGGCCTCCCCCTCCTGCAGCCCGATCATGGGCGGCAGCCTCCGGCATTGGGATTCGTGCCAGAGGCTGTAGGAGGCGGGCGGCGCATCCCGCGCCTTGTGCGGCCGGACGGAGGCCTTCCTGAAACGCCGCATGGCGTGGCCTGGGACGGGTCCCCGGCGGTGAGTGGGCACTGCGGGGCCGAGAGGGGTCTGCTTACCTGCTGTTGGGGGTGGGGGGACCTCTCCTCCTGAGGGCCTCCTCTGCCAGTGAGGATGGCGCCCGGGGGGTCTCTCTCTCCCCTGCCCCCCTTCCTTTCTTCAGTCCCCCCTCCCTTCTCTTTTTCCGGTTTCTCTCCCCCCTGTTGGCATGTTTTCTATATTTTCCTGTTGGTCCTTCTTTCTCCCCACCACTCTTTTTTTTTTTTTTTTTTTTTTTTTTTTTCTTCCCCCTTCCACTCTCTTTTCTCTCCTCTATGTCCCCCCCCCTTTTTTTTTCCTTTCTTTCCCTGCTCTTACTTGTTCCTGGGTCTTCTCTGCCCTCTGCTCTTCGCCCTCTGCTCTTCTCCCTCTGCTCTTCTCCCTCTGCCCTCTGCTCTTCTCTCTCTGCCCTCTGCTCTTCTCTCTCTGCCCTCTGCTCTTCTCTCTCTGCCCTCTGCTCTTCTCTCTCTGCCCTCTGCTCTTCTCTCTCTGCCCTCTGCTCTTGTCTCTCTGCCCTCTGCTCTTGTCTCTCTGCCCTCTGCTCTTGTCTCTCTGCCCTCTGCTCTTGTCTCTCTGCCCTCTGCTCTTGTCTCTCTGCCCTCTGCTCTTGTCTCTCTGCCCTCTGCTCTTGTCTCTGGTTACTTACCTCGGCTGCCTCCTGGTGGCCCGTCCTCTCCATGCCCTTCTTACAGGTCCTGGCTACAGTTCATAGAAATGCCCAGCAGGTGGCACCTGGAACATCTTGGAAGAAAACAGTGGAAGCTGATTTCAATGTCTTCTGCCTGGACTTCTACGCTTGTTATGCCGCGGATGGTGCACCGGGCATTGGCTGGTGAGTACGTTGTCCCTTCTTGCAATCTGATCGGGTCCCTTTAAAACCCGAAATTTTTGGAAATTTAAAAAAAAATAAAAAAATAAGTGGAAAACGGTACCTGGACGCCGCTTACCAAGGAGTCCACTCCGGTTATTTAACCCCCCCCCCTTTTTGTCAGTGTTTATCATATATTATAGTACAGTTTCCTGCGGCCTCCTGCGCAGTTAATAGCGCTGGCTTTGCCTCCCAAGAGGCAGGCGGCTAGGGTGGCTCTGGATGCTGCTGTGGGGCACTAGTATGGCCTGCTTGACTTGCGCGTGTCGCGTACTACTAGGGAGCAGTGGTGAGGGTTTTAATTTTTTTTTTTTTCTTAGTGATATGTTCCATCATGCCGCCGGGGGGGGGGGGGCCTGTGCCTGTGCCTGGTGGGGACTCCAGGTGGTGTGTAGGGGGGGAAATGCCATAACTGGTTGCGCGAGGAGTGTGTCAGGGCCTCATATGTTATGGATAGCATTGTCGGGGAGAGGGCTCCCCGACAAAGCTCCACGTTGTTCTGCCATCCGGACACTCTCTGGGACGCGTGTCGTTCCTAGGGTGTGCTGGGTTGGTGGGAATTTGCAGACGGGGAATTGGGTCCTTGTGCCATTCCACGAGGGTTCCAGTCGCAGGGCTCTCCGCGGGTTCCCCCCTCCCCCCTTGGGACATTGTGCATGGTCACTATCGCATGATTTCTTATTTACTCGGTTGTTGTTCCATCCACGGGGTTAGGTATGGGAGGGCATTACACATCGGTCTGCGTGGTTAGGACTGCAGGGCTCTGGGGCCTTCCTGACAAGGGCAGCGGTGTAATCGGCAGGTTGTTGTTTTCCAGGCCGTATTTCTGACAGTCAGTGTTCTGTGGCCATGTGCTCCCCACATGGGTGGCTCTTAATGTCGCCCTCCTGGGTAAGCTGGCCTTGCCTGTCGTTGTTGCCTTTGGGGCAGTATGGGGTTTTCCTTTTGGGCCTCCGTTAATGGTGGCTTGTGCAATCAGGCCCCCTAAGTCCCTTCCACTGACTTCCACCTGTTGCCGCTGCAGCGGGTTTGGGGGTTTTGGGGCCTAATTCATTTTCCATGGTGTGCTGACTCTTGCTCGGTGAGCTGGCAAGCATTGGGGCTCTTGCTGACTCTGGCTGTCTTGGAGCTTCCCCATTCTGGTGGCATGGTAGGCGTGGGGTCCCCAACTCCCGGACAGGTGGGTAGTTCTTCCTTTGGGACAATTGTGTGGCGGTACCCTCTACCCCGGTGGTGCCCTGGTTGTGGTGCCTAGCTCGGCGCTGCTTGAGTCTGGAAGTGTCTGGTCGGGCGGGGTTTTTCCCGGGGGGTTCGATCTTGTTCACGGTAGGACGTACTTCGGGCTCCGCGAGGCCAAATTTATAAGGCAGTGGGGACATGGTCGCTCGGTCTAGCGGACACTGATGTAGTGGGTCCATGGGTCGATCTCTGAGGCGGTGTGGGGCCCTCTACATTTAAGTGTGACCGATCAGGCCGGATGAGAGCATTTCCTTGGCGGCTTCCCATTCATGTTACGGTCATCTGCAGGTGGGAAGGGGTTTTGGTGGATCGAGTAAGTATCAGAAGGGGCTTCCTTCAGGCTTTCGCCGCTCGACGGCTGTTGTATTTGGTGTAATAGTAAATTAAGTAATTTCTTTATATTTATGAAGTTCTGAATTTTATAAATATGAAATACCACAAATAAAATAATAAAAGGTGTACTGGTCAATCACATAAATATTAGTGAATATCTTGAATGAACAGACAAGAGGCAAAGTTTTGATGAAAGTATAAACAAAACTTTACTGGGAATACAATTATCAAGCACACAAAAAAACATACTTTTAAAACACACACTGCTATAAACAATACATTCAGGTAAGAAATCTACTTGGCTCTATTCATGGAGATTCAGCAGCTTACACAGGATAATTGAATCAGCATAACACACAGAACAATGAGGTGAGTTCCTTGCCACATGTTAAATGGATTTACATGGGCACCTCTAAAGACACCTGGCTTCTTCCGACCCAGTGTTGAAACTGCTCTCTAGTTTCTAGTAACCCCTTAAATAACGTATCCACCCACAGAGGTAACATAACCAATACCTAATGGTCATCTCATGTGGTCATTTGTGAAAGGAAGTGACTTAAGAATTCTCAATACCTTCCTAAAGTACATGTCTCATTGACTATGTGGCAGCCATCTTTATTCACTCGACGTCACAGTGCTCACTAGGCCACCTACAGGTCACTTCCTCCCTAAAGCATATGTCTCATTAAATATGCAGCAGCCATCTTCTTGCTCTTAATGTCACATAGCTCACTACACCCCCTATAGGTATCATAAGTTATTGCACATGAATGGGTAGACAATAATAGAACATTTATCATTGCCCATAACCAATACATTTGGGAAAGGTACGTTGGTAGCGGTTGACTGATTCATCAGTAGTATCTGTTCCGTTCTTGGTGGTTGCGGAGTAGACTTAAACGGGCCCATTCTGCTTTCTCTTGAGGTGAATTGAATGCACAGGGTACTGGTTAGGCTTCTAACAGGGTGTGCTAGGTTCCCAGGATAGTTGGAAATATACCGTCCCAATTGGGGGAAGCGCCGGGTTCCCACACGTGTCCTGTTTTTTCTTCGGTGGGGGCTATTCCGCCCCTGGGTTATTCGGCCTCCTCTCCCCTTGTTTGCTTCTCGAAGCAGGGTTTTCTCGCCTGCGTCCATGTTGTTGGGGTGCTCCAATTGGGGCTAGAATTCCTGGGTAAGGATGGTGGTGGGTTCAGGGGGTATTCGGTCCGATTTGGGGCAGCTACAGACGCCGCTGGGCGTGCTTGTGCCACTGGTTCACAGGGCTTGGATGGTGGGGGTCAGGGTGGTAGGTTCCTTGGGTTCACCCTGCTGGTCTCCGAATGGATTTCTCCCCGCGGTTACTATCTCCTCCCCCACCCCGGAATAAAGAGGGTGGGATGCTCATGTGTCATTTGGGACAGGAGGTGCAGGGCGAGTGATTGGATCTTACGCCTTCGGGAGTGGAGGTTCGGTGGTCTGGCGCATGATGCATGAGGGAGGTGTGGCTCCTCCTCTTCCTGGGTCAGCTGTCCTGCATCCTAGGGGTACTGGGGTTTTTTGTCATCTGTCTGGGTGGAATGATCTGGATTTGGTGGCTGTTTGGGATTTGGGTGTTCTTAACTCTGGACATGTTACGCATTCTGTTTCTTACCAGAGGTTCTCAGGGGCCGGGCTGAAGCTATCGCCCGTTCCTGTTGGCAGTGCGCTCAGCAATGTGAGTGCCCTGGTGCGCTGCCGTCGGAAATCGGACAAGATGGGTTTCTAGGTTTGGCTTGGGGGATTCCAGTTCGCCTTGGGGTTTGGCCGGATGTGGCCTGGTTATCTCAAGGGGATGGGTGCGCTTGCTGGAGGTCGGACAAGGCCTATGTTAATGGTGCACTGAGGAAGGCTCCGGCTGGAGTTGAAACGCGGTTGCTGCTAGACCAAAGTATTGTATCTTGACTTTTTCTTATTTACTCTGCGGTGTTTTATTTTGGCTTTGTGCCTAGTATATTTTACTATTTATACACTGCTTTTGTCCCTGTTTTAATTGGTTTTTTGTCCAATGAATTTTGGATTCTCCACTTTGTATCCTTTGCTGCTCCCCTCAAAGGTATTGTTTTGGCCTTTTTAGGCTCCCCCCCCCTGCATATTATATAGAGCCTGGGACGGCTTTAAATCCTGTGAGTTTTACTCTACATAAGGGGTCTAGTGTGTGTGTGTATATGTGTGTGTGTGTATATGTGTGTGTGTGTGTGTGTGTATATATATATATATGTGTGTGTGTGTGTGTGTATGTATATATATGTGTATTTGTATATGTATATATATATGTGTGTATGTATATGTATGTATGTATGTGTATATATATGTATATATGTATGTATGTGTATATATATATATATATATATATATATATATATATATATATATATATATATATACACACATTTTGCACTGTTATGTTATTTGTGTTTTTAGCAGTATTTATTCTATGTTAATCTAGCGCTGCAGGAAGTGGTGGAACAGGCCATGGCTGGTTGTGGTGGAGTCCCCCGCTGATTTTAGGTGTAAAAAAGCGGGGTTGTGGCGGGGGTATGTCCTTGCCAATTGAGTTTGAGGTTACGTTTAAGTATATGGAATGAGATAAACAAGTTTTTTTAAGGTCTCAAACCTCCCCTGCTTCAAAGGTTAAACTTTAGGTTGCCTGAGGTCTCGTGCCCATCGAGCGTGGATAAGGTCGGCTGATGGCAGGCATTGGAAATATGATTTTTATGATGAGGGGGGAGGTGAGAGGGAGTGGTGATTAGGAACCACTCTGTTTATTGTCAAGGACGGTTGGGTCACTGTAGAACACTATGTGTGGAGTTATATATGTATATATGTTAATTTATGCTTATTTATGTCTAACGTTTTGGTTACAGAAAAGAAGAGATTTAATAAATAAAGTTATGGATGTGTTCTGCAGTAACTTAGTTTGTGATAATAAATGCTGTGGCCTGTTTCATCCATACTAAGTGGTCTGTCGTTACTGGGGGGTTGAATAGGGTGAGATTTTGTTCTAGGCTGCATCGCGATTCCCCACTACGTACATACATGATTCTTTTTGCCTTTGCCTGGTATCAATTCATCCATGGTGTGTAGTATTGTTGTGAGTCTGATTTTGCAATCTATATTCATTGTTGCAGTGTTTTTATAACAGGCTCTTATTTCTCTACTAGGCTCTGCCAGTGGCGTACACACAACCCATGGGGCCCCGGTGCGAAAACTGATCCGTGGGGCCCCCCCCCCGCGCGCGCGCTTACTCTGCGCGGGCTGGGGCCGCAACACATGGCGGCGGGAACCTGGTCGCAGGGCTGCAACCCCTGCGACCACGGTATGTACGCCAGTGCATGCATAAACACATACACTTAAAGGACCACTACAGACACCCAGATCACATCAGCTCAATGAAGTGGTCTGGGTGCCAGGTCTCTCTAGTTTTAACCCTGCAGCTGAAAACATAGCAGTTTCAGAGAAACTGCTATGTTTCACTGAGGGTTAATCCAGCCTCTAGAGGCTGTCTCATTGAAAGCCGCTAGAGGATTTTCTGCGATTCTCACTGTGAAAATCACAGTGAGAAGACGCTGAACGTCCATAGGAAAGCATTGAGTAGCATTGAGTAATGCTTTCCTATGGGCGGTTTGAATGCGCGAGTGGCTCTTGCCACGCATGCGCATTCGGAGCTGAGAGGCGGATCGGGGCGGAGAGATCCCCAGCGCCAAGGGAGTCCGGCGCTGGAGAAAGGTAAGTGCTTAAGACACACACGCACACATTAACTGACAGACACACACTCAGTGACAAACATACATACACACTCACTAACAGACGCACACAGACACACACTCTAACACGCACACTCTAACACGCACACTCTAACACACGCACACTCTAACACACGCACACTCTAACACACGCACACTCTAACACACGCACACTCTAACACACACACACACACTAACACACACACACACACTAACACTAACACACACACTAACACACACTCTAATACTAACACACACTCTAACACTAAGACACACACACTCTAACACACGCTCACACACACACGCTCACACACACACTCTAACACTAACACACACACACACACACTCACTAACACACACTCACTAACACACACACTCACTAACACACACACTCACTAACACACACTCTAATACTAAAACACACACACACACTCTAACACACGCTCACACACACACTCTCTAACACTCACACACACTAACACACTAACACACACTCACACTAACACACACACTAACATACACTCACACTAACATACACTCACACTAACATACACTCACACTAACATACACTCACACTAACATACACTCACACTAACATACACTCACACTAACATACACTCACACTAACATACACTCACACTAACATACACTCACACTAACATACACTCACTCTAACATACACTCACACTAACACACACTCACTAACACACACTCACTAACACACACTCACTAACACACACTCACTAACACACACTCACTAACACACACTCACTAACACACACTCACTAACACACACTCACACTAAGACACACTCACACTAAGACACACTCACACTAAGACACACTCACACTAAGACACACTCACACTAAGACACACTCACACTAAGACACACTCACACTAAGACACACTCTCACTAAGACACACTCTCACTAAGACACACTCTCACTAAGACACACTCTCACTAAGACACACTCTCACTAAGACACACTCTCACTAAGACACACTCTCACTAAGACACACTCTCACTAAGACACACTCTCACTAAGACACACTCTCACTCTCACTAACATACGCACACTCTCACTAACATACGCACACTCACACTAACATACGCACACTCACACTCACATACGCACACTCACACTCACATACGCACACTCACACTCACATACGCACACTCACACTCACATACGCACACTCACTAACATACTCACACACACGTTTTTTTTGTATTTATTTTTTTATCCCCTCAGCCTCCTTACCTGTGGGAGAGCTGAGAAGATTCCCTGGGGTCCAGTGCTGTCACCCGGCTGGCTGGCTGGTCCTGCGGGCGCGCGAGGGAGCACTCTCCCCTGAGTGCTTCCTCTTCAGCTCCCTTGCGCACCGCATACTGATACCGGAGCCGGAAGATGACGTCATCTTCCGGCTCCGGTTTCAGTGCGGTGCGCGAGGGAGCTGAAGAGGGAGCACCCAGGGGAGAGTGCTCCCTCGCGCGCCCGCCAGCCTGGTGACAGCAGGGCCAGCCTCGGGGGGCCCTGAGGTGGCCGGCTCTTGGGCCCCCCAGGAGAAGAGGCTGGCCCTGTGGGTACCCGGTATGTACGCCACTGGGCTCTGCCTCTTTCTGACAGGCAGATATTGTTTTTTTTTCCTGTATCTACAGGTAAGTAGTTCACTAGGCAAGATGAAGCAGTGTGAATCGTCTTTAATAAATACATCCAGAAAGTAGTGGGATTCTCAGTGTAATTCTCCCTATGTTTAATAGCATGGTGTGACTGTTCTCATCCAACAGTATCTGCTTGTTCCAGTATGATCTCTGGAAGTTATGCCTTTGTCAAGGTTCTGATTTGATGATGCCATCCATTTGGTTTTAAATTTATATCAGAGAAGGACATTATCCTTTCTTGTTGACATAATAGATCTATAATTTCTGGACTGTGTCTGGGTTTCATGGAGGTTATCTAGCCTTGTTCCTTCTCTAGACTAGGCTATCATGGCCATAATGTCTATTTGGCTCTATATTTATTCAGGATATTTCAGACATTAGAATGCCAGGAGGTTGCCGACCTTACAGCCTCTAGGGTAAATTAACATGTCTGAGCAGATTTTATGACCATATCCTATTGATCACTTGTTTGGCTTTTTTAAAGTCCTCTAAGGTTTATGAAGCTCAATAATGGTTTTATAGCTATTAGCTGTTTTTGAACTCTGTCCCTCCTTCGATATATACTGCTTGGGTATTCCCCACAAGTAAATGCTGCCATGATTGATCAGGAATAAGGAAATTTGTTTCATACTTACCGTAATTTTCTTTTCCTGATCATTATTCATGGCAGCATTACATTCACATCCATATACTATAAGAGTTGTGAAACTAGTTACGACTGCTTGATGGGAAGGGGGAGGATATATTTATACCAGTCTCAGAGTTCTATTTCCTGTCCTTTCTGCTGTAAGGGGAGGAGTTAACCCATGAGTAAATGCTGCTATGAATAATGATCAGGAAAAGAGAATTACGGTAAGTATGAAACAATTTTGCTTTACTCTCTTTACTAAAACTCCATAGCAGTAAAGAAAGTGAATAAATGTTTTAACCAATCAAAATGCAAATAGGGAGTATATTATCCCAGTCAACAGGCTCCTCCCCCTCTTTCCTGCTCCATCGCAGACAGGTCAGAGTTTTTGGCTCTTCCCTATTTTACCTCATGTGAATGTTTTATTTACTTTTTTCCACATATATATTATTTTACTATCTAACCTTTCCATTATCTATATAGTTCTGCTATTTTTTCTGTAATCTTTAACTGGTTTTATCCTACTATCTATCCTATGTTTAATACCACCAGGGTTACTTCACCCTAGTTTTAGTTTATCTCTCTCCTTGCTGTTTGGTTATTTCCCTGCATCTTTCCCTTTCCCCACCTTGCCGCCGCTCGGCGGCTCTTTTCCGCCGCGATTTCCGCGGCCCTATTTCAGCCGCGGCTTTCTTCTCGCGGCGGCCATCTTTAATCCCGCGTCTCGCGAGATTACGGCCGCCATCTTAGGACCGCCGCAAATTGCCGCGAAACCTCAGAATGGCAAGTTCAACGGACACTGCAAGCCTTCTACAGTCTGCTACAAGAGGTCAGTCACACAAGCTGTTTAAAGGCACATCAGGTATTAACCTGTGCCTGACTGGGGTGCTGCCCTATATTGTGCTGCTAAGGAGGTCGCTTTGTGGCCACCTCTGTCATACTGGGTGAGGCCCAGAACACATTTAAAATCCCAACAAGTGGTCTATTTGCCCTGCTGGGGCCAAGTGGTTACACACCTGTTACTAGCCTATTGGGCATTATACACCCTGCTGGGGTGATTATAAATTGGATTACTATCCTGCTGGAGCTTAATCTCCAACATACCACTACTCATACCCTGCTGGGGTATCATTTTATTTCAAACCTGCTGGGGTTATCTGGCTTACATCTGACCAGTTACTATACCGTCTAGACCCTGCTGGGGTACTCGGTTTTATTATTATTATATATCTAATAACCCTGCTGGGGTTCTGATTGTACTCTATACAAAAATTGTACACGTTATTGCACCCTGCTGGGGTCTTGCATAGCGATATTACTACAGTCTATATCGAATGAAATACAGCAGACTGACCTCTACCACGCCCTGTGCCAATCATATACCCAGACACCATGGAGACCTGTCAAACCACAGATCTCCAAAATATGGTGAACGAGGCCGTTTCTGCCTCAATGGAGAAAGTCCTCTCCAAGATGATGGCCTCTGGTTCCGACAAGAGGAAACCATCTAAAGCCCACCCATCCCGCCACGACTCCGATTCTGATGCACAAGAATCTCACAAAAGCCCCAAAACTCTCACGGGCAAACGCCAGTGGAAAGGGGAAAAGGGCCACCCACATAAAGGCAAAAACCCCGCTAAACGCTCTAAACCCATTTCTGCCACCATCACGAATCCTCAACACGACTACACTTCGGATGAAGAAGAGTCCCAAACTAAACCCATGGCCATTTTAGATGAATGGCAAGCGGACGACTCAGACTCCAATGAAGGTGTTTGGGGCTCAGACTCCGGATCCCAATCATTTTTTCCGCAACACACATTCATGGGAGAACCCCAAGACCAAGATAATGCAGAAAACCCGCAAGAGGATGAAGACACCATCCTTGACCCAATGGGACAAAAACTTTTTGACCCAAGAAAAATTAGACACCCTCGCTCAAGCGATTGGACACCACCTGACCACCTAGCGAGGTTTATGCACCTCTGGCTACGAAAGTCCATGGACAAGACGGTCCGCAACCGTTTGAGGTCAGAATGCCCACGGCCTTTTCTACCTGACCACGTGGCTGACACGCCAGAATTTGACCAAGTGATGACAACTTTTATGTCACGAGGTGGCCGTGACCCACGAAAAGGTGTGGAAAAAGGGTTTAGAGGGGTTCAAGATAAACTTCTGGACTCGGTGGGACCACTATCCAGAATTATGTACTTGGCTGACGATGCCCTAGCCAAAGCGATCAATTTGACCCTACTATGGTGCGCGAATGGGCGCATGACGTGCGGGAATGGGCTCAAAGGTGCTTTTGTTTTGTGGGTAATGCCAATGTCGCCTTATCATCTGAGCGACGCAAAGCAGCACTTCTCCGCATTGACGGGATATTGGTGGAGTTGGGCACCAAGGAATTAGGTCCTATGGCACAGGGCAAGCTTTTCGGAGAACCATTTCTTAAAGAATTAAGCAGACATGTTAACGTCTACACATCCCTGAACTCAGTCATCAATTAGAAGAGTCTTTAGACAAAACCCCTCTAGGGGTGTTTTTGGATGGGCTGGCAGCCAAAGGGGCCGTGCTGCCAGCCGCTTCTGGCCCTCAGGCCCCAGAGATGGGATACCGACCATCTTCCTACACACGAGGCGCAGACAGAGGTCGCGGACCACGCACTCGAGGCAGAGCACGTTTCTCCTCAGGTAAGCAACCAGTTCACTCATGTTTCCCTTCCAATGCATACAGCAGGTCGCATATCTCTTTTCTTCCAGGAATGGAAATAAATCTCCACGGACGCATGGATCCTACAGACAGTACGAGGCTACGTCATAGACTTCGTAGACCAACCCCGACAGACGGAACTACCACGTCCCATCAACTGCCCAAGAACAGACACATCTCTCATCAACGAAGAACTACAAACCCTATACTCAAAAGGCGCGATAGAACCCGCATCCGAACCTCGAGGTTTCTTCAGCAACATCTTCTTAGTCAAGAAGAAAACGGGCGATCTACGACCAGTCATAAACCTACGACAACTCAACCAATACGTCACTTACAACCATTTCAAGATGGAAGGCATACATCTTTTAAGAGACCTCCTACAAGACAAGGATTGGTTCACGAGACTGGACCTCAAGGACGCGTATCTATCAGTACCCGTCCATCAATCCTGCAGACAATACCTTCGTTTCCACTGGCAAGACTGTCCATGGCAATTCACGTGCCTCCCCTTCGGCCTCAGTTCGGCCCCATGGTGTTTCACCAAACTGCTGAAACCCGTGGTCGCACATCTTCGAGCTCAAGGCATTCGTTACATTATATACCTGGACGACCTCCTTCTGTTCTGCTCAGACAGACTCAGACTGATACAACACACACGCTACACCACGGATCTCCTATCATCCCTGGGCTTCACAGTGAACTTTCAAAAATCAGCTATCTCCCCATCACAAACAGTTCAATTTTTGGGATTCGAGATAGATTCCACCTCCAGCACTCTACGGCTACCGACAGCAAAAATCTCAGCCATTCGCAAGGAATTACGCAGGGCCATCCGCTCCCACACCATTCCACTCCGCACCCTCGCACGCATCGTAGGGCTTCTCTCTGCCTCCATTCAAGCTATATTTCCAGGTCCACTTCACTACAGGGCAATGCAACGCCTCAAACGATCAGCCGGTGACAGAGGAAGTCAGAGACAAACTCAGATGGTGGCTGGACAGCATGGAGCCATGGAACGGCCGAGCCATCTTCGGGAAAGCTCCCGACATGATATTAGAATCAGACGCCAGCCTCTGGGGATGGGGAGTGACGAGTGAAAATATATCGACAGGAGGTGCTTGGACATCCCAAGACCTCAACTTACATATAAACTGCCTAGAACTCCTAGCCGAGTCTTTCGCAATCCGAAGCCTAGCAAAGGACAAGTCGGACTGTTGCATCCTAGTCCGGATGGACAACATCTCCGCAGTCCGTTACATCAACCGCCTAGGAGGAGACCGCTCACGTCTCCTATCAGAAATAACAAAAGAAATTTTCGACTTCTGCCTACCCCGCAACATCTCCCTCACGGCGGAATACCTCCCAGGAGAGACAAACCTCACAGCGGATTGGTTCTCACGCCACTGGCGGGACACCAGCGACTGGAAACTAGATCCACAAATCTTCAACTGCATTGCGGAACGCCTAGGTCCACTCCACTTGGACCTGTTTGCGTCCCGCAACAACAGACAAACGAAATTATACTTCAGTTGGCTCCCGGACCCGGAGAGCGCAGCAGTGGATGCGTTCCTACAACGTTGGCCGATCACAGGAGCCTACGCCTTCCCTCCCTTCGCCATGATCGCGAGGACCATACACTATCTGAAGAATCAGCAAACCTCACTAGTACTCATCACTCCACTATGTAGGGGACAACCATGGTTCCCAGATCTCCTAGCTCCATCATGCCATGATCCTCTTCTACCACCTCATCATCAATACATTCTAACAGATCCAAAAGGCAACCCTCATCCACTAATCCTAGACATCTCCATCTGGTGGCTTGGACGCTTTCAGGGGCTCCTGGCAAGTCGGCGAACTATCGCAGGCTGCTAAAGAACTGCTATGGGACTCATGGGCCCCCGGAACCAGAAGATGCTATCTATCCGCCTGGAATTCCTGGTCCACTTGGTGTCTGGAACGGAACTTCGATCCATTTACGGCCCCTGTTTCAGCCATTTTGAACTTCCTATCCCACCTTTTCTCATTAGGTCGTTCTTACAGATCACTTAATGTAATTCGCTCAGCTATTTCAGCGGCCCACGTCCCCATACAAGGGATTCCAGTTGGCAAAGAACCACTTGTTTGCCAACTCCTGAGAGGCATTCGATTACAACGTCCCCCAGGGCCCAAATATTCTCAATTCTGGGACGTCGACGTAATCCTCCGATTCCTGAAAGACTGGCCAACTAACGACAGACTCTCCCTCCGTCAATTATCAGCAAAACTCAGTCTTGTTCTGCCTGGTCTCCTTCCGCAGAGTGTCAGACATTCGAGCACTGGACATAGACGCTTTCTCAATCTCTCCAGAAGGAGTTACATTCCGGATATCTCGCCGCACTAAGACGGACTCCACATCTGTGTTTTATCCTTTCTTCCCCACAGAACCACAACTCTGCGTTGTCTCCACACTACAACAGTACGTGGAAACCACCCTACCTCTCCGGTCTACACCATCAGGTCAACTCCTAGTATCATACGTCTGACCACATGTCCCCATCACTTCCACCACCCTGGCAAGATGGGTTCGCTGGTTACTATCGCTAGCCGGTGTGGACACTACATTCGGAGCCCACTCAGTACGCGGAGCAGCAGCATCCTCAGCCTTCATGGCGGGTGCCTCCTTAAAGGATATCCTACGCTCCGTAGATTGGTCTAGGGAATCTACATTCCGCACCTTCTATTTCCGTCCGAATTCCGGTGCTGCCATGTCTGATTCTACAGCGTTAAAAATGCAAAATATGAAGCCTCCTGTCATGTGATAAAATTGAAGATTATGCTAGCGCTAGTGTACTTATAATATTAATTTTAATAATGACAGGAGGCGAGTATTTTCCCACCCGGGGAGGAGGGGAACCACTCTATTCATAATCGAATCATACTTATCTACATTTCTTCATTCTTCTGTTTCAACATAACTCCTTGAATCTTATGTTCATAAGGTAGTCACTGTTGTCATTAGCCGATTTAACTACTAGTAGTCTATACACTGAATATACCAATTAAATTATTGCAATGTAATCCGATGGATCACTGTCATGACTACAAACAGTTTCAAGACCGGTGCCTAACCTTTCTCATATTCTCTTTTCAGTTTAAGTGTGAAAGAATTTGGAACATCTACGGCATGACCATAACATTATTGCTCATCATATAAAGACCAGGCATCGGACGTTCTCTGGTTGGTGCCTGTTTTCCTACTCAACCCAAGAAGTTCATCATTCCCGTTGGATTCCATTACTGATGTTCGTTACAGACTTTATCACTATTTTCTTCCCTGTTCCGATGTTCGCTTCCGAAAGAGGGGGAGGAGCCTGTTGACTGGGATAATATACTCCCTATTTGCATTTTGATTGGTTAAAACGTTTATTCACTTTCTTTACTGCTATGGAGTTTTAGTAAAGAGAGTAAAGCAAAATACTCACCTCCTGTATTATTAAAATTAAGATTATAAGTACACTAGCGCTAGCATAATCTTCAATTTTCCTTATTCTTAACTTCTTATTCTAAGATACCTTCTGAATGCATCTAGTTAACCACCTATGTTAGAGATTTGTTAAGATTGTTTTTCATGTTGTAGTTGTAGTATTGAAGGAGTATTTCTTACAAAGGTTTGTCTGCTTTGTTAGCAAAACACGACTCTGGTGGGACTCGAACCCACAACCTTTGAATGCCTTCAATACACTAGAAGTCCATTGCGCCACAAAGCCTCATCTGCTTGTGTGTGGAAGGTCATCGAAAAAAATTGCTAGAGCGATAAACAGTCAAAACTTAATACACTCTTTTACGCCACTGGCAATTAAAAAAAAAAAGATCTCTTTTTAAAAAAATTCAAAGGTTATGCAGTGTTTTTGGATTGATCAGAAAATGGAATATGTGTTAAATGTTTAAGCTGACAAAGATATTAAAACTGTCAAAAGTTTCTGAAGTGTTCTTTGGTGGACGAATCAGAAATTTTGACTTCTTTTTATATGTTGAGATTTCCATTTAACAACATAAATTACAACATTTTCATCCCTTTCCTTTTCCTGGTACAACTTACTGCCAATAGTGACAAAAGAAGGCCATACAGACATGTTAAGTGGTCTTTGGTAGAAAGCTCTGTACTTTTTTTTTCTTAACTAATAAAAAGTTTCTGGAATTTGGGCAAGATGTTTCTGATTTGCACCTAACGATATGAGCTGACATCCACGGTTTAAGTGGAACAGCTCTTTGAGTTCTTTCATATAAATGGAGAGTCAAAGTGTAGAGTTGAGCGAACCCAGACTGTAAAGTTCGGGTTCGTACCGAACATTACGGTTTTTGGACCTTGGACCCAAATACTGACCTATCACTGTGTGTTCGGCGATTTAATGGCGCATTTTGAAAGGCTGCAGGGCAGCCAATCAACAATCGTTTGACTTGTGTGCCCTTAGAAGCCATCACAGCCATGCCTACTAATGGCATGGCTGTGATTGGTCAGTGCAGCATGTGACCTAGCCTCTATAAATAAACTGGAGTCGCGTAGCGCCGCACGCACATGAGGTCTTATTAGTGGAGGGAGAGGATTCTGCCGCTGTGAGGGACAGCTTAGGAAAGAATTCTGCAAACTAGTACATTAGTGGGGTGCACTTCATATCTGAGAGTCAAATAGAAGCGTCAAATACTGCTGTCACATTGCAGTTTTAAACATTCTTATTTTCTGGGTGCTAATCTGCTAAATAGTACATTTTGGGGCCTGCTCTCCATATCTGGTGTATGTGTTTAACACTGGCTAGTTACCGCTTCTCAAAGTTTATAGACAAATAAATGTTGCCTATGGTGCAGGTAGTATAGAAGGCAAGACTGAGACAAATCATTTGGGTTACGTTTGCCTGTTGACATGTTAATTATCTTAGAGTGTTTTTTCATTGATTGATTATTGAGTTTTAATGGTCTAAGTGTCATTCAAAAATATGTATTATAGACAAGACTACAAGTCACACTATAACAAAATTAAACAAGTTTTAAAATATGTATGGGCAAACCAGTTGTTGCAAAAACAAAGTTTTACTGGTTACATTCATGACTACACATTCTAGTGAACAGGACCTACATCTTAACGCAATGGTCGAGAATTTTTTTTTTGCAAATGGAACTTTGATTAGAATTTACTACATCGGTCACTTGTAATATTGTTTCACACCTACAACACTTGTTACACAGATCTAAGTGATAGAAAACAAATTGATATTTTCTACACTAGAAACTACCAGATAACAAGCTGCTATATTTAAACCAGTTATCAATAGCTAAAAGGTACTTAACCCCTTAAGGACCAAACTTCTGGAATAAAAGGGAATCATGACATGTCAGACATGTCATGTGTCCTTAAGGGGTTAAACAATATTGTAATTCTGGGGCAATACCCTCACAAGTCAAACTGAGAGGTCAGTTTATAGGGAAAACTGTTGCCTGGATACAATTCTAAAACAATTTCCATATGTCCTTTGCAGACTTTACATGCTGGAAAAACACAGGTGCCAACTGCTGTGGCTTTCTGCAGTGTGCATACTGGCAAGGAGGGCAGGGTTGAGGAGTGGGTGGAAGATGAAGTGGAGAATGATGTGGTCCTAGACCCCACATGGAATCAAGGTCATGCGAGTGACGTGTGCAGTTTGGAGGAAGAGGCGCTGGTCACACAGAGGCACCAGCACAGCATAAGAGGGAGCAGGGTGCAAAAACGGAGCGGCCGTCCCCTAGCGCTTGTCAGCATGTATTATCTTTAGAATTCCCATAGTTATCCAAGTAACAGTTGAAGCGATAAAAAGAACCATAACAGATTTAACAAGCCATTTGCAGTTTCGAAGTCCGGTGATCGGGACCCAGACGCGGTCTGGGCGCCGGTCGGACGACCGGGGCCCAGTATGCCTGATGTAGAAGTTAGGAGTCACAGTGTGGAATGGATTAGCAGGGTAACTGCACGCCCCCTGGTATTGAGCACCATCATTTGTGCGGCCCCGATGCAGCTTCAGTAAAAAGAGTACTGGATACCAGAAGCCATCACCAGACTGAATCAGCAACTTGGAACAGGATGTGACATTCACTGTAGCAGCTGTGCGCGCTTTCGGCGTTCTCACCCTGCTGCTGCTCGCCTGTCTGCGTTGCAGCGTAACTTTGACCTTCCTGCTCACTGACTCGTATGCGACGTGCCCATAAGGTGGAACTCCACCTTGCACATGCTGGAGAGACTGTTTCAGCAGCAGCAGGCGATAGTGGAGTTTCAGCTGCAGCACGCACGGGTCAGTCGCTCTGCACCAGTCTTGCCCTCCAGTTGATCAGAATTAAAGGATTTCAAGTGGACTCATTACAATTACAGGGCCTGTAAAGAGTCCTGTATTGTTATTTGTCGTCACTACCTTCCCGCGTCGGGAGTGGGTCATTTGCATGCCTGCTGCCTTCCTTGCATGTGGTAGCCATTTTTCAGGGTCCCTGTACGGAATCGAACCTTGATTCACTGTTACCCGTGGTCACCATGGTAGGTGCAGTCAATGGCATCAGAAGTTGATATGGATTGACATATGAATGCGTCGTCGCCTTCTCGTTTGGGAGCACATTGAAAAAGTGCTCTAGCATGACGAGCTGGATGATCTCCTTGGGGAACTTGGCTTGATGGAAGTTGAGCCAGTTCTCGGTGGCCCTTGTGATGCCACGGTGTATACCCAGATATATCAGAGCTGTTGCAGAAAGTGCAGGCTGTCTGTGCGCGCTTTTGGCGTTCTCACCCAGCTGTTTGCCTGTCTGCGATGCAGCGTAACTTCGGATTTCCCGCTCACCGCCTCATGAGACTGTGCAAGCAGCAGCAGGCGATAGTGGAGTTTCAGATGCAGCACCCACGGGTCAGTCACTCTGCAGAACTTTTTTTTTTTTTTTTTAATATGTCCCAATATTTTTTTAATATGTCCCAAAATAATAATAAATATATATGCTTCCACTTACACCGCCACGGTCACCGCCTCCTCAACCTATGGGTCACTTAGTATAAACTATGTACACAATAGCAGAGGCTTGTGAAGGCCTTTTACATAGAAACATAGAATGTGACGGCAGATAAGAACCATTCGGCCCATCTAGCCTGCCCAATTTTCTAAATGCCTTTATCTTATAGTTAGGATTGCCTTATGCCTATCCCTTGCATGCTTAAACTTCTTTACTTTGTTAACCTCTACCACTTCAACTGGAAGGCTTTTCCATGCATCCACTACCCTCTCAGTAAAGTAATACTTCCTGATATTCTTTTTAAGCCTTTGCCCCTCTAATTTAAGAAAACAATATTAGATAATAGAAATAATCTAATATAGATTCAGGAGTGGTATATACCTTTTTAAATTTGAAATCCTGTTTGAAGCAATAAAAAAATACATCACATAGCTTGTATTCAATGGTTAAAACATATCAGTGCATTTTGCTTAGATTTGCTTGAGTCCAATTTAAAAGTCTCTGAATAGATACAATTGTATCAATCAAATAAAAGTTCATAACAGTCAGTAATTTTGTTAGCTATTGCAGTTATTTCCAGTTATGATCAAACTGGGGTTTGTATGCTGGATTAGCTGAATTTATATTGTACAATATTATGAGTTTTCTTGCAGGTGCAGCAATGTATTTAATAATGTACTTCTCTTGAAAGTTAATATAATGACTAACAGATCATAAGTGACCTGTAGTTTGATGAAAAACGCTCTGTTCTGGAAGAGACAGTTAAAAATCCATAGTGCTTACTGTATTAAAATATATTTATTGTACACAAAATAAAAACTTGCACTCACAATTTGGTAAATACTATTCGTGCTGAACTGGAGTTAGGAAAGTATGGTGTTAGCAGCTGGTTCTGGGTTGTCGTCCGGCCGGCAGATGAATGGACTAAGAGCTGCGTGCGTGTCACCGATCTTCCTGCGTTCAAAGTAGAGCCCGGTTGTGTTTACGGTAAGTGCCAGAAAGTTAAAAATAATGTCCTTACGCATTTCGTGAGTCTGTTGCTCACTTCATCAGAGGATGTTGAGCAAGTAAATCTCACAGGTTTAAATAGCCAAAAAATTGCTCTGGCTTATATTAACCCTTTGAAGTTTAAATCCATACTTGATCTAACTTTTAATTCCTTTTTCACAACATTAATTATTGTAAGCACTAATGAAAATATATACAATTAAGAGAATACGATCTCTTGCATAAAACACTTTGTTACATAAAAAACTTATTTAAAAAAACTCACTTAGAATACATATAAATGAATTATTGAATGGCAACATACTGACAAAATACTAGTGTGACAATATAATACATAATTTGGAAGATGGTATTATGACTATTACAGATAATTAATTGTTATATGCTAATTATAGCTATATTTAATTTATCCATAAAATATTAATAAAAATACAAATTATGAGACTTCATTGCCAATACATACATACTTTAGAAATCAATTTTAAAACTAGAGAAAATAATTAACTAGATACTTTTTTTTTTTTTTATATAACTATTTAGGGGCTGATTTTAAGAGTTAATAACCATCATTTTGATAAATATAAATAAAAGAACAATAAATTCTATAAAAATGCTCGCAACTCAAAATCCACATTGAGTCCTTTTAGTTCCAATGTTTCTAGTTTAAATATCCAACTTGCCTCTGCTTTGTCTAATTCGTTTTCCAAGTCGCCTCCTCTCCATGGAATATTGACTTTTGTATTGCCATGAAGCTAAGGCCTTCAGGGCTCCTTGCATGTGTGACATCAAAATGCTTGGAAAGATTATGAAAATGGAGTCCTTTTTTAATGTTCCTGATATGTTCTCCCATTCTTGTTTCAAATGCTCTTTTTGTGTGCCCTATGTACAGTTCTACCCTCTAATTTAAGACTGTCCTCTTGTTGTGGTAGTTTTTCTTCTTTTAAATATAGTCTCTTCCTTTACTGTGTTGATTCCCTTTATGTATTTAAATGTTTCTATCATATCCCCCCTGTCTCGTCTTTCCTCCAAGCTATACATGTTCAGATCCTTTAACCTTTCCTGGTAAATTTTACCCTTCAATCCATGAACCCGTTTAGTAGCCCTTCTCTGAACTGTCTCTAAAGTATCAATATCCTTCTGAAGATATGGCCTCCAGTACTGCGTACAATACTCCAAGTGAGGTCTCACCAGTGTTCTGTACAATGGCATGAGCACTTCCCTCTTTCTACTGCTAACGCCTCTCCCTATACAACCAAGCATTCTGCTGCTCTATTGCATTGTCTGTCAACCTTTAAGTCATCAGAAATAATCACCCCCTAAATCCCTTTCCTCAGATGTTAAGGTTAGGACTCTATCAAATATTTTGTACTCTGCCCTTGGGTTTTTACGTCCAAGATGCATTATCTTGCACTTATCTACATTAAATGCATTAATGCGTCGCTGAAGTCTTGGTGCAGGAAGGAGGGTTTGGGGTTTTTAGAGCACTGGGCCGACTTTGCGATTGGGTACAACCTTTATAGTAGTGATGGATTGCACCTAAACGGAAGAGGGTCTGCAGTGCTGGGGGATAGGATGGCTAGAAGGTTGGAGGAAATTTTAAATTAGTAGTAGGGGAGGAGGGTCATAGCAATCTACAAAATGGAAATAGGACAGAAAGGAGATGGGCTTAAGCACAGTATAAGGGGAGGGTCAAGCTCAGAACAGAGAAGCTAAGTAATGTTGATAATTCACAAAATATACAAGTGACGCATGATATTAAATGTATGCTTACTAATGCAAGGAGCCTAAATAACAAAATGGGGGAACAAGAGGCATTAGCATACACTAAACAATATGATATAATAGGCATAACTGAAACATGGTGGGATGAGACACATGACTTGGCAGTTAATGTAAATGGGTACATGTTATTTAGGAAGGATAGGAAAAACAAGAAGGGTGGTAGGGTATGTTTGTATGTCAACCATGATTTAAAGCCAAATCTTAAGCAAATGGAATGTGATGAGGAAAATGTGGAAGCTTTATGGGTAAATATCTGCTTCGGGGAAAAGAAGGGAAACAAACTATTGGTTGGGATATGTTCTAAGCCACCTAATGTTAATATTGATGAGGAATAACAGCTGTTTGAGCAAATTGAGAAAGCTGCAAATCTGGGTAACACTTTGATTTTGATTATTGTTTTAAATATTTTTTATTGTAGTCATGTCATAAGCTTGGTTAACAAACTTTTATTTATTTTTTTTGTAGTGCGCAGACGCATGAATCTCGGTACAGCGTTATAAGCCATAGGTTGCCTGCGCAGAGGCGAGTTTGGCATTCTTTATGGATTTTAGTTATGTCATACATTGCGGTTTGTGCATGTCTGGATGTGCACGTTTATTTTATGTAGATGTTGTGGTAGTTATTCAGGTACGTTTTTGGAGCTTGTTGTGAGCTTTTTGCATCTAGTTAGTCCCTGTGTGCTTTGCGTGTGCTAGCGTTTTCGACTATTTGTCGCGTCTTTTGGGATTATTGATGTTGTGTTTGATTTTTACTTATGGCTGTGTGTAGTAGGTCTTTATATGAGAGTGTAGTGTAGTGTAGGTGTGTGCGGCATATCTCCTGTATGTTATCTCTTCTGTCCGCCCCAGCAGTAGTCCTGCTCGTCTTGGCCTCTCGCCGTGCTTACTGCTGTAGATTTTGCAGGGTTTGTTGGGGTCTGGCGGATGGTGCGGTGTCTAGGTTTTCTATTAGTATTGTGTCCTTGGGTCGTTTGTGTGTCTTGTCGTGTTGGCCCCTTCTACATCATCTGCTATATATTCGGTCTGTGTGTTGGGTGAGTGTGTTTGTGTGTGTGTGTGTTCGTTTTGTGTAGTTTATGACATTGTTTTAGCATGTTTTGGACGTGGTCGTGTAGGTTGTTCGATGTGTTAGTTTGTCTATGTCTCAGTGGGGATTGCCGTAGCGAGTAGTAGTGTTCGTGTGATGTTTGATTGTCTTCACTCCTTATGGTAGCTTGGTCTTTTATTTTTGGAGTCTGTAGTCATCTGTTGTGAGAGTGTTGGGGGTAGGAGAGGGCTGGGGGGGGAAAGCAGGGGGTGGGGTTGGATGTCTTGTCTCCCGTTGCCGCTCCGGCTCGCCGCGCCCCGCGGCCTCCCAAACCCCCTCTCGGGTCTGTTGTTCTCCCTCTCTTTCTGTGGTTACTGTGTTATGTGGTGGTGTTGAAAGGAGTCTGAGGTAGTATGGCGTATCCAGTGGAACCAACGTTTTATGTAGTGGTCCCTTTGTGTTGGGGTATTGGCTTTCAGATCCTCAAATTTCCGTATAGCTTCCACCTCCTCCACCCAGCGTCTCAATGGGGGTGTGGTGGTCTGCTTCCAGTATATGGGGATGGTCGCCTTGGCTGCATTAAGTAGTCTGGGGATGATGGATCTGGCGTATGCCTGTGTTGTCATGGTGGTTCGGTGTAGGAGGAAGGCGGCTGAGGTCCTCGGCAGTAGTTCGTCTGTTATGTCCTCTATCGTTTTACGGATCGTCACCCAGTAAGGACGGATCTTGGAGCACGACCACCAGATATGTGTGAACGTGCCCACCTCCTCCTCACATCTCGTATCTCTGGGTTTCTTGCGTGAAGCGCCGATGGCGTCAGGTACCACCTGGTGAATATTTTGTACGTGTTTTCCTGTAGGCGCGCTGAACCCGGCATTTTCTGTATCAGGGTGATGGTTTTGTCCCATTCTGCCTCGGTCATGGTTTCGTCTAGGTCTTCCTCCCAGTTTCTGATGCAGGGGGGCAAGGTAGAGAAGAACGTTTGCGGGGCAAGTATCGGTATTGTTTGGAATATAAATAGCAGTTTGGGTAGTAGCGTCATCTTAACCGCATTCACCCTTCCCAGGCACGAGATATAGTATGAGTTCCATTTGTGTAGTTCTTCTGTTGCTGTTTTCAGTTTCGGGAGGTAGTTGTGCGTGTATAGATCTGCTGGGTTTGGTGTGAGCCAGACTCCTAAGTATCTCATGCGTTGGTCGCACCAGTGGTATGGGTGTTGCCTCTGGATCGTTTGTCTGAGTGTGTGGTTGATGGTCAGGTTCAGGATCTCCGACTTCGAGTGGTTGATTTGAAGGTTTGAGAGGTGGCCGTATAGCTCGAATTTCGTCTGTATGGCCTGTAGGGAGGTCACCGGGTTCGTGACTACGAACAGGAGGTCGTCTGCGTATGCCAGGATTTGATGGTGTGTGTTTCAAATTGTTAGTCCTTGTATGTCCGCATTGTGTCGGATCGTGTTGAGGAAGGGTTCTAACGTCAGCGCAAAAAGTATGGGCGAGAGCGGGCAGCCCTGTCTGGTTCGGTTGTGTATCTGGAAAGGGTCCGATATCGCACCGTTGATCCTAATTCGTGCCATTGGGCATGTGTATAGCGCCGCCACCCAGGTGAGGTATTTTGCCCCTAAGCCAAGGTGTCGGAGCGTTTCGAACATCAGGTCCCAGTCTACCCTGTCGAACGCTTTTTCCGCGTCTGTTGACAGGAGTAGCACTGTGGTCTTTTGTGTTCTGGCATGTGCTATAATGTTCAGGGTTCTAATGGTGTTGTCCCTTGCCTCCCTGCTTGGGATGAACCCCGTTTGGTCGTGGTGGATAGTTGCAGGCAGTAGCGGTGCCAGTCGGGTCGCGAGGACACTTGCCAGGAGTTTGAGGTCCGTATTTAGCACGGAGATTGGGCAGTAGCTAGGGCATAGTGTCGGGTCTTTTCCCTCCTTCGGAAGAAGGGTAATGTTTGCCGAAGTGAATTGTGTTGTCTGTATGGCTCCTTCGTGGATGGAGTTGAGGGCCATGAGGAGTTTTTATACAATTTCCTGTGTAAAGGTCTTGTAGTACTGGAGCGGAAGGCTGTCTGGCCCCGGTGTTCTGCCTGTTTTCCCTCTTTTGATAGCGTGTGCCAGTTCCTCCGGTGTTATGGGTGTCTCCAGTGTTTCTCGGTCGGCCTCTTCTATTTCTGGCACATTTGCTGCGGCTAGGTATCTCCTGATGTCATCAATTTTACTGGGTCGTGGTGCTCCAGGGGCCTCCCGGCGGAGGTGGTACAAGTCTTGGTGGTTGGTTTGAAATGCTGTGGAAATCTGGTCCGGCATGTGCCTGAGTCGCTGTTGTGCGTCTTAAATTTTTGGGATGTAAAGTTGGGTTTTGCGTTGTCTCAGTAGGTTCGCTAACAATCTCCCGCACTTGTCCCCGTGTTCATGTATCATGTGTTTGTAGTGCTGGTAGGCGCATTGGATCGAGCGGTTGAGGTGTGTGGTGAGTTGATCTCGTTTGGATACTAAGTCCCTGTATGTCGTCGCGTCTAGGGTGCATTTGTGCCTGACCTCTAGGTGCGCCATATCCTGGCTGAGGTCAAGAACCTCCTGCACCGCCGCCTTCTTGCGTGTTGCGCATATCGCGATGATTTGGCCACGTATCACTGTCTTGTGTGCCCCCCGGAATGTCAGAGGCGTCACAGCGTCTATCTCGTTTTCCTCAAAGTATTCTTGGATGGAGTGGCTGATCTTGTCTACTACTGTTACGTCAGTGAGGATCGATTCATTCAGTCTCCATGACATCTGTCTGGGTCGAAACAGCGGTGATTTCAACCATAAGTGGATCGGGCAGTGGTCCGACCAGGTCATTGGTAGGATCTCTGCGGTGATGAGCAGGGTCAGGTTTTGGTGTGGTGTGAGAAAGTAGTCCAGTCTTGTGTACGTTGAATGAGTCATTGAATAGAAGGTGTAGTCACGGGTCGATGGGTGTAATGCCTGCCAGCAGTCCGCTAGTTGGTGGTGATGAAGGAGGCGGAGTGCGTATCTGTTGCGTGGAGTTGTGCCGTGTGTGGATGAGGAGTCTTGGTCTGGATGTAGTGTCAGGTTCAGGTCTCCACCGATGATCAGAGTGCCTTCTGTGAATTTCATCAGGGTGCTGAGCACGTGTCTTATGTAGTGGTGGTGTTTCGTGTTAGGGGCGTACACGTTGGCAAACGTGTAAGTTTGGTCCAGGATTGTGCCTTTTGTGAAGATATATCTTCCTTGTTTGCATCTGATGGTGGCTTTCTCCGAGTAAGGGACTCGCGTGGAGAAGAGAATGCACACTCCTTGTGTGCGCCTATCGGGGTTGTTGCTGAAGTATCCTGTTTGGTAATTGCGGTCCTTTAGGGCCGATGCTCTGCCTTCTTGGAAGTGTGTTTCCTGGAGGAATGCTATTGATGCCTTGTAATGTTTCAGGTCGCGGAGAAGCCTCATTCGTTTCTCTGATGTTCAAGCCGTGCACGTTGTAGGAGACTATACTTAGTTCCTCCCGAGTGAATCCGTTCGGCCCCGGGGCCGACATCGCCCGGGCGGCCAGGGGAGACGATTTGGTAAGGTGGTGGGGGGAGGAAGGGGGAAAGATGGTGCGGGGGGAGGTGTTTGTTGGTGTAGTTTGGTGCGGTTGTGGTCACGTCTGGGTTCTTTAATAGGTTTGTGTGGTCTTGTTTTGTCTTAGGCGCTACGTGATGTGTACAGGTTAATGGACAATGTCCCAGTGGTGCGACTGTTCGACCGACCTGATGGTAGGTCTGGGTCGACTCCGGGAGTTGTGTGTCCCCTTTCCGGAAGGGGGTTGTAATGAAAATATACCCCAACACGCAGGATTCAGCTAAACAGAAGACAACACAAAGGGAAGATACGTCTACCGGACCTTAGAGTGGCCGGACTCGACGTATATAGAAGTACAGAGTCAGGAACGATCCGAGGTCAAGGGCACAAAGAGACAATGAAAACTAGGACTAGCCGGGGTCTGGTACACAGTAAACAGCAAGCCGGCAAACAAAACAGATAAGGATGAAGAGATAACGTAGTCAGAAAACAAAGCCAAGGTCAAGTACGAAGTAACACAACTGAACACAACAAGCGCTAAAGGGAACTGAAACAGAAACCACGATAGGGCAAGGAACCAAGGGAAAAAGGTGAGTTTAAATAGCTAAACAACTATTTTGATTGGTCCCTGTCATCTCCAGGCCCCCAAAAGGTAAGTGTATGGGGAGTGTGGCATGACAGGGACCAATGGGAGGCCTTTTCCAATTTAGGCTCCCACTGTCCCTTTAAGAGTGCGCCCGAGACCTTTTTTTTCCCCCCACTTGTTCTTTCTTTTCCTTTTCCACCCCTCATCCTCTTCCTGTACATCCCGCTCTTTCCCCCTTCTGTCCCCCCCTCCCTCCTGCTCCTACAATCCCCCCCTCCCCATCTTGCCTCCCTTCCTCGTCTCCCTTCCCTTCCCTTCCTGGCCTCCCCATGTGTGATGTGGCTGTGATTCTAATTTTCGTGCAACCTTTGCATTCAGTCGTTTTGCCGTTCAAAGTCACGGTACTAGATAGTTGCGGGTGGGTTTGCCTGCTTTCTCGTCAGCCCTCTCAGGCAGCGGTGTTGGCATGTTTTCCCGTTCCCCTCCCCAATAGTCCTGTTCCCCTCCCCCTCGCGGTGTGGGCCCCAATGGGATGCTGTGAATTTTGCAATTTTTGTCTCCTCAGTCCCCCTGGTTATCTTTCCCCCCGCCCCAAATTCTGCTCGAGTAGATGTTAAGCCTGTGTATGTCTCCTCCCCCCCCCCCACATTACTCACTGTTCGTCGTGCTCTGTCGGTGATTCGTGGGTCCCCCTATTGTCGTCCTGGCTGTATGGTGCTTCTTCTGTTTATTGATCCCGTCTCGCTTGGTCTTGGTTACAGCCGCGTTGGCCTTGGTGTTGGGGCCGTTGTCGGGTATGCGTGGTTGGTGCTGTCCTGGTGGTTGCTGGAGGAACTACCTCGCTAGCCAGTCGGGTACTTGTAACGGCGGGAGGCCCATGGTGCACATGAAGCCCGGGACTTCTTCTGGTTTCCTTATTACCAGCTGGTCAGGGCCGTGTCTGGCTGATAGGGAGAATGGGTATTCCTGCTTGCTGCAGGGCCGAAGTCACTGGGCGCAGGGCTCTCCTTGCCTGCAGCGTGTATCGGGATAAATCTTGATAGATGGTTATAGTTTGCCCCTCCAGGCGGAGTGTGCCCATGCGGCGGCTGTGCGTAGGATTTCTTCTTTTAGCTGATAATTGTCAAGGCAGCATATTATATCCCTGGGTTGGTCCTCTTGTGCTGGCTGGGGTCTCCGTGCTCTATGTGCCCTTACCAGGCCTATTCTGGGTATATGCTGGCCCCCTAGTACCTGGGTGAAGATCTGCCTCAGCATTTCTGGGACATTTTCCAATGGGCCCCCTTCTCTCACTCCGCGGATGCGCAGATTCAGCCTGCGACCGCGGTTGTCCAGGTCGTCCACCCACATGGTGAGGTGTGCCATGTCTGCTTCCTGGCCTGTTACCGCTGAATTGGTGTGTTCTAAGTTTGTCTGCAGGGCCTTGGTTTCGGCCTGCGCTACTGTCATGCGGGCCTCCACATTTGACCGGTCCGCGCGAAGTTGGGCTACTTCTTCGCGGACTACGCGGCCTAGGCAGTCTGAGAGGGCCTCAAAATCTGACTTTGTGAGGAGGTTGGGCAGTATATCCCTCCACTCACCGTCCGGCGTCACTTGAGGCTCTGAGGTGAAGGATGGGGCCGGGGAGTATCTGGCTGGTAGGGATGGGAGTGATTCTGGTACCTGGCTTGAGGTCTCCATTTCCTTTTGTGGTGACAGGGCGCGGGCCGTGGATTGGAGGTATGATCCGATTGACTGTTCTCCCCCGTGGCCCGCGGGTCTCGGGGTGCTTCTTGGGTCAGCCTGCTTCTTTGCGCGACCCATCTACGGTGTGTGGGTGAGCTGGATAAGCTTAATATGTGCGGGTTTATGCGTCCATCTTGGTCGGCCGCCGGACACGCTCCCCCACTTTAATTATTGGAGATTTTAATTACCCAGACATAAATTGGGACAGAGGGACTAGTAGCTCAACAAAGGGAATTAGGTTTTTAAACTTGTTAAATGACACCTTCATGTCACAACTTGTACAAGCACCAACTAGAATGGACGCTTGTCTGGACCTGGTTTTAACAAACCACGTTGATCTTTTTATTAACATTCAAGTAGGTGAGCACCTGGGAAATAGTGATCACAATATAGTGTCCTTTGAAATAAACTCCAAAAAAAAACAAAAGCACATGGGGTATACTAAAACATATAATTTTAAAAAGGCAAATTTCAATAAGTTAAGGGAAGCTTTACAATATATTGACTGGCATAAACTCTTTAGTGAAAAGAACACTGAGGATAAATGGATCATCTAACAACAAATATTAGAAAGGTACTTTTCTCAGTATGTACTGTGGCGAAACCGACCTCGCCACGTGTCCTTGGAGGGGGCTGCTTGCCTGCCTTTGGACTATGGACCAGACTTTATGTGAATGTGTTAACCCAGATAGCTAGGCCATGGAGCCCATTCGTGTATTTAAAGACTTCGGCTCCATGGCGATTACACTGTATTTGTGTGGTCTGAGTGTCATTCACCTAATAATGTGCACTCAGACCTGAGCTATCTGGGGATGTGTGACATGTCTGTTTTATGTATAAAAGGTAACTTTGTGTATTTTAAGGTGTTTCACTGTATTTTGTGTCCCATGTGTGTAATGGAGTTTTGCCTCTGTCCTGGGAGATAATTAAATTACTTCTCTAATTATCTCCAGGATAGAGGGAGGAGATCAAGATGCATTGTGGGATTGTTTTACTGCTGTGTGTCTGTAATTGGTTTATGTCTGTCCTTTGTTACAGTCTTCCATTTGGTCCCCTAGGGGAGTGTCCACCAGGTGGGAGACCTGCATAAATACTGGGAAAGTAGCCCTCAGTAAATCAGTTCCTGCTTAACCCTCAAAGCGATGTGTCGTCTCGTTCTTTGGGGGAATTGGATTGTATGCTGACTGCCAGGAGTGTAAGCGGATTGTATGTTTTCCTGTTCGGCTGATTCCAGGGTTCGTGTGTTTGCAGTTCGGGAGTTGGTGAATTCGTACAGTTTGGAGTTCGGGAGATTGGTGATTGCAGTAGCTGCTGGTCTATGGAAAAGGGGATTATCGCCTAAACGGTTTTTATCCCCTTGTGTGCAAAACGGTCCGCTACATGTACCATTGGGAAATAAATATAAAAGGAACAAATTAAAACCAATGTGGCTTAGTAGAGAAGTAAAACAAGAGATTAAAAATAAGAAAAGGGCATTTAAAGCATTTAAATCGGACAAATCAGATGCATCTTATAAAAGATATAAGAAAGCAAATAATGCGTGCAAAAAGGCAATTAGACTTGTTAAACTTCAAAATAAAAAAATGATAGCTAAAGAGAGCAAAACCAACCCCAAAGCATTTTTCAAGTACATAAATTCTAAAACAAATATGAAAGTGTAGGTACACTAAAAACTGAAACGGGGGTGTTGGTTAATGAAGACCAGGAAAAGGCAGGAATTTTAAATAACTTTTTCTTATCCGTATATATTAAGGAAGAACCCATGGCAATAGATGTGCAAATGATTGCTACTAAAACTTGCAGAATAATTGTAATTGGTTAACTCAAGACAAGGTGCTGCAGCAACTAAAGAAAGTTTAATATAAACAAAGCTCCAGGGCCTGACGGTATCCATCCACGTGTACTTAAGGAACTAAGTGTAGAAATAAGTGAACCTCTGTTTTTAATCTTTCAAGATTCTTTTCTTCCAGGAAGTGTTCCGGAGGATTGGAGGAAGGCAGATGTGGTTCCTATATTCAAAAAGGGTTCAAACTCCTTGCCTGGAAATTATAGACCTGTGAGCTTAACTTCTGTGGCTGGTAAAATATTTGAAAGGTTATTAAGGGATAATATTCAAGAATTCCTTGAATAGGGATGTCGTGAACACAAAATTTTTGGTTCACGAACGGCGGACGGGAACTTCCGCAAATGTTCACGAATGGGCGAACCGCCATAGACTTCAATGGGCAGGCGAATTTTAAAACACACAGGGACTCTTTCTGGCCACAATAGTGATGGGAAAAGTTGTTTCAAGGGGACTAACACCTGGACTGTGGAATGCCGAAGGGGGATCCATGGCAAAACTCCCATGGAAAATTACATAGTTGATGCAGAGTCTGGTTTTAATCCAAAAAGAGCATAAATCACCGAACATTCCTAAACTGTTTGGAATAACGTGCTTTAAAACATCAGGTATGATGTTGTATCGATCAGGTAGTGTAAGGGTTACGCCCGCTTCACAGTGACAGACCAAACTCCCCGTTTAATGCACCGCAAACAACCGGAAACAGTCAATTTGCACAACCGCAAACTCCCCATTTGCACAAGGTTGGATACCAAGCTAGCCATGTCCCGTTCCTTGTCCTCACTGATGTCATTGAAGGTCTCTTCCTCAACCCAGCCACGTACAACACCAAGGATCCCCGAAAGGTGACAACAAGCCCCCTGTATTTTTTTTTTTTTAAATGTACACTACTGTTACACCAGATATGAGTTGCACTGGTGTGAAACTGTGCCCTGGCAGGCCCTGAAACGCACACGTGTGAAGGAAACTGACTGCTATTATTTCACAGTCAAATTTCTAGTTTTATTTTTGTAATGTACACTACTGTAACACCAGTGATTGGCCCACGTCATGCCTACGCCCCCAAAACGTTCGTGTGTGGGGGTGCTGGAATGACGTGGGCCAATGGGAGCCTGATTCAACTTTTGGCTCCCACTGCCCCTTTTAGAGCAAGCTCGTGACTCGAGCCGTGCTCCTGGTGCCAGGCGGGCCACGTGACCGATCACTGCGATCAGTGCACGCGGCTAAGTCAGAAGAGGAGATCAAACCGCATGCGGCTCGTGTGGAGGCAGGAGTGATCCAGCCATGCGCGGCTCAAGCTTAGGAGCCAGGTCGGTCCCAGGATAAGGTAAATACAGCCACAACCACTTATCCCAATCAAACACCTTTCCTAACGTCCTATCCCATTAAAAGCATATTACCGCGTATTTAATAAAACAGACCCCCTACTTCATCCAGGTTACCGATCGATGGTTTGATATTCTGAGCCCTCTCTGATTTACTGTACATCGCTATTCGATATTCCCACAAATTTTATATAGCATTTTATGTTTGTTTGAGACCACCTTAAAAATATTGGATATTGCTAAAAATCATGATCACTATATACTTTCTCTACAAACCTCTAAAACGAACCAAACTACTCATTAGACTTGGACACTTCTGAAATATTCGTTTCGTACGATATTCGTTAATATTTTAGTTTCGGATAAACTCATTTGTTCATTCGGCACGATTTAATTGAACCAAATGAATTGAATATATAAAACTGTTCCCTAACTAATCCCTAAATACCGAATAGCTTCAACCGAACTCAGTATAACCATTCGTTTCAAATGTTGTACATTGATCTAACAGCATGGCATTGAATGTTGTATGTTGTTTAATTTAAGTCTAAAACTCCCGAACTCACTCCCGAACCGTCTAATGCGCAAACGCTGCCAATCGCATGAAAATGTATTGGCACTATCAGTAAACTACCGAACACCACTTACTATAGTCATTCGCATGTCGAATGACATTGCAAATGCAATGCATTGCTTTTGCCTAGTTTCTTGGGCTCATGAATCATCATGCTTCCCTGACAGGTGGTACTGGAAACACAGTATCATTTTATAAGAGAGTGGGAAAGTAGGAGCCAATTAAATAGGCTTTTACATACTGCCAGACAAAACTGTAAAAAATAAAAGTATCAACTCAAGGCAGTCCTTCAATGCAAAATCTATCCAGATTTTCTATAGGCCAGCCATTCAGCCATTTTGGAGGTCAGTCAGCCCACCACCCTGTCAGCCATTTTAGTCACTTTGATAGGGACCTTGCCAGAAGTGGTTATGTCCTCCTCCAGCTCCTCAAGTGACATAGCCATGGATATAGTGGAGGGGGGCATTGGCCACTCTGGCCAGGAGGAAGGAGAAGCAAATGGGAGAAGCAAGAAGAAGCAAAGACAGCCTAGAATGTTAAAAGTAGCATGTCCTGGGAGGAAGAATAAGTACGCTGATAGCTTTCGTGCAGAGGAGAATACAGTACTGGTAAACAAGCTTTGCCAGTACTACCGATGTATGTTTGGGGGAGCAGCCAAAAAGACTTCAAGAGCAAAGAAGGACAATCAGTGGAGGAAGATTGTGGCAGCGGTGAATGCTGTTGGAGGGAACAACCGCACCCAGGAGGTGGTGAAGAAACGGTAAGTGCACTTATATTCCTAAAAAATAATTTTCTTTATGCCATGTTTTTTTTAAACTTATTTTTTTCCTCCATGTGCTTTTGCTACACCCCCCACCAGTGGCAGCTATTCTTTTAAAGTCTTTTAAAAGTGAGGGTTGGGTCACTTAAGCACATAGAGGGAAAAAACACCATGTGCAGCTCAGCTTTAAAGGAACACTATAGTGACAGGAATACACGTTTGCATTCCTGTCACTATAACTGTGAAAACACAGTTTAACCTCCCTCTCAACAATGTAACTGTAATTAAAAGGACACTCCAGTGCCAGGAGAACAAATCGTTTTCCTGGCACTGCAGGTCCCCTCTCCCTCCCACCCCCCACCCCAGGGGGAGACCGATTGCGCATGCGCGGATGCTGGCGGGGTGAGACCTAATGCGCGTGCACGGCAATGCTGCACATGTGCGGCAATGCTGCACATGCGCATTAGACCTCCCCATCGGAAAGCATTGAAAAATGCTTTCCTATCGGGGTTTCAGCAACGCCACTAGAGGAGGAGTTAACCCTGCAAGGTAAATATTGCAGTTTATGAAAACTGCAATATTTATTTACAGTTGCAGGGTTAAGGGTAGTGGGAGTTGGCACCCAGACCACTCCAATGGGCAGAAGTGGTATGGGTGCCTGGAGTGTCCCTTTAATTACTCATCCTTATAGCAGAGCTGTGCTCTGCCTCCTTGGCTGCGATCTTCATAATTGACAAGATCCGCAAATCCAATGCTTTCCCATAGGAAATCATTGGGAGGCTGTCATGCTGCAAAACGCGCTGTTCTATCAGATATCTATATCTATCAGATTTCTATATTGACGTCACTTCCGGTGCCCCCATGTCACCAGAAGTGACGCGAGATCAGCTGCTCGCTAGCAGGCCTCGAGGTATAGAATTCTGGTGGAGGTACCGCGAGCATGTGTGCCGCCTCTGATGACACTCGATCAGCTGGGTCTTTAATCTGAAGGGTGTACCGCACATGCGCTCGGCACATCCTTCAGGTATAGAAATCTGATGGGTGTAATGCGTATGCGCGCAACCCATGCATCAGATATAGCGATCTGATGGGTGTGCAGCACATGCGCGCAGCACATCATTCAGATATAGCAATCGGATGGGTGTACTGTGCATGCGTGCAGCACATCCATCAGATATTTCAATCTGATCTACAAATCTGACGGATTTCTGTACCACAGCTTTCACTGTGTAGTAACATACAGTGTAGGTGAATGTGGTGTTAAATAAGGGAGATGCACGGTTAATGGGGGTGACACACATGGACAGGGGGTTAATAGGGGTGATACACATGGGATGGGGGATATGGAGGGGTGACCAAAAGTTGCCTAACAACCCAGAAGTCCCTCTAGTGGCCATCTGGTAGCCAGCCAATAGAGGTGGAGTTAACACATAAAGATAATTATTGCAGTTGCACTTGCAATAGTTACCTTTACACAGTTAAGCGATCTGGGACACTAAACCCAGACCACTTCAATGTGCTGAATTGGTCTGGGTGCCTATAGTATCCCTTTAAACATGTCAGTAAACATAAATATAGAAACATATTAAAGTAATTAATCAATTACACATGTCATTGCAGTTACTACGACATCAGGCGGATGGTGAAGAGGAAGGTTAAGGTAGCAGCCTCCTCCAGGAAGACAGGAGGCGGTTCACAAGAACCGGACCTGCTGCCCTATGAAGAGGAGCTCCTGCAGTTCCTGGGAAGAGACAACCTCCTTGGGATTGAGGGGACATCTGGCGCTGAAACATCTGAAGGTACGTTGTTAAAGGACCACTATAGTGCCAGGAAAACAAACTCGTTTTCATGGCACTATAGGGTAATTAGGTCCCGTCCCCCTTCCCACTTCAGCCACTTACCTTTCTCCAACCCCTTCAGCCACTTACCTTTCTCCAACCCCTTCAGCCACTTACCTTTCTCCAGCGCCGGGCTCCCTCGGCGCTGGGGAACACTCCTCCCTCTGCCGACGCCAGCTCCGAATGCACAGCAAGAGCCGTGCGCACATTCAAACCACCCATAGGAAAGCATTAGTCAATGCTTTCCTATGGACGTCCAGCATCTTCTCACTGTGATTTTCACAGTGAGAATCGCGGAAGCGCCTCTAGTGGCTGTCAGTGAGACAGCCACTAGAGGCTGGATTAACCCTCAGTGAAACAGCAGTTTCTCTAGAACTGCTATGTTTTCAGCTGCAGGCTTTAAACTAGAGGGACGTGGCACCCAGACCACTTCATTGAGCTGAAGTGGTCTGGGTGCCTATAGTGGTCCTTCAAATTCATATTTGTTAGTCGAAATGTACATATATCAGTTTTCTTGTGTTAACCTTCCAATGTGTGTTTTCTATGCCATCAGTGCAAGCCCCTCAATCCCCAGAAGAGGCACTATGAACTGCAGGAGATGCTGTCTGCATGGAGAGCAGGGCAGCAGGTTCACCTCCTGTCTCCCTGGAAATGCGCCTGGCTTCACTTTCCTCTCGTAAGTACTTGCATAGCATTGTTAGATAAATGTTATGTGTGTGTGTGCGCGTGCGCATTTAAACATACACACACACACGTATGTGATTTTACTGTATGAAGTTAATTTATCACATACATGTATTTCAGACCATTTGCAACTTGTCGACGTTTCTTCACCACGTATGAGTGTGGTTTCCCGCCAACAGCTGGCCACTGGTGTCCAGGAACAGGGATCCACTGCTGAGCGTAAGTAAAACATGCTTTAACTCTACACATTTTCTTTGCAGGCATACTAGTTTATGTAACAGGCAGGGCCGGGTCGACCACTAAGCAAACTAAGCGTCTACCTAGCACGCACTGGCCAGGGGGCTCAATGTCTGGGTGACCAGCAGGGGTGGGGGGGAGCTCACATCGCTCCTCTTCTTCTGTTCACTTTATTTACTGTGGCTGAGTGGACCACGTGTGATCTTATCTACCATCTACTTGCCCTGAAAGGAAGCAGAGTGCAACGATAAGCTTCCTGTCATGCAGAAGAAACAGGAGATTCTCTACCTGGGGACGCTCGGCCACGATACATGTAGTGAGATTATAAGGAAAGGGAGGTGGGCACAAAGACATGCGTTGAGAGGTCACAAAGAGACGGAGAAAGGGCTAGGGGGGACAAAGATGCATAACTATACTTAGACATAATAATAAATTAATAGCATGACTGCATATATCTTATTTCCAAGTTTAAATAACATTGTTGTACAGATGATAGTAAGCATTGCAACATATGACACATGCTAACAATGTTCTCCCCTATAGGTTCTGATGGTACTCTCCCCCTGCAAGAGGAGGGTACCATTACCCTAACAGCAGTGCATCCCGATTCAGTGACATCAGTGGCCGAAGAAATGCAGTCGCCACAACTTCCTCCACCGTTGGCTGCACTGTATGCGACGATCCAGGCTCGTCAAGCTGAACTGGAGATGTCCATACAGCAGGATAGGGAGAATCGGCAAGAACTATTGCAGAATGTAATAACCGAGGTACGCTCCATGTCTAACGTTTTGAATGAGGGCGTTGGGCAATTTACATTAGCAATGGTTTCCTTGCAGCAAAATATGCAGCGCTTTATGGAAATGAGGGAGAAAGAGTGCATTTTAATGCGTGCGCAAGCTGCCCATAATTTGGGCATAACCATTGCTGATGTAGATAGCCTAGTTCGTGAACGACGTGCGCAGGGTCTTCCCAGAAGGGATGATGATGATGATGAATAGATATCTGTGGGAAGAATGCACTCAGATGTTTATTTCTCATTATCATCCACAAATGTGAACACAACTGACGCTGTTCATTATAGGTTGTTACATTCTCAATTTCCTCCTGGTTTTCCCTATCCTTCCCCTGAATATACATTGGTTCATTCTCCTCTGCACTATATCCTCCCAGGACTGCTCCTAACAACCTGGGCTGCCCCTGCTTTGTTGCTTCTCCCACTTGCTTTTCTAATATATATATATATATATATATATATATATATATATATATATATATATATATATATATATATATATATATATATATATATATATATATATATACACACACACATACAGGGCCGGTGCAAAGAATTTTGGGTACATAGGCGAAGATGCATTTTTCCGCCCCCCCAAAAAACATCTTCACCTGTGCCTCTTAACCTCCCTTTTGTGTTTCTTATCCCGTCTTTAAATATCTGTGTGTCTCCTATCTCTCCTCTTTGTATGACTCTTACATCCTCCCACATTTTGTGTGTCTTACTCCTCCCAGACCCTATGTGTGACTCCTTTTCTCCCAGACCCTTTGTGTCTTTTACTCTTCCCAGCTCCTTTGTGTGTCTCTCTTTCCTTCTCAAGCCCCGCTGTGTTTTTCACATCCAGCCCCTCTCCCCGTCCCTTAATGGTCCCCTCCCTTCTCTGACCCTTACTGTTCCTATCCCCTCTCTCCTCCTTTTCCTGCCCCTTAGTGTTCCTTTCCCCTCCCCCCTCTGGTCCCTGTCGCTTAGTGTTCCTCTCCCCCCTCCCTCCTTTTCCTGTACCTCAGGGTATCTCTCCCCTCCTCTCCCTGTCCCTTGGTGCGCCACCCACCCTGATAGTGGTCCCCTCCCCTTCCTGGTGTGCCTCCTACCTTTCTTGCAGCATGGCTGAGCGGAGCCAATCCCGGTACAGTGAGCTTTTCCTGTCAGTCCTGCCAGGAACAGGAAACAGAAGTTCTTGTACCACGGTACACTCCGCGTGGCCACGCTACAGTCAGGGGTGTATAAACACTGACAGTCACACACACACTCAATCACAAACACAGACGTATCTGACAGCCAGACTCACTTATCTGACACTCATTCATTGACAGACACTCACATGCACACACTCACACACACCGACAGACACTCACTCACACACACCGACAGACACTCACTCACACACACCGACAGACACTCACTCACACACACCGACAGACACTCACTCACACACACCGACAGACACTCACTCACACACACCGACAGACACTCACTCACACACACCGACAGACACTCACTCACACACACCGACAGACACTCACTCACACACACCGACAGACACTCACTCACACACACCGACAGACACTCACTCACACACACCGACAGACACTCACACACACCGACAGACACTCACACACACCGACAGACACGCACGCACAGACACGCACGCACAGACGCACTCTCTCACTGACAGACGCACTCTCTCACTGACAGACGCACTCTCTCACTGACAGACGCACTCTCTCACTGACAGACGCACTCTCGCACTGACAGACGCACTCTCGCACTGACAGACGCACTCTCGCACTGACAGACGCACTCTCGCACTGACAGACGCACTCTCGCACTGACAGACGCACTCTCGCACTGACAGACGCACTCTCGCACTGACAGACGCACTCTCGCACTGACAGACGCACTCTCGCACTGACAGACGCACTCTCGCACTGACAGACGCACTCTCGCACTGACAGACGCACTCTCGCACTGACAGACGCACTCTCGCACTGACAGACGCACTCTCGCACTGACAGACGCACTCTCGCACTGACAGACGCACTCTCGCACTGACAGACGCACTCTCGCACTGACAGACGCACTCTCGCACTGACAGACGCACTCTCGCACTGACAGACGCACTCTCGCACTGACAGACGCACTCTCGCACTGACAGACGCACTCTCGCACTGACAGACGCACTCTCGCACTGACAGACGCACTCTCGCACTGACAGACGCACTCTCGCACTGACAGACGCACTCTCGCACTGACAGACGCACTCTCGCACTGACAGACGCACTCTCGCACTGACAGACGCACTCTCGCACTGACAGACGCACTCTCGCACTGACAGACGCACTCTCGCACTGACAGACGCACTCTCGCACTGACAGACGCACTCACTGACAGACGCACTCACATACACACACACACTCACATACACACACACACTCACATACACACACACACTCACATACACACACACACTCACATACACACACACACTCACATACACACACACACACACTCACATACACACACACACTCACATACACACACACACTCACATACACACACACACTCACATACACACACTGACTGACTGACACACTCACATACACACACTCACACACTGACTGACACACTCGCACACTGACAGACACACTCACATACACACACACTCACATACACACACACTCACATACACACACACACTCACACACACACACACTCACACACACACACACACTCACACACACACTCACACACACACTCACACACTGACATACACACACACACACACTCACACACTGACATACACACACACACTCACACACTGACATACACACTCACATACACACACTGACTGACTGACACACTCACATACACACACACACTCACACACTGACTGACTGACACACTCACATACACACACACACTCACACACTGACTGACTGACACACTCACATACACACACACACTCACACACTGACTGACACACTCACATACACACACACACTCACACACTGACTGACACACTCACATACACACACACACTCACACACTGACTGACTGACACACTCACATACACACACACACTCACACACTGACTGACTGACACACTCACATACACACACACACTCACACACTGACTGACTGACACACTCACATACACACACACACTCACACACTGACTGACTGACACACTCACAGACACACACACACTCACACACTGACTGACTGACACACTCACAGACACACACACACTCACACACTGACAGGCACACTCACATACACACACACTCACACACTGACAGACACACTCACATACACACACACTCACACACTGACAGACACACTCACATACACACACACTCACACACTGACAGACACACTCTCATACACACACACACACACACACACTGACAGACACACTCACATACACACACACACACACACACTGACAGACACACTCACATACACACACTCACACACTGACAGACACACTCACATACACACACTCACACACTGACAGACACACTCACATACACACACTCACACACTGACAGACACACTCACATACACACACTCACACACTGACAGACACACTCACATACACACACTCACACACTGACAGACACACTCACATACACACACTCACAGTAATAAATAATGTAAATTTAATTTACATTTCCCACCCAGCCTCCCTACCTGGAGAGCTGGCGTGGGTCTCTCATTGGTGGTCCAGTGGGGCTGCTGGGAGGCGTGCGGCTGAACTGGATTGCGAGGGAGCTCTAAACTCTCTGATCTGCTCCCTCGCAGTCTTTTTTCTGATGCCGCGGGAGCCGGAATATTACGTCATATTCCGGCTCCCGCGGTATCAGCAAAAGGCGCGCAAGGCAGCCGGTCAGAGAGATCAGAGCTCCCTCGCAATCCAGTTCAGCCGCACGCCGCGCCGGGGATCCAAGAGGTGACCTGGCAGGAGGGAGCACTTCCCTCCTGCCGGTCACTGGAATTTTGCGCCCCCAGAGCCGGTGCGCCCTAAGGCCTTATGGACGCGCCGGCCCTGCACACATACACACTTGAACGAAAAAAAAAAAAACAAACAAAAAAAAAAAAATATATATATATATATATATATATATATATATATATATATATATATATATTTACAAAAAAATATATATATACACACACACACATATAAAGCAAATAGTGAACAGAGCACTCCTTAGGAAATTTTCTTGATTACTTATTAAATACACGATTGAAAATTTCCTAAGGAGTGCTCCGTTCACTATTTGCTTTATGTTTGGTGCTGGAAGCACCCAGGTATTACAAGTTATAATATTTTAATGATGGGGAGTGTCGGAGGTCGGAATATATATATATATATATATATAGAGAGAGAGAGAGAGCTGGGCTGCACTCTCGGTCTTGAGTAAAAAGTTATACATTTATTCCATAAGTTGTAGCAAAATCGATGTTTCGGTCCTCGCAGGGACCTTTCTCAGGATCAAATGATATACATACACTAGACAAATATCGCCATTATATAGCCATAAAATTAATACATAATTGACTTACCCCAGGTGCATAGAGTCAAACACGTTCTCCATTAGTCACTGCGCATGCGCGAAAAAGACGCGACCTTCCAGTAACCCGGAACTTCTACGAGATGACGTCACTGAACGTCGTTACCTTGGTTACGCGGTATGCGTTACCTAGGAGACTGTTTTACTCAGGAAATCACTTATCGGTTAAACTCCGTGCACCATGGGACCGGATAAGATAATCAGACAATTTAACTATTTAAAATAAAAACTGTATGATCTGCAATTTAAGGATACTATATTCAATTAACTTTGTACTAAAAATAAAATATAATATAACTATTGTCCTTCCTTAAATTAATAATGGAAGAAAATCTTCCTCGTGATTACTTAATACAAATATACTTTATACAAATAGAATGTACCTAAATTTATATATAAAACAATTAGTGTAAAAAATTAATAACTAATAAAAAATTAGCAATAAGTATGTGTTACAAACTTGTGAAAAATATTAGTGTACAACTCCTATATAATTGTAGTCTGTGTTGAAACTTTTGTTAAGAAAAGTAAGACTCCCTGTTTTAATCAGGGGTTACTGTGCAGGCTTCTGTAAAAGTTAACCTTCTTTAACTTAAACTATGAGTGTTAGTGCAAGTGTTTAAAGAACAAAGTTGAACATTATTTAGTATTCCTTGTATAGTAGCAGATCATATAGTTGTATGGCCGACTCGCAGAATATACTGTGAGGATAATTATCTTCATTTATGTTAAAAGAACATCTATTGAGATATTGTTAATTGTAACTACAGCTTATCAATCTCAATTGCTATGGTACGTTATTAAGTATTAATTCATCTCTTTATGAATGTTATGTCTACATCTACTTTTTTACTGTAGTGTTGTGGTATCTAATCTCTCCAATAGTAATTATTTTAATACCCACAATACAATTTAATCAAAAAAATGTGACATTGATGTTCAATTATATAATCCTCATTACAGTTATCTGCATCCATAAGTCGGTCCTATTTAAAAACAAAAAACACAAGCTGGAACTTTTTAGAGAAAAGAATGATACGAGATCATTTCGTTGAGTCCTTTTGGAGCAACTGTATCGAGTAAAAAAAAATCCAATAAGTCTCTCTGTTGAGGAGCATCTTGCCTCTGTTTCCTCCACGTCGTGGTTCCGGGATATGATCTATAGCCGTGAATTTAAGGGATGCTAACGGATGTTGATTCTGCAAAAAATGTTTTGCGACCGGTTTGTCGCTGGTGCCATCCCTATAGGCTGTGCGGATATTCGATCTGTGCCCTCGTATACGTTCACAAAGAGGTGTCTGTGTTTTGCCTATATAGGATAAACCACATGGACAGGTTAATTTGTATATTACAAACGAAGTTTTGCAAGTGATAGTATGAATTATATGGAACTTCTTACTGGTGTGGGGGTGATTGAATGTGCGGGACGGGACCATATGGCTACATGTCACGCATCCCAAACATCTGACACTGCCTCGTTGTTGTCTTCCCCTGCCGTACATAACTTTGTATAGGATCAGTTTTTACCAATAAATCACGTAAATTTTTGTTTCGTTTGTAACAAATTAAAGGTTTCTGTTGAAACGTTGATGGCAGTGTAGAGTCGCAGGCCATCAAATTCCAATTATTTCTGATAATATTCGATAATTGAACTGAAGAATCATTATATGTGGTTGGACAAATTAGACGATTCTGTGTCTTCACAGAGGTTTTTGGTATAAATTCTCTCGCTTGTTTTAATGCTGCTTCCAATTGTGTGTGGTTGTAGCCTCGATTTAGAAACTTTGTTTTCATCTGTATTAATTGTTCTTCCCTAATTTGAGCATTAGAGTTATTCCGTATGGTTCTGAGGAACTGTGCTTTGGGTAATGAAGCTTTGAGACGTTCCGGATGTGCACTTTGAGCATGCAGAATGGTGTTGCGGTCTGTGGGTTTGGTGTATAATGAATACTGTAAATTGTTCTCCTCTACCCAGATGAGTAAGTCGAGAAAGTGTACTCTATCTGTACTTATTTCTGATGTAAATCTGATTGATTCTTTGAACAAAATTGACAGTCCAATCATCTGTTGGGCTTCTTGTATTGTCCCGGTCCATATTATGAGCAAGTCGTCGATAAATCTAAAGAATCGAAGGATTTTATCTCCATATGCTGGAAGGATGTTAGTAGTTTCATATATATACATGTAACTATTCGCGTATGCTGGAGCCATGGCCGCCCCCATTGATGTACCGGCCCTTTGCATGAACCAGTCTTCTTCGAATCTGAAGTAATTGTTAGATAGGGCTAATTCCAACAATTGTAATGTGTATTCAATTGGTGGACCTCTGTATGCCCCTGATTGTGTTAAAACTTGTCTCATAGCATCAATGCCTTGTGTGTGGGGGATGACTGTATAGAGACTTTTGACGTCCATAGTTATGAGTACAATTCCTTTGTCATCGAGTTGTATAGTTGACAATTCTTTAATTAATGAAGGTGTATCCAATTCCAATACCGGTTGTTTAAACAGTGCATCCAACCATTTGGCAATAGGTTCCAGCACACCTCCCACCGCTGAAACGATATATATGTGTGTGTGTAATATTTTTACATAATTAGGTCATTTTAATTACAATTAGCAGGACCTGCCTGACAGTCCAGGGAATTTAATTTGCTAGCACTGTATTTAACCCTGTAACTTTCTATGACACCATATAACCTGTACATGGGGGGTACTGTTTTACTTCGCTGAACACAAATATTAGTGTTTCAAAGCAGTAAAATGTATTACAACGATAATATCGTCAGTGAAAGTGACATTTTTCTACACACAAATGGCACTTACCCGGCCGAGATAATTGTTGTGGTACATTTTACTGTTTTGAAACACAAATTTTTGTGTTCAGCGAAGTCTCCTGAGTATAACAGCACCCCTCATGTACAGGTTTTATGGTTGTAACTGATCAACGGGCACCCTGACTGGGTACCTTCGTTGGAGGATGCTCCTAGCGCTTCCTGAGGGCTTCCAGCACGCCAGCCGACACCATAAGCACCGTAGACTCCTTCAGAGCGCAAACCAGGAACAAGCTCTTGCAAGAGTTTAGGAGTGATTATAGCAAGGGAATATGCAGAGCATAGCAATCCCTTGTAGCAGATTCCCCCAATAAGAGACAGGACTCAAATTGAGGGTGAAGAAGAACTGAAGCTTTTAATGAGACACTGCTTTTATGCACATTTTGCACACATAGTACTGCACACAGGGTTTTGTAAAACAACCAATCAATACGTACAATACACTTAGACACTCCCAGCAATTACAGACAAAATACTCCCCTCTGCCTGTGATTTAATTACCTTACACAATGGGTTAATGTAATTATCACTGGCAGAGAAATAAAGTTCTTACACATGTACTATAACTTTAAAACTATACATTCAATATTCAAAAAAATATATATTATTATTCAGCACACTTTAATTATAAACAGTCAAAATTCAGCCAATTACATCCAGGGGTTTAAAAGTTAGCTGGAGGTCCCTTTATGACAAACCGCAAGCACATTTTCCTGCTTAAAACAGTTCCATAGATTTGGGCTGTGCGGTCGGTCAATTTCACACTGAAATTTCACACTGAAATTTTCACACATCGCCGAATGGGACTTAGTCTCTGCTGCTGCAAAATCATTGTGGGAGAAGGTAATGCTCAGCGGTGTTCGCGGAACTGAATAGCCGATTTCAGTTCCATGGATTTGGCTACACACACCGCTGACCGCATTGAATGAACAAAGATGGCCGCCGCCACGTGTTCGTTTGCACGAACGGCGGCCCCCCAGCCTTCTGCAATTTACCTACAGCAGGCTCCCAGCCTGGGAGGTAAATTGATGGCACACTTCCACTTCTGGGTGGTCCGCCTGTGGTGTACCTGGTTCAGTAAGCCCCATTTACTGAACCAAGTGGAAAATAGCAATGAACAAAGGATTTTAACAGTCTGGGGACAAAATCTTAAAGGGGCATTGTTCCCAAAAGTCACAATATGTCCCCAGATGGTTCTTAAAGGGGCATACACAGTCCAATAAAAGTCCATTCACTGTGCTTAAAAGGCCAGTAGCCACACAATAAAAATCTATTATGCCCAAATATGTTCTTAAAGGACAATACATCACAGGGGCCGTAGTCACAGGGCAGGAGGCGGGCAAGCAGGCCCCTCCAAAAGCTCATGGCAAACTCCCTTAAAGGGGTGAGTTTGCTACAATGGTGTTTTCAAAAGTTACTGAGTCAAATATAAGGCTTGCGTTTCAGTTGTTTCACATTGAAATTAGCCAGATTGGTTACGTTGCCTTTGAGACCGTATGGTAGCCCAGGAATGAGAATTACCCCCATGATGGCATACCATTTGCAATAGTAGACAACCCAAGGTATTTCAAAAGGGGCAGTCTTTCTTAGTAGCCACTTAGTCACAAACACTGGCCAAAATTGGCATTCAGATTAGTTTTTTTCATTTTTCACACAATCAAATATTAACAATAACTTTGGCCAGTGTTTGTGACCATGTGGCTACTAAAAAAGACCGGACATACCCCATTTGCAATACCTTGGTTTGTCTACTATTGCAAATGTTATGCCATAATTTTCATTCCTGGGCTACCATACGGTCACAAAGGCAACGTAACCAATCTTGCGAATTTCAGTGTGAAAAATGTAACATGCTATATTTGACTCTGTAACTCCCCAAAACACCATAAAACCTGTATATAGGGGGTACTGTTATACACGTGAGACATCGCTGAATACATATGTGTTTTATTGCAGTAAAAGCAAACCGTAGGGGGGGCGGGGCCGGGCCGCCGAGCCGAGCGGTCGCAGGGAAGAGCAGCTCCTGCAGACTGAGAAACATATACGCTATAACCCGCGATTTATGGGGCACCCAGCGACCAACAACCTTGTATGCGGGCTACCGAAGTCGGGGTGAGGGTCGCTCTTGGAGTTCCAGTCCCCCAGAGGCGGGATCCCTGCAGCACCAAGCGGGACCCGACCTGGCGGTGAGTGAGGTGGACGGCCGCCACCTCGCTATCCTGCCCGACAGAGCCGAACATGCGCATAGCACATCGGCAGGTCCGGTCCTGTTCCCCCACCGGACCGGAGGGTGATCCCGGTCCAAGCCTCACGACCACACTCGGAGGCACTACTTGCCCACCAAGAAGGCCTGAGACCCGCAGTCAAAATGGCGGCGGCCACGTGTGCGGGGCCAGACCGGCAGACCCTGAGGCAGACTGCAGACAGGACCCAGCATGGAATACAAAGCTGCAAACCTGTGGTGACACATACCGTACAGCAACACTTAAACACTTAAAACACCGGGAAATCATACGACCAAGCAGCTGAGGCATCACGGCGCACCCGGCGCGAGATATAACCGAGATGACCGGACACACCGACCACCATCAATGGACTCCCTAAAAGCTTACCCATGTTCTGGGCCACACAACCCTGATACCGCCTACAGGAACCTGTCTATGGGCTGCTTTGGACTGCCTGACAGCCTGACCACACTCGACCCATGGTTCAGCGGACAGAACCTATATACCCCGGAGCACAGCAGGCATATTCCACTGGACAATATGCAGTAACAGACGGGACATTATTAATCCAGGCAGTTACCATGCATGCTGCCCTATATTTCAGCGATGTAATACATGTCTCCTCAATATGTCCAATGACTCATGAATACCCTTTAACCAGTCCTGCCCAGCGATATTTTTTAGCTGCTTGCTGCTCTCACTAGTGCAACTATGCTGGTGTATTCTGTTAGGCTCATAGCCCACATACATCCTAGTGCTAATTACCACCATGCGGTGCAAAAACCATAGGCCACTCGAGCGGTACCCTTACTGGCGAACCGGCTTGTTAATAGGCTGCTGGAACCTGTATAAGCCCTCTATCCCGGTCTGGCTGACATAGGCTGTTAAACATCATACCTAGGCTTAGCTGCACGAGACACTAAGTGGCATATTGTACAATATATTGACCTACCCGTTATCTGTTAGCATAACTAAACAATACAACTGTCATAAGCCTGCGGTCTCAGTTTAACATGTTGCTATCTTGGCCTCCACGGCTCAGTTTTAGCCTGAATCACCTACCTTAACGATGCTCCACATGATAATACTCTTTAATGTAAAGCTTTTATTCGCTGTATTGCATCTATTTCTAGCTTGCTTAAAATCGTCTCCACTGAACGACCCATAAAAATAAAAACAAGGCATCACCTTTCTAGAAATGTAACTGACAATGTCTTAATGTAATCACGTTAAAGATATGTACTACATATGCATTTCCTTCTCCTTATCTTGTACCCCTCATAAATGCCTTAATAAAAGAAAGATTTACAAAAAAAAAAGCAAACCGTATATGACATTCACAGTTAAAATGTCATGCAGAAATAAAAAAAAAAATCTTCTTTCCTACCATTCTTTAATATATTATTCATATTAAATTATGTTTTATACCTGTGAATTATAGCTCTCAATCCCCCAAACATGAGCCCAGACTTCATGAAGGGGTAAAAACGGTCTGTTTAATGGTGGCCCCAGCTCAGCCTTTTATGCAGGTCCTCCAGCAAGGTATACTCCCACATGGACCTTTTTTCACAATGTTAATCACTCCCACAGAAACAGTAAAATCCCTCTATCGTGGAGATAATTGGGTTAAGTAGCCATAGAAAATGTAAAGGATCACTGTAGTGTCAGGAAAACAAAGCAGTTTTCCTGACTCTATAGTGCCCTGATGGGGGCCCACATAGACATAGAATACATAGATGCCACATTGACCGCTACTGCCTGCTGGCGCTGACACAAGTGGTGCAAGTGGCATGCCGCAGCTGTGATTTCAGAGCTGGAGCATAGACCCCTCGACTCTCTAATGCAGCCATTCTTCTAGTATAACAATCCACAGTGGATCGGCAGACTGTAAACTCTAAACCACAGTCCCAGTTGGGGAATTATGGGATCTGGTCTCAGGCTGTAGGCATCAACTACTATCACTTTCAGCCAGGCACTGTATTGGCATCTTGAACATTTTCCTAGGAAGAGGCAGAGGACTGACATTTAGGGGTAACACTGTTGAAGAACTCTGCCTTGGGTGATGGGAGTGGCCATCTGTAGCCTATTCACCGTATTCAACCTTGGGGTTTGGAATTTTCCTGATTTATTTTGATGAGCCACCACTGGCGGGAGTATCTGCAGTAACACAGGGTGTCTGGGGGGAGTATCTTCAGTAACACAGGGTGTCTGGGGGGAGTATCTTCAGTAACACAGGGTGTCTGGGGGGAGTATCTGCAGTAACACAGGGTGTCTGGGGGGAGTATCTGCAGTAACACAGGGTGTCTGGGGGGAGTATCTGCAGTAACACAGGGTGTCTGGGGGGAGTATCTGCAGTAACACAGGGTGTCTGGGGGGAGTATCTGCAGTAACACAGGGTGTCTGGGGGGAGTATCTGCAGTAACACAGGGTGTCTGGGGGGAGTATCTGCAGTAACACAGGGTGTCTGGGGGGAGTATCTGCAGTAACACAGGGTGTCTGGGGGGAGTATCTGCAGTAACACAGGGTGTCTGGGGGGAGTATCTGCAGTAACACAGGGTGTCTGGGGGGAGTATCTGCAGTAACACAGGGTGTCTGGAGGGAGTATCTGCAGTAACACAGGGTGTCTGGAGGGAGTATCTGCAGTAACACAGGGTGTCTGGAGGGAGTATCTGCAGTAACACAGGGTGTCTGGGGGGAGTATCTGCAGTAACACAGGGTGTCTGGTGGGAGTATCTGCAGTAACACAGGGTGTCTGGTGGGAGTATCTGCAGTAACACAGGGTGTCTGGAGGGAGTATCTGCAGTAACACAGGGTGTCTGGAGGGAGTGTGTGTATATATATATATATATATATATATATATATATATATCTCTATCTATCCCAGGGATCCTTAGGATAGGTGTAAATCCATATATGCCAAGTGACCCTATGTAGGGGGAACAGTCTCTATTCACTTGGCAGACCTGGATTGACACCTGTCCTCAGGGACCCGGATACACACTGGGGGGGACCTACTGTCCTCCCCCTGGCCCCCACCCCGGAGCAGTGGGTGGGGGCTCTAAAAAAAACAATAAGGGGGGGACCTACTGTCCCCCCCCCAGCCCCCACCCCTTAGTGATGGGTGGTGGCCCTAAATAAAAATTGTGAAGGGGAATAAAATAAATAACCTGTAAAGAAAAATTCAACTTGCCATTTGACGTCTTCTTTTTTCTAAAATCTTCTTTTTTCAGCCCCCAAAAAAGGCCAAATAAAAAGCCATACGAACCGACGCAATTTAAAAATTAAACAAAAAAAAAAAAGAGCGCAAAAAAAATAATCCATCTTCACCCATGGAGGGCTCCGTGTCAGTGTGTATCAGGGATCCTTAGGATAGGTGTCAATCCATATCTGCCAAGTGACCCTATGTAGGGGGAACAGTCCCTATTCTGCTCTGTGTCAGTGTCTGGGGGGAGTATCTGTGGTAACACATAGAAACATAGAATGTGACGGCAGATAAGAACCATTCGGCCCATCTAGTCTGCCCAGTTTTTTTAAATACTTTCATTAGTCCCTGGCCTTATCTTATAGTTAGGATAGCCTTATGCCTATCCCACGCATGCTTAAACTCCTTTACTGTGTTAACCTCTACCACTTCAGCTGGAAGGCTATTCCATGCATCCACTACCCTCTCAGTAAAGTAATACTTCCTGATATTATTTTTAAACCTTTGTCCCTCTAATTTAAGACTATGTCCTCTTGTTGTGGTAGCTTTTCTTCTTTTAAATATACTTTACTGTGTTGATTCCCTTTATGTATTTAAATGTTTCTATCATATCCCCCCTGTCTCGTCTTTCCTCCATGCTATACATGTTAAGATCCTTTAACCTTTCCTGGTAAGTTTTATCCTGCAATCCATGAACCAGTTTAGTAGCCCTTCTTTGAACTCTCTCTAAGGTATCAATATCCTTCTGAAGATAGGGTCTCCAGTACTGTATACAGTACTCCAAGTGAGGTCTCACCAGTGTTCTGTACAATGGCATGAGCACTTCCCTCTTTCTACTGCTAATACCTCTCCCTATACAACCAAGCATTCTGATAGCATTTCCTTCTGCTCTATTACATTGTCTGCCTACCTTTAAGTCATCAGAAATAATCACCCCTAAATCCCTTTCCTCAGATGTTGAGGTTAGGACTCTATCAAATATTCTGTACTCTGCTCTTGGGTTTTTACATCCAAGATGCATTATCTTGCACTTATCCACATTAAATGTCAGTTGCCACAACTCAGACCATTTTTCTAGTTTACCTAAATCATTTTCCATTTGGCTTACCCCTCCTGGAACATCAACCCTGTTACATATCTTAGTATCATCCGCAAAAAGACACACCTTACCATCAAGACCTTCTGCAATATCACTAATAAAAATATTAAAGCGAATGGGTCCAAGTACAGATCCCTGAGGTACCCCACTGGTGACAAGCCCAAGCTTCGAATATACTCCATTGACTACAACCCTCTGATGCCTGTCACTCAGCCACTGCCTTACCCATTCAACAATATTGGAATCCAAACTCAAAGATTGTAGTTTGTTGATAAGCCTTCTATGTGCAACAGTGTCAAAAGCCTTACTGAAATCGAGGTAAGCAATGTCTACTGCACCACCCTGATCTATAATTTTAGTTACCCAATCAAAAAAATCAATAAGATTAGTTTGGCATGATCTCCCTGAAGTAAACCCATGTTGTCTCTGATCTTGAAATCCATGTGTTTTTAGATGTTCTACAATCCTATCCTTTAACATGGTTTCCATCACTTTTCCCACTACTGAAGTAAGGCTTACTGGCCTATAGTTGCCCGACTCCTCCCTATTACCTTTCTTGTGAATGGGCACAACATTCGCTAACTTCCAATCTTCTGGGACTACTCCTGTTATCAATGATTGGTTAAATAAATCTGTTAATGGTTTTGCTAGTACACCACTAAGCTCTTTTAATAGCTTTGGGTGTATTCCATCAGGTCCCATTGACTTATTTGTCTTTACTTTTGACAGTTGAAATAGAACCTCTTCCTCTGTAAACTCACGTGTAATAAATGACTCATTTATCCTTTTTCTTAACTGAGGTCCCTTTCCTTCATTTTCATCTGTAAATACCGAACAAAAATATTCATTGAGGCAGTCAGCTAGACCTTTATCCTCATCTACATACCTTCCTTCTTTTGTTTTTAATCTAACTAATCCTTGTTTTACTTTTCTTTTCTCATTTATGTATCTAAAAAAGGTTTTGTCCCCCTTTTTTACTGACTGTGCTATTTTCTCTTCTGTGTGTGATTTGGAAGCTCTTATAACTTGCTTAGCCTCTTTCTGCCTAATCTTATAGGTCATTCTGTCTTCCTCACTCTGTGTTTTTTTTTATAATTACTAAATGCTAACTTTTTGTTTTTTACTATTTTGGCTACATCTGTGGAGTACCACAGTGGTTTCTTGAATTTTTTGCTTTTACTGACAAGCCTAATGCAATTTTCTGTTGCCTTCAGTAGTGCAACTTTTAAATAATCCCATTTCTTTTGGACTCCATTTAAATTGCTCCAGTCTGATAATGACTCCTTTACACATATTCTAATTTTGGAAAAGTCTGTTTTTCTAAAGTCTAAAACTTTTGTTGTTTTGTGGTGTGACTCATTCACTGTTCTTATATTAAACCACACTGACTGATGATCACTGGATCCTAAACTTTCACCTACAGTAATATCTGATACCAAATCTCCATTTGTTAACACTAAATCTAGTATGGCCTCTTTACGAGTTGGCTCCTCAACGACTTGTTTTAGAGACAATCCCAGTAGGGAGTTTAGAATATGTGTGCCCCTGGCACAAGCAGCTATTTTTGTTTTCCAATTTACATCAGGAAGATTAAAGTCACCCATGATGATAACTTCCCCCTTCATTGTCATTTTAGCTATTTCTTCAACTAGTAGATTATCTAACTCTTCAATTTGTCCTGGGGGCCTATAAATCACACCTACACGAGTTACTGTGTGATTACCAAATTCTAACGTAACCCAAACTGACTCTATGTTCGCCTCACTAACCTTTATTAGGCTAGATTTTATGCTATTCTTTACATGCAGGGCCACCCCTCCCCCTTTCTTGCCTTCCCTGTCTTTTCTATATAAAGAGTACCCTGGTATTGCTATGTCCCAGTCATTTTTCTCATTATACCATGTCTCAGTAACAGCGACTAAATCTACACTATCAGTTGCCATTATTGCCACAAGTTCATGGATCTTATTCCCTAAACTGCGAGCATTTGTAGACATGACTCTAAGCTTATTTTTTAACACACTTGCTACAGGCACCTTCTGTCCTTGTTTTGGGGGACAATTGGATTGATGTTTTATCACCCTTTTGCCCCCCCCCCCCTCCTAGTTTAAATACATCCTAGCAAAACCTCTGAACTGCTCACTGAGAACATTTGTTCCCTTTTGAGAAAGATGCAAACCATCTTTTTTGTACAGTTTATTTCCATTCCAAACAGAGCTACCATGAGCAATAAAGCCAAATCCTTGCTCCCGACACCATTCACCAAGCCACAAGTTAAAGTCCCTAATACGCATCTGCCTGTCATTCTGAGTGTTATGCACAGGCAGAACTTCAGAGAATGACAATGTGGAAGCAACCTGCCGTATATCATTGGCAAAAACACTAAAAACTTCCTTAACCTCTGAAACCTCATTGCAAGCCAAGTCATTTGTCCCTAAATGGACAAGTACATCCAATTCCCCTTCCTGCTTTGCTTGCTTAACAATATTACAGATACGTCTCCTGTCTCCTGTCCCCGGGAAGACACCTCACAAGACCACCATTGTCCATCTCCACACCTCTTATGATGGAATCCCCCACCAACAACTGCTTTCTATTAGGCCTCACCATAGTCTTCAAGCCTCTCTGCACAACACCACTAGCCTCAGTGCCTCTCTGCACAACACCACTAGCCTCAGTGCCTCTCTGCACAACACCACTAGCCTCAGTGCCTCTCTGCACAACACCACTAGCCTCAGTGCCTCTCTGCACAACACCACTAGCCTCAGTGCCTCTCTGCACAACACCACTAGCCTCAGTGCCTCTCTGCACAACACCACTAGCCTCAGTGCCTCTCTGCACAACACCACTAGCCTCAGTGCCTCTCTGCACAACACCACTAGCCTCAGTGCCTCTCTGCACAACACCACTAGCCTCAGTGCCTCTCTGCACAACACCACTAGCCTCAGTGCCTCTCTGCACAACACCACTAGCCTCAGTGCCTCTCTGCACAACACCACTAGCCTCAGTGCCTCTCTGCACAACACCACTAGCCTCAGTGCCTCTCTCCACGACACCACTACACTCTGAAAGTGCAGAAAATGAATTATGTAGAGCAACAGACTGTGCAATATGCCTTTTATCCACAACTCCAAGTCTACCAGATCCTACAGTAATCCATCTGCCGTTCCTAGTATGTCTCTGCGGCAGTTCCAGGGTGTCTGGAGGGAGTATCTGCAGTAACACAGGGTGTCTGGAGGGAGTATCTGCAGTAACACAGGGTGTCTGGAGGGAGTATCTGCTTGTAACACAGGGTGTCTGGAGGGAGTATCTGCTTGTAACACAGGGTGTCTGGAGGGAGTATCTGCTTGTAACACAGGGTGTCTGGAGGGAGTATCTGCTTGTAACATTTATATGCACTAAAAAAAAATAATAAATTGAAAAAAAAATGGTTGCAGCTTCCGAATTAATCTAAAATGGATGCTGTCCAGTAGGTGGGAGGGTCTGCTAGGGAGGGTGTGCTGCTGATTGGCTGCAATGTGTCTGCTGACTGTGAGGTACAGGGACAAAGTTTACTCAATGATAAAGAATAGGGGGCGGACCGAACATTGCATGTGTTCACCCGTGGCGAACGCGAATATGCTATGTTCGCCAGGAACTATTCGCCAGCGAACCGTTCGGGACATCACTACTTGAGAAGAATATGGTTATCAGCAAAAATCAGCACAGTTTTATGAAGCACAGGTCATGTCAAACTAACTTGATTGCGTTCTACAAAGAAGTAAGTAGTGATGTACCGAAATGTTCGCTGGCGAATAGTTCCTGGCGAACATAGCGTGTTCGTGTTCGCCACCGTGGGCGAACACATGCGCGGTTCGATCCACCCCCTATTCGTCATCATTGAGCAAACTTTGACCCTGTGCCTCATGGTCAGCAGACATATTCCAGCAAATTAGCAGCAGACCCTCCCTTCCAGACCCTCCCAGCATCCATTTTAGATTCATTCTGAAGCTGCATTCTTAGTGAGAGGAGGGAAAGTGTAGCTGCTGCTCATTAGATATGGAAATGTATAGCTAGGCTAGGGTATTCAGTGTCCACTACAATCCTGAAGGACTCATCTGATCTCTGCTGTAAGGACAGCACCCCCAAAAAGCCCGTTTTAGGGCTAGAACATCAGTCTGCTTTTTTTGTGTGTGTAATGTAATTGCAGTTGCCTGCCTGCCAGCTTCTGTGTCAGGCTCACACTGGATACTGTGCCCATTTGCCCAGTGCCACCACTCATATCTGGTGTCACAATAGCTTAAGCTTGACATTTAAAAATATTTTTTTTTTCACTGTAATAGATTGCATAGCAGTTAGTTGTCTGCCAGCTTCTGTGTCAGGCTCACAGTGGATACTGTGCCCATTTGCCCAGTGCCACGACTCATATCTGGTGTCACAATAGCTTAAGCTTGACATTTAAAAATATTTTTTTTTTCACTGTAATAGATTGAATAGCAGTTAGTTGTCTGCAAGCGTCTGGGTGTCAGGCCTTCAGCGTGTACTCTGCCAACCTCTGCCAGTGTACTTTGCCACTCACATCTGGTGTCTCTATAGCGTGCCTTTACAAAGAAAAAAAGTTTTTCAGTGTAAGCTAATAGCAGTCAGTGTCCTTAAAGCGGGTGTAAGGCCTTCAGCGTGTGCTCTGCCAACCTCAGCAAGTGTACTTTGCCACTCACATCTGGTGTCTCTATAGCGTGCCTTTACAAAGAAAAAACTTTTTTCACTGTTATAGATTGAATAGCAGTTAGTTGTCTTCAAGTGGGTGTGTCAGGCCTACAGCGTGTACTCTGCAGACCTCTGCCAGTGCACATTGCCACTCATATCTGGTGTCACAATAGCGTGCATTTAAAACCAAAAAACTTTTTTCACTGTTATAGATTGAATAGCAGTTAGTTGTCTGCAAGCGTCAGAAACTCACACCCTTGCCCGGCGTCTGACACCTGGCTTGTCTGAACTATTAGCCCGCCAGCTTTTACCATACAAGCTGGTGGAGTTTGAGGCGTTCAAAAAATTTGTAGCTATTGGGACACCGCAGTGGAAGGTACCCGGCCAAAATTTCTTTGCACAAAAGGCAATCCCCAACCTGTACTCGATTGTGCAAAAGGAAGTAATGGCATGTCTGGCACACAGTGTTGGGGCAAGGGTCCATCTGACCACTGATACCTGGTCTGCAAAGCATGGTCAGGGCAGGTATATCACCTGCACTGCGCATTGGGTAAACCTGCTGACGGCTGCCAAGCATGGAATGCGTGGCTCTGCAGAGGAGTTGGTGACACCGCCACGACTTGCAGGCAGGCCTGCTGCCACCTCCTCTACTCCTCCTACTCCATCCTCTTCCATAGCCTCCTCGGCTGAGTCCTCTTCTGCTGCTGCGTCTTGCTCCACATCAACGGCACCCCCCCAGCTCCCCAAGTACTATTCCACATCCCTATTCTGCTCTGTGTCAGTTTGTATCAGGGATCCTTAGGATAGGTGTCAATCCATATCTGCCAAGTGACCCTATGTAGGGGGAACAGTCCCTATTCTGCTCTGTCAGTGTGTATCAGGGTCCCTGAGGATAGGTGTCAATCCATATCTGCCAAGTGACCCTATGTAGGAGGAACAGTCCCTATTCTGCTCTGTGTCAGTGTGTATCAGGGTCTCTGAGGACAGGTGTCAATCCATATGTCAAGGTGTCAATATGTCATATGTCAGGTGTCAATCCATATCCATTGTGACTTAGGAATGTTAGGTGATTTGTGCCTTTTATGGATTAAAACCAGACTCTGCATCAACTGTGTAATTTTCCATGGGAGTTTTGCCATGGATCCCCCTCCGGCATACCACAGTCCAGGGGTTAGTCCCCTTGAAACAACGTTTCCATCACTTTTGTGGCCAGAGAGTCCCTGTGGGTTTTAAAATTCGCCTGCCCATTGAAGTCAATGGCGGTTCGCCGGTTCGCGAACGTTTGCGGAAGTTCCCGTTTGCCGTTCGCGAACCGAAAATGTTGTGTTCGCGACATCACTACTGTCTGCTAACCATCAATCATCTTTTTGCTTGCTGCCTCTTGATTTGGCAAGAGATCCAGCCCACATAATTGGGCAGACAATTATGGGAACCTGTCCTATTGTGTTTCATACCCCTCCTCTTATAGACTGTAAGCTTGTTTAATTATTTGCCCTGCCTTAAAAAATCCTTTTTTCCATTTCATCCCCCTGTTTTCTTGTCAGGAAAGGCACTCCAAATTATGAAGGAAAGTGAACATGTTCAAGCTCTCTAATCACTTCCCCCAAGATACTGGCATGTGACAGTTTGGAAATTGGAATTTCTTCTAATTACTTAATCGGCCTTAATTTGGCTGAATTTCAGTTTAGTCTGAAACAAATCTCCAGATCTGCTGATAACATTATAACTGCCCGTTTCAACATGGTACATTTTTTTTGTTTTTTTTGCCTTTTTTGGAACTCTTAGCCCTGTCTCATGGGTTTTCTAACATATGCAAAAATAAATTCTGCTGGCTTATGTCAAAATTCTGCCTTAAAACCCTGACTATTTTCTCCATATTTAACATTCCTCCCTGTTTAGTAAATAAACTAGGAAAACATAACTAAGATGTCTGTTTCCAATGGAGTTGGGCACTCATACAGTTCAATCAAAAGATGAAAGGATTAGATTAAACAAATACAAATTATCCATTTTCTAGGCAATACATATATATTAAGTATTTCAAGAGGCTTATTTGGAATGTATTCTTTATTCTTTGTATTTCCATATTTACTTGTATATAATTTTTATTTTTTTAGTGATATAAAATCTTTGTCAAATTTGTATTACTTCATTGAGCATTAGCATTAAAAATTAGATGTATAGTAACTTATCTGTTTGTATTAATATTTGTCTTCACACTACTACATCCTGGAACAAGCCTAATTTTCTATTATTGCTATATGTTAGTTTTCAAATTTCAAGTAAGTTACTATTGTGAATTGTCACAAATTATGGGATTTATTTATTGAAGAGCAATAGTGGAGTACATTTCTAAATGCATAGTAATCACCAAGAAAATCAATATAATATTTCTGCTGATTACTATATTATTTGTCCTTTGCTTCTCAAATGCATTTCTTAAATAATGCACTATGTATTAATTATATAAATCCACTATTCAATAGAAAGCTTTCATGAAATCATGTATAGTTAGATAAACTCAAATGCATATTTTTAATTTAATTTTTCACTCATTAATTTTTGCTCCAGTGAATTGAAATGTGTTGGATTTTCTTCATCCTTCCTCTTTGGTCAACGGGCCTATATTTTGCAGCACTTTCTTCTGGTTTATTTTGAAAGCTGGGTAGTCGTGTTGTAGTACCATATGTTGGCCTTTTAAAATATCTAAGCTGGGGTTTCAGAACTGCAAATCAAAGACATGGAAATATTTGTTAAAGCATATGCAATATTCTTCAAAGTAACATAATGGAAAAGGCAATAAAAACTGCACTACTACATTGTGCTAGTGGTTATGGCCCATCCCCAAAAAAGATGAATATAATATGGAAAGATTTTGAAATATAATTTAGTGAAGCCCATTCTGACATCAACATACATTTCTTAAAGCACTGCAGAATAAGCTGGTGCTATAAAAATGCCAATACTAATAGTAATTGCTTATCATTTTTTTGCAATGATTTAGTCACCATCATGAACTTAGAAAGTGCACATGCCTCAAAACCTAATTCTGGCAGATCATCAGCTTGATCACCATCTTATAATTAGGTTCAATATGCAAGGTTCTCTGCATGTGTATAAAGCAATGTCAATGAGTATCCACAGGTGATCTACACAGGTGATCACAAATGCTCATTCGTGCAGTTGAAATTATAATCTTATTAAAGCAGACAAAACATGTCTGAGGGAGTCTATACACAGAGAATTTGGCTTTTTTTTTTACAAAACCTACACCAATGCATGCCTATTCATTAATAATTGTGGCATGTGAAAGTACGTTGACAGATCTGGCAGTCCCATTAGGATTATTAAGACCTCACATATTACAGATTCCTACTCTTTCCAGTCTTAAAAGTGCAACTCAAAACAACAGAGGATAATACAGGTGCTGCATACATGACCTAAGGGTATATAAAGTGGCGGAACTATCGCAGTATATGTAGTGGAGAAGCAGTGGCGGAACTATCGTGGTCACAGGGGTTGCAGATGCGACCGGGGTGTCCGCTGGCTATGTAATGCGTCCCAGCCCACGCGGTGTAAGCGCCAGGGCCACAAGTCCAGAAGCCCATCGGGTGGCCAATGTAGTTAGGGCCACCCGATGGCAATGAATAACATTAATAGAGCAAGTGATGAGATCAGATGCTGGGAGGAGTGACAGCCCCCAGTCACTTCCTCCCAGCAATCACCGTGCAGCAAGGGGGGAGGAAGGAGAGGAGGGAGTCAGAGTGGGAACTCTGACTCCCATCAGCCTGAGCTACTGGACCCCAGGGAAAGTCACCCTACTGCACCTAAAAGCATGTGTCTGTATGTATGTTTCTCTGTATGTGTGTGCATGTGTGTATGCATGTGTGTGTCTGTGTGTATGTCTCTGTATATGTGTGTGTGCCTATGGGTTTGTCTGCATGTGTGCATTGGGGGGACATATGGGGGGGGGCAAGTCAATTTTCACACCAGGGCCCTGTGGTTTCTAGTTACGCCTCTGATTGAGATATATATATAATCTGTGAATAAAGGCTGTAGTGTGTATGTGTAGGGAAAAATTGGGGCTATGGTGTATGTCTGTCAGGGAGATAAGGGCTGTAGTGTATGTTTAAAGATGACCTTTGATCTCTGCCGTGGGCCCCCTGTCTACTCGAGTTCCATGATAATGGGAGGGCCTGTAAAAGAGATCTTCAATCACCCACTGGCTGTGCCACCTGTCTCCTGCTTGCCATCGCGATACCATGTAGCTTTTTCTTTTTTTGGGGGGAAAGCCAGACATACCTGCAGTTGCACTGGTCGGTGGGGAAATCTATAGATCTGTACTTGTTGACAGTGCAGGGATGCACCTTCAAAAGCCCACATACTCACACAGTCATCCCTTAAGCATACAACACAGCCTCACCAAAACACAAACATGAAGACCACAAGTACCCACCATTCACACAACACAGTGCAAGAAGCTCCCCCATGCATATGCAATCCCAGACACCTAGTTATTAGAGATGTCCCGAATAGTTCGCTGGCGAATAGTTCCTGGCGAACATAGCTTGTTCGCCACGTCCGCCCACTATTCTTCATCATTGAGTAAACTTTGACCCCGTACCTCACAGTCAGCAGACACATTCCAGCCAATCAGCAGCAGACCCTCCCTCCCACCTCCTGGACAGCATCCATTTTAGATTCATTCAGAAGCTGCATTCTTAGTGAGAGGAGGGACAGTGTAGCTGCTGCTGATTTAATAGGGAAATCGATAGCTAGGCTAGTGTATTCAGTGTCCACTACAGTCCTGAAGGACTCATGTGATCTCTGCTGTAAGGACAGCACCCCAAAAAGCCCTTTTTAGGGCTAGAACATCAGTCTGCTTTTTTTTTTTCTGTGTAATCTAATTGCAGTTGCCTGCCTGCCAGCGTGTGTGTCAGGCTCACAGCGTATACTGTGCCCACTTGCCCAGTGCCACCACTCATATCTGGTGTCACAATAGCTTGCATTAAAAAAAAAAAACTTTTTTGACTGTAATATAATAGCAGTCAGTTTCCTTCACACGTGTGCATTTCAGGGCCTGCAAGGGCACAGTGTCAAACCAGTGCAACTCATATCTGGTGTAACAGTAGTGTACATTTAAAAAAAATAATAATAATAATTTTTTGACTGTAATAGAATAAATAGCAGTTAGTTGTCTGTAAGCGTGTGTGTCAAGCTTACAGCGTCTACTCTGCCAACTTCTGCCAGTGCACAGTGCCACTCATGTTGTCACAGTAGCTTGCACACATAGTACCACTAATTGAAAAAAAAATGACAGGCAGAGGCAGGCCACCCCGCAGGGGCCGTCATGGTCGTGGTGCTGTGCTTCCCTTTGGCCCTAGAATAATGCCCAGTGTTCAGAGGCCACGTACCCTGAACTGGAAAAAGTTCTGAGGACATAGTTGATTGCCTAACACAGGACACCCAATCTTCTACAGCTTCCGCTCGGAACCTTGACGCACCATCCTCCTCCAGCTTAGCTTCGGGCACCTCTCAAGTTACCACTCGCCCGCCTGCCGCCACCACCAACACTAGCACCACAGCCGCTTCACTTGATCTGTCAGAGGAGTTATTTACACATCAGTTGGAAGAAATGAGTGATGCGCAACCATTATTGCCAGAGGATGTAGATAACAGGGATATGTCTCAGGCAGGCAGCATTAAACACATGGAGGTACGGTGTGATGATGATCATGTTGTACCCGCTGCTGCTTCCTTTGCTGAGTTGTCAGATACAAGTGAAGCGGTTGATGATGACGATGCGTCCGTGGATGTCACGTGGGTGCCCGCTAGAAGAGAAGAACAGGGTAAAGTTCAGATCGGGAGACATAGAGGAGGAGGAGACGAGTTGGAAGCAGGGGGAGGTCGTCGCAAGGAGCTAGTAGCACAGTCAGACAGCATGCATCAGCACCCGGGGTCAGCCAGACAGCACTCCAATCAAAGCATGCTGTTGCCACCACCAGAATGCCGTCATTGCAGAGCTCAGCAATGTGGCATTTTTTGTGTGTCTGTCTCTGACAATAGTGATGCCATTTGCAACCTGTGCCAAAAGAAACTGAGTTGTGGGAAGTCCAACACCCACCTAGGTACAACTGCTTTGCGAACGCACATGATCGCACATCACAAACGCCTATGGGATCAACACATGAGTACAAGCAGCACACAAACTCTAAGCCGCCATCCTCCTCCTGGTCCAGCATCTTCAGCCACGTCAACCACTGCTGTACTCCTTGCCCCCTCTCAACCATCCACCACTCCGTCTCTCGCCTTGAGCAGTTCCTGCTCATCTGCCCACAGTCAGGTGTCTGTCAAGGACATGTTTGAGCGTAAGAAGCCAATGTCACAAAGTCACCCCCTTGCCAGGCGTCTGACAGCTGGCTTGTGTGAACTCTTAGCCTGCCAGCTTTTACTATACAAGCTGGTGGAGTCTGAGGCGTTCCAAAAATTTGTAGCTATTGGGACACCGCAGTGGAAGGTACACGGACGAAATTTCTTTGCACAAAAGGCAATCCCCAACCTGTACTCGATTGTGCAAAAGGAAGTAATGGCATGTCTGGCACACAGTGTTGGGGCAAGGGTCCATCTGACCACTGATACCTGGTCTGCAAAGCATGGTCAGGGCAGGTATATCACCTACACTGCACATTGGGTAAACCTGCCGACGGCTGCCAAGCATGGAATGCGTGGCTCTGCAGAGGAGTTGGTGACACCGCCACGACTTGCAGGCAGGCCTGCTGCCTCCTCCTCTACTCCTCCTACTCCATCCTCTTCCATAACCTCCTCGGCTGAGTCCTCTACTGCTGTTGCATCTTGCTCCACATTAACGGCACCCCCAGCTCCCCAGGTACTATTCCACATCCTGGATACGGCAGTGTCACGCCATCTTGGGGTTGACTTGCCTGAAAGCCGAGAGTCACACCGGACCAGCACTCCTGTCCACCCTGAATGCACAGGTGGATCAGTGGCTGACTCCGCACCAACTGGAGATCAGCAAAGTGGTTTGTGACCACGGAAGAAATTTGTTGGCGGCATTGAATTTGGGCAAGTTGACACATGTGCCGTGCATGGCACATGTGTTTAATCTGATTGTACAATGCTTTGTGCAGAAGTACCCAGGCTTACAGGACATCCTGAAGCAGGCCAGGAAGGTGTGTGGCCATTTCAGGCGTTCCTACACGGCCATGGCGCACTTTTCAGATATCCAGCGGCGAAACAACATGCCAGTGAGGCGCTTGTTTTGCGACAGCCAGACGCGTTGGAATTCAACACTCCTAATGTTCGACCGCCTGCTCCAACAAGAAAAAGCTGTTAACGAGTATTTGTATGACCGGGGTGCTAGGACAGCCTCTGCGGAGCTGGGAATTTTTTTGCCACGTTACTGGATGCTCTTGCGCAATGCCTGTAGGCTCATGCGTCCTTTTGAGGAGGTGACAAACCTAGTCAGTCGCAACAAAGGCACCATCAGCGACATCATACCATTTGTTTTATTCCTGGAGCGTGCCCTGCGAAGAGTGCTGGATCAGGCAATAGATGAGCGTGAAGAGGAAGAGGAAGAATTGTGGTCACCATCACCACCAGAAACAGCCTTATCAGCATCGCTTGCTGGACCTGCGGCAACGCTGGAAAAGGATTGTGAGGAAGAGGAGGAATGTGGCTTTGAGGAGGAGGAGGAGGAAGACCAACCACAACAGGCATCCCAGGGTGCTCATTGTCACCTATATGGTACCCGTGGTGTTTGTAGGTGGCTGGGGGGAAGAACATACCTTCAGTGAGATCACTGAGGACGAGGAACGGGACATGAGTAGCTCGGCATCAAACCTTGTGCAAATGGGGTCTTTCATGCGGTCGTGCCTGTTGAGGGACCCTCGTATAAAAAGGCTGAAGGAGAATGACCTGTACTGGGTGTCCACGCTACTAGTCCCCCGGTATAAGCAGAAAGTGCCTGAAATGTTACCGAATTACCGCAAGTCGGAAAGGATGCAGCAGTTCCAAAATCAATTAAAAAGTATGCTTTACACAGCGTATAAGGGTGATGTCACAGCACAATGGGAATCTAACAGGGGAAGAGGTGAAAGTAATCCTCCTCCTCCCACGACCACGCCGGCAAGGACAGGACGCTTTACAGACGTGTTGTTGATGGAGGACATGCAGAGCTTTTTAAGTCCTACGCATCGCCACAGCCCTTCGGGGTCCACCCTCCGAGAACAACTCGACCGACAGGTAGCAGACTACCTCGCCTTAACTGCAGATATCGACACTCTGAGGAGCGATGAACCCCTTGACTACTGGATGTGCAGGCTTGACCTGTGGCCTGAGCTATCCCAAATTGCGATAGAACTTCTGGCCTGCCCCACTTCAAGTGTCCTGTCAGAAAGGACCTTCAGTGCAGCAGGAGGTATTGTCACTGAGAAGAGAAGTCGCCTAGGTCAAAAAAGTCTAGATTACCTCACCTTTATTAAGATGAAAGAGGGATGGATCCCGAAGGGACTGACACTGGGCGATACATTATGCAAAAAAAGGCCTGATGAGGGGGACGTAACAGGGATTAAACTGATAAGAATAGTACTACTTAACACACCACTCCTATCTGGTGGCACATTAGATTGCACGCGCAGTGACCCAAATTTGAAGTAGGAGGACCGACCAAGCATCTTTTTCCATCTCCCGGTTCCTAAAATCGATGCCATATACACGTCCCCTGATAGGGGACTTAACAGGGATTAAACTGATGGGAATAGTACTACTTAACACACCTTATAATAACGCAGAGAGAGGCAATGCAGAAAGTCTGAAGAAGAGGAGTCAGAGGAGGAAGGTGGCTTTGAGGAGGTGGAAGACCAAACACAGCAGGTGTCCCAGGGGGCTTGTTGTCACCTTTCGGGGACCCTTGGTGTTGTACGTTGCTGGGTGGAGGAAGAGACCTTCAATGACATCAGTGAGGACAAGGAACGGGACATGGCTAGTTTGGTATCCAACCTTGTGCAAATAGGGAGTTTGCGGTTGTGCAAATAGGGAGTTTGCGGTTGTGCAAATGGACTGTTTGCGGTTGTTTGCGGTGCATTAAACGGGGAGTTTGATCTGTCACTGTGAAGCGGGTGTAACCCTTACACTACCTGATCGATACAACATCATACCTGATGTTTTAAAGCACGTTATTCCAAACAGTTTAGGAATGTTCGGTGATTTATGCCCTTTATGGATTAAAACCAGACTATGCATCAACTATGTAATTTTCCATGGGAGTTTTGCCATGGATCCCCCTCCGGCATGCCACAGTCCAGGTGTTAGTCCCCTTGAAACAACTTTTCCATCACTATTGTGGCCAGAAAGAGTCCCTGTTGGTTTTAAAATTCGCCTGTCCATTGAAGTCTATGGCGGTTCGCCCGGTTTGCCCGTTCGCAAACATTTGCTGAAATTCACGTTCGCCGTTCGCGAATGGAAAATTTTAGTTTTGCTAAATCTCTACGTAGTTATACATGCTTAAAGACACAGAGCTCAACATTTCACAGACAAAGAGAGATACATTCACAGTTGAACAAGAATAATCACTTCTTGAGTTAGACACATACATCTCAGGCATATATACAGTTACACAAATACTCGACACGCTGGGATTGTGTGTATGTTTTGTCTGTATCTTTGTATTATTGTGTGCCTCTGTGCATCAGCATGTTTGTATGTGTATGTCTGTGAATATATGTGTGCATGTATCAGAGAGTATGTATATATATGTATGTATGTATGTATGTGTATATATATATATATATATGTGTGTGTGTGTGTGCGTGTATATGTATGTAACTTCATTATTTGGTATATTATTTTATAAAATTGTCCCCCCCTAAAAAGAATTTGCAGTGTGCTATGGGGATTGATTGGGAAAGTTTACAAAATTACTGTAGGCTAAAGCATCACTTTTATTGATATTATTTAAATAGTAAGTAGACACTAGATCATAACAAATTTGTATACAACACGTCTCAAATTAATCTGTGTCAAAAACGTAACTACTAAAAATCCACAGAGTGCAACCAATTTCCACTGACGATATTAAAGTATAAGTAATAAAGGTAAAAAGGGAATCTCTTCTAAACTCTAAATTTTAATTCTTAATTTATAATGTGAGTACGAGTCTTTATCGATTTTTTTTCAAGGTACAGAAAAACTAATAGAAAGATATAATTTGTTTTAGTTTTTGTTTATTCTCGCTCTATTTTCTAACTAAATTCTTAAAATCAAAAAAGAAGGGAGACTGTTGCCTAAATGTTAAATTTATCTGGAGTACCAAATAAATCACAATGCTCTTACTCCAAACCATATAGTTGATTAGAACAGTTGGCCACAGAGTACACCATGGTGCCAGTTTTAACTCCTCCTAAAATGATAACCCAAGTACTATTATGTTTTTTTTTGTCAAGTATCTTAGCTTGAAACTTGATCTTTTGCATTCAAGGGAAGCTATCACTAGCTGTTAAGACTGATTGTGTCCTAAATAATAATTTTCTGCAAGAATACTCCACTGCTAAAATCAACAAAATCACTAGATACGAAGTGGATCCTATACGGTTGAATAAAATTGTAAATATGACTACCAATCCATGCAATCATACATACTTATGTGCCAAAGGACACCACTAACTACCTATTCTTAAAATGAGCTTTTAAACTATAGAGTAGGGGAAAGGGGGACTATCATCTAAATGTTCAGTTTTACTGGGTACCAAATAAATGATTGTGCTATTCTACAAAGAATATAGTTAGTTTAAACAGTTTTACCACAGTACTAGTCTGAGTTTAGTTCTCCTAAAATAATAACGCTAGTGCTACTGTAGTTTATCTTAACCTGCAACCTGATCTTGTGTCTTCGAGGGCACCTATCACTAGCTGTTATCGACTGATTATATCCTAAATAATCTCTTTCCTCAAGTTCATTACTCTACTAAAATCTACAAAATCTGTTTCCCTCTGATAAGCATGTTGGCGAAATGCGCACGTCAGGGGCTCAGTAGTGTCCTTTGGTACACAAATATGTATGATTGGATGGATCGGCAGTTATAATTACAACTTTACTCAACCGAATAGGATCCACTTTGTATTCTAAGATTTTGGAGATTTTAGTTGAGTAACAATCTCTCCAATTTCAATGAATGCATTCTATAACATACTTAATAATATATAATATATACTTCTATATTGCTAGCACGCATGATGTTTAATAAATATAATTTTTAATATCTGATATTGCATCAAAAAAACTATTCAAAATGTAATGGGATGATTTAAACTGTGCTTACCTGGTAGTTTTAGCAAATATGGAGAGTCAACGGTGCATGCTGAGTCATTTATTTTATTTTCACCTAAATGAAAGATTACATAGTCTTTGTTGAGTTAGAATCCATATTTTACACAATTAAATTACACAAGCGAACCAGACATCAAACTAGATCTAAAATGTTTTGTTTTATATGATACATCATGCACATATCAGTTCATGTCTACAGATCACTTAGAGCAATATTTTTTCATTATATAATATAATATTGCTCTAAGGAACCACATTCCTATGCTGTTCTGTTTTTTTGTGATTATTTTTTTTAGGAGAAATAAATAACAAAGTTACTTTGACATACAAATACATACATTTTAGTTTTCATATATGTGCTCTTCAAAACATTTTGTAGAATTTCAAGGAAAACCTTGGATGTCCTAGAAATTGATGGTAGTCTGAGGCAACTCTTAATATAAGGATGTTTAAAAACGGGTTTTACGAAGTAAAAAAAGATTTACAAAGTAAAAAAATACATTAAAAAAATGCTCATTACCACTACACTTGGTACAAGCTAGCGGAAACATTATCCCACGCTAAGGTTCAAAATATGCCTTTTGAAATACCCTGGGATGTCTTCTTTAAGAAATGGTATGCCTTTATGGGGTAATTGGATTATATAGCTTTGTAAAATACTCTAAAATGGGAAATGGACACAGCATAAAAATTCAAAGTTTGAAAAAAACTGGAATGGCTGTGTCTCAAATGTGCCCCTTCAATGTCCACATATACCTGGCAAAGGTACATACGGGGGTATTGCTGTACTCAGCCGACATAGTTGAGCAACATATGAAGTATTATACCGTCGTAGTACACATAAGGTTTGAAAAATATACTGCGCAAACTCACTTTGTGTGTCAAAAAGGCAGAAAAAATGCGTATTACCACTACACTTGGTGCAAGCTAGCGGAAAAATGATCCCACGCTAAGGTTCAAAAAATGCCTTTTGAATTGCCCTGGGATGTCTTCTTTAAGAAATGGTATGCCTTTATAGTGTAGTTGTAATATGTAGCCTGCTCAAGTGCTCCAAAGTGGGACACAGACGCATCAAAACCCTCCATGAAAATTCACACTTAAAAAAAACTTAACTTGTTATGTCTCTTTTACAGCAGTGTAACTTCACAAAATAGTGTCCAGGTCATACATTGGGCATATTGTTTTACTCAGAAGGCTTAGCTGAGCATAATTTGGGGGGTTTGAACTTAGTGGCACATATGAAATGTACAAAATGCCCAGCAAAAATGTAATCCATATGTAAAAAATGCCCAAAATTATATTTTACCACATACTTTGGCATATATTGGTGAAAATGTGAGGCCTTTGTGAGGTTTTTTTGAACAGTCAAACTGCTATAATACCTCAAATGTAAATGTTGAAATGGACAGGTCTCCTATATGGCACTGTAGCTTCACAAAATAGTGCCAAAGACATACAATGGGAGTACCGTTGTACTCAGCAGAAGTAACTGAACACATAATAAAACCTTGTACAGGAATAGCACACACCAACTTTACAAAATACACATGAGAAGTTCTTTGTTAGAAGTTTGTGCCAAAAAACCCAAAATACTAAATTTTACTCCAATATTTAGCAGAGATTGGCGGTGAAATGGCTACTTAGAAAGTGTCAAAACAACCTTAGGACAATAGCCTGTGATGTCTACTTTATATGAATATATACTTTTGTGTGGCAATTTTGTTTTCTTTTATGGCTATTAAGCCAAACATACCAAATTCTAAAATCGCTCCATATTAAAAGTTTATTTTACTCCTTGTGCTTTGTGACCTGTAACTACCAAAAAAAACTGAAAATCCCAGACACATTATATATTCTATAAATCAGAACAACTAAATTAATTTATTTTTAATTACTTTCTTTAACCTGCACTAATTAGGCACACATTATTATTGCAAAAACAGTACAAAAAACAATTTTTTTTCTTTTTTTTTGCATTTTTCTGTATTTTTTTTTAATAATAAATAAGCATTTATATATATATATATATATATATATATATATATATATATATATATATATATATGTATGTTACATCAAATTAAAGCCCTTTCTGTCCTCTAAAAAACAGTATATAATATGCGTCGGTGCAATAAACGAGAGAGATGCAAATTGAAGTTGAACGCATACAGCAAGAAAATGCAAAAATTGCTTGTGTCATTAAGCGTAAGATAAGCTTCTGAAGCTGTGTCCTTAAGGGGTTAACATTACAGCTGAAAACATGTTTACATTACAGGGTTTAAGTGCCTCTAGTGGCTGTCATTCAAACTTCCACTAGCAGTGGCATCCCTAGGATTCATATTTGGGGGGGCACATGGTGGGCCACGGAAAAAAGGGGGGCAGTAATAAAATGTGTGTGTGTGTGTGTGTATATATATATATATATATATATATATATATATATATATATATATGTATATGTATATGTAAAAAAATGATACAATTTTAATCTTGTAATACCTTTTTATTGGACTAACAGAATGTTTTAATGACAAGCTTTCGGGAGAACCTCCCTTTATCAAGTCTGAAGCATTTCTGAGCAAGACGACACATAGAATTTAAAGTTGAGTTGGGATACAGGGGTTAAAGCGACATGAGTGCAGATAAGACACAGGTTTGTTAGAAAATAGACACAATTTTTGGGTCATAAATATCTTTCTGAAGAGCAGAGTGAGGGGGGACGGGGAGAAGAAAAACAAACAAGCAGACAGAGCAGAAGATGGTGCACTTTATACATACACACACACACACACACACACACACACACACATAAATATGTATATGTAAACGTATAAACACATGTACATGTACATATACACATATACATATATGTACATGAACTCATATACACAAATATAAATGCACAGTCATATATATAAGCATACATGCATAAGAGTATGGGAAAGCATAGGTCTATACATAGTGCTTTATATATTGATAGAATAAACATATTGGGATGAGTTTTAGAGTGTTGACACATATGAACAAATAGTAAGATAATGTGGGGGAGTGTTCATGTAAAGTGTTGGTAGTGGGACAGGAAACCCAAATCAATATTTAGTCCTCTATTCTTGCTGTTAAACAATTTGATCATTCTGGCTTCAAAAGTTTTTCTTTCTTGGGTATTTTTAAAAACCCCTTTCAGTACTTTGATTTTTAGGTCCTTCAGTGAGTGGCCAGGCTGGGTAAAGTGGTGTCCCACAGGAGTGCAGTAGGATTCCTCTTTGTGGTGTTTAATAGAGTGTCTGTGCATATTCATTCTGCCATTTAATAGCTGGGTGGTTTCCCCAATGTAGCATCCTAGGTGGCATTTAGTGCAGTGAATCATGTATACCACATTGCTGGATGTGTAGGAGTATGAACCTTTAATTTTGTAGGTTTTATTGTTGTGTGTGGCTGTGTTGTCTGTGCTGACACAGTTTGCAGCGAGTTTTTTTTTGCATTGACTGGTCCCATTTTCTTCATTCTCACCATCAGTGGGCAGCTTCCTGTTGATTAATTTTTGTTGGAGGTTTGGTGGTTGTCTGAAGGCCAAAATGGGTGTTTCAGGGAAAATGTTTTTCAAAGTCTCCTCTTCTGTTAACATTGGTTGTAGGTCTTTGATGATTTTCCGTATTTCCTCAAGAGCTGGGTTGTAGGTGACCACAAGTGACACTCGTGTAGATATTTTTTTCTCTCTGTACTGTAGCGGGCGCGTACGTGGAGTTTTTACAGCAGAGTTGATTTGTTTGGTAATAGTCTTTGGTTTGTAGCTTTTCTGTCTCATAGATTGGGAGAGTACATTTAGATGGGAATTAGGATCAGAGCATATGCGATGGTATCTAGTGGCTTGGCTGTAGATGATGCCCTGTTTAGTATGGAAGGGGTGGAAACTGGAGCTGTGAAGGTAACTGCAAGTGTCTGTGGGGTTTCTGTAAACCGAGGTGTGGATTGTGTCATTGTTACATGCCACAGTGGTGTCAAGAAAATTCAGATCTAGTTTGATGAATGGAATGTGTTAAGAGTCATGGAACTGTATTAGTTTTTCTTTGCTTTCAGTCCAAATTATAAATATATCATTGATATAATATTTGTATGGTTTGGTATGCTGTATTTCTAGGAATCGCTGTTCAAGATCTGCCCTAAATAGATTAGCATAGATTAGTGCCCATAGTAGTGCCCATGGTGTGTAGGTAATCCTCACTGTTAAAGCTGAAATAATTATGTGTGAGGATGAATAGTGCCAGTACTGTGATAATTTGGGGGCTGTATTTTTGGTTGTCGGCATAAGAGAGGAAATGGAAGCAAGCAATGATGCCATCTGTATGTGGAATGTTGCTGTACAGAGATTCCACAACCATGGTTACAAGGATGGTGTTAGCAGGTAGATTGGTGATTTGGCTGAGTCATATTCCGGCTTACAGCATCAGTAGATGGCACGTGGGGGAGCAGAGCAGGAGGATTACTGCTCCATCGCCACCTCTGATGTGCTCACAACCGCCCACCTCGGGGGTCCATAAATTGCTTCTTCCACGATAGGAGGAAGCACCAGGGACGTCCATGCAAACTTTGGGATAGATACAGCTAGGGCCAACCTTTTGACCTTTTATAAGCCCTGTGCAAAAAAAAAAATCACACACACACAGGCTTACAGACACACACACAGGCAGACAGTGATGAACAGGCAGTTACAGCCACACTCACAGAGGCAGACAGCCACTCACAGAGGCAGACAGCCACTCACAGAGGCAGACAGCCACTCACAGAGGCAGACAGCCACTCACAGAGGCAGACAGCCACTCACAGAGGCAGACAGCCACACACAGAGGCAGACAGCCACACACAGAGGCAGACAGCCACACACAGAGGCAGACAGCCACACACAGAGGCAGACAGCCACACACAGAGGCAGACAGCCACACACAGAGGCAGACAGCCACACACAGAGGCAGACAGCCACACACAGAGGCAGACAGCCACACACAGAGGCAGACAGCCACACACAGAGGCAGACAGCCACACACAGAGGCAGACAGCCACACACAGAGGCAGACAGCCACACACAGAGGCAGACAGCCACACACAGAGGCAGACAGCCACACACAGAGGCAGACAGCCACACACAGAGGCAGACAGCCACACACAGAGGCAGACAGCCACACACAGAGGCAGACAGCCACACACAGAGGCAGACAGCCACACACAGAGGCAGACAGCCACACACAGAGGCAGACAGCCACACACAGAGGCAGACAGCCACACACAGAGGCAGACAGCCACACACAGAGGCAGACAGCCACACACAGAGGCAGACAGCCACACACGCAGTTACAGTCACACAGGGGCAGACAGCCACACATACTGATGGTTAACACACAGTTACAGTCACACAGGGGCAGACAGCCACACATACTGATGGTTAACACACAGTTACAGTCACACAGGGGCAGACAGCCACACATACTGATGGTTAACACACAGTTACAGTCACACAGGGGCAGACAGCCACACATACTGATGGTTAACACACAGTTACAGTCACACAGGGGCAGACAGCCACACATACTGATGGTTAACACACAGTTACAGTCACACAGGGGCAGACAGCCACACATACTGATGGTTAACACACAGTTACAGTCACACAGGGGCAGACAGCCACACATACTGATGGTTAACACACAGTTACAGTCACACAGGGGCAGACAGCCACACATACTGATGGTTAACACACAGTTACAGTCACACAGGGGCAGACAGCCACACATACTGATGGTTAACACACAGTTACAGTCACACAGGGGCAGACAGCCACACATACTGATGGTTAACACACAGTTACAGTCACACAGGGGCAGACAGCCACACATACTGATGGTTAACACACAGTTACAGTCACACAGGGGCAGACAGCCACACATACTGATGGTTAACACACAGTTACAGTCACACAGGGGCAGACAGCCACACATACTGATGGTTAACACACAGTTACAGTCACACAGGGGCAGACAGCCACACATACTGATGGTTAACACACAGTTACAGTCACACAGGGGCAGACAGCCACACATACTGATGGTTAACACACAGTTACAGTCACACAGGGGCAGACAGCCACACATACTGATGGTTAACACACAGTTACAGTCACACAGGGGCAGACAGCCACACACACAGAGGCAGACACAGTGACATAGTTACAGTCACACACACCGTTACAGTTGCAGCCACACCACCCTCCAGAACACCGGTGGAAATCAGGAAAAGCCCTATTGAGGAGAGAGAAGGCAGGGGATGGGTAGGATGACTTTCTCTTATTGCTTTCTTATTGTCATTGGATAGTTTAAGGAATTGGTCCCTGATGAAGTTTATTTGGAAAGGTTTGTCCACTTACTTCATCTCTGCCTTTTAAAAATGACCCTTTGATAGTTCCACCCTGTGTCCCTTTAAGAAGGCCTTGCTTAAGGGTTCTTGTGCCTAGGGTCCCTCCTGTTGTTCCACCCCTTTATCATGAAGGAGTGGAGATGGCTGATTCCGATCTGTCTAGCATGTGGCGCAGCTTGTCACTAAAGACATGCAGCCAGTGAGTGGCTGCGAATGGGACAGCCATGTGGAGCATGAGAACATAAAGCTCCGACATGAAGGGAGGGGAAGATGCGGCGTGGGAGCACAAGAAGGCTGGGAAGTGGGGGCTTGACACACTCTGGGTGCTAAGCATTCCCAATGGGCTACTTTGGTATTGCCTTGGGAGTCACAAAACAGTAATTATTATTATTTCCAAAATATATCAGTGTTTAGGAGATGGTGTGTGAGAGAGGGATCCACTGGGCAGGTACATTTTTCTTAATGGCTCTGTTGCTGGGAATTCATATAACCAGGCATCCATTTGTGTGACCAATCAAAAAATGTTTGTGAAACACTCTACACAAATTATCCTTCTTCATGGAGGACACCCTTATTGTGGACTTTAACATCCCCCTGGACCACAAACTGGGCTTTCATCCTAACCCATAACAGTTTTCTCAACTCTAGAAAGCAGGAGTTTAATGTCTGGACATTTCCATTCTGGTACTGTACCCTTGAATTACTTCATATGATTTTTCCATCAATTTATTGATTGCTGGAGATGTAGAGGTTAGGTTAGCTATATTCAACACATCTTTTGGGACTGTCCACTAGTTAAACCATCAGATGGTCAAGGATACTATTGCTAGAATTTTTTGATTGTCAACCCCCGTTAGCATCTCATTAAAATAACAGTGCAAAGCAAAAACAGTGGTATCCCTGGAATGCTTCCCTGTCTTATAAAGCCACCTCAAGTGTGTTATCTTAAATACAGACTCATATCCTTCTTTCTCTGTTTAAGCTCTTGACTGTCAACCCCTAGGAAGGGAAGATTTCATATTTTAAAAATGTTATATGTGATTTAAGCTTTTTATTAGTGGGTGTAGTTAGAAGATAGAATACAAAATTATTTCATAAATATTAGGTCTAGAGTCAATTGATTTTACTACTTATTTCAACTTAAGATATTAAGTATATCAGATTAACGGAGAAAGTTCAGGCCTTTACCAAACATACAACTATTATGTAACATCACACTGGAACTTTCATCTGTGTTGAAATTTGACAAAATTAGACTGTGATACTTGTTACATGTCATTTTCATCCCAGTTCTGTTACTCTTTTGCGTAATAAACGTAAAAATCTTTAAATAAATATTGCAAAAACTAAACATAATCATAGTAATATGTAATACAGAAAAAAAATCTTTTACATTTAAATCTGGAAATGTTTGGACCCTGACACAATTTTCATAATTTTGGCTCTGTACACCGCCACAGTGGATTTGAAATAAATAAAATGCAACTAAAGATCAAACTTTAAGTTTAATTCAAGGTGTTGAACAAAAATATTGTATGAAACATTTAGGAATTGCAACCATTTTCATGCACAGTCCCATTATTTCAGTGGCTCAATTGTAATTGGACAAATTAAATTTAAAATATATAAATAAAATGTAACTTTTTACTACTTTGTTTAGAATCCTTTGCAGACAATGACTGCTTGAAGTCTGGAATGCACGGACATCCTTCTTTGTGATGCTTGTCCAGGCCTTTGCTGAAGATGTTGTCAGTTGCTGTTTGCGGTCTTTCTGCTTTAAGTTTTGCCTTTTTGGGTTGAGATCAGAGGATTGACTCTGTTATTGCAGAATATTCCGCTTCTTTTTTCTTAACAAAACTCCTGGGATGCTTTAATCAACTTCACTGAGTTTGGCTATATTTGAGCAGATAATATATCCCTATACACTTTAGAATTCATCTGGCTGCTTCTGTCTTCTATCATATCAACAATAAACACTATTGATAAACACCAGTGCCATTGGAAGCCATGCATACCCATGCCATTACACTGCCTCCACTGTGTTTTATAGATGATATGGTATGTGGTGGCTGACCTCCTAATCAGAAGTGACCTGAGCCCCTGTGGAGTTGCTCTGGTGCTACCTCCCCTCTTCCTCCCCGTTCTCCACCAAAAAACCCTGGAGGACCGACTGCTTCACCTACAATCTGTGGAGAGGTGGACTGAGCTGTGGAGTCTCCTTTAAGATGGTGGATCCCATGTTCACCACTGCTATCTGTGGGGAACAAGCTTACTTCCTAACTAGGCTGCAACAAATCTTTGCAGAGTTTTGGCAGAAGACGTACCATTGTCAACAATATCCAGCTCGGCAAGGGTGGAGTGTATACTTAATCTGGAGATTACCATTGAATATCCAGCATGTGAGGCCAGTTTCAGACTCAGCTTGGGCCTGATGCAGGTGGAGGAGAAGGCTATGCCTCAAAAGAGCAGACTTCAGGCCTGACTTACTGCTGGGCCCTGATCCCCAAGGAGCACATCTTCCCACAGGGACACTGATGCACATGACAGGCTGACCTGATCATCCTCATCTGAGGCTGAACCTGCTAACACTCAGGCTCTCAAGTCTTCAAGGAAGCGTGCCAGGGCATGACTATATTCTACCTCAGGAGGTTATCAGCTGAGCTGAGGTTTGTGTTGTCATGGTGTAACGCCTCTTAATGCCTCGTGCATGAGACACCACACAGCAACTAATTTGATTTTGTTTGTTTTTATGTTGATGCCAATTTTTACATATCTGCTTAACAGCAATATTTTTAGGATTGTGTTTGCTATCACTCCCTCTTAAAAAGAGCACAGGTAATGCAGCTACTCCTAGTTATTAACACTGATGTTATTGACCTCTTCAGTAAGTCACACATGCTTTTTTGGTTAATTGCTAGGCATGAAACTGCTCACTGTCTGTTACGGACCGTTTCAGCATAAAAGGGGAAAAATCCGTTTAGGCGATAATCCCCTTTTCCCAAACAAGGCACAGCTACTATAAAAGCACCAAAACTCACGAATTCGGATATAGGTGAATGCACCAAACTCCCGAACTGCATACAAGGGAATAAGGTAGCACTCCAAACTCCCGAACTGGAACCTCACGAATTGCTGAACAGGAAAAGCTCCCAAGCGGCTTACACTCCTGGCAGTCAGTCCCTATCAGCATACAGTGAATCCCCCCAAGAACGAGACAAGGCTCCGTGTTGAGGGTCCAGCAGTGGTCTGTTTATTGAGGGCTACCTGCCCCTGTATTTATGCAGGTCTCCCACCTGGTGGACACTCCCCTAGGGGACCAGATGGAAGACTGAAACAGCAGACAGACATGTATCATTTTCGTACACACAGCCACAATACTTTCCCACCATGCATCTTAGTTTCCTCCTCCCTGCCCTGGAGATAATTAATGAAGTAATTCAATTATCTCCTAAGACAAAGGCCAGACTCCATTATGCACATGGTGACACAGAAACAGACTATCACTTTAAAATACATACAGACACATTTTATACATAAAACACAGACATGTAACATATCCCCAGATAGCTCAGGTCTGGGTGCACATTATTAGGTGAATGGCACTCAGACCACACAAATACAGTTTAATTGCCATGGAGCCAAAGTCTTTAATTATACGAACAGGCTCCATGGCAGGCTATCTGGGTTACTACAGTTCACATAAAACAAACTACCGAATTTCCCTGCATTCACCAAATTCATACGAATGAGAACCAGGGGCTGGAGGTTCAGCGGTGCCTGCACGGAAAAGTGTCCGATTTTGGTGCATGAAAGCCGGGCAGAAAAGTGCTGGCTGCCCGGGGAGCTCCAGAACAGCGCCACCTAGCGGCCGCTAAGTGTAACAGCGGCCACACAGTTAACAGGCAATTAACCGCAGCTTCAGGGAGGTAAATTGGCAGCACACTCCAGCTTCTGGGTGGCCAATTAACAGCGCCGGCCGGCTTCCCACGGCTCTGGGGAGGTTGGTGAACGGCTGTTTGTTCGGTAGATGAAATCTAGATGAAATCTACCGAACTGCTGTGCAGAAAGGGAGAAATAAATCCTTCTGCACAGTAAAATTAACCCTTTAGCTGCCGGTCCATAATCCAAAGGCAGCAGGCGGGCAACCAGGCCCTCCAATACAATGTGGCGAGATTGGTTTCGTCACACTGTCTATCTCAGGGGCTTCTGGGTGATTAGTCTTTAGGCTTAAAGCAAATGGTTATAGCTCGTTGACTCTACGGATGTTACTATGCCTCCCTCAACTGAATAGTTTAGTCTATTTCTGCCCATGTTTCTACTAGTTTCTTTACCAGTTGTTTATTCATATTCATATTTTAAAATTAGATATTTATCATAACATATTGAATGTGATTTCATTGTATCTCTCCCTTGTATACCAAACTGGCGTATTCTGGTACCACATTTTTCTTTATATATACCATGTTCACATCTCAATAAAATAAAGATTGACAAAGAAAAGAATGCTGTTCCAGAACTGGCTTTGCTTTTTTAGATTTTTTTGGCAAAGTCTAATCTTGTGTTTCTATTCTTGATGCTTATGGAAAGGATCCTATGATCATCCACCACTGCTGTTTTCCCCGGACATGAAGAACTTTTTGTGTTGCAGAACAATATTTTTTTCTCAAAATGTGCCAAACTGTTGATCTGGCCACTCCTAATGTTCCTGCTATCTCTCTATCCATCCATTTCGCTATCCATCTCTGATGGATTTTTATTTTTTTTGCAGCCTAAAGATGGCATTTTTTACTTGCATTGAAAGCTTCTTTGACCGCATATTGTGGGTTCACAGCAAAAGATTCAAAATGCATATGTCACACCTGGAATCAACTCCAGACCATTAACCTGCTTAATTGATCAAGAATGAAGGAATAACAAAGGGATATCCCACAGCTGTCCATGAAACAGCTTTTGAGTCAATTTTCCAATTATGGTCCCTTAAAAAAGGGGCTACACATTTAAGAGGTGTAATTCCTTAGCTCTTCCAATTTCAATGTGAATGCCCTCAAATTAAAGCTGAGCTAAAGACTTCACTCTAAGCCCATATTTATTAAAATGAATTGAATTTATTCTGGAAAAAAGACAAAATAACAAAACCTGTGTCAGTGTCCAAATATTTCCAGATCTAACTTTATAATCTCCTACGGAAACATTTTACCATGATGGTATCATTTTTTTTAGATTTTATTAAAGCAGTACTGTCACTCCCCCCCCCCCCCCCCCCCCCGCAAAATGAGTATTTCATAAAGATGACATTTTTTTCAAAATACTCATAATAACTGTGTTAGAATTTCAGTAGAATTCCAACCCAGTAAAAATATATACTGGGGGGGGGGGGCGGAGCCTGACCAGCATCCTGATCACACGCATGGCTGCAGAGCTCCTGCATTTAAATCCCGAAAACTGCCAAAAGATAAGCAAAAACGACTCTCACCAACACAAGACTACCCTGCCTGAGCTCGGTGTGCCCCACTGAACACAGAGATACCCGTCTCGTGAGAATCGGTGCACAAAATCCACGGATGCAGGAATGCGGCCTACAGGCGCGGGAACAGGGGAGAGGCAGCCGATCTCCCCGTCCTCTCGTCAACAGCACCGGTGGCATCAGGCCCGGACTGCCAATCGGGCAAACCGGGCAAATGCCCGGTGGGCCGCGATGGCCGTGGGGCCGAGGCCGGCAGGGGAGATCACAGAATCTCCCCTGCAGGGCCAGCGCTATCAGTGTGCCGGCCCTGCATAGTGCCTCCATGGGGGGCCGGTGGGGAGATCAAAGATCTCCCTCACCGGCCCAGAGACACTAAGATGCGGCCGCCGGCGTGGGAGGGAGGAGAGGACCGGCGGAGCTCTAGCCAGCAGCTCCGCCGGGCCCTCTCGCGAGGTCTGAGCGTTGCCGTGGTTACCGCGGCAACGCTCAGATCTCGCGAGAGTGAACTCTAGCCTAGAGTTCACTCTCACCACTGGACCACCAGGGAAGGAAGCATGGCAGCGCAGCACCCCCCCCCCCCCCCCCCCCCCTCCCAGGCTAAAGGTAAGAAGGGAGGGGGGGGAATATAACTTATATTTTTTGTATAAAAAAAAATTTAAATTTAAATAAATACATTCACACTCACACACACAGCACCCTCACACACAGCACCCCCAGACACACAGCACCCTCACACACAGCACCCCCAGACACACAGCACCCCCAGACACACACAGCACCCCCAGACACACACAGAACCCCCAGACACACACAGCACCCCAAGACACACACAGAACCCTCACACACAGCACCCTCAGACACACACAGCACCCCCAGACACACACAGCACCCTCACACACAGCACCCTCAGACACACACAGCACCCTCAGACACACACAGCACCCCGAGACACACACAGCACCCTCAGACACACACAGCACCCACAGACACACACAGCACACCGAGACACACACAGCACACCGAGACACACACAGCACACCGAGACACACACAGCACACCGAGACACACACCGCACCCCGAGACACACACCGCACCCCGAGACACACACAGCACCCCAAGACACACACAGAACCCTCACACACAGCACCCTCAGACACACACAGCACCCCCAGACACACACAGCACCCTCACACACAGCACCCTCAGACACACACAGCACCCTCAGACACACACAGCACCCTCAGACACACACAGCACCCACAGACACACACAGCACACACAGCACCCACAGACAAACACAGCACCCCGAGACACACACAGCACCCCGAGACACACACAGCACCCCGAGACACACACAGCACCCTGAGACACACACAGCACCCCATGACACACACAGCACCCCCAGACACACACAGCACCCCCAGACACACACAGCACCCAGACCCACACAGCACCCCCAGACCCACACAGAACCCTCAGACACACACAGAACCCTCAGACACACACAACACCCATACACACACAGCACCCCCAGACACACACAGCACCCTCAGACACACACAGCACCCTCAGACACACACAGCACCCTCAGACACACACAGCACCCCTAGACACACACAGCACCCAGACATACACAGCACCCTCACACACAGCACCCAGACACACAGCGCACCCTCACTCACACACAGCACCCTCAGACAGACCGCACCCTCGCTCACACACACAGCACACACACACTTATATATATATATATATATATATATATATATATATAATATATAAAATAACCCTCAGTGAGTTAAAAGACAAAGAAAATAAGAAACCTAGAATGTGACGGCAGATAAAAACACCCTCACACACAGCACCCCTCTTACATACACACACACTGCGCCCCTCACACATACAATACTTTCATATAAATATATATATATATATATATATACACACACTACAGCACCCCTCACACAACACAACTACATACATTACACTCCAGATACAGGCTAGATCCCTTACCCTATATGCACTCTTAATCCTCTACACACACACACACACACACACACACACAATCTCTTATACACACTCTGGGTCCTTTACACACTAGATCTCCTACACACACACACTGCACCACCTAAACACACTCTACATTCCTTGTCAGCAAACACATACAACATTCTCTAAACACACCCTCTCTACAACCCCTACACACACTACGTCACCTATATACACACACTACAGCCCGTATGCACACACTCGCTACATCCCCTATAACACTATGCCCAATATACACACACTCTGTACAGCCCCTAGCCACACATATTACACCACAAACACAAATTAAATTGACCTATTTACACAATACCACACCACACTCTACACACACGCAATCCCACAAGCAGGCTCCAAACACATGCACCATACACTTTCCTGGCCCTTTTGTCCTCTGGTATCCCACTTGTGGAGACACCAGAGACAATTTAAAAGCCAACTCAGTGCAAGCATGTTATTAAATTTGCTTGCGCTGCGCAGAACAAATTCAGGGCCTTTTTCTAATGCTAGAGCTCTTTAGCGGGGCTCTGCGCATTGAACCAACATGCTCACTTTGAGGGGGGCGTGCTTGTCATTAGTGATGACAAAGCACACCCTCTCTGGCCCCGCCCCCTTCTTAGGGGGCCGCTCTGATTGAAAAATGCCCGGGCCTAATTTTTTTCCCAGTCCGGCCCTGGGTGGCATGATGCTCCCCCCCCCCCCCCCCCCCCCGGATCGGTGGGGGTTATCCCGATCCATTCCTGGTCGCCCAGGAGACAAGCGACGAACCCGCACAGCAAGCCTACAACGCCAACAACCAAGGCAACACGGGACTGCTCGGGCCCAAACAAAATGGCGACACGGCCGCGGCAAGCCACAAACCACGCACCAATTAAACCTCCTAGGCACAGGAGTTTTATGAGCGGATCTGCTCTATACTCTGGACAAAGCTTCATGCCCAGAGGAGACCCTTTCAGGTGGCAATTAAAGCAGTGGCGGCCTGGATTCGCCCGGCACTCAGGCGCCGTCTGGGCGGATACTCCTCTCGTACCTCCAATGAGCCGGGCACCCTCCTACGAAACGCGTTAGACACAGTAATCCATCAGGACTGAGTTCCAGCACATAGAGCGTTTACCAGCAGAGAACAGCATTCGCACAGGACCTTTTGTGTATTTGCCGAGTGGAGCCGTTTACAGAGCACGTCCCCTGGAGAGAGATCCTTATCGGGACGCACACAGAAAAGCCCGCCGTCCTCACCGGCAGCAGGATTTCTGAAGCTCATCGGCCAAAGTCAATCCACATCAATCCCAGCCAAATCCAAGGGTTTCTGCACTTTTCTGAGCCTCATTAGACTGGTAACCACTGCATGAACTGTTCCTGAATTATATTATTATATATTTTTATATTTTTATAAATTTTACCAATAAACTGGTTTATGTCATTTACATCCAGTTTGTACCATTGCTTTCTATATTTAGTGATACATTTCTTGTACCACCCTAGCATCCAGTTCCTCATACTGTATTGCTACTATACTTTTAAACATTTGAACCACATCTTTGAAATATACAAAGTATAATATTTGGAGCAGATATCAACTACCCTATGCTATTTCAGGGATAGAGATATCTGCACTGCACATATCATCGGCTGCGTTATCCACTATTTACCTATTTTCATCTATCTATTTTTATTTTAATTTTATTTTATTTTGTATTTTTTTTTTAATTTTTTTTTTTATATTTTTTTATATTTATTTTTTATTCTTATTTTTATTTTATTTTATTTATTTTTCTTATTTTTTGTGCTTTTATTCACCATATTATTTTTTTCTTCATCTTTTTTCTCCCTATTTTTTCATCTCTTTTTTTCTGTGACTTATTGGACTCTTCCTTTGTTCTCTTTATTTTATTTTCTTTCTTGCTAATAGACCTGCCACGCAAATTTTGTGAGTTTTAAAGGCACAGCACACATTTCTTATATCTTAAAGGCACAGTACACATTTATATACCTGCAATCTCTATACTTGTACCGTTTACCATACTCAGCCAACATCATAGGTTAGCTCCTGGTTTCTGCATACTGTAGCAGAGTGTTCCATTAAAAATAAGTATGTTCGTATTTTTTTTTTTTTAATGTCTGTATAATAATTAAAGAGATCTATTTGATTTGTTGGGACATATTTGAGACCCTTACTCATTACAGAGATTTAAGCCTGCATAAATACCATAGGGGTTAAATTAAAGACTTCTATTGGTTGGATTGTCTGTTCCTCTTAGTTTTCTCCTATTTATTTTCCTTCCCTGTTGTGACGGACCGCCTGCAACCCCGACTGGGTGCCTCTGTCGAACGATGCTCCTAGTGCTCGCCAAGGAACATCAACACTGCACTCAACACCATAACCACCACAAACCCCATGAACCGCCGCAGCTTGGTTGGGGTTTTGCCGTCTTCCACCCACCCTGGACCCAAGACCAGGATCCAGCTTCCAGTGGGTGAACCTCTCCTTAGTCCAGATAGTAAAACAGGAATAGAAACAGCTCTTACAAGAGCTAGTGAATATACTCTGGGGAGTATAGTGATTATAGCATTCCCTAGAGTGTAGTTCTCCAATCCCCCAAACATGAGCCAAGACTTCATGAAGGGTAGAACAGGTCTCTTTAATGAGCACAAAGTCATTTCTTTTATACACATTTTCCCCACAAGGTTACCAACCACGTGGAGCACAGGACACAAAAGACACAAACCAATCAAAACAATACAATAATGTCCGACACTCCCACATACAGCACACAAGCCCTCCCGTCTGCCTGGGATATAATTAAAGCAGCTAATACAATAACCTAATTATCCACAGGCAGAAAAACACACATTTTCCTCAAAGTCCAGAAAACACCCCAAAACATACCATATCCCCATTATACATCCCTGGATAGCCCTGATTTGGGTGAACAACATATCCAAAAATCACCCAGATTAGAGTAGGGGTTCAAAAGTTTTATAGAAGTCACATTTGACCGACCGCAAGCATGGCTTTCATGCCCCAAACAGTCCCACAGATTTAGGCTGTGCGGCCGGTCTTTCTTCTCCTCTATCCTGGAGATAATTGGCTTAAGTGGCTGTGGTAACTTAATTATCTCAAGGTACAGGCAATGTCGAAGTCAGAAAACTGTTACAAAAACCACATAAAAGTACATAACTCTTATAATACAATGTTTAACCTATATGTCCAACATATCCCCAGATAACTTGGATCTGAGCGCTCAATATGTCCAATGTTAAAAGTGCCCTATAGTACAAGGCAGGATGGGGGTCAGAAAATAGCAAGGGCTGATGGGAGATTTATCTCTTCATACCATTTTGAATATTTGGGCCTCATTGTTTTGTCCCTTTTTCTTCCAGTTCATAAAACCTATTAGAGGTTGCAACAATTCAATTTATATTTGTTCTTGTTGTGAATAACTGATGCAATTATTTGAGCTATGTCTCATAACAATAAGTTGGTTGTCTCCTCATTAGTTTCCCCTTATTTACAGATCTCTCCCTTCTTTTTTGAAAAGAATTTGTCTTCCTCCTGGAACTGGGAAGGCCTGTCTGTATTCAGCTCCTTCTCTGACTGGGTTAAAATTGGGGTGAACATATTTTATTAGTGCACAATTTGTAAGTCCTGATTTTATAATGGCTCTTTTTGGATTTGTTTGACTAAATTTGCTGCTCAATTATTTAATGTTGAATTGTCACAAGTGAAAGAAAAAGAAAATGTAAATTAGGGTTTTTTAATGAGCACAAGACTTTCTAAATAATGCAGAATAAAAAAATGATTTGACCGTAAAATGTATTAAAACTCCAGTTTTGTACTTGTACTTGCACCAAAGATTTATGAAAACAGCAAGGAATCAAACCGTAGACCAGTAAACAATCCTATAAATTCCCTAACCTAAACGCTCTCCCATTACATTTACTTATGAATCTTAAAAAAGCAACTAGTGTCCTAAATATTTTGAACACCTTTTCATGGGTTGACAACTAGAGATGTCCCGAATAGTTCCCGGCAAACATAGCTTGTTCGCGTTCGCCACGGCGGGCGAACATATGCGATGTTCGGTCCGCCCCCTATTCATCATCATTGAGTAAACTTTGACCCTGTACCTCACAGTCAGCAGACACATTAAAGCCAATCAGCACAGACCCTCCCTCCCAGACCCTTCCACCTCCTGGACAGCATCCATTATAGATTCATTCGGAAGCTGCATTCTTAGTGAGAGGAGGGACAGTGTAGCTGCTGCTGATTTAATAGGGAAATTGATAGCTAGGCTAGTGTATTCAGTGTCCACTACATTCCTGAAGGACTCATCTGATCTCTGCTGTAAGGACAGCACCCCAAAAAGCCCTTTTTAGGGCTAGAACATCAGTCTGCTTTTTTTTTTTCCTGTGTAATCTAATTGCAGTTGCCTGCCTGCCAGCGTGTGTGTCAGGCTCACAGCGTGTACTGTGCTTACTTGCCAAGTGCCACCACTCATATCTGGTGTCACAATAGCTTGCATTTTAAAAAAAACAAAACTTTTTTGACTGTAATATAATAGCAGTCAGTTTCCTTCACACGTGTGCGTTTCAGGGCCTGCCAGGGCACAGTGTCACACCAGTGAAACTCATATCTGGTGTAACAGTAGTGTACATTTAAAAACAACAACTTTTTTTTTTATTATACAAATTTACAATATAACACAAGACAGTGTAGCAGCGAAATAGGACATTTTAAGAATTTTCCTTCGAGTGGGAGGAGCTTTAAATATAGCTTATATATTTTCAATGTTCAAGGTATACTTGGTTGGAATTACTTCCAATTAATCGAAATTTACTCATCAAGTATTTCCTATGTCAATCAATTCTAGGCCTTTCATCCAAACAGATACTTTTTTACTTAATTTTTGTTTGCTCAACATCAACTCCATTTTTATCTGAAACTCGAGTTGGTTTTCTACATTCTTCCAAGGGACCTCTAAATCTTTTTTCCACCATCTCGCGACAACTATTTTAACAGCTAAAAAAATATGTATAAGGGTTACTTTTAATTCATACGCCATAGGTGGCCAATTTAGATGTAGCAAAACGACCTCTGGGGACATTTTCAACTCGAGTTTTAGATTTTTGGATATAAACTTTTGTATTATCAACCAAAGATTTCTTAATTTGTGACAATCACACCAGATATGTCTGAAGTTACCTCTTGCACAATTACATCTCCAGCAAACAGGATTCGTTGAAGGATATATTTTGTTTAATTTCTCTGGTACTAAATACCACCTATTTAGGACTTTAAAGTGTGTTTCTAACAGGTTTAGTGAATCTATGTTCTTCTTAACATCCATCATTGAAGAACCCCATTGTTTCATATTGATATCGATGTTTAAATCTTTTTTCCATACAAGTATAGCTGTTGGATTTATATCCTTAACACTTACTTTGGTTAATATTAGAGCTTTAGAAAATGGTTTATTGATTTTTTTTTAAGTAAATAGTAAATCAATCAAATTGCTCAAATTAGATTTTAGTGTAAGACATATAACTTTTAAGTCTTAAAAAATTAAACACCTCTCTAGGTGGAAGGTTATATGCACATGTTATTTGAGCAAAAGTTTTGATTGTTCCTTCTATCAATAAATGTTCTAATCGTAATATCCCTAGTTTTTTCCAATTATTGAGATTTAAATCTTCCACCTGATTTTCCACATTATTTAATTCCAAATAGCTCTGAACTTTTTTTTTCTATATTTAATGCTTTTTTTATTTTAGACCAGTTATTTAATAACTGAGTCAAAATAACATTGGAATAATCTTTTTTTGAGGTGTTATCTATATTCCAAATTAAACAATCTAAACTAGAAACTTCTCATTCCCTCATTTCCATCTTATACCATCCTTCGTTTTTATTTTCTTCTACTTGCATTCTGTAAATATGGTGTCACACCAGTGCAACTCATATCTGATGTAACAGTAGTGTACATTTAAAAAAAAAACTAGAAATTTGACTGTGAAATAATAGCAGTCAATTTCCTTCACACATTTGCGTTTCAGGGCCTGCCAGGGCACCTCGTCACACCAGTGCAACTCATATCTGGTGTAACAATAGTGTACATTAAAAAAAAAAATAGAAATTTGACTGTGAAATAATAGCAGTCAGTTTCCTTCACACGTGTGCGTTTCAGGGCCTGCCAGGGCACAGTGTCACACCAATGCAACTCATATCTGGTGTAACAGTAGTGTACATTAAAAAAAAAAAAAATTTTTGACTGTAATAGATTGAATAGCAGTTAGTTGTTTGCAAGCGTGTAAGGCCTACAGCGTCTACTCTTTAAACTTCTGCCCGTGCACAGTGCCACTCATATCTGTTGTCACAGTAGCTTGCACGCATAGTACCACTAATCGAAAAAAAAATGACAGGTAGAGGCAGGCCACCCCGCAGGGGCCATGGTGGTCGTGGTGCTGTGATTCCCTTTGGCCCTAGAATAATGCCCAGTGTTCAGAGGCCACGTACCCTGAACTCGAAAAGTTCTGAGGGCATAGTTGACTGGCTTACACAGGACACCCAATCTTCTACAGCATCCTCCTCCAGCTTAGCTTTGGGCACCTCTTAAGTTACCACTCGCCTGCCTGCCGCCACCACCAATACAAGCACCACAGTCGCTTCACTTGATCTGTCAGAGGAGTTATTTACACATCAGTTGGAAGAAATGAGTGATGTGCAACCATTATTGCCAGAGGATGTAGATGACAGGGATATGTCTCAGTCAGGCAGCATTACATACATGGACGTATGGTGTGATGATGATGATGTTGTACCCGCTGCTGCTTCATTTGCTGAGTTGTCAGATACAAGTGAAGCGGATGATGATGACGATGTGTCCGTGGATGTCACGTGGGTGCCCGCTAGAAGAGAAGAAGAGCAGGGGGAAAGTTCAGATGGGGAGACAGAGAGGAGGAGGAGGAGACAAGTTGGAAGCAGGGGAGGTCGTCGCAAGGAGCTAGTGGCACAGTCAGACAGCATGCATCGGCACCCGGGGTCAGCCAGACAGCACACCAATCAACGCATGCTGTTGCCACCACCAGAATGCCGTCATTGCAGAGCTCAGCAGTGTGGCATTTTTTTGTGTGTTTGCCTCTGACAACAGCGATGCCATTTGCAACCTGTGCCAAAAAAACGGAGTTGTGGAAAGTCCAACACCCACCTAGGTACAACTGCTTTGCGAAGGCACATGATCGCACATCACAAACGCCTATGGGATCAACACATGAGTACAAGCAGCACACAAACTCAAAGCCGCCATCCTCCTCCTTGTCCAGCATCTTCAGCAACGTCAACCACTGCTGTCCTCCTTGACCCCTCTCAACCATCCGCCACTCCGTCTCTCGCCTTGAGCAGTTCCTGCTCATCTAACCACAGTCAGGTGTCTGTCAAGGACATGTTTGAGCGTAAGAAGCCAATGTCACAAAGTCAGCCCCTTGCCCGGCATCTGACAGCTGGCTTGTCTAAACTCTTAGCCCGCCAGCATTTACCATACAAGCTGGTGGAGTCTGAGGCATTCCAAAAATTTGTAGCTATTGGGACACCGCAGTGGAAGGTACCCAGCCAAAATTTCTTTGCACAAAAGGCAATTCCCAACCTGTACTCGATTGTGCAAAAGGAAGTAATGGCATGTCTGGCAAACAGTGTTGGGGCAAGGGTCCATCTGACCACTGATACCTGGTGTGCAAAGCATGGTCAGGGCAGGTATATCACCTACACTGCGCATTGGGTAAACCTGCTGATGGCTGCCAAGCATGGAATGCGTGGCTCTGCAGAGGAGTTGGTGACACCGCCACGACTTGCAGGCAGGCCTGCTGCCACCTCCTCTACTCCTCCTACTCCATCCTCTTCCATAACCTCCTCGGCTGAGTCCTCTTCCACTCCTGCTTCTTGCTCTTCGGCACCCCCCCAGCTACTCAGGTACTATTCCATATCCCGGATACGGCAGTGTCACGCCGTTTTGGGATTGACTTGCCTGAAAGCAGAGAGTCACACCGGACCAGCACTCCTGTCCGCCCTGAACGCACAGGTGGATCAGTGGCTGACTCTGCACCAACTGGAGATCGGAAAAGTGGTTTGTGACCACGGAAGAAATTTGTTGGCGGCATTGAATTTGAACAAGATGACACATTTGCTGTGCATGGCACATGTGTGTAATCTGATCGTACAATGCTTTGTGCATAAGTACCCAGGCTTACAGGACGTCCTGAAGCAGGCCAGGAAGGTGTGTGGCAATTTCAGGCGTTCCTACACGGCCATGGCGCACTTTGCAGATATCCAGCGGCGAAACAACATGCCAGTGAGGCGCTTGATTTGCGACAGCCCGACACGTTGGAATTCAACACTCCTAATGTTCGACCGCCTGCTCCAACAAGAAAAGCCGTTAACGAGTATTTGTATGACCGGGGTGCTAGGACAGCCTCTGCAGACCTGGGAATTTTTTTGCCACGTTACTGGACGCTCATGCGCAATGCCTGTAGGCTCATGCGTCCTTTTGAGGAGGTGACAAACCTAGTCAGTCGCACCGAAGGCACTATCAGCGACATCATACCATTTGTTTTCTTCCTGGAGCTTGCCCTGCGAAGAGTGCTGGATCAGGCCATAGATGAGCGTGAAGAAGAAGAGGAAGAGTTGTGGTCACCATCACCACCAGAAACAGCCTTATCAGCATCGCTTCCTGGACCTGTGGCAACGCTGGAAGAGGATTGTGAGAAAGAGAGGTCAGAGGAGGAATGTGGCTTTGAGGAGGAGGAGGAAGACTAACCACAACAGTAGCTTGTGCAAATGGTCTTTCATGCTATCGTGCCTGTTGAGGGACCCTCGTATAAAAAGACTGTAGGAGAATACCTGTACTGGGTGTCCATGCTACTAGACCCCCGGTATAAGCAGAAAGTGCCTGAAATGTTACCGAATTACTGCAAGTCGGAAAGGATGCAGCAGTTCCAAAATAAATTAAAAAGTATGCTTTACACAGCGTATAAGGGTGATGTCACAGCACAATGGGAATCTAACAGGGGAAGAGGTGAAAGTAATCCTCCTCCTCCAACGACCACGCCGGCAAGGACAGGACGCTTTACAGACGTGTTGTTGATGGAGAAAAAATAGAAAATGAATCCAGGCACTCCAAATGAATTCCAAGAAAAAGGCAATTTATTGGAACCAGCAGCTACAAAGCGACGTTTCAACCCCTAGGGCTGTTAAGCTTGATAAAGACCCTTAGGGGTTGAAACGTCGCTTTGTAGCTGCTGGTTCCAATAAATTGCCTTTTTCTTGGAATTCATTTGGAGTGCCTGGATTCATTTTCTATTTTTACTATTATATTTGGTCCATTTTGGTACTGGGACATATCCAGTGAAGCACCCTGGATTCCTTGGCAAGGGGTGGAGTGCACTTCCATTAATTTTCTACAGTGTTGTTGATGGAGGACATGCAGAGCTTTTTAAGTCCTACGCATCGCCACAGCCCTTCGGGGTCCACCCTCAGAGAACAACTCGACCGACAGGTAGCAGACTACCTCGCCTTAACTGCAGATATCGACACTCTGAGGAGCGATGAACCCCTTGACTACTGGGTGTGCAGGCTTGACCTGTGGCCTGAGCTATCCCAAATTGCGATAGAACTTCTGGCCTGCCCCGCTTCAAGTGTCCTGTCAGAAAGGACCTTCAGTGCAGCAGGAGGTATTGTCACTGAGAAGAGAAGTCGCCTAGGTCAAAAAAGTCTAGATTACCTCACCTTTATTAAGATGAAAGAGGGATGGATCCCGAAGGGACTGACACTGGGCGATACATTATGCAAAAAAAGGCCTGATGAGGGGGACGTAACAGGGATTAAACTGATAAGAATAGTACTACTTAACACACCACTCCTATCTGGTGGCACATTAGATTGCATGCGCAGTGCCCCAAATTTGAAGTAGGAGGACCGACCAAGCATCTTTTTCCATCTCCCGGTTCCTAAAATCGATGCCATATACACGACCCCTGATAAGGGACATAACAGGGATTAAACTGATAGGAATAGTACTACTTAACACACCTTAATAACGCGGAGAGAGGCAACGCAGAGAGAGGAGTCTGAAGAAGAGGAGTCAGAGGAGGAAGGTGTTTTTGAGAAGGTGGAAGACCAAACACAGCAGGTGTCCCAGGGGGCTTGTTGTCACCTTTCGGGGACCCTTGGTGTTGTATGTGGCTGGGTGGAGGAAGAGACCTTCAATGAGATCAGTGAGGACAAGGAACGGGACATGGCTAGCTTGTAGACATGTGCAATTCGTTTCGGTCCGAATTAAAATTCTGCCGAATTTCAGGTAATTCGGACATTCGGGTGCTTCCGAATGTCCGAATAGTTGAAATGCCAAAGTGCCAAATTTCTGAAGTCCCGAAGTGACGAAATTACCGAATTTCTGAAGTGCAGAATTGCTGAAGTGCCGAAGTTCTGAGGTGTCAAAGTGCCGAAGTTCCGAAGCACAGTATTGCCTAAGTACGAATATACTTACCCAGTGAAAGAAGAAGAATGTTACACTGTATACAATTTCAAATAAAAAGTATACAAACATATACAGGATTCAGCTGTAAGCATTTGCAACACTTCAAGTAACAATCAACAATCAAGGGGGCTTTATAAGCCGTTCCCCACCCTGCAGAGCTCAGTCTGCACGGAGCCCTCGCAGGGTGAAGATGGATTTTTTTTTTATTGCGTCGGTTATTATGGATATTTATTTGGCCTTTTTTTGGGCTTAAAAAATAAGATTTTAGAAGAAAGAAAACATAGAATGGTAAGTTTTTATTTTTAAAGGTACTTAGTTAAATGGTCCCCCCTCATTATTTTTAGGGTGAGGGGGGTAGGTAGGAGGTTATTTTGGGGGGGAGAAGGTGACTAGGGGATTGGGGACCCCTAGTCACCTGAGGGGGGTTAAATTTTAATTTAGGGCCCCCACCCACCGCTCAGGGGTGGGGGCTAGGGGGGAGGACATTAGGTCCCCCCACCTTATTCTTGTTTAGGGCTCCCACCCACCGCTCAGGGCTGGGGGCAAGGGGGGAGGACAATAGGTCCACCCCATTTGTATTTAGGGCCCCCACCCACCGCTCAGGGGTGGGGGTCAGGGGGGAGGACAATAGGTCCCCCCTTATTTTTGTTTAGGGCCCCCACCCACCGCTCAGGGGTGGGGGCCAGGGGGGAGGACATTAGGTCCCCCCAGTTTGTATTTAGTGCCCTCACCCACCACTCAGTTGTGGGGGCCAGGGGGGAGGAAATTAGGTCCCCCAACCCATTTGTATTTTGGGCCCCCACCAGTCGCTCAGGGAGAGGACATTAGGTGTGTCCCACCTTATTCTTGTTAAGGGCCCCCACCCACCGCTCAGGGGTGGAGCCAGGGGGGAGGACATTAGGTCCCCCCCAATTTTTATTTAGGGCCCCCACCGCCACTCAGGGGTGGGGGCCGGTGGGGAGGACAATAGGTCCTCCCCCCTTTTTTTACTTTAGGGCCCCCACCCGCTCAGGCAGGGGGGACCCTTTTTTATTTTTTTTAACAGTGAGCAGCCACAGGCTGCTCACTGTTTAATAGACATGCCCCTACTCGCGGTATTGCGAGTAGGGGCACAATTTACTAATACTAAGTAATTTTTACTTAGTATTAGTAAATTTGGCTGAAAGACCAATGTAGGTCTTTCAGCCTTTTGGTAGATAACTCCCTAATACTGCGGGAATTAGGGAGTTATCTACCAAGCGGCTGCAACAAAAGTTCCGAAGTGTCTAAGATCCGAAGTTCCGAAGTGGTCAAGTGCCGAAGTGCCAAAATGCCGAAGTCCCGAATTGATGAAGTCCCGAATTTCGGAATGCCGATCCGAGCCGAATATTTTCCCCATGCACATGCCTACTAGCTTGGTATCCAACCTTGTGCTAATGGGGAGTTTGCGGTTGTACAAATGGACTGTTTGCGGTTGTTTGCGGTGCGTTAAACGGGGAGTTTGGTCTGTCACTGTGAAGCGGGCATAACCCTTACACTACCTGATCGATACAACATCATACCTGATGTTTTAAAGCACGTTATTCCAAACAATTTAGGAATGTTAGGTGATTTATGCCCTTTATGGATTAAAACCAGACTATGCATCAACTATGTAATTTTCCATGGGAGTTTTGCCATGGATCCCCCTTCGGCATGCCACAGTCCAGGTGTTAGTCCCCTTGAAACAACTTTTCCATCACTATTGTGGCCAGAAAGAGTCCCTGTGGGTTTTAAAATTCACCTGCCTATTGAAGTCTATGGCGGTTCGCCCGGTTCGCCCATTCGTGAACATTTGCGGAAATTCGCGTTCGCCATTCGTGAACGGAAAATTTTATGTTCGCGACATCTCTATTGACAACCAGCTCTAGTTGTAGCCAATGTAACATCCTTATGTAGAACAATAAAACATGATAATGGTTGTAAAGCATTTTGGATGGTGTGCAGATTAATTTTTATTACAGGCAATGATGTTTACTTTAACACATAATTATTTTTGATAATTAAAAGTTTTCTTTACAGATGGCAGGCAATGTGAAGGGGAACAAATTTACTCTCATAGCCAGTTTATTTATGGGCCACATTGAGGACAATTTGATCTGGACGAACAATAAAAGTAAACAAAAAAATTTGTTCTATCATATAAACAACACATTTTTCATTTGTAATGGTAGTGAGATAAAACTGGAGGAACTTACTTCCTATATGAATGTCAGTTTCCTATGACAGGGTGAAAGTGGACTTCCTAGATTTAATTAATTTTATTGAGGATGAAAAAATCAAATGCAAACCCACTTTAAGACCATGGATGCAAATATTTTAATTCATAAAACCAGTGAACATTGCATAAAATATGGATTTATTTAGTTGTCCAAAATCACGCTAAAAATTATTTCATATAAAACTATAGTATTGACATTATCCATAATTAATACATTACCTGGATTCTAACATAGTTGCTAGAAACCCCAAATAAATTTGAGTGTCTCTAACAGTTTTAGAAATTCTGGTTTCCTAGCCAGATGAAATAACTGTCAATTAAAGGTTTTAATTTAGAGTTCAGTATTTTCCTATACTTGAATGTTATATACATTGGTATATTTCTGAATATGTTGGTTAGAAGAATTAAAACTGTAAAATGTATATGTCTATGGCATATAATACTGTTACAGAATAATTGTGTGAAACAGATTGGTCCTCTGGTATTGAGCATTTTTTATTATTATTACTATTTTCCCTAGAGGCTAACAGCTATACATTAGTTTGTAACACCCATGGAGATGATTTGCCACAGTATGCTTGGTTGTGAACTAAATTAGGACCTTATTTAATATTTTTTCTATAATCCCTCCAAATTATTTAATATTTTTCAATAAACGTTTAAAACAATTTAACATTTTGAAAAATGTAATTTTTTCATATTTAGATTTTTTTTTTTTTTTACATACCAACAGATTTGTGGTGGGGGAAAAGTGTGGATGAAAACCCCTTCTACCTGATGTAAGTGGATAGTTAGTACATTGCTAAACACAAATACACACACCAGTCAAGCCATAAGACTTGCTTTTACCACTGAAATCTCACTTTAACAGTGATCTCACTACTAAAAAACTAAAACACAAATAAACTAAAAAAAAATTTTGCCTCATAATTCTACTTTATACATGGATTCCTTAGAGTATGTGTCTGCTGTATACAACAGCTTTCAAACACAACTCAGGAAGAGGAGCAAAGCCAGTAAACCACTCATGGATAGCTGTTTCATTGTCAATGCAACTCATCAGCATGAGGTTCGTTACTGGCTTGCTATAGAGGCTCAGCATTACTTGTAAAGTAGTGTTGTCGCGAACCCGAAATTTTCGGTTCGCGAACGGCGAACGCGAACTTCCGCAAATGTTCGCGAACGGGCGAACCGTGCGAACCGCCATAGACTTCAATGGACAGGCGAATTTCAAAACACACAGGGACTCTTTCTGGCCACAATAGTGATGGAAAAGTTGTTTCAAGGGGACTTACACCTGGACTGTGGCATGCCGGAGGGGGATCCATGGCAAAACTCCCATGGAAAATTACATAGTTGATGCAGAGTCTGGTTTTAATCCATAAAGGGCATAAATCACCTACCATTCCTAAATTGTTTGGAATAACGTGCTTTAAAACATCAGGTATGATGTTGTATCGATCAGGTAGTGTAAGGGTTACGCCCGCTTCACAGTGACAGACCAAACTCCCCGTTTAACGCACCGCAAACAGTCCTCTATATACAGAGTAAACATGGCTCCCTCTATATACAGAGTAACATGGCTCCCTCTGTATACTGTGTAAACATGGCTCCCCTCTATATACAGTGTAAACATGGCTCCCTCTATATACAGAGTAACATGGCTCCCTCTATATACAGTGTAACATGGCTCCCTCTATATACAGTGTAACATGGCTCCCCTCTATATACAGAGTAACATGGCTCCCCTCTATATACAGTGTAAACATGGTTCCCTCTATATACAGTGTAAACATGGCTCCTCTCTATATACAGAGTAACATGGCTTCCCTCTATATACCGTGTAAACATGGCTCCCTCTATATACAGAATAACATGGCTTCCCTCTATATACCGTGTAAACATGGCTCCCCTCTGTATATAGAGGGAGCCATGTTTCCACTGTATATAGTATAACATGGCTCCCCTCTATATACAGAGTAACATGGCTCCCCTCTATATACAGTGTAAACATGGCTCCTCTCTATATACAGAGTAACATGGCTCCCCTCTATACAGGGGCGTACCTGGAGCATTTGGCACCCGGGGCGGATCCTTTATTTGGCACCCCCCTCCCCAACTTTGAAATGTAAAAAACAGCTGCAATTTTTTTTTAAATGTATGTTTATGCAGTGTGTGTATAGTGTGTAAAGTGTGTGTAAAGTGTGTGTATATTGTGTGTATAGTGTGTGTGTATAGTGTGTGCGCAGTGTGTGCAGTGTGTATGTAGTGTGTGTGTATAGTGTGTGCATAGTGTATGCAGTGTGTGTAGTGTGTGTAGTGTGTGTATAGTGTGTATGCAGTGTGTGTATAGTGTATGCAGTGTGTGTATAGTGTGTGCAGTGTGTGTATAGTTAGTGCAGTGTGTGTGCAGTGTGTATGCAGTGTGTGTAGAGTGTGTATAGTGTATGCAGTGTGTGTATAGTGTATGCAGTGTGTGTATAGTGTGTGCAGTGTGTGTATAGTGTGTGCAGTGTGTATGCAGTGTGTGTAGTGTGTGTAGTGTGTGTGTGCATAGTGTGTACAGTGTGTGTGTGTAGTGTGTGTATAGTGTGTGCAGTGTGTGTATATTGTGTGTAGTGTGTGTATAGTGTGTGCAGTGTGTGTATAGTGTGTATGCAGTGTGTGTCCCCAAGCCCCTAGTCACACAACCAAATAAAAAAGCCCCTACCTACCCCCCTCACCCTAAAAAATAGTGAAGGGGGAATAAAATTACTACCCTGTAAAGTAAAATTCAACTTACTATTCAACGTCTTCTTCTTCTAAAATCTTCATATTTTTTAGCCCCAAAAAAGGCCAAATAAAAAGCCATCATACCCGTCGAACTTAAAAATAAAATAAAAAACCCGAGCACAAAAAAAAATTAATCCATCTTCACTCATGGAGGGCTCCGTGTCAGTGTTTATCAGGGATCCTTAGGATAGGTGTCAATCCATATCTGCCAAGTGACCCTATGTAGGGATAACAGTCCCTATTCTGCTCTGTGTCAGTGTCTGGAGGGAGTATCTGCAGTAACACAGGGTGTCTGGGGGGAGTATCTGCAGTAACACAGGGTGTCTGGAGGGAGTATCTGCAGTAACACAGAGTGTCTGGGGGTAGTATCTACTTGTAACATTTATATGCACTAAAAAAAAATAATACATTGAAAAAAAAATAAAAAATGGTTGCAGCTTCCGAATTAATCTAAAATGGATGCTGTCCAGTAGGTGGGAGGGTCTGCTAGGGAGGGTGTGCTGCTGATTGGCTGTAATGTGTCTGCTGACTGTGAGGTACAGGGTCAAAGTTTACTCAATGATGACGAATAGGGGGCGGACCGAACACCGCATGTGTTCGCCCGCGGTGGCGGACGCGAACATGCTATGTTCGCCGGGAACTATTCACCGGCGAACAGTTCGGTACATCACTATTGTAAAGTACATAAGAAAAGTGTTGTGGTGGGGATAAAAAGTGTGGATGAATAAAGTGGAATTATGAGGCACAGATATAATTTTATATATATTTTTAAATATGATACATTTTTAAAATATTTTAATATGTTATAAAAATAGATTTAAACGTTTTGGAAAGCTTATCAAACAATATTCAGAGACCTTAGGTATAACTGACATATGACAACTGATAATTTATAAATGCTCACGATTACAAACTGTAAATAATACTATTAGCAGTTAAGGTGGATCTGTAAAGAAAAAAAAATCTAAAATGCTTTTATGTACTTCTGTGTCTGATTCTCTGTTTATTGTTTTACTAAACACTCTAGCAAAATAACAAATAAATTCAAGGAGAATATGTCAGGCTGCAAAGTTATGGGGGAATAACCCCCTACTTACTATGGAATTGCAAAAAGAGAAAGAAAAGAATTACAATGGAAATGGAAAAACAGTCCTATAGAATTTACCATATAAAACTTTTAATAATGCAAAGTTTTAAAATGGGCAGTAATATATTCAAATAATAATATTCAAAGGCTACTAGTATGAATAGAGAACAATAGAGATCTCCAATGTGATCTAGAGGTATTACTGCAGAGAGCAGTGTTGCTAAATGGAGACATCTTGAAAATTGTTCTGCATTACAATAAAGATAACATTAGAATCAGTGGGTTACTCCAACCATAATGGCCACTTTTGCCTTGAGAAGTCATGGTGGCATCATGTGATTATTTTTATTTTTTTTAGTAACTTTGATAAGTTATAGATCTTACTAAAATAAATTACCTGTGCTAGTTAGTGTGCTTTGTTAATGTTAATATTATCAATCTTGCTATGGCCTATACAATTGGATTACATATTTTCTTTTTAATTACTGTATGTATGAACTTACAGTGCCTTGCAAAAGTATTCACCCCCCTTGACTTTTTACTTTCAGAAGTCACATAATTAGTGAAATGATGTCCACCTGTGTGAAATATAAGTGTCACATGATCTGTAATTACATATACACACCTTTTTTTGAAAGGCCCCAGAGGCTGCAACACCTAAGCAAGAGGCACCACACTGCCATGAAGACCAAGGAACTCTCCAAACAAGTAAGGGACAATGTTGTTAAGAAGTACAAGTCAGGGTTAGGTGATAAAAAAAAATATCCAAATCTTTAATGATCCCCAGGAGCACCATCAAATCTAGTATAACCAAATGGAAAGAACATGGCACAACAGCAAACCTGCCAAGAGACGGCCGCCCACCAAAACTCAATGACCAGGCAAGGAGGGCATTAATCAGAGAGGCAGCACAGAGACCTAAGGTAACCCTGGAGGAGCTGCAGAGTTCCACAGCAGAGACTGGAGTATCTGTACATAGGACAACAATAAGCTGTAAGCTCCATAGAGTAGGGATATTCTTGAGCAAAACCTATACCACTCTGTGCGCAATCTGAGGCTAGGATGGAGGTTCACCTTCCAGCAGAACAATGACCCCAAACACACTGCTAAAGCAACACTTGAGTGGTTTAAGGGGAAACGTGTAAATGTGTTGGAATGGCCTAGTCAAAGCCCAGACCTCAATCCAATAGAAAATCTGTGGTGAGATTGCTGTTCACAAGCGCAAACCATCCAACTTGAAGGAGCTGGAGCAGCTTTGCAAGGAGGAATGGTCAAAAATCCCAGTTTTAAGATGTGGCGAGCACATAGAGACTTATCCAAAGTGACTTGGAGCTGTGATTGCCGCAAAATATGGCTGTACAAAGTAATGACTTTAGGGGGGTGAATAGTTATGCACATTGACTTTTTCTGTTATTTTGTCCTATTTGTTTGCTTCACAATAAAAAATAAATAAATAACACCTTCAAAGTTGTGGGCATGATCTGTAAATTAAATTATGCAAATCCTCAAACAATCCATGTTATTTCCAGGTTGTGAGGCAACAAAACACGAAAAATGCCAAGGGGTGAATACTTTTGCAAGGCAATGTACATTTCTCTGAAAAATAAATAGAATATGTAATTGATAATCTGGGTTCTCTAACTTGTTTTAGAGGAAATTTTTAAAAAAATTGGTCCGACATCTGGCTGATACTTTTAATGAAATCAGAATGCAAGGATCACTACCAATAGAATTACTTCAGGCCTCTATCTCTCCAAATATAAAAAATGGAAAGGATCCAACCTCCACTGCAAACTGTAGGCCAATATCTTTGATTAACTCTGATGTTAAAATCTATTATTCAGTAATAGCAAATAGATTAAACCCTCCACTTCTAGTACATCAAGATCAAATTGGCTTTGTACAGCCACGCTCTGTGGATAATAACACCCATCGATTATTGGGTCTAATTGACAACTCTGTTAAGTCCGGCACTCCCTTGCTGGCCCTGTCACTTGATGCAGAGAAGGCATTAGACAGTATCAGTTGGTGATTTATGGCTAAGACTTTGGAAACATTTGTACTCAATGGCCTGATAAGATCGGCCATACCGGCCCTTTATTCTGAACCAACAGCTAAGATGGTTGGACCAGGCATCTCTGCCGATTGGTTTAAAATACAAAGTGGTACTAGACAGGGCTGTCCTTTGGCCCCTTAGCTGTATGTATTAATCCTGGAGCCATTTCCAGCTAATTTAAAAGCTAACTATCAAATTGAGGGTGTTTGGTTAGATAAGTCTGAACATAAGTTGAGTTTACATGCGGATGATATTATCCTCACTTTGACAGATCCTGTGGTTTCATTGGCAGCTATTGTCCTAGAGATCGAAAGGTACAGTGAAGTTTCTAACTATAAAGTAAATATGAGAAATCCCAAATGCCAATTAATCTGACTTCTGCTGATACTGAAATTCTTAAACAGGACTACCCTTTTATATAGACCCCAGAAGGTTTTAATTATTTGGGGATTTATTTTTCTCAAAATTTAGCTGAAATATCTGTTAAAATTTTTTAAATCCTATTCAAAGATACTAGTGTGAAAAAACTAAAAGAATTGAAAAATACTGGCATTTCCTGGCTAGGAAGAGTGAACATTATCAAATCATATATCTTTCCCAAGTTGTCTTATGTTTTTAGGATGTTGCTTCTTTCTAGATCTATAATTAAACTCAGGCAAGTACATAGATTGTTTATGAAATATATCTGGGGACTTAAGAGAACTTGAATTTCAGCTCTACACTTCATGAAGAAATCCAATAAAGTGGGCCTGGCTATCCCAAATATAATTAGATACTACAAAGCCAGTAAGATGTTCTACAAAGGTGGCAGGCCCCGGAGTCAGCTGATGAACCATGGTATAAAGTAGAATCTAGTCTTTTAAAAGTTGTCATATTCAAAAATCATTTTTTATTTTTTAATAATTTTTTCATTTTTTTTAGATATAAATACATAATTAATACATTCAAATATATATTCTCAAGAATGTTCCCTTTTACCCCCTATATCCTTCTCTTAACTTCTCCTATTCTACCTTTGTATTTTGCTTATTGTGCATGAGTAGTTTATATCAAACACAATTTTAAAATATCTGTAGTCAAATTTGCCTTTGTACGTGCCTATATATTAACAGATAGTGCTAATCTTCGCAATATTACATTTCTGTGCTCTATTGTTGTTCAGTGCGTGTTGAAACTCCTTAAAAATACCTTACACATAGCAGCACAAAAAATACATATACAAATACAAAAATAACAAAAAGATCGGATGGATAAAAGAGAGGAGGGGAGGGTTATTTTGTCAGTCATCCCCTGGATTATCTAATTTCTATTATGCCATGCTAAGTAATCTTATCGATTCATGCAAAAAAACAGTATATCTAAATCTTTTATTAAGAGTCGGAATATATTTTTCCATATTTAGTTGATGACATATTTGATATTTGATCAGACACCTGTCAGGTTTTGATGGATTTTTCCCAGTTCCTGGCTATGATCAACTTAACTGCTGTCAAAATATGGAGTATTAACAGATACTTTTTTTTTAATATTAGGTAAGTTAATATGTAAAAGCATCAGATCTGGTCTTAGAGGTATTGTACACTTAAAAAAAACTTACTGTCATAATTCTTCCAACATCCTGTCATAATTCTTTAATGATCGGGCACTCCCACTCTACATGTAACAAATCTGCTTCTTTTGCCGCACACCTCCAACATTCATAAGATTGATTTGGAATTTTTTGTTGTTGATCCTTTTGGGCACTAAGTGCCATCTATTTAGGATCTAATAATGCACTTAATTTCGCTTCAGACAATGGAGATTTCTATTTAGAATGGCGATTGAGTTACACCAATCTTTAAGAGAGATTTACTTTCCCCAAGTCTCTACTCCATTTAGCTATAGCTGTTATAAAACATTTCTTTTCCATTTTATATAGTAAAGATTGGTTTTAGAAATAAATTTTTTAGTATCCGTTAAATTAACGATTTTTTCAAATTATTTTACATATTCTGTTTGAGTCCCTTTCAGTTTTTTCATTATAAATGATCTTACCTTCAAATAATAAAATAAATCATTATTTGTAAAGCCAACTGTCCTTTTTAGGTACTCAAAAGTAAAACATTTGCCCAAATTGATTAAATCTTCAACCTTTTTGATGCCTTTTTCAGACCATGAGAAAAGATTAATATCTTGTTGCAGATCAATTAATAATTCTATTTTTAGAGATGGAACGATTTAATTCTCCTAAATCTATCTTTTGTTATATCATACCAAATTTTCGTTATATGGTTTAATGTAAAACTTTCATCAAAAAAATTATACCTTTTAATTTATTGATTAGATAACCAAAAAATTGAAGACATATTCTTGAAAGGACCTATTTTCTTTGTTTCTAGTATATACCAACTTTCCTCTTGAGATCTCTCTTGAAAAGTTCTAATTGCGTGGATTAAAAGAGTAGCCTGAACCAATCTGGTCAAGGATGGAATATCTAGTCCTCCATCTTCTAATTTCTTTGACAATATTTTAGCATTAATCCTAGGTCTTTTTTTTTTTTCATATAAATTTAGAGAAGGAAGACTGTAATATCCAACTTAAAGGAATATTGCTTGAGATTAAACTCAAGATATATGTTAGTTTAGGCAATATATATGATTATATGGTGTTAATCTTACCCCACCAAGATATTTCCCTTTTTGTCCAAGTATTTAGCTTGATATTAATTTCTTTTATTAAAAGGAGCAAATTGATCTCCATCCAATTTTGGGGATTTACTGAGATTTTTAAACCAAAATATGCAATATTTTCTCTTGCCCAAAGGAAATCAAAGCCCTCCATAATCTGTGCTTTCATCAGTGGGGTTAAAAATAAAATAGCGCAGTTGTTTTAGAAGTATTTCATTTATAATTCGAGAATCTACTATATTTTTGTATTACCTCCATCAATTCATTAATCGAGTTTACTGGATCCTCTAGCACAATAAGTACATCATCTGCATTCAACTTTATCTTTATTTCCAGCTAATCTTTAAAGCCTTTTATTTTGTTATTATTTCTTATTTTCTATGCCAGTACCTCAATGGTCATAGAAACATAGAAACATAGAATGTGATGGCAGATAAGAACCATTCGGCCCATTTAGTCTGCCCAATTTTCTAAATACTTTCATTAGTCCCTGGCCTTATCTTATAGTTGGGATAGCTTTATGCCTATCCCACGCATGCTTAAACTCCTTTACTGTGTTAACCTTTACCACTTCAGCTGGAAGGCTATTCCATGCATCCACTACTCTCTCAGTAAAGTAATACTTCCTGATATTATTTTTAAACCTTTGCCCCTCTATTTTAAGACTGTCCTCTTGTTGTGGTAGTTTTTCTTCTTTTAAATATGGTCTCCTCCTTTACTGTGTTAATTCCCTTTATGTATTTAAATCATATCCCCCCTGTCTCGTCTTTCTTCCAAGCTATACATGTTGAGATCCTTTAACTTTTCCTGGTAAGTTTTATCCTGCAATCCATAAACCAGTTTAGTAGCCTTACTCTGAACTCTCTCTAAAGTATCAATATCCTTCTGAAGATACGGTGTCCAGTACTGCATACAATACTCCAAGTGAGGTCTCACCGGTGTTCTGTACAATGGCATAAGCACTTCCCTCTTTCTACTGCTAATACCTCTCCCTATACAACCAAGCATTCTGATAGCATTTCCTTCTGCTCTATTACATTGTCTGCCTACCTTTAAGTCATCAGAAATAATCACCCCTAAATCCCTTTCCTCAGATGTTGAGGTTAAGGCTCTATCAAATATTCTGTACTCTGCCCTTGGGTTTTTACATCCAAGATGCATTATCTTGCACTTATCCACATTAAATGTCAGTTGCCACAACTCTAACCATTTTTCTAGTTTACCTAAATCATTTGCCATTTGGCTTATCCCTCCTGGAACATCAACCCTGTTACATATCTTAGTATCATCAGCAAAAATACATACTTTACAATCAAGACCTTCTGCAATATCACTAATAAAAATATTAAAGAGAATGGGTCCAAGTACAGATCCCTGAGGTACCCCACTGGTGACAAACCCAAGCATCGAATGTACTCCATTGACTACAACCTTCTGTTGCCTGTTACTCAGCCACTGCCTTACCCATTCAACAATCTTGGAATCCAAAGGTAAAGATTGCAGTTTATTTTTTTTTTTAATTCTTTATTTTTGTAGTGCATATGATGGTAACAAATGCTTAAGAGGTACCCCAAAGGCATTCCTCTAGCGTAGTGTATACAGTTAATACATAAGGGTAAACAGTAGGTCTTGCACATTTTTTGGTAAGGAAGTTGACAGCATAGATTTACGTTCCATTTATATAAGACAATAAGTAGTACCAAGATTTTCCTCGCGAAGTTTAGCAGATTAAACAGTAACATTTTGCTCAGCCCCTGAATAAAGACTGGTTATGAGACCTCGCTAGCTTGTAATAAACATGGTAGACTAGTTAGTTATATGGCTGCATTATCTATAGTTAAGTTCGTAGCTTGGTATTGAAGAAAAAACAAAGACAAACAAAAAACAAGTTGCAAAAATAGTAACTGAACAGTAATGGTACGTGTAGCCTGTAGTGTTGGTACAGGTTTGCATAGGGTGAATTTTACACATTACATAGATCCTATTTGGTCTAACGTTGCGTCGCCCCAGGTCCCCCTAAGATGATAATGGGTAGACAGCACAGATTTTTGGTTTTGATGGTATAAGGATTAGACAGTGGGAAAACATAACATATAATATGCTAGCGTTGTCTATAGCATTTGAAATATACCTTGTCTATTGTATGCGTTTAACGATTATATCTAAGCAGGCTTAGGTAGCCCCACGCCTATAGCGCCTCCTATGCAATCCAACTTTCCAGCAACAGTAAGTAAACCGGCTGGAGCGTTTTTAAATGGCGGCAGACCCCTCTCTCAAGATGTCACTGCACTATTATGAACATAGAATTAATGAGACTAGCGTATTGGCCTACATATTAAGTAAAGCAATGTAAGAGGCAAAGTGATATATCAGGTAATATGTACATTTTAGTGGTCTGTAGCATGGAGACAACCGTTTAAACATTAAATTGTCTGTTTATGCTATACTGACACAATATGGTATACTTAGGTTACCGCTTGACCGGTAAGAGCTTGTGTTAGTTGCCTCTGTGATGGAGGCTGCAGTCCCAGAGTTCATGTGGCTGCCCCATTATCGAGTCCGTCAGCCGATGCCTTGCAGAATCTTGTTGTGCCTCTGGTACTGGTGCATGCTTCGATGCTTGCGTTCTGATGATGTGGGAGCACGGTGCCTCTGCACGATGAAGTGGCCCTCTTGTCAGGTGAAGTATAGTCCCGGTTGTGAGTCCCACCTTTAGGTGTGGTCGTCGGCTGCAGCTATACTGTCGGTTTGCCGCTGACGCCAATTTGGGCCTCATAGGCCGCCTCTTCCTTGGTCGGTTGTGGTAGCCTTTGCCCTGGTGCTGAGACGCTGCAGGTAAGCGAGGTGGTGTTTGGCACTGCATCTTGGGGGTCTCGTTGATTTTCCTCGCCTTTGTCTGCTGATCTCTGCCATTGGCGCGGTACTGGGCCTCTGTCACCCAGGCGGCCCTTTTCCGGTGCTTGCTTAGCCTGGGGTGGGGGTCTGAGTGTGTCGTGCCTCTCTTTTGGGTCTCCTTTGGCGGGCCTTGTGGCATGCCATCGGCTAGGATCTTCGATTCCGGTGGCCACATGTGCCTCTCTAGCTTTCTCCAAAAGGAGCAGAATATGTCGTTTAGTCGGACTTCTGTGTCCCTCCAGACTTTGTTTAGGACTGCATTGTGTTTGCCGTCCGCCATCTCTATATTGCTTGTTCGGGTTGTCTGGCTTCCTCTTGTCAGGGGGATCATGTGGGGTCGGTCCGGGATAACCCCCGCCGGACGAGAGGGGGGGAACGAGGGTTCCGTGGCAATATTCCAGCCGTTCCCGGCGGCAGGAGAGTGGCCATCTCTCCCGCGCCCGCCATGCTGGGAGGCCTCACCAGGGTATCGGGTGTATGCCGGAGCAATAGTCGCTTGGAGGGTATCGTTGAGTGAGTCCCGGTGTCCCCCTCCGTCTGGTAGCCTTTATTTGCCATTTGGTTGCCGTTTTCTTTGCGTTGAGTCATTTTTCCTGCCGCCTTTGGCCGGAGCTGTTGAGGTTAACGTCCTCTCGGCTCCACGGTCAGGCCCCGCCCCCCAGATTGCAGTTTATTGATAAGCCTTCTATGTGCAACAGTGTCAAAAGCCTTATTGAAATCTAGGTAAGCAATGTCTACTGCACCACCCTGATCTATTATTTTAGTTACCCAATCAAAAAAAATCAATAAGATTAGTTTGGCATGATCTTTTAACATGGTTTCCAATACTTTCCCCATTACTGAAGTAAGGCTTACTGGCCTATAGTTGCCCGACTCCTCCCTATTACCTTTCTTGTGAATGGGCACAACATTCGCTAACTTCCAATCTACTACTCCTGTTAACAATGATTGGTTTAATAAATCTGTTAATGGTTTTGCTAGTACACCACTGAGCTCTTTTAATAACTTTGGGTGTATTCCACCAGGTCCCATTTACTTATTTGTCTTTACTTTTGACAGTTGAAATAGAACCTTCCTCTGCAAACTCACATGTAATAAATGACTCATTTATCATTTTTTTTAACTGAGGTCCCTTTCCTTCATTTCCATCTGTAAATACTGAACAAAAATATTAATTGAGGCAGTTGGCTAGACCTTTATCCTCTTCTACATAACTTCCTTCTTTTGTTTTTAATCTAACTAATCCTTGTTTTACTTTCCTATTCTCATTTATGTATCTAAAAAAGTTTTGTCCCCTTTTTTTACTGACTATTTTCTCTTCTGTGTGTCATCACATAAAGAAGAGGGGAAAGCAGGCAGCCTTGTCTATTACCATTTTTCAATTTGAAAGAGTTAGAAGGGATGCCCTGACCTATTACTTTAACTGTGGGGTTCGAGTATAGAGATTTCATGGCATGGTGAATTCTGCCTGAAAGACCAAAAGCTTTTAGGGGTGTTTTATAATAAATTCCAACTGTCCCTGTCAAAGGCTTTTTCAGTGTCTAATGACAGGGCCAGCATCAGGTTCCTTCTTCTTTTAGCAGTTTCAAATATATTTATCAATGTCCATATATGGCTTGATGATGAACGACCTGTTATGAATCCTACCTGGTCTATATGTATCAGGTTGCATATAACTAATTTCAGTCTTTGTGCCATAATACCTGCATACAGCTTTAAGTCTTCATTCAAGAGAGAAATGGGTCTATAATTTTTTTAACATCCTGGGGATTTTTCTCTTGCTTTAAAATGGTAACAATATTTCTTCTTAAAAGATCTTCTGGAAGACTGCCCGTTTCTGCAAATTCATTAAATGCAATCTGCATATAAGGCACAATCTCTTCTTTTAAATGTTTTATAAAACATAGCTGTCAGACCATCAGGTCCTGGTGCCTCATTAGGTTTTGAATGGTCAATAATATCTACAATTTCTTTCAAAGAAAAAGGTTCATTACATTTTTCAAGTTGTAGAGGGGTTAGTTTTTTGAATTTCTTCCCTAAAAAATAAGATTCTGTGTTTAGAAAAGGATCATTAGAATTTATACTAAATAAATTGCTGTAATATTTTTCAAAAGCTTTTGCAATTTTATCAGGGGATAAGAGTATCTAATTGTTATATACTATTTTGGATATAGTTTTTGCTTTTTGGATGCCTTTCAATGTATTGGTTAGCATCTTATCTGCTTTATTGCTCTAAGATTTAGGTCTCTCTAATTTTTCGGATCTTTTAATAATTGTTTTTTCATGAATAGTGTTCTTTAGATCATAATATGTTTTGACATATTATTTGCAGGATGAATTTTATTACTTCGAGTTAAATTTTCCAGCTTAATATGTAGTTCAGAAAGATTTTTTTTTCTCTGTATACTTTGGTCTGAGAGGCTTGTTTTATAAAATGTCCCCTTATCACGCATTTATAGGCAGCCCATATTGTAGCTGTAGATATATACTTACCGTATATACTCGAGTATAAGCCGAGTTTTTCAGCACATTTTTTTGTGCTGAAAAACCCCAACTCGGCTTATACTCGAGTCAGAGTCTGTATTATGGCAATTTGCATTGCCATAATACAGACAATGGGGGCTGTGGGGGCTGCAGAGAGATGTTACTTACCTTTGACAGGAGCTGCAGGAAAGGTAAGTAACATCTCTCTGCAGCCCCCACAGCCCCCTCCTACACAGTGCCCATCCACTGGACCACCAGGGAAGGAGAGCCCTCCTCCCTGGCCTGCTAGCAAGCAGGGAGGGGGCACTCATATACACACACTGCACTCATATACACACACTGCACTCATACACACACACTGCATTCATTATATACACACACTGTAAATAAATATTCAATTAATATAATTTTTTTAGGATCTAATTTTATTTAGAAATTTACCAGCAGCTGCTGCATTTCCCACCCTAGTCTTATACTCGAGTCAATAAGTTTTCCCAGTTTTTTGGGGGCCTCGGCTTATATTCGGGTCGGCTTATACTCGAGTATATACGGTAGATATATTTTATTTAAAATAGAGAGTAATATTTTTTTATTATACTCTCTATTTTGTTTAGCTTCTAATAGAAATTCTTTAAGTTTCCATTCTGAAAGTTTTTAATAAATTTATCTTTTAATTCCAGAATTATTATATTATGATCTGACCAAGTGATCTCTTCAATATCAATTTTTTTGACTCTTTGGATGACATTTAAGTCTGTCAAGATATAATCGATTCTCGAATAAGCCAGATAGGTTTTAGAGAAACTTGTGTAGTCTAGTTCTTTAGTATGGAATATACGCCAGGCATCATATAGTAAGTTCTTCTGGACGAAAGAACTAAATCTAGACGCCTGTGCATACACATTTCTATCTATTTGTCTATCTTTTATTGTCTGTTTGTCCACCTTAGGTTCCATTACACAATTGAAGTGACACATCCAGATGATTTGTCCCTGTTTTATCATATTCAAACTTTCCCAAAATATAGCTATATATTTCATTGGTGCAACGTTTGTTGACTAGGTATTGATTATTGCATAAAGAATATTGCTCCCTTCCATATCTTGTTAAGAATGTTTTATACACAAATCTATGTTCCTTGAAAAGAGAAGTGCAACCCCACATTTATTTTTGTCTTGTAATAAAGATGTAATAATCCAAAGGAAGTCCTTAGAGTTATGAAAAAAAAGTATCTAGACCCAGTGCGTCTCTTGGATAGCACAAATATCTATTTTTTTTTTTTTTAAATAATTGGATGAGAATAGATCTTTTGTGAGGGGAATTTAATCCCCTCACATTCAAAGTTGCAAACTTAACCATTTATTTCTTCCCTGCACAGTCCTACCCCTCCTCTTAAAAATCCCAACGTCAAGAGCATAACAAAAAAAACGTATAATACAAAAGAGAAAAAAAACACACATTCATGGGTTCTAAAACCCTTCTCAGAGAAAACTCTGAAAATTGGTACCTAAAAGATACTATCATCCCAATAGCGCATATCACAAAAATCACTAGTGGGAGGACTGTCAAAAAAAAGTTGAAACTATCCCTATGATGATTTCGAAAATCGGACTATAGAGCCAGTAATCAAAGGATCGATGAAAGGGAGTATTCATTTAACAATTATGTTCTATAGATAGAGAGGATATAGAGAAGGAAAAAAAGCACTCCTTTCATTCCATGATTATTTAATTATAAACCAATCATGTCATATTTTCTAGGCCTCTTATCCCTTTTATTTATTTTTTTTATCTTCCTTTTCCTCTCTTTCTTACTTTCTCAGTATATATCCTTTTATCTTTAAATATGTGAATCTATTCTATATTCTATATTCTTACTGGATTCAAGTGAAGTCTATTTCTTTGGTGTACATTTCCTTTTAACCCTTTCTACCTTTCTGTTTCTTTCTCTTCTCTTTTCTTGCCTTTTTAATCATTACATTCAGTATAACATGTTTAATTTCTTAGTGTCAAGTGTCTCTACTTATATTATAACACACACACACAAAAATTGTCTCTTTCTCCCTCTTTATGTTATTCTTTCCTTCTCCCTCCTTCCGTATCCTTCCTCCATCCTTCACATTTCTTGTTACACAGTTGTATATGTTCCTTTTTCTTCTCCTTCTAACTTCCCTTCTTGCTTATTCAGTTATTAATCAATAATCTCTGGAGTCAAATGTCTCTCTTGTAGCCATGCTTTCACTTCTTCTGAATCTTTATGAATCAAAAGTCTCACTGGGAAACCCCATCTGTATTGAATTTTATTGACTCTTAGAATTTCTGTAAATTTTGTAAAAGATCTTCTTTTCATTCATGTATAAATCGATAAATCTGGAAAAACGGTCAGTTTTTCCTTTGGAGCTTGTATTTTTCCCTCTCTAATTGAGTTAGTTATAGCTGTTTTAATTCTGAATGATGAGCAGCATACTATTACCTCTCTAGAAATATTCGTAGACAGGTGTGTGGGTTTTGGCAAACTGTGCCATCGTTCCATTAAAGGGCCATAGGTTTCGTTTTTTATATTCAAACTGGCAAAAAAAAAATATTTAACAATTCTTCTAGTTTCTTCAAGTAATTGCGGCACAATCTTTCTTCTAGATCTGCTTGTTTTTGTTCCATCTGAGCAATTTTGTTTTTGCCTTGTTCCAATTTTTGGATTTTTTCAAAGTTTTCATTTAATTTTCTGTTGATAATGAGTAACTCCTCTTTAACGTCTTCAAATAGATGTTGGATTAAATTTTTTATCTTTATAAATTGAGTTTCCAGAGCGTTGTTGAGTAGGTCTCCCGTCACCTGTTGGAATTCGGTTATTATCATAGCCTTTTCTGCTCTCTCATGATCCCCACTCTTCATTGTTTCAACCAGAGGGTTAATTTGATCCCCTATTTTCAAAGATTGAGGTGAAAAAAGGATACATTTTCCAATGGTTCATTTTTACTCTCCAGTTTTTTTTTTTTGTGTGTGTTTTTATTTTCTTGGACTTTCCTAGCCGCCATTTTGTTGCTTTAAATAATTAAGGGGAAAAAAGGAGAACAAAGAAAAAAAAAACAAAAAAAAACACAACCAAAGTATATACAGTATCTACAGTTTTCCAAACTCTCCAAGCACAAGACACTTAAGAAGTGGGAGAAGGAGCTATATATATATGTGTATATATATATACACATATATATATATAGCTCCTTCTCCCACTTCTTAAGGTTGCTGTTATGATTTTATTTACTGTCTATATAACAAGTATTTCCGTAGTGAGTTCTGTGTTGCTTTTTTATAGATTTAGTTTCTCTGGGCTTTTAGCAGTTTTTTAAGCTCTGTAATGCGGCCTTAACGCCTCTGGGGTCTGTATTATTAGTTGTACAAGTTATCCAAAATTGCTATTTGAAAAATAGTATTACAATCCTCGTATTCTGGGTTGCTATTATACAAAATTATTTATTAGTATCTTTCTCTCTTCACCCTTCTTGATCATGAGGCATACAACCTAACAGAAAGGTGAAAAAGATCAGTATTTGTTTTAGAAAGATTTCTCTCAGTCACGTGACCTTTAAGGTGTAGCAAAGCAACCTTCTTTCTTAGGAGAAGATCTGTTATCAAGATAAAAACTTTCTTCTCACTCCGGATCTAGCGCTCTACAGCCTTCTCTAAATTACATATTCTTATTGCCAGTATACATGCATTTGCTACTTTATTAGCCCAACAGCATACATGAATCTTCTGTCTCTCCGTTTGATCGTCTTGGTCTTCCAGCTTCTCAGCCCAGAGTTACAACCCTGAAAGTTTTTGCTCGATGCCGTTTCTACATAAAAAAGAAACGCTTCTGGAGCATTTCAAAAGCCGTAGCGTTCACCATCCTTTCTCCTCCGGCTCTGAACCCGCGAGCGTAGCAGCATGCTACATTATCGCTCCTCCCCTCCCCCATATTCAAAAATCATAAATTTAAAACTTTTAACTTTCAGTCCATTAGTTCCAGCAGCAATTCCGGTTTTCCAACACTAGTGGCCTCACTAGCCACAAGTCTAACCAAAAACACTCTCACCTGAATAGCATGATCATCCAAACATACTATAAGACGCCACACCCGACTTCAAAGGGGGCATTTAAGTTGATTGATCTTGGCTCCTACTCTGAGATCCTGCTATATTCTGAACCATCCTAATTCATTCTTTTAACTTGCCTCACTTACCGAAAACTACTTTTACCAACTTGGATACTATTTATTTTTCAATACGCTTGAAGAAAACTGTATCTTCTATTTCTACCAGCTTTTCATCCATGCTGGACTTTGTTTCATTATTGCTTCGTTCCTACAGCTTACCGACATATATGTAACCAACCTGGACATCCTTATCTTCTGTTCCTACCAGCTTTATTTAAATACTGAACTGTGATTTATTGTTGCTTTATATCTATACTACTGAACTAACCTGGATATTACAAATACTCCTTATTATTTCAATCATCCTAAAGGACCATGTTTCTTCTATATAAAACCCTGCTGTACAACCTCCAAGCTGAAATAACTGACCCACTAAGTATCAAACTTATCTATATTACTTAATTCCGTATTTTGTTGTTTAGTTCAGACTAGTTGTATATAACATTCTGTTAATAACCTATAATTTATCTTATAGGTTTTCCCTCTCTTTATTTTCCTATAATATCTAATCTAAGCTTTTCTCTTATCTTATTACCTGTCTGGTGCATATTATCTAACTTATTCCTGTAACCTTTCTTTCATATTCACCTATATTTTTTTATAGGTTCTTCTTCTTACTCACCTATAATTTAATTTATAAGTTCTCCTTCCAACTCACCTATAATTTCATTTTTAGGTTCTGCTTCTATTACTCTTCTATAACCTGTCTCCTCATAACCTGCTTGCCTTCTTACTTACCTATGATTTAATTTATAGGTTTTGTTTCTATGAATCTCTTACAACCTGTATCCTGATAACCTGCTTAGGGCATATTGCCTAAACCAATATTTCTGTTATCCTTCCTTATTTACCTATAACTTCATGTATAGGTTCTTTTATCTCTTTTTGTCTGTATTGTTTCCTTTTTCCTTAAGTTCTGCTATTCTTATTATTTTCTTGTCAAATAATTTCTAAAGTTCAAAATAAAGAACATAAAGTTAACCCCGGCATAAGTTTTTTGTCTGACCTGATGCAAAACCTGACATGAAGGACCTTTCTAGTTTAATTTGGCTAGATGAAAGAGCAAGTACTAAAAGTTCCTAGCTTTTATTGTAAATATCTATTTAAGAGATTTATATTACAATTGGCTTAAATATAGAAAGAAGTCCAACATTCTAAATAAAATATCTAAAGGTAGTTCTATTTCTACAATCGAATATAATACCTCTGACTTGAATCTAAAGAATTGGCTCATTGTTTATATTTTGACAATTTTAGATATTATAGTTGACAATAAGATAAGGCCTTTTATACAATTACAGCAGATTTACAATATATCTTCAAAAGAGATTTTTTACTTGCCTTAGATTAAAAAAAACTATATAGGAAGTCATATTTTAAAAGACACTGACATCATAAACAAAAAAATAAACACACTATTTGGGAAGGATCTTAAATGTAAGACAATTGCCTTCTTTTATGAAATGTTGAGGTTAGAAGATAAGGATCAAAAACCTAAGGCTTGGGAAAACTGGGATAGAGATTTCTGAGTCCCTGTAAATATCATTTAATGGTATAAATCTATATTGTCGGTTAAACGAGCATTACACTGTTTGAATCATATTGAACTTCATCATAAAATACATCACCAATGGCATTTGGTTCCCAAAATTATGAACAAAATTGAGTCGACAGTCTCACCATTATGCTGGAGGTGTAACCAAAGCATATATGGTGGGACTGCCATTTATTAATCCCCTTATGGAGTAGGATTTTGGAAGAACTAGTTACATTGGTGGGCCATGACCTAGGGAATGACTTCCAAGTCGTAATGTTCTATTTCTTATTTATCTGTCATACCGCCCAAAAAAAGATGCCTATTAATCAAGCTTACTATGGCTGCTAAAGTTGCTATATCTAGATACTGGTTAAAACAAGAAATCCCCACCTGGGAATATATATTAAAACAACTTAAATATCAGTATAATCTGGAAAAAGGTATATATTATGATAATAAACTGTGGTATGAAAAGAGATGGCATCCCTGGTTGGGCACATTGTTTATACATTGAAGTCTGCTGGGTACAGCGTTACTTAAAGTCTCCTATTAAAATAACAATGTCAATATTAGGGGCGTAACGTTTTAAATTGCATTTAATAACTGAATGAATAGTTCAACCACCACATCAATTAGTAGTTAATATTCTTCCTTATCTATAAATAATACCCCCAGCTGACCAGTGACCAGTCTGCTTGTCTGAGTTGTCGATGTTCGAAACATATAATTTGTAAGTCTTATATATAAATTGATTCTAAGACCTTGTATATCATAACTAATGTATTTAATGTAATGTGTGTATTTGTGACAATGAAAAATTAATAAACTATAAATAACTACAAAAAAAAAATACTGTATGTATCTTGACATACATTGTGATGTTTTTGTCGGTTTCCATATTTATGTATGTCAATTCGTCATCAGATGTGGTCAGCTTTTCCATTGCAGGCAGCACATTTCAAAGGGTAAAATTTGTTCTCCCACCCTCTCTTTCCACCACTACTAACTCCTTCACCCCCCCCCCCCCCCCCCCCCCCCCCTTGGCTCAGTGCATGTGCTTTGAGACAGGTAAACAGTAGAATCAAGTTGGACCACAGAAAGGGAGACTGTGACTTCGGACAGATGGTGTAAACCAGCCTGGGGAGCTTCATCCATCACTTGATTTCTTTCTTTTAGAAATTTGGGGGGTGGAGAGAGTGGTAATAACTTAGCCCAATAAGGCATTGTACATTTTAACAAAACACTTAAAAAGTGTAGGAGTAACCTTTAGAAGCATTAAAGACATTAACAGTATTAAAAGCATTGGAAAATGTAAAAAAAGATACACTATTACCATGCAAAACCAGAATAGTGTTTAAAGGATCGAATAACATTAAAAAGCATGTAATAGCAAGCTTGATATGCCAAAGTTGCAAAAGAAAAAAAAATAGTTACAGGATTTCTGAGATGTAATAGGGTTGATGGACAAATAAAAGTCTGCTGACAAAGGTGGAGGGCTGGTTATCACGTTAAATATGTGTATATGTGTATATGTGTGTGTGTGTAAGTAAGCTCTTAAGCAATTAAATTAGATTTCTGTCTATGAAAAACTTTCATATGTATGTCTGTTAGTGAGTGAGTGTGTGTCAGTGTGTGTGGCTGTTGGGGTGTGTCTGTTAGTGTGTGTGTGTGTGTGTGTAGTAAGAAGGCGGGGCTGGGAGAATGGTTGGGTGGGGGTGGCACGGGGGGGCGGGGCGCCTGAGTTTTGGCCTGCCTAGGGCAGCACAAAACCAGGATACACCACTGCTTACAAGCTGTCACTATACCCCTTGGCTGAATAGTGCACCCAAAAGTCAGTTATTATGACTAAAAAGAAACTGCAAAAACCACACTGTTTTTAAAGCACAAGCTAAGGTTCTAAGAGATAAGCTAATTAAAAAAAACTATGACGCTACTAACCTAGACACAATGATCGAAAATGTTGGGAATCTTGATAGATATGATATGGGGAAAAAAAACACACACTAATGCAGGGACCAGAATAAACAAATTACCTGGAACCTGTACACCAGTTAGAAACTCCAGGTGTGTCTCAGGGCCTTACCCTAATTATAAAATTAGAACAAATAGGCACTGTTTCATGTTGTAAAATCTTGTTATATGGTAACTAAATTTAGATCAAATGTTACTAAGAAAGAGAATGAAATTAACCCCTTAATTACATGCAATAAAAAATTATTTACATATTGGAGTGTCCATGTGGCCACAAGGTGTCTTAAAACAAGAATAGCATAACATTGTAGAAATAATTCAAAGGGATTTTATCAATCATGCAGTGTTAAAACACTTCTTAATACACAAACAAAAACTCTAATTATTTAAAATGTTATGCAATAAATACTTGCATTCTACCACGGCATGGTAGAATATTACCAAAACTTTGAGTCAGTCGGAAATTAAATGTTTTTTTTTTTCTTAAAAACTCTAACACCTACTGGTCTTAAAATGGACTTTGACCTATATACATTTTTTTTTATAGCTCCCTTCCTCTTCCCCCTTTACTATGATTTTAAATTTTTCTAATTTATTATTTTTATATTTTATCCCTCACCTTATTTTTTATTTATTATTTTTTATTTATATAAATCAATTATTGTGTTGTATTCTTACTGTCAACATATGTCAATCTCTACAATATGCCACTTTAAGAAAGTTGAAAGTCTATATTTATCAGATTATATATCAGTATTTCTGTTTATAATATTTGCTTTGATTTCCTTATAATATATATGTAGTTTGGACCTTTTAGTGCACTCCACTTAGAGCCTCTGCCATTTTGTTGGCTCCCTCTCATGCCTCTCAAACGCCATTTTGTTGGATCCATTTTTAAATAAAAATAGGGAAAAAACATCCATATACAAAATTTGTTAAATACTTGTTTTTTGTTTATTTTAGACATATATCTATATCTATATCAATATATATATATATATCTATATCAATATATATATATATATATATATATATATATATAATGTCACTCCTTGGAAGTATATACTTTGCTCATTTAACTTTTTCTAAAAACATAATTTATTGTTTTTTCTTTAATCAATAAAAGTACTTTTTATTGGACCTGTTTGCTACTGGATTCCTGTACTCCATATCCTTACTGGGGATCATAATTCAGCCTGTTGGACAGAGAAATCCCTATTTGCTCTAGCAAATACAAGTACTTTTTATATATTTCATTTTATTCATCACTTTTTACAGTTTAAACTATTGTGGTTTTATTTTCTCTTTTACTTATATAATCGGACAGAGACCACCAACAGCTATATCCTGGAGTGGAGATCTTACCACTTCACGCTATACCTGTGGAGCCACTCACTAGGCTCCAGAGCACGTGAATGCACATCCTTTATAACTATATATTTTAATATTGAGTCTGGCATATTACACTATATATCTCTGATTTCTCTTACATAACTATACTTTAAAAAAAATACACATTTTTTTTTCTGCCAGTAATATCCAGAATTCATAGAGAGATAGCCATGACTTTTTCTTAAAAAAATAAAAAAAAAATAGTCCAAACCCATGTACAAGTGCCCATAGATGACTAAAGCCTTATTTCATATTTTTGGTTTAGCTTTTCAAATTATTAATAGTTTGTGATAATTTTTTCAAATTATTTTTTTTCACAATATTAAAATATCAAACCATATACCGTATATACTCGAGTATAAGCCGAATTTTTTAGCACATTTTTTGTGCTAAAAAAACCCAACTCGGCTTATACTTGAGTCAATAGTCTGTATTATGGCAATTTGCATTGCCATAATACAGACTGGGGCTGGCAGAGCTGTAACTTACCTGTCCTGCAGCTCCTGTCAGCTCTCTCCTCCTCTGCGCCGTCCGTTCAGCACCTCGGTCAGCTCCCAGTGTAAGTCTCGCAAGAACCGCGGCTCTTGCGAGACTTACACTGTGAGCTGACAGAGGGAGCTGCACGGACGGTGCGGAGGAGGAGAGAGCTGACAGGAGCTGCAGGAGAGGTAAGTTACAGCTCTGCCAGCCCCCCCTTCCCCCCACTGAACTGCCAATGCCACTGGACCACCAGGGAAGGAGAGCCCCCCTCCCTGCCATGTAGCAAGCAGGGAGGGGGGACAAAAAAAAATAATTAGTAATAATAAAAAATAATAAATAAATAATAATAATAATAATAATACAATTAAATAAATAAAAATAATAATAAATAATAATAAAAAAAATGAAAATAATAAAAAAAAATTGCCCACCCCCCAGCAAGGCTTTGCAACACACACACACACACACACACACACACACACACACACACACACACACACACACACACACACACTGCACTCATACACTCACACTGCATTCATATACACACACGCTGCACTCATACACACACGCTGCATTCATACACACACTGCATTCATACACACACTGCATTCATACTCACACACTGCACTCACACACACGCTGCATTCATACACACACGCTGCACTCATACACACACTGCATTCATACACACACACTGCATTCATACACACACACTGCATTCACACACACACACTGCATTCATTATACACACACTGTAAATAAATATTCAATTCATATATTTTTTTTTAGGATCTAATTTTATTTAGAAATTTACCAGTAGCTGCTGCATTTCTCACCCTAGTCTTATACTCGAGTCAATACGTTTTCCCAGTTTTTTGGGGTAAAATTAGGGGCCTCGGCTTATATTCGGGTCGGCTTATACTCGAGTATATACGGTATCATATGTAAAAAAAATATAAATATATTAAAAAAATCAAAATATTCAAATATTTTAAAAAATATTAATTCGTTACAAAAGTTTATTTTGTCCATGCAATTGTTTCAAGAAAAACTGGATGAACCAAAAGGGTGTGAAAATGGGACAGTCAGTGTATTGCAAAACATAAATATTATGTATATTTTTTGCAGTGCACTGATAGGTGCATTTTGGGGTAATTTGGTTCACAGACCAATTGAGAAGAAGTAACCAACAGAGGGAAAAAGATGAGGAACAGTAAATACATTTATATTTATGTTATATATGTATTAAAATGTAAAGTTTATAAGTATTTAAATACATGTTTTACTGCTTCTCTTTTTTTTCCCTCTACTTGATCTGTGAAAAAATAAATAAAAATTTAGTGGCTATCCCGTAACAATCAATTATCTCTTTTTTGGTGCCACTGCTGGAAGTTCAAATCACAAAATATACAAAATGTCTCATCCCTTGTCTGCTTAGAGTGCTTTGTGATTCGTCCATATGTTGCTTTTTTGGAGTTTGATTATTTGGACAACCGGACAATCACTTAGAATTCTGATCAATTAATAGCCAACAATTCCAAGTCTGTGGAAACACACACATGCAATGTCTTGATACTTAGTACACCTGTCTCTGGACCCCATATTTTTTTACTAGTATTATTTCAAGCTGCAGTGATACTTCATGGGAAAAAGAAAGTACACCCTCGTTGAATTGTATGGTTGTACATATCAAGACATAATAATCTGTTCCTTATCAGGTCTTAAAATTAGGTAAATAAAACCTCATATGAACAATAACACATGACATATTACACTATATCATGATTTATTTAACAGAAATAAACCCCAAATGGAGAGGCCATGTTTGAAAAATTAAGTACACCTTATGATTCTATCACTTGTAGATCCACCAGTAACAGCAAAAAAAAAAAAAAAATTTTCATATTTTTCAGTATGACTTGATCAGTCTCTCACATCATTGTGGAGAGATTTTGGCCCACTCTTCTTTACAATGTTGCTTCAGTTCATTGAAGTTTGCTGGCATGTGTTTATGCACAGCTCTCTTAAGGTCCCGCCACAGCATTTTAATTTAATGGACTTTAACTGGGCCATTGCAACACCTTGAAAACCATAGAATTCAAAGAGGGTGTACTTTCTTTTTCCCATGACTGTTTATATTTCAGCTAAGCATAGCCAAAATGTGGCTAATATAACATATAAATAAAATTCCAATCAAGTAGTATATGATTTTAAGGTTAATCACAGAGTTAGGGAAAGTTAGGGAAACAATACACTGATCAGCCACAACATTATAACCACCTGCCTAAACAGCTCTGATGGGTCAAGGCATGGACTCCACAAGACCTCTGAACGTGTCCATGGATTTGTTGTTGGATCAAGATTGGTGGAATTTAGAGGCCAAAGTAACACCTTAAAGTATTTTTCATGTTTCTCAAACCATTCCTTAAACTTTTTGCAGTGTGGCAGCGTGAATTATCCTGCTGAAAGATGCCACTGCCATCAGGGAGCAACATTGCAATGAAGGGGTGTGTGTGGTGCAACAATCTCTAGATAGGTGGTGTGTGTCAAAGAAACATCCACATGAATGCCAGGACCCAAGATTTCCTAGCAACAGAACATTGCCCAGAGCATAACACTGCTACCACCATCTTGCCTTCTTCCCATATTGCATTCTACTGCTATCTCTTACACAGCTAAATGATGCACACACCTGGTCATCCATCTAATCTAAAAGAAAATGTGATTCAACAGACCAGACAAGCTTCTTCCATTGCTTCATGGTCCAATTCTGATTCTTACATCCCCATTGAAGGCACTTTTAGTGGTGGATAGGAGTCATCATACACAGCCCCATATACAGCAAATGGCAATGTACTGTGTGTTTTTACACTTTTCTATCATTGGCAACATTAACCTTTTCAGCACTTTAAGCCACAGTAGCTCTTTTGTGCAATTGTACCAGACAGGCTAGCTTTCACTCCCCACATTCATCAATAAGCCTTGGGTGTCCATGTCCTTGATGTTCACCAGTTGTACTTCATTGCACCACTTTTGGATGATACTAACTACTGCATTCTGGTAACACCCCACTAGACTTGCAATTTTGGAGATGTCTAGCCATCATTATTTGGCCCTTGTCACTCTGATCTTTTTGCTTACCAACTTTTCGTGTTTCCAACACATGAAATTCAAGAACTGTCTACTCACTTTCTGCCTCATATATCCCACACCTTGACAGGTGCCATTGCAATAATATAATCAATGTTATTCACTTCACTGTGCACATCTGAAGTGGATGAAGAAAAATAAGCTCTCCTTCATATAAATCTGTCAGCCAATTTGGTAGTTGTGCAAGATGTTTGTAAATAATTGAATTACTCCCTGCACAGTACTTGGAGTTAGGTGAGGTCTGCTGCCTGAAATGTAAAATTCTACAATTTCTTCAGAGATTTATACTATAAATCCCCTCTCTTCAAGAAGTGGCAGATATCAATCATGCAGGCTCTACTACATAATGTACTGCTTTCAAACAGCACGAAAGATCCTCACAAGGAGCCAAGGTACAGAGAACACTCTCTAGGGCTGAATTTCTGCTAGCCAGGGATAAATTACCACCCACCAATGGTTTGTGGTCATGTTAAGCGCTACGGAATCTGTTGGCGCTATATAAATGGCAATAATAATAATAATAATACCCTGGTTTATTAAGTGATTACACTCAAAGAACGGAATATATATTATCCCTTTGAAGTAACTATATTTTTAATTTCTCATGTATTACTGTTTTGCTATATTGTTGCATAATTTAATAGACTTGGAGATATGTTTTAGGTTGTGATCAGTCAAATTCCAAGTTGAAATGTGGTCAAATCACGAACCTTCTGGACTGAACCAAAATGGCAAAGTATGTCTGTTACACTTTGTGATTCTGAAATATATCTAGGGCATCACTAAATTGTATTCACAGATCAAG